>NW_026535784.1:49442500-50042500 GCF_028551555.1 Melozone crissalis | reverse complement strand
AGAAAGAGCACAGAGATCACATGAAAATGGTTAGGCAACTTTTCCTTCAAACTTCCTTCAAACATTCCAACTCTATAATTGCAAGTTTACCCTAATATTAAAAATAGAGACAAATGATGACATTGTTCATCTCATCAGACTCTCTATTTCTGCATTTAAACTACAAATATATACTTAAAATAGCCTAAAGTAATATGTTATTATCTCTCTTATACACAGACTAAAAAAATTAATGATTTAATAATTTAAATGTAACCCCTTTCTACTTTACAGGCTGAAACTGCTTTCCACTTTCTTTACTTGCTTATTCCATACACATCTCCTTCAGTATTTGTTGGCATCAGGGACTTTCATACACTCTTTCTCCAAGACAGGTGGGGTTGGCTCTCAGTTGTGACCTGCAGTGGTGCACAAACCATGATGTTTGGTGGTCTTCATGGACCTGCATGCCCCTTAATCATGAAGGCTGGTACAGATGTCACCTCCTACCCTCAAGATGAAGCAGCTGGGAGCCCCATGGAATGACACAGGTGTACATTTCTGTAACATTGCTAACTCTGATGTTGCTCCCTAAGATGTTCATTCAAAGTGAGGCATCCACCAGAAGATGTGGTTGAAAACAAATAAACCCCCGAACTCAAAAGATATTTGTCAAAAGTGTTTTCCTTCCCAGATTCATCAACACAGAGCCAGATCCTCAACAAAATATTGATGACATGAATGTAGACCACAGATGCAGAGACTTCCATGTAAATCTGGCTACTTTGTCTTAAATAGCAAAGTCTTATCAGGAGCAATTAAAGTGCACAGACCACAGAATTTTGCTTAATCAAAGAATCACAGAATTGTTAACGTTGGGAAAGATCTCTAAGATCATCAAGTTCAACCAATAATGTAGCACTACCACCATATTCACCACTAAACCATATCTCCAAATGATCTATCTACAATTTTTTTTAACATTTCCAGGGATGATGATCCAAACACTTTCCTGGGCAGGTAGTTCCAGTGCCTGTTCACCCTTTCAGTGAAGAAATTTTTCCAATAATCCAATCTAAACCTCCACTAGTGCAACCTGAATCCATTTCCTCTGGTCCTACCACTTGTTATGTAGGAAAGAAGAGCAACCCCCACCTCACTGCAGCCTCCTGTCAGGTACTTGTAGAGAACAAGTCGGTCAGTCCTCAGTGTCCAGGGTAAACAACTCCAGCTCCCTGAGCTGCTCCTCACAAGACTTGTGCCAGCTTCACCAGCTCTGTTCTTCTCTGGACGTGCTCCAGGACCTCCATGTCCTTCTTGCAGTGGGAAGGCTCAAAACTGAAGAGAGGATTTGCAGTGAAGCCTCATGGGTGCTGGTGACCCACATACCAAGATCCCTTTCCAGCAGACACTTTCCAGCTGCCCTTCCCCAAGCCTGTAGCACTGCACGAGGTTGTTGTGGCACAAGTGCAGGACCCAGAATGCCACCCAGCTGCATCCCATGCAATTGGCCTCAGAGCACCAATCCAGCCTGTCCAGGCCTCTCAGTAGTGCCTATCTACTGTTGAACTACCCTCAAGCAGACCAACATCTGACAGGAAAGTGAATTTTTGCTATTGTTGGAGCTTGACATTTGGTGATATGTTCATAATAAAATTATGTTTTTCCATGTATGTCTATATGCCCTTACGTATCAATCAATCTCTAACCATGCTCTTCTAAAGTGGGGCAGGTACATAAAAGTGAAGGACGATTTGTATCAAACAGCCCTGAGCATTGCACAATAATGTGTTCTATTATCTCTGCATCACAGAAACCACCTTATCTTCCTGTCTGTGATTTCTGATTCTATCGGTTGCTATTTACAACTTTTCTTATAGCTACTATTTCTCTCTATAGAGTTTACCTACAATGTGTTAAATTCCTTCATCTTCTTCAATTTAGAATGGTGTACTAATACCCTCCATTAATTGTCATTTATCTTCTTTGCCTTTGACCTTCCCAGTATGTGTTAGTATTAAATACATAATAAATATGTACTGGGAATGTATGCTAGCATTATTATATAGAATTCAGAAACATGTCAAAACCAGTATTTGAAACACCACCCCCATCTTTATGAAAACCATTCTGTCACTACAGAAGGGATTCAGGTTGAACAGCTTATAAGCAAAATGAACATTTTATAATGTAACATTGCTTGGAAAATAAATAATTTTCTCCACCAAAAAAGAGCACTCTCTACACCCCTGCTCCCAAATGCAAACCTTCCAGAAATAGTCTCTCATTAGTATGGAATACATGGTTTTGGAGCTCTATGGCCATAAGGACTTGGTGTCGTCTGAGCACTTATTGAGGGTGCGCTTGATCCCCTCACATAGACCACTGATAAGGACTTTATTGATTATTATTTATTTATGATTACTTAAGATTGATAGGGAAAACGATATTAAACAGACTTGGCTCCAAACTGAGCCTTGGGGACCACCACTAGTGACTGTCTGTCAGCTGGATTTAACTCCACTCACCACCACTCTCTGGGCCCAGCATCCTGACAGTTTTTAACTCAGTAAAGAGCACACACAAGCCATGAGGAGCCAGTTTCTGCAGGAGAATGCAGTGGGAGACAGTGTCAGGGGCAGTGTCTGAAGTCCAGGTAGACAATATCCACAGCCTCATCCCTTTAGTGGGTCACCTTGTCACAGGAGGACATCAGGTTGGTCAGACAGGACCTGCCTTCCATAAACCCACACTGTCTGGGCCTGATCCCATGGCCGTCCTGTACATCCTGTGACAGCACTCAAGATCCCAGCTCTAAGATCAGGATGACAGGCCTGCAGTTCCTTTATCCTCCTTCTGGCCCTTCCTGTAGCTGGATGTCCTATTTACTACCCTCCAGTCACCTGGGATCTCCCCAGTTAGCCAGGACATCTGATAAATTAGTGGCTGAACCTTCCTGAGTATTACAAATGATTTGAAGGAAAGTCATGCTGAATGCTAGGGCTAAGTGTAACAAATGTGTTTTATTTTTACATGTCTCAAGATACACTGCCTAGTTTACTGTACAGCTTTGTTTGTTGAATAGTTGCCCTCAAAAAATTTTTCCACCCTCCAGCCACATATGTAAATTCCGCTAGAAATTATCTTCACATTAAAAGCTATTATTATATTGTGCCATATTTTACTATTCCATAGAAAGTATAATCAAGTTTCCTATCCCAGAGCACATCACAGATTGCACAGGAATCAAAACCCCAGTGTCTATGTGGTGTCAAAACAAGTCTCACCATGAAAGAGACAGGCTGTATTCTGACACAAGATAATTCAGTATAAACAGTGTGACAGATGCATGGTATATTTGAACTGGTGCAAATGACATAATTTCCTTTATAAGTTAGAAATCCATTTCCATTTGGGAAATTTTCAGTGGGGAAAAAACATAAGCTGAGCTCTTAGCTCAGTATCAGTGCAGGGAAATATTTAACCCAACGGGATTGTTTGGATAGGAAAGGGGGTATAGCAGCCAAAAATGGAGCAAAGGATTCTTTTCCCAACAATTGTAAAAATGTTCAGATTTAAGGAATGCCATCAACCCATCTTAATCTCTTGTGGGGCAATTCTACTGACTTGTACAGGGACAGGAGAGAAAAACAAATCAAGAAGGATTACAACTTTTGGGAAATGCCAACTGACTCTGTTCTGCTTATCAGAATAATTTGCCATTATAGCACCTAATTAGGTGAGAAAAAACACACATGCAGCCACATCCTGCTTTGGGAGACGTTGCTTGAGTGTTTCACGGTAAGCACTAAATACAAATATACTCATTCCATACAGCACAAAGAGGTTACCATGAGGGATTGAGGAGGGGTGGAGTGTGTGAAGGGAAGCCTCCTGGCGAGTGTGAGGGCTCAGGTGCCACTTCCCCTCAACCTCAGCAGCTGCACCAGGGGGAAAAAGAACAAACAAACAGAGTAGAGCAAGTTGACCTCTGAGCTGGAGGAGCCAATCTCAGGAGAAAGGTTCAGCAGAAACTGATGTATGCATTACTCATAATTCCTGACACCAAGCTGTGGACAGCTGTCTGAAGGTACTTTTTGGATAAATACAAACACCTCAGAAACAACAGGAAAAACCTCAGAAACAGCAGGGATTTATAGGGGAATAAGAAGCACTGAAAGATCATCATGCCAGATAGGTTGCTGTGTCAATATTCCCAGTGCTACTATTTTAAGATAAACATCTATGTGAATAACTGAGTCATATATTTGCACTGGGAGACCAAAGGAATATTTTTGGAATGCAATGTCTCTTTTAGGTTAACTGAAAACATATTTTATTATTTTAACCTCTTAATCTTAAAGAATTCTTTGGAAAATACATCATGTTTTCATTGCTCTTATTCGATCATGTTTTGGTTTTGGGTGTTTTTTGTTGTTTTTTTTTTTTTTTTTAATTAAATCCTCTTGACCTAGAAAGATAAGAAGGAACACTTAAAATAGAAGGTAAATAAAGAATGCAATTCTGCACAGGGTCAAATCGAGACAAGGTCATAACACAAGGAAAGAACAATGCTCTTTCCTCATGCAGACACATCCAAACCCAACTGCTTTGAAATCCAGGTGAAGTGAGGTGGTTATATTACAGTGCTGAGTAGAAAGCAGGACATTTTTCAGGTGTACCCTAACAAGAAACTGCATCATATCATTATTTATTCTGGCTGTATTTCAGTCCTTGAACATTCTTCCATTGTGCTGCCAATCAGTAGGTATGTCAAGCACGGAGAAAGGAAACCTGTAACAGTCATTAACAGTAATTAACAAATCTCACAGTCCCTGTATTGTAGGCCATCTGGGCTGGCAAAACTTGCCATG
This sequence comes from Melozone crissalis, assembly GCF_028551555.1. Lineage (NCBI taxonomy): Eukaryota > Metazoa > Chordata > Aves > Passeriformes > Passerellidae > Melozone > Melozone crissalis. The sequence goes on along the minus strand of NW_026535784.1, from coordinate 50,037,647 downwards.
CACACAGCACAGAACAGGGTCACAAAACATCCTGGATTTAATGTATTTCATCTTGTCAACGTGATTTTGACTTATTACAACAGGACATTGTTCTGATGCTTTTAAATAATAATGATAACAGTGATATAAACATTTTTTTTTCCACAATACTATTTGTATACATTGAGGAAAAACCTTTTTGCCTTGTTTTGTAAGTAGGCTGAGGCCTGTGTTTACATAGTTCCAATATCTCTCTCCACAGTGAGCCAAGGTAAGTGGCAAGTGACACAGTGAAGGCACCTCTGGGTTTTGGTGAGTGGATAATGATGCACTGGGTATCTCTTACTCCTACTGACTTCTCACAGTAACCACCTCAGAAGTATTCTCCAGGCACAAAAAGATTAAAAAAAAAATATTTCTGGAGACTTTGGGGATTTAGGGAGGTATTTAAAAGATCTTTGCTTAGAAATCACTACAGAGGTGGCAGAAGTTTGCCACAGCACATAGCACAATGCAACTTCCTACATTCCTTTAACCTCAGTTGAGGAGCTAGACCTTCATGATGTTGTTCCTACTTCTTCTATCAAAAATAAAATCAATGTCTTTTAAGCAAAGCTTGGCATTGTCTTGATCTTGTTGCATGAACATGTGCTTTTAAACTTACATTTTTTTTATTCTGACATTTAAACTGGTGTAACTGGGAAACTTATTCTGTTAAGGCTGACCAAAGTTATATACTGCTGCAATTTTCTTTGTCTGAATATTTCATTGTTGCTGATACAGGAATTATAATTTTGAAAATTATAGCTCTATATTATTATCATTGTTAAAAAGTGCACAATGTACTCATTGTAGTAAACCCTAACTTTAAAGACAAGATTTTTTGAAAAAACAAGACAGAAAACAAATATACAACTTGTGCAAACGAACAGAATTATTTTGTACCAGTTTAATTGACTTGTAGAGTTGAAATACTTATGTATTTTTTAAGATCTAAATTTTTTACAGCTACTTTTTTTCCACTGGAACTCATTCTTGCCTATTTAATTGACAAATCTTATATTTTTATAAATGGTGAGCTGATAAAACATGCTTCATATATAAGACATCTAGAATTGTGTTTAATCAGAGCAGGAGGATATCCTTATATTGTTAGCTTGAAAAGATGGATTATATTACTCAAAACAAAAAAAGAGATAAGAATGAAGCAGAATTTTTTCAGCCTTGCTAATTTCATAGAGAGTTTATTGGTGAAGGGCAAACCTTAACTGAGGGTAAATCTTTCCATTCTTCCTGAGGTTAATTTTTTTTTTAACCACTATATTTAATGGAAGTCTTGTCATTCCTTGTTTCTTCACTCCCCCTCTCCACAGTATACACCTGGATCTTTTCTAACAAGGAATTTCTGTGGAGATTACAATTTTCCTCTTTGGCAAGGGGTGGTGCATGCTGCAGAAGGAACTCAGAACATTATTAATTGCATTTGGCCTTTCATTCCCTTCAGTACCTTAAGACAAATATTTCTGATCATGATTTGAAGGCATATTCTTTAAAATATGGGACTAGAAATTATATGCAAATGTGTACAGGATTCAGTTGCTAATTTCTTTAAGGAAATCAATTATTTATGCTTCACATGCCATGCAAACTGCCAAGCCTGAAGTACCTAATTTGTGGTTTTTAATGATATTTACACCAATATTTGTATCAGAGACAGACTGAACAAATGTCTTTACTTCTTGAATATTCCTTTTAAACAATACACAGCAAATAAACAAAGCAGTTGATTATTTTTATTATTGTCTGTTGCATTTGCAATTGAGTTCACAGTTCTATTTATTACATCCATTAGTTTTTGTCTTTATTTCATGGCAGGCAATGGTACTGAAATATAGAAATAGATGAGACAAAAAAGTGCACTCCCCTGTGTTCAATGAAACATGAATAAATACATACTCAATGTTTTTTAAACAAAATGGATCAATGCCTCGAGGCTCATGAAAGCAGCAGCTTCCATGTCAAAGTGCAAAGTGAACTCTGACACTGGCTAGATCAGACAGAGTTAAACCATGAAAGCCATTAATGCCTTTTAGAGGATACTTTATCTTTGTGGATCTTCTATTTTCAGGACAATCGCATGCAGCGCTTTTTTGTCAAGAATATAAATCTTCTTTAAACTATGAGTATTACAGTTCATTAATGCTGGGTTTCAGTGCTAATTAAATCCCCAACATAATTTTCAAGTACTGCTGTAAAAGATGCAGAGGTCAAGGAACATTTGGCTACCATTCCTACTGTCTACAGTCCTTTGACTTCATGTTTAAGTAAGACTTTAAATTGCAGTTGATGGAAGAACAGCTTCTGTATATTCCCTCTCCAAATCTTTCTCAGCTCTCTCAATTAGCTCAATTTACCTCCTGGCAGCTTTGCAAATGTAAAAAAGTCCTAACAAATGAGATCAAACAGGAAGGCTAGAGTTTGAGAGCAATTCATTGATGTGATATTTGAGAATTTGTTAGAATTTTGTAGAATGTCTCAAGTTAGAAAGCACTCATAAGGAGAAAAGAAAAGAAAAGAAAAGAAAAGAAAAGAAAAGAAAAGAAAAGAAAAATACATAAATATCCCTTTGTGGCTTGGTTGCAAATAATGTACGCATTATCCTAACATTATGCAAATGTGACTGATAGTGCAGAATGATGTACTGCAGTCATTGAGCTAGATAGTCAAACAAAAGAATGTGGAAACACCACCCTAAAATGTTAATTTCCTTCTAGAGAAATATGTTTCACTTCCAAGAGCTTGGTTGGGATTTTTTCCTGTTGTTTTTTGGTTGGGTTTTTTTGTTTAAGTTTAATCTTGAAAGGATACTTCTAAATCTGGAAAATTTTTCATTCAGAGATTTGCAGATGGGAGACAAAAAAATCTTTTGATCTTTTCTCAAACATCTCAGAACATTTTTAACCTTTTATATATTTCTACATTTCCAGATCCAAGCATTGGATTCTGTTTTTAAAATGCAAAATTATTCTTGGCAGAATGATTTATTGCAAAATTTTGCAGCATTGAGTATGCATAGAATACTGTTTTTTGAACTCTTGATCTGGGAGGAAACCTTCTTGAATTTTGTTTTCCTTGATGTCTGTGAGGTTCCCAGTGGCACCATTCTATCCCAGATAAAAAATGAAAATCCTCTGAAACAACAATTGAATAGAAACAGCCACCCCTCAGTCCTCCTTACATAATTGCAAAATGACTGGTATGAACTTTGCCAAGATGACAAATGTTTGGATATTTTTCCCCAAAGGAACTTAAATGGGAGAAAAACAGAGAAAACTTAGAAATATGCTATTTCAGGAATTTATCTGAACATAATTTAAAACAGCTTGGGTGTCCATTTTCATATGTACAACATGACTTCCAGGCTGACAACGTGGCTTCCAGGCTCAACAGTTAAAAAATATTAGTGGAGAGACTTCTTAATGGAGAATTCCACATCTTGGATGACTTTCATAGCTACACAATCTGGTCTAGGCAACACCCAAATACCAGTATAAGCTATCATATTTTATATACTCTTTATTTGCTTGCATGGTCTCTAACCATTCTTCATTCTTCTTCTAAGCAGGCAAGGGACACGAGCTTGGATTCCTTTCTATGCAGGGCAGCTGACTCAAATTCAGAGGCAGATATGTGTGTACAGTTAGTCAGACAATAAAAGGTTGTGAATTTCCATTACAGTTTAATGTGGAATGAGGGACGAGTTTAAATTAGATTACGCTATTGCTATTATATTCCCTTATAATAAACTCTGTACTTTGTATCCTCATTTATCTTAATTTTTATTCTCGATGAGAAACCTTATGCCAGCTCTTGAGGCACTCCTCCACTTCCTTTGGGAACTCTCTTCTCTCCAAGTATTCCAACCCTTTCTACCTTCCTATATTAAAGCTCATACATATGGTCCCATATTTCACATAATCTCTTTGTGGTGAATATAACTCTTTCTTATGGTTTTAAACCAGTTTTGAGGTTGTTTTTCAAATGATCTTTTTCTCAATTACAGTGAAAGTTCCCTTAAAATCAATTATTCTGGCTACAAACACCTTGAATGTATATTCTACTTATAAGTGTTCAGTTTCTCTGGTGAGACAAACCCCAGCAGATCAGATGACATACAGACTTTGCAAACAGAAAGCAAGAAGTAAAACTCTGCTGCTTTTCTTTGCCTGCATTTAAAAGTGAAATATTCATCAAGTATTAATCACGTCATGCGGGAACTGAATAGTCCTTTCTGCAGAAAGAAATAAGCTCTCGCATTAGTGATATCAAATCTTTTAAGATCTCATCATTCCTGCAACAAACGACTTTCTCACTCACAGCTATTAGATTCTGATTTGCAAAGGGCCTGCTATTGGATATTTTATTCTAGTGACTATTCTGGCTCCTATGTCTAGTGCAGGAAAGATGTCATCCTCTCTACATTTTTCATTGTTAGCTTTTTTTTCCTTTTTAACATCAATGCTTTCTTGCAGTTTATCTACCTTTTCTGGGAGTCAGCTGTAAAATACATGTTTTCTTCCAGTTTGCCATGCTTGCACTGCTTTTCCTGTTATTAAGGGAAAACAACTGTAGATGGCTGACATTTGCTATGTGTCTGTCTTTCTGTAGGACTTGAAGCCAACCAACACAGGTTGTGCCAACATGCATCTCTTGTGATTAGCTGTCTCTCTACCCAGTCAATCTCTTTACTCTCATCTACCTGTGTCTGACAATTGTTTTAAACTGTTTGAATTGCTTGATTTGGTAGAAAATGGCAGGATTTTTATAATCACGTTCTTGCTATTAATCCCAGAACTTCACAAGAGTTTGATTTCTTAAACTAGAAAGATGCACTCTGATAATGACCCCTTCAATTCTCCAACAAGCCTGAAGCTGTGGATCCACCACAGTGGGTAACAGAAGCCTGGTGGAGAAGCCCTAAATCACCCCTTGCCTTTGAGTAAGGGAAAAGAAGTCTGACACTCTGGGAAAGGATGTATGATCAGATCCAGTAATCTGCCAATGTGATTTTCAGGATGGCCAGATTCTGGGTCTTTATGCAAGTAAGTAGGGGTATATAAAGTCTTCCCTCAAAAAACAGGTGAAGGTTTGTGGGTTCTTCCGTCTGAGGCCATAGAAGAGGGTGGTTTTGCCCATAGGACTTTGTGTCTATTTCTGATAAAAAATGGGAAAGCCAAGAAGGATATATAAACTAAAAGAAATTATAAGAAAATTAAAGATAGCTTTATTATCCTTAGAGAAAGCAGGAGCTCCAAGACATTAATCTTGATGACAAGTTGGTTGTGACATAAACCCTGAAGTGAAACTGTTGCTTTTTCCCCTTTTCATTTTTAATCTCTAATTTTTGATACAGTTTTAGAAAACCATGATTGTGTAACGTATAGAAAGATAGAAGATAAGAAAAAGCAGACACATTATGCTAAGTATACACTATGCAGACATTAACAAAAGCCTAAACTTGCTGACTTAAAGCTGAGCACAAGACTAGGACTTTCAGGTGGGTGGCACCTATATCCCAAATTAAGATTGGGAAATAGCAGTCAGTTTCAGGATTTTGCTGTACTAACAAAATAATGAATGAGACTTTTGAAAACTTCCTCTCCCATAAAATATTCTTTTGCTTCCTCCAGTGTTTGATGCTCTCAGAAAACATTCAGTGCAATGAGCTTCCTGTAACATATATCTAAGTTCCTGCTTAGTTTTAAGCCCTGAATGATTATTGGCATCGTCTTGGTTTGAACTTCTAGAAGAGTTATTTTTGTTCAAGAGATTAAACACAAGTCCAAGAATTTTATCATCACATTCATGCCTGTGTCTAAAACTTTAGTTGAAATTTAAAGACAATTAATGAGCTCAACACACCAGATTTCAAATGTCCACTGTACTCTTTTGATTAATTCATTATTCCCCAAGAGCTGACTATGAAAAAAATTTCTGGGTGTAAATTCTTATCAACAGCTCTAGATTTCTTTTCGGGCAAGAATTTCAAACCTCTTTTATTTTCTGTGATTTCTGTATGTGTTCACTGAAAGGATGTGAAAAGCCTCACTGAAACCATTGATAAAGATAAATACACATATACTTATTAGTAGAAGAAAAAAGCCTTAATTACCAGCTATATCCGATGTTTTTTAATTTTCTTCTGCATTGTGCTGCTGTCTTGCTTTCATTATGTTTTCTATCACATCTTTGTGTCATATCTTCTTGTTGTGAGAGCATCACTTCATCTTAATTGAATTTGTCATTCGTAGTCATTTTACAGTAATTAATGTCTGTTTTGAAAAGATTTCTCTTTACTGGGGTGTATTTTCACCATTTGATATTCCCCTCCTTTTTCTTTCACATCTCTTTTATTTATCATTGTATTGTTTCCCCTGCTATTTGCAGTATGTCATGATTTAAGCCTGTTCAGATGGCAGATTCAGATTTAATAATAGATCTATCCTCCTACCAAATGTGGTGTAGCAGTCTCAACAAATTGCCAGCAAAATTTGGTGATTCACTGAGAAAGTTTTAGGTCAGTGTCAGTCCAATGAAGTTAAGGTCTGTATTAAGCTCATAGCAAAGCACAAGACAAAAAGTGCAAAGTGAAACCTTCTTTTTATTATTTTGAAATTTCCTTGGTATTGGTTATAAATGCTAATGGGCTTCAAACCCAGAATGGCCTTCACTGGTAGAACAGGCACACAGAAATTATATGTTTATAAATGTTAGTAGGGCTCTTTTTTTTTTCTTTCTTTCTTTTTAAACAGTAAGTTGAATTCTTTTCTGTAGCATATCTAGAAAAAATAATTCACTTCTTTCTTTAAGCTGTTGTTGGGGTTGTCACTAGGTGAACTTCAGTTCTATTTCAACCAAAAGTATTCTGTGATTTCTACAACATAAGCAATGTACTGTTAGTTTAGATCTAGTTTGCCTATTATGTAACATTATGTTCATATACATATCCCTCTGCAGAATACACACTCCCATCACTCTGCCCTTAAGCAGGAGCTGCTCACTGTAAGCTACACTGAAAATCTGACCACTCTGTCTGATACCTCAGTGTGAACAGAGTTCCTTTGAAAAATGCTCATCACTGTGTGAATTGAAGCTGGGAAAGGTGTGAAGAAAAAAACATCAGAAGAAAAAGATGGCTTTGGACAGATATGTCTATATATTCAGCTGTATATTTTCTCTTTCTTCAACAGAGAGAAAGCACCACATCCTATTTTTTTTTTTTTACCTTTCCACAGACTTTGCTATCAAACACTTGGTACCTGTTACTGTTAAAGACAAGACTGATGCAGGCTTTTGTGGCCCATCTGAAATGCAGTTCAGGTGCACCCTTAAATACAGGTGGATCCTTTTTGGTTGGTTCACTAGGTAGAAATGAAGAGGGAGATCCCATATTTGGAAAATGCAGAAAGTCGCATATGAGGAAAGGTAGTCTTTGTAAGGGATAGTTAAGTTGACCAGGTTCTAAATGAAGTAATGAGATAGACTAACAGAAATTTTTCCATTTTTTCAATAGTTGCAATGTATAAGTGTTTTTCTTATAAAACAATTTATGGAAGGCATAAAGATACACGACTTCTCTGAAATGTCCTCTCTTTTACATGACTGTGCTAATTACCTAGAAAAATTTGGTTGCTTCAAACTGAAAAACATCTTATTAGTATCAAAAACAATACTCATAAGAACTGGTACAAAGGTATACAAAAAGGAGCAAAGAACAATATCTTTCTTTCTGTTTCTAAAATGCAGCTGAAAAGTGCTACCTAAAGAAGAGGCATGTGGCCAATTATTATCTCTCAAGTTACAAGTCACCTGATGACCAGTAGCAACCAGCCATGTTCATACCCCTTTATTTTAAGCTAACGTGCAGTGGTGCTGCTGTGCTCCTCCTTCTTTCACTGCAGAGTGAACTCAACATTTAGTTGAATTAATTTGTATTTTCTGTGGGCATGCAAATAGACAGTTTCTTTGACAATTCCACCTGCTCAAGGACCAATGTGCTAAGCCATGAAAATTTCCTTGTGTGTCTGAGCTGGCAACAAGCTGAATAAGGAAACATTACTTCAGCATGCCACCTCTAATTAAGAGTTCATAATTAGCAGGCCATTTGGACAGCCTCTTGCCAGGGACAGCATGATTACCACCACTTACAAAAGGAAGGCTCCGAAAGATGATGCTGTTAATGCATTTCTTATCTAAAACATGCAAGAGTAATGTATAATTATAGTGGCATCAAATAAAATCTGCTTAGAGAGGAACCAGAGCTTGTTTAACTGACAAGAGTTTAAGGGACTACAAAAGCTGATGCTTTCCAGTCTTTTCACACAGCATTCAAAAGGAAACCTTATGGTTTAACAGCCCTGCTGCACTGTAGGATCTTGGGTACACAGTTCCACCCAAGCACACTGGCATCCTTTTTGAGACACTCCCCACCTATCTTTTCCAATATTGAGCAGTAATAATGCCTCTTTCAGCCTCTACTAGTTGTTTTAGGAAGAAAATTATTTTTAGAATTGTCATAATTAAACTGAAGAAGAGAGTCACTGAACAAACCATTAAATTGCATTGAAATATGCTGTCTTCAAAAGCAAAATCTAATTAAGGTTCAAACTGCAATGTTAATGGCACAGCACTGACATTCACCATGCATTATGGGTTTTTTATCAGTTTTCTGATGATTAATTTCAGAGAGGCAAATGCAACTTCTGGTAACCATGTTAAGTCTGTGGAAAAGGACTTTACTAGCAGGAAAATATTTACTTTATAGTTAGTTTAGGGCAGAATATCTGAAGATATCTTAGTAAAAGCCTGGGAACATTGAACACCAAATAAACCACAATGTAGCAATTCTATTATCTTCAGAACTATTTATTTTGCATTTCAAATGTAATCATCTCTGCATAGTTTGGAGAAGACTGATCCTGCTGTTAACATTGCTGTAAATAACCAGATTCTAAGAAATAACATTAACAAAGCAAAATAATTGCACCAAATAATTATTCATGGAATTTAAGGAAACAAAGAGACCCCGTTCTGTGTTATCACCACTCAATCCTCAGTAAAGGGCAGCATTTCAGACCAGATTTTTTGCTTGATTACCTTTCGTATATGAAAACTTTTAAAGAGGAGAAGACTTCTTTCCTTTCTGTGCTTTTGTGTTATTTTTTACTTTCAGCTAATTCATAATAATACGGAAACTTCCAACTGAAGCCTAATACGTAGGAATCTGATTATCTTTTTCTTTTATAGAGACTTAGGTTAAGTAAGGCTCAGCTCCTTAAAGGCGTTATGTCCTTAATTACTTCTGAAGCGAGGACCAAAATATCTTTGAGGATTTAAGTCTTAAGCATCTAGTAATGAGATTCAACGTCTAGTAATGAGATGCAGGTGCCCAGATAAAATTGGCACTTTCAATTTTCCTTCCCATTGCTTTGAAACTTCACTCCTGTACATAGTTTTTCATAAAGACTTAGATGAGTGCAGGTGACATAACTGGACTCTTTGTGACAGTATTTCAGATTTTCTCATTTAATGCCCTTTGCATACCACTAATGACATCCTGTTAGACATGGGTGAAAAATGGATGCAGTGCATTCCATCAAAATTAATCATGCAGTTGAAAATTGGACTGTACTTTAGTTACAAAGTTTCTGGTGAGTACTGCCACCTCTTTTTGAAAATTTTCAGGGAAGTAATTTTATTTGCACTGTAGACAGAGGAAGTGTTATTTTTCAGGTTAACCTGCAGACCTTTATCCACAGGCAAGTACTAGTGTTGTTGCAGAAATATATATGAGATTTTCAAACTTCTGTTTTCCACTGAAGGAAAAGAAACAAGCTTGCTTTTGATAGAATAAACCCCCGGAAAACAAGGAATGCTGGAGGAAACTACATACAGGTGGAAAATTTCTTATAGTCAGAAGGAATCCTACAAATTGCTCAACAGAATAACCCATACACTAACATTCTTCATTCACAAAAAGAATCAGGTTATTTCATTAATGACTTTTGAAGAGAAAATAGAACCAAATTCACAGCTAATACTCCTTGCAATAAATTATTCAACTAGATCAACTTCTTTTGTTACCAAAACAACATAGCTATAAATAGCTCTCCTCCATAACAGTAAAGTTTTTCAGCAGGCAAAAGTATTTTTGAGGAGTGTAACCTCTCCTGTCACTGTGAATGACCCATTAAAAAATGTTCTATTAATGCAGTCAGTTTTATAGCCTGTTTCTTGCATCCTGATTAAACAGAATAGATCAATACAAGTGGATTAAGTGTTCAATATATAAAATGATAAGGATCTAAGTGTCACAGTCACTAATTATACATACACTTGAAAATCTCTATCAGGAGGATACCAGCTGCTAATCATGTGCTAGTCCAGCTCCATAGTTTTCATAGAATCATAGAATGGTTTGGGTTGGAATGTACTTTAAAGATCAGCTAGTTCCATGGGCAGAACCATCCTCTGGAACAGGTTGCTCAGGGCCCCATCCAGCCTGGCCTGTTTTCATTTCATTTGCATCCAAAATATCCTCCAGGATATTTTGGATGAAATGCAGAGCAAGCTGCACTCCTCAGCATGAAGTAGCAGGCTGGGAAAGCCTGGCATCCATCATGATTTAAGAACAGAAGATGGGGCAAAGTAGGGAAGGGAGAGTATAGTGATGAATTAATGATATTCATCCCTCACAAAGGTTCACAGATTTTAAATTATTCTGCCTGCTTAGGAAAGGCTGGAGCAGTTGACCCTGAAGCACATTGCATCTAGCCCATAATATCAGACTAACTGCAGCAACAGTCAGAGTCATATCAAATTGAGCATCTGAACCTCCTTGAGCTTAGTCTTGCCTATGCAAAAGTCTTTTTAGATTTAGTTTTTTTATTGCTCATCTGTCTTCTGTTCTGCAGCTTTCACATCACACTAGATGTAAGGACTATGCACATGTTTTTATTTTTTACAATGTCCTTTAAAGCATTATGAGCCTCATTTGATTAATTAATTAATTAATATTAAGTCATCACACAGCCAGCACATACTGTCACTGTTAGAATTGAACTATACTCAGAAGATGGCAGCTGCCAGAGGGAACTAAATAACAAGCTATTTACAATATGCTAATTTTTACTTGAACTACAAAACCAAAATTCATTGTTCATGCAAAAGCAGGAAACACTTCCTCACACACAAACAAAACTTTCTATATTGGTGTGGGGAGCAAAGTGGGACCAAATGTCTCCCAGACCTCACTAAAAGAAAATATTTTAAATAAAGACATCAACTCAAACACTTCTATTCAAGGCTAGTTTAGTCCAAGAACTAGCACAACTAGTAAAAGAGGTCATGCAAACAGCTACTTATGCTTTTGAACAAACTGCTATTATCAATTCTCCAGGGGGCTAACCTTTCTGAGGAAGATTTCAAATAGTGCATAAATGAATCTCTAGTTAATTCTTTCTCTAGACAGGATATGACTGGAGTGGGAGATATGTGAAAGTTTTTGCATTTCATAACATATACAGGAGAGTAACAAACTAAGAACACTATCATTATGTCAGGATATTCCTGTAAACAAATGATAATTTTTTCCTGAGTATACTTGCTGCTAAAAATCCTCAGAGTAAAACTATTAAAAATAATGGAATACCAGTGGGTATTTTTGTAAGTAATTCTTTGTTGCTATAGGAGGGATTATGATTTTTACACCAGGATCTCAAGATAATAAAACCTTACTTGTCTTCCCAACTATGCTGGGCTTTACATGCCTACATGAAGATGTAGTATAAAAAGATGCAGGTCTTGTATTCACTATATAGCACAGTGTTCCTCCTTGTTCCACTTTTTGCTGTTTTCTAGTCCCAGCATGTGACAAACCACAAATTTTATTCCTAGATACCTGTTGGGCTTTCTTCAATAATAATTAAGCATCCTCCTGTTGCCTTTAGGCACATCCTCTATTCTTAGGTAATTATTATCCACATGCTCAGGAAGATGCTATGTGTTCCTTCTGTTCCTTGTGCATCCATACTAGAAACAAAACCTTTTTTACTCAGCATGCTGTTAGTTTCCAGAGAAGTTATTTTTGCCTTACAGAGCTGGTAAAGTAATCAATACACTATAAAATGGATAAAATCATAAAATGAAGATTTTTTTTTCCTTCATTAGATTTTTTTTTAGATTTAGGTTTTTTGTCTATTATTAGTTTCTTTTTTTATGAGAAAAATACATGGAATTCATGTTGTTTTTGAGTATGAGGTATAGGCGTTTTTGTTTTTGAAAGAACATTGATGTATCAGTAGTTCATTTGAGCTTTAGTGCAGAAGCTCCATCACCCAAGGACCATAAGAGATCACTATTTTTCTAATATGACTACACACACATTTAAAGGGGAATTTTACCCCAAAAAAAGGACCTCAACAAATCCCTCTCTTTATCTGTATTTAGATTTACATTTGATGCTGCCAATTCTTTGAAATTTCCATGAAATTTTCTCTGAATGTTTAATTTTGAAACAATATGCTCAGAAATACCACATTTTCATTCCTAAAATAAGTAAAACTTTTCAGCTGTAAGCATTTTTTAAAAAAATTTAAATGAATGCATAATAAGATGATAAAAAGTTACCAGAATTGCTAGGGCTAATTTTTTATTTCAGCTGTTTTGTTTTCTCCCCTTCAACTGTTTGAGTCACAGAAGCTTACAAGATTTCAGCCTTTTATCCTGATTTGCAGTGTGATTTTATTTTTAAACCCAAATCTTTACAAGCATTTGGAAAAAGCTTCCCTTGCAGGTATAACAGGCCCACCCAAGTCAAGAAGATGGAGGTGATGTGCTGCCAAGGGAATAACAGGATTACAGAGGGAAAGATCAGGGGAGACAAACTCTCATCTTTGGCATGGCTCCTGAGGAATGAAGGGTCACCAAGCTCTTAACTAAATTGCATGGTGGGGAGGAGCTGCTAATTTTTTGTGTGAGAACACCAGTGGTCTCAGCCACAGCTAAAAGGACAGTGGAAAAGCATGGAAATTAGTACTGGGCAGGGGAAAACGAGGCAATGACCTCATTACTAAGTGCTCCACAAAAGCCTAATTAAAGTCCTACAGGATTTCACAGTTTTTCTTTGCTTTTTGTCCCATCCGAACATTTTGTAAATCCTGCCTTGTCAGCTTAACACATGGGGACAAAAATGCATCAAATGCTTGAGTAAACTGGGTTTTATGGTGTTAGCAAGATTATGGCAGAATTTGTTGCTTGAGTAAAGTGGATCATTCCCTTTTCTGTGTGGGAGATTTGCATTACAAATATCTCTCCTTATATTACAAAAGCCAAATTGGAACCCCAAGCCAAGCAACTGACTTCCAACCTCTCTGAAAGCACAAGAACTCTTTCCTGAGGTAAGGTTTCTAAGATTTGCAGTGATCCAAATGTATCTTGCATGGAAATAAAATAGTTTTTTCTATATTATTGTCTTAGGTTTAGAGTTAACTTATGCTTTTCAGAAGTTCCTGTTATTACAAGTCCTGTAGTGAAACTCCACTGAGCGACAATTGGCACTAAGGACCAGCCCAAGGTGCCTGTGAGGGGAGCTAATCCTGGGAACCACTGCTTGCTTCCTTAGCCCCAGGATAAGGGTCAGAGCACAGCTCCTGTGCAAAAATGCTGTGGAGACTGAGAGCAAATCTGTAATAAAAGTGTAAGTTGCACCTATCGTCCATCCTGAAATGCCAAGTGGTATCATATACCAAGTTTTGCCATAGGAAGCCCAGCCATATCTCTCCTAGTATGGTTAGAGCTTCTATTTGGCAAATATTTCTTTGCATAAGCTACTTTAGCAGTTGTTTCCATAAAATCATTTCAGACCTGGAGAATTTCCAGAGCTTCACCATTACACAGCTATTACAGAAGCCGCCTTCCCTCAATTTATTTTTTTTGCCTTGCCATACCACCATAAAGAAAGTTTTTTGTCCTTTTTCAGCTGCAGCTGTTATTGACTGCTCAGAATCTTCTTATTTATCTTGTCTTTTCCAGCCTCTTCCCTCTTGGTAATTTTGGTGGACTCAAAGTGGGACACTCAAAGTAAGGACTTGTCAACAGTGTCTCTATTAAATCTGAACTGCTGGGGAAAACCACCACTTCAGTGTCATTTCTAGGAGGGCTTTTTTGAGAAAAATATCCAGAAGTATTATACTAGCCTTGACTTCAATTTTGCAACATGCAGGAGTACCCTTTTTCTCTCCTTTCTCCTCCACTCACCCTTCTTTACTGGTAGGAGAGAAAAGGAACAGAGAAAAGGGAGACACAATGCTTAATGAAAGAGAAATGCATGTGAGCAAAACTATTCAAAATTTTTGTCAGCTGTTTTAGAACCTTTCTCAAAACAAGCATAAAAATTATTTGGTTACTGACAAGTTCTGTGTTCCTAAGCAGCTCTGGAGCTCCTGGGTGGGAATTCAGCTGTACATTGAAGGAATTCTACTAGCTGGAGGCCTTCTACATGTAAGCACATTACACACCCTCTTTGACTGACCATAATGTGATCTTTAGGGTTTTAGATTCTTTTTTGTTTCATCCTTAGAACTCTGCACACATTTTTTTTTTTTTCTAAAGGCATATAGCAGACTATGGCCTCAGGTTTTCCTTGTTTGGAAAAACCAAGACATTAAACCAGCTGTTCAAAATTGACCACAAACAAAAGGAAATGTGAGGAACTGTCTGAAGGATTTGATCTTTCTTAGTCGAGGCAAAGACAATGCACATCTTCCTTGTGAGGAAAGGAGGAGGGGCAGGCACTGATCTCTTCTCTCTGGTGACCAGAGACAGGACTGGAGGGAACAGCCTGAAGCTGTGGCAGAGGAGGATTCAGTTGGATATTAAGACAAATTTCTTCACCCAGAGTGTGACTGGGCACTGGAACAGAGTCCCCAGGGAAGTGGTCACAGGAGCAGCCTGACGGAGTTTGAGAAGCTTTTGGAAAATGCCTTCAAATATATAGTGCTATTTTTGGGATGATCCTGTGCAGAATCAGAAGTTGGACTCAATGATCCTAGTGGGTCCCTTCCAACTCAGGATATTCAATGATTCTAAATTAGTTAAATTAAATATTTATTGCACATTTCTTCTTCTGTGTTCTACACGTCACTTTGTTGTCACTGTGTTAGATGTATTGGGCCTATCTGAAAAGACATATTATTCTCCTATGTCTGCACAATATAGCCAAAGTTTGTGTCTGCCCAGTGAATGTTTTCCATTTTATTTGCTGTATTCCACACCCAGAACAAGCCATCCAGGGGAGCTCAAAGTGTAGCTGTGTCATTAAGAATGGCATTTTCATATGCTGGCCAACCACTGTTCCTATTGACTTCAGAACTAAATCAAGACCAAATCACTTTTTAAATACTGATAACATGTTGTTTTCAATAGATTAATTTGTAAACATTTCATTGATCCTCCTTGAAATTGCATTTCTGCATTACTTTGCTGACCTGTTATTTTTAGCTACCCCTCGGTTACTTTCAAATCACACACTACACATGCAGCAACATTTTGTTTCTGCTTCAGTCTTCTTGTCTTCTTATATCTAGTGTAATTAATCTTTTGTTTCCATAACTCTTACATAGAAGAAAACACACAAAATAAGTTATCATCTAATGCATGGAATGACTCCTCTCTGAGGAGAATTTAAATAGATACAACTGTGCAGCTTGGAAAGTAACTGAACAGGTGCATGACAGGGGTACATAAAATTATAAGCATATGAGTTATGTGAATTGGGAATCAATACTCATTTTTTTTAGCAGCCCAAAAGCTATGGGAAGCAAATGAAATTTTAGGAAATACTGTTTCGCACAGCATATAGTTACAGCAGGAGACTCCCTATGACAGGAAGTTGTTGAGACAATAGAATTGAAGAAAAATTAATGAAAAACAAAATATTACTGAGGGCTAATAAAAATAACAAGCTGGGGAAAAAAAAAAAGCTATATGAGCATGCTAAGCCACAGACTGTAGGAAGATGGAGGAAGTAAAGGGAAAAGCCTAATCCTATTCTGTGTATTCCTAAATGTATGGCCACTGCCAGAGACAGGTATTGAGAGGGTTTGAGCCACTAGAGCCATTCTTTTTATGGATGTTTTAAAATATGAAGTACTTAAATCTCTGATTCTTTTTCACTAAATAACTGCAAATGACACTTCTCTCTGTGAAATATGGTAAACACATTTCTGGAGTGCCAAAAAAGCATTCATTATCATGCAGCTGTGTGTCAGCTGGTGCATACTATGTTTGTCACATATTATACTGGAAGGCAGGGAGGTAAATGACAAATATGGTTGAAGATGTGAGTAAATTACTGAATAAATTGGAATCAAAAGTTCTCATTCTGAGTGTAAGAGACTTGGTTCTTTGCAAGTATGACAATGTAATTGCAAGAGAGTAGGATTGTGAATAAAGAAACAAAAGAGGAAGAGTCTTGTGATTCAAGTGAAATTAACATTCTCAAGGTGTTTTTTCTTCTCTTAAGTTATAGTTTTTATTAGCAAATTTGTTGAAGCCTTACAAATGTAATAGACCACTCGTGATTCTATTTTCTTGTCTGTTCCACCAGCACACCTGTCTGAGGTATGGGATGCTTAAAAAACATTAGCAAAATATTAGGTTGTCTGATTCTATTCTTAAAGTCTTTCCGTGAGAAAAACCTACCTTATTTGATTTGTTCTGAATCTGGTTTTCACCAGATTTAGTGCCTATTAGAGGACAGTAGATAACAGGTTGGACATTTCAGAGGGTAAGATTGAATGAGGTTAAGAACAAGAAGCAGAACTATAAGTCACAATTCAGGTTGTAGCAAAAGTGAAAAAACCCAAACACAAAAATATGAAATTATTAATATTATATAAATTTCTTAGATATTTGCATTCACCAATGCAACTTTTAAGTGAAAAATAGAAAAGTACTAAGTCTCTTTTCCCTAGATGGTCTCATCAACAGAGATATTTTGGGGCTCTAAATTCAGTTTCTGAATTATAGTGTTGGTGAGTCTGTTAGTTCTTCTGGGCATCAATTCTTCAGCTTCAGGGTAAAAGTACTTCCTTGTTCTGTCCTTCTTTTCCTTCTTTGATCTGTCCTTCTCTTCCTACCCATAAATCACTCAAAGAACCTACTGCCCTCTACAACAGTAAATGTAACCCAGGGATGTTCAGGATTTGGTTTCTAGCCTTAATTAGCTTAGATTTAACCCATATTCAAATATTAAATACAATCCATGAAATATAATGTGCTGTGAAAATAAATGTTAACATTACTGTCCAGATTAAATTATTTGGAATGACAACAATGATCACCTTATCAAAATGACTTATGCTTCTCTTGGAAAGCCAATGGCTTGATTTAAGTAAAATGAATATCTGAGCAATTTGTTTGATTTTTTTTTGTCTTCAAAACCTCATTTCTGTGAAGTATCTTGATTTTGATGAAACTACAATTTTTGATGGAGAATCATTTCATTAATTGCCATCTAGAGGATCCAGACACTGCACCTCATCCTTCTTCTCTAATCTAGACAAGAGAAAAAGAAATTCTGTAATCTTCCCTATTTTTTTTTGCTGACTGAGACAGTTTTAAATGGGCTTAACGATACTCTGGGGCTCCCAGAGTCTATGACAATTTTCACATGCCTCTGCAAGACAACTACACAGTGTCCAATGGAATTGCACAAGGGCACCATTTGAAAGCCTTTACTTCTCAAAAGTAAAGATGCATAGAGAAAGATTTCCTCTTTACTCCCCTGCTCCTTGTGAACCTTGATGATAATGGGGAAAAGATAGAACTTTCTTTTGCCCTTAATAAATGTTGGTAGGTTTACATGATTGAGCTCACTGTGAGAGGTCTGTGCTGACAGGAATCAGCCAAATTCACATTTCCAACCCACACCTCAAGCCAGCCTCCTGCTGATCTCTGCTCATTCTGATGTCGGGAGGATCACAAAGAAGGATGATGAAGATAATGCAAAACACAAACACAACACCAGAGAATGGAAAAAAGACAATTACTTATTAACTTCTCTGCTGTGCTGACAAGCAAAAAGGCCCCATCTAATCTAATAATAATTCAAAAATTAAACATAAAAATACTGGAGAAGTCTGATTCAAAAAAATAACAGAAGAACTAATAACAATTTATACAGTCCAGTTAGTCTCAGTGGAGGTGGGTATGATTTTTTATTCTTTCTTCACAAAAAATACAAACATTAGAAGACAGAGGTCCCCAGTGAGCCAGGGAGAGATCAGGGAACAAAAATCTCATCTAGTGCTTCATCGACTCAGAGACACTGCTCCTGAGTAACATCACTAATGTTGGGAATGCATTGAATAATTGACCTTTCCATTAACAATTAAAGATATCTCTAGGAAAAACTTGAGAAACCTTGGCTTTGTTGAAGGCTAAAGAGCAAACTCAAGAGGCTTATGAGGTCTTTCAAATGCAGTATTTACCTGACCTAGTGCAGACCTGTACAATACACACAACTGGCACTGCACTATCTGCTTAGTCAATAGAGAGAAATGTTTCAAAATCCCTCCATTCCCAGAAAAACATCCAAAATAGGCCAACTGGACTGCTTTTTTAAAAATGGCTTGTTTCAGGGAATATTAAGCATGACTTGAAGACTGTCTCAGAAGATGTAGCAATTTGAAATTATTTGACAAATGTTACTGAAAGTGATGTCAAATAGAGGTTTATAAAGGCCTGTTTGTGGGCATTACTGTGGTCAATTAAGAAAATAAGAACCAAGTTAGGCTTTTCAGAGGAACAAATAACTTCCATAAACCACCTTGAAATATAATGTACTTTGTCACAGACATATTTTATGAAAATCCTTTTGCTAGGATTTTTCTCCAGAGAAGCTGAGGCCTCAGACACGAAATGTAAACAAAACCTATCTGATGGCTGTGGAATGTGGTCTGGAGGTGATTTACCAACAGGTGCATCTTTGATTGGTCTCATGTGGTTGTTTTTAATTAATGACCAATCACAGGTCCAGCTGTATCGGGACTCTGAGCAGTCACAAGATTTTATTACCATTCCTTTCTTTGCTGGCCTTCTGATATCTCCTTTCTCTTTCTTTAGTATAGTTTTAGTATACAATTTTCTTTTAATATAATATATATAATAAAATAATAAATCAGCCTTCTGAAACATGGAGTCAAGATTCTTATCTCTTCCCTTCTCCTGAGGACCCACAAACACAATCACAGTACTTCAATATTTCTCTGCTATGATAAAGTAATTGGGAAACACTCTTAAATATATTCTGCTGGCAAGTAGTTTCAGGGTCTAAATATCCTTTAATATGCAAGGATTATTATTTTAGTATCATTTCTCTGAGTAGGGGCATGAGATTTACATTTACAGACTGTTCTCTCTCCCTGTATGGAACAGAGTGATTCATTTCAGGAGGCCTAAACTACTTTGATGCATGGAGTGATGTTGGCTTGAACTCTGCCCTGTTCCAAGCTGTCTGCATTTTTCTTGTGCTCAGGGCTCCAGACCTGGATGCAGTCTCATGAGAGTGAAGTAGCAGGGAAGAAGCACCTCCCTTCTTTACCTGCTGGCCTTTTCTTTTGATGTAGCCCAGGATACAACTGGCAGCTACACTCCCAGGATAGAATTGGCTTTCTGGGCTACAGGTGCACATTGCCAGCTCACACCCAAATTTCCATCCATGAGAATTTCCCTGTCCTTCTCTCTCCTTGTCTGCAGAGCTGCTCTCAATGAGTTCTTCTCCCAGTCTGTACTCATGTCTGGGATTTGGGAACACACACAAGTGTTTGGTGCTATGGAGTCTTTTGCAGTTGAGAAGTGCCTTGGTAAGAGCAATTTTAAGAGTATTTTTGTTGTGATGGTTATGGAAGTACTTTTCAATGCTGGTCTTCTAACAGCTAGAGGTCATTTTGGTATCTGCAGAATTCTAATGACAGCTTGTGCTTTTGTCTCCTCCCACCCATGTTATTACAGTAGACATACACACAAAAATTTCTGCAGACAGAAGGGCTTTCAATTAGAAATTTCACTATACTGTCCAGAAAAAAGGTCTGTTTGCAGACTATCTGAAAGGGTTCATAATAATTTGGCAGATGTCTAATTCAGAAGAGAGGGAAAATTCTTTAAAAATTTATGGCAGAAACTTCCAAAGCAATACATCTTAAGAACAGAGCTGACTTACATTTATTCATTACTTGCACCTTATGGTGGGTTGTTACAGTAATTCAGTCCCAGATGCAAGTTAAGATGCAGAGGAGTCCTCTATATTTATGATGCTGATGAGACATGCAAAAGTGAAACAGGTTATGAGGAAGTTAGGCTATTCCTTAGACCTGAATGCTCCAAAGTGTAAATTTCATCATCTCCCTTTGCAGACAACTGTCTCCTGCCAACTCTTTGGAAGAAGATGCCTTGTTTATTCAAGTCTTGGAGTAATAAAGGGGAAAAAAGAAAGGGTAAAAACTACTGAAACAAACAGCAAAAGATTTAGATTTTTTTTTTAATCAGACTTCCAAACTGAATGTGACAAAGAAAGGACAGTGTAGTCAGATAGTTCATTTGGCCCTCAATCCACAAAATCAATTAATCACTGCTTTGCATCTGCCCTGTTCTTTGCTGTACAAGGGCTTTGTGGTTTAAAGGAGGTGCACAATAAACAAGTCTTCCACGCTGATGTTTCTGATGGGAAATAAGCCCCAGAACCCAAACTGTGTATATAACAAATAAATACAAAATATACAAATATATACAAAATTACACAAAAGAGACAAATATAAATACACAAATATATACAAAATTCCAAAAAGCTTCCTCTCCCAGAGTCAGAGGATTCTCTTTAGTAGAGGGTGCCACATGTGCTTATGTGCTCATGGGGGAGAAACTGTTATAACCATGAGTTTGTTTTAACAGCTGCCAAAATTCCTACAGGCTTTGCCATTCTATATAACACCTGACTGCAGGTTTTCCCCTTTGACAAGCAATAGACCTGCTTAGAGACAGTACTGCCACTTGCATTGTGTTGCAGGTCTCAGGACAAACATTGTCACTGTGACATTTTCTGAAAAATCTCTTTGCCCAGGATTCTTCTCCTGGGAAGCTGAGAAGCCTCAGAGAAAAATGAAAACAACAATTATCTGATTTGCTTTTCCTATGTTTTGCTGCTTTGGAGTGTGTTTGGGCATTGTTTACCAACAGGTGATTGTTTGACTGGTTTCTGCTGTGAATTGTTTTGACTTAATGGCCAATCATGGCCAAGCTGTGTCGGACTCTGAAGCAAGAGTCACGAGTTTTCATTAGTATCTTTCTAGCCTTCTGTCTGTATCCTTTCTCTATTCTTTAGTATAGTTTAGTTTAGTATTCTTTTATATAATATAGTATCATCAAATAATAAACTAGCCTTTAAGAGCATGGAGTCAGATTCATAATTTCCTCCCCATGTCGGAGGTCTCAGAAAATACCACAAGATGTGATAGGTACACTTCAAGCTGCCTTGCTCCCTGGACAGTCCTGCTCAGGAATCTCAGAAACAGATCAGCATCCTGATTCAGATTTGGGACACATTAACACAGGTGAAATTTATTCAGTTTATGTCTACTAACAGGGCATCACACAAAATGCATTTAATGCTTTTACTGGACCAATATGAACATCTCTTAAGTGTACTATGAGAGCTCTCTTAGGTGGCTACAGACTCAAAAACACTCCGCACTTTGGGAAGGAATCAAATATACTAAGGAAAACACATTGCCAGAAATTAGGGCTTCAAGAACAAGGAGGAACTCACAGATCTGTGCAATATTAACATCCTTTTCTTTAATTTTTTTGTTGCTTCAGGAACACTTATTATCATGCTCTAGTTATAAAAGCAGTACTTTGACTACTTACAAGTTAATCGGGTTTAAAGCAAAAATTAAACATAATTAGAAGGTACATGGTCTTAGACCATGGAAATTCAGGCTATTACTTTTGTGCAAAGCTTCATCCTAAATGGATCTTTATTTCAATAAAATATCTTTTGTTAATTAGTATCATGAACTCCATCTGCCAAATTGAGAGTGAGCTCTCTCTGTGCATTTCCCGTACTCTGAACAAAAGACTTCAAGTAACTATTAAGATGATGCATTTTTAGTAGCATAAACCCCTGAAATGCTAATCCATGACAGAAGGAATTAGCATTTCATACACAGTAACTTAAAAAGCAAGAAAAGTGTTAGCTTGTGATTCTGAATACAAGGTCTTGATTCCCATCCATTAAAGTTTTCATCAGACTAGTTAAAATTTTTAAATGCATTAGTGTCATAGTTTAGGTTGCTTGCTTTTTTTTTTTTTTTAATCCCTGAACTGATATGGTCTTTGATTTACCAAAATGAAAGAACTTATACAAGAATCTGACTCTTGCTCTTAAAGAAGTGTCCATTGTGTCCAGATGTCCGTTGTCCAAATTGTTCTTGAACTCTGGAAGTCTTGGTGCTGTGCCCACTTCCCTGGAGAGCCTGCTCCAGTGCCCATCCACACTCTGAAAAAAGGTGCTTTTTCCAATATCCAACCTAAACTCCCCCAGCGAAGCTTCAAGCAGTTCCCTCAGGTCCTGTCAGTGGCCATCAGGGAGAAATGAGAAAGAGTAAAGAGTATCTGTATGCCTTAGAAAGGAACCTGGCCTGACACACAGGTGGAAAGCTGAGGAAGGGGTGAATTCAAGCACCCTCCCAAGCTGGGTTGGTGAGAGGATCTGACAGAGACAGAAATAAAACCTTCCCCTGCCCTACTTCCTTGTGCAGGTGGGAAATTATGTTTTTCAATAGACTAGTCTTACGGTTTTATCCTATAAGAATTTACTCAGAAATTCACCCATTAATAAAGTCTATTTTCATGTTACAACTTAAGCACATTGTGCAAATATTTAAATGCACATATTTGTTATTATTCTTAGATTACCAAGTTCCCTATTGCCATATGTATTTCTACCCATTAATAATAATTAATTTTAGCTATAGTTCAACTGAAAATGATAAAATGTGCAGAAAAAAATAAAACCATTTTCATCCCACTCCATTTCTACATGCTATGGTATCCACATAATAAATGCAGTTTGGAGATGGCAGTCATAAGTCAACATCAAACTATCTGGAAAATCCTGCCCTTCTCAATTTCCAATGCTTCCTGCAAAAATTCAGCATAATTGTGAGAATTCAGAAAGAGAAGTTCCATTTCTACACGTGGAATTGCCATCCAATACAGTGTTATTTCACATAATGCTATCATGGGAAAACATACCTGGAGTTAAACAGTGCAAAAATTTGGCCAGATCCCATTACTCATAGATCTTAATAATAGCTCTCAAAATACCAGTTTATATGTACAAAAACTAAATTAACCATACAGTGATCACTTACAGAGGCTGGAACAGCAGTTGGCAGAATGGAGAAAGGGGAAAACAATGGTTGTTGCTCAGCCATAACCGATGAGGAGTTAACACAGAGGGACTGTGGATACAAAGCAGCCCTTCCCCTGGCAGGGTAGCTATTTGTTCAGAATAAAGGTTACTGCCATTCATTTGAATAAAATGGGCACTGTACGTAGCTTAACTGTCAGGCAAGATACAGCTGAATGGTGCTTTTGTTGAAAATTATAAAAGACAAGAAACTCAGGTGCAATGAGGTCTGTTTCATACATACCAGGTAACCTGACATATCTTAATTTCCCAGGATAGTATCAACTTGCTGCAAAATAACCCTGGTATTTTGGCCTCAGAAATCCTGCAGACAATCACAAATATTTGTTTCTTTTCAATTGAAAAAGGGCTTACCTGGGCTGCAATGTACTTTCTTGAGACACTTTACTACCCTGACTGAAAAAAATTATATTCTAACATGTCTATGGGGGCATTGTTGGTGGAGTACTTCAGGGAGGCTGATTTATTGAACACATCTTATGTGGAGGCCTGATTTGTTCTTGTTCTCAATGCTTTCCTGGTGCAACACACCTATGGTTTGATCCTCAAACTGTGAAAATGTTATGGTACATGGAAACAGAACAATCTGGTCCTAAATATGCCATTCCTCTGGTTGGGGAAAAAAAAAGACAGCTGCTGCCTTCCTATTAACTTTACATAAAAAGAAAGAACAATTTTAGAAGATGAAAATTCAACTGAGTTTAATGATGCAATGACTCTGGGGTCAGATCAAAGCAAATTAGCTGCCTACAGAGTCAGTATTTCACTTGCAGGCTTTCTGCTCTGTATTTTGAACAAAAAGCCCAGGACAGGCTGCTTTTTTCACCTTTGCACAGAAGAGGTTTTTTCTAAGTCCTCATTTATTTTTAAAGAAGTCCACATTTTTTGAAAGTCCTCATTTTCTTGAAATTACCGCAGCTGAGTAACTTCACAGGTAGGAAAGGCCAAAATAGAGAAGTCCAGGTAATTTTGCTCCGAAGTCTCTTATGCATCTCTAATTATGTGGTGGCTAACAGTTGGCTTGAAGGCCTCACAGTTATAAGAACTCCTAACTATAATTTTATTACTGAAACATAATTGATTAAATCACTAATTATATAATTACCTTGGATATATAACTTGGCCAGTCGGGGTGGTTGAGAAGAAGGCCTGGGCTGTTGGGGGCATGGGCAGCTATTGGCTGGCTGGCTGGGTAGCTATTGGCTGGTTGGCCAGGTGGCAACTGGTTCAACCAATCAGGATGGACCACGTGGCCCTTCAATGCTATATAAGGAGATGAGCACTCAACAGAGGTTGGCTGTTTTTGTGTGACCCTCAGCGTGTTTTGTTGCATTTCTGTCTCCAACATCAACAACATAATTGCAAAATTTTTATTGTGTGTTTTCTTATAGTGTGATAGCTATGTGAAGAAACATCATGAGAATAAGTCCATGAAAATATAATATTGCAAACTGGCTTTTTGTAATTATGTTTTCACGCTGACAAGTCTGCAAACTTGCTTATATGGTGTTTAACATGAGCAATATAGTGAATCTTGTATCAGCAATATTCCCAGTAATCAAAGCATGTAAGCTTCAGGCAGATACCCAGGAAGGGAAATTTCAGACCACAGAGTTAAAGCCTTTTCTGGGATTAAGTGAGTGAAAGCTGGGCCCCAAAAAGAAAAATGTCAGTTGAGTTTAGCAATAGATGTTGCTGTAAATAATGGCTAACAGGAAGCTTTCTAGCTCTATTTATTTGCAAACTATTTAGAAAGAATTTGAATTGACACCTTGCCAAACATTTCAGTTATGTCATATGAAAGGCAAAGATTACAAAACAGAATTTCTTGGAAAACTGGAAAATCTCAAAGTAAGAATTACATTCTTACCATTCTGAGAATGCCTCATCAGCATTTAGTGTTAAATAAAAAGAAAAGAAAATAAAAGAAACAAACAAAACAACCCCAAACCAACAGGAAAGGATGAATTAAAGGCCCTGGTTTTCTGTTACACTGCAGAGTGGGTCTTGAATCTCAAAAGGCCTCTTTTATTCTGCACATTAGAAACAATAATGACTAGTGCTGGTCCTGCTGTTCCCTCTGAAAAGGATGGTGGAACAGGGTTTGTTGGTCAATGAGCAGAGCCTATTTAAATATTTGGATTAGCAGCAAATAGGAGTGCTTTCACTTGCTTGCTTGTCCCTCAGTGTGTGCAGGGAAAATTAGAAAAATTCTACATGGCTTGTTTCAAAAGTAAGGCAACATCATTGCGCTGTCCTTACCCTCATCTACTCCATAGCTCACCCAATCTGTTTTATGCCACCTGTCAAGACCTGCTTGCATTTAACTTGGCAAAATTAATGCTCTTCTCCAATTTATTTGAAATGAAGTTCTGTGCAGAAGTTGTCTTGCTTGCTTCTTTTTTACCCTAGTTTTCTTTTTAACTTACATTTTCTATGTTTAAAAACTTTCTTTCTTAGTCCAGTTTCGCTGTTTAGGAGAACAGTGTTACAATACACTGCTTTTTCTTCTTTGCTTTGTTTCCTTTGGTTATTCATTTACACAAGACTTCCTACCTACATTCAGGAAAAGAACAAATGCTATTCTTCAGGATTTCAGTAGTTAGAGATTTTAGCATATAAGTTACTGCCCTTTATTTGTCTTTTACAGCAATTATTTTACTGCAATAAAAAGTACAGCAGTGTTACATAAAAAAAACAAAGCCAAACGATTTGAAAAAGAAGTTAACTCTGGTTTGCAGGGGAGGAATAGTTAGGCAAAATCATGCACATCTAGGATTTTGAGAAAGATCCTAAAGATATAATTAATAATTCTTACTGAAGGCTGTAAATAATCGAACGATGGATTTAGCAACATGCCTGTGGAAATCTTGCCATCTCTCCTCAGTTTTGGCACTACATGGCACTACTACTGAGCCATGCACACTTCATCCAGATGTCAGAAGTACCTTTATATCATTGTGCTGGGTTTTTCAGTGATAACTGGAAACATCCTTTAAAATATAAAACTGTCAAAAAGCATTGAGATATCATAGTAAGTTTGAGTGCAATGTTTAAACAGAGAATGAACTCAAGAAGTGACCAGAACCTTGGGTATTTGCTTAACATTACCAGCATCAGAAAAAAAATAAATCTCTCTGTAGGAGTTTTGATGTGATATTAAACATGACCTTTTAAGTAACTGATTGAAATGGGATTCTGTAGAAAAAGAAAGACATATACGAAATGTTGAGGTAGATACTGCACTCACAGCTGTTAGTTTCATTGAGTTTAAAAAACTTTTAAAAAAATAAATGGACTAGCAATACTCAGAAATTAATTCTAATTCATCATTATCACATAGGCTATTTGGCAGTCAGTATTCAAACAACTAATTTTAAGGGCATGTCAATGCAAAATCAACTCATAGACCAGACATTTCAGATGGAGATGGAATCCAATGAAATTGTGATTTGCCAGGGCTTTCCCAGGGAAAAAGAGAGAGAAACTGTCCCCATGACATGAAGAAAGGTCAGGTCTCCTATTTTTCCAGCCAGCACCCAGCATCCCTGCACCATGAATCCTTGTTTCCGTGCAGCATGCCTGCCAGACCAGCATTCTGTACAACCCTGCTGAGCAGTGTTTGCTAAAGTACACCCCTCTGAAAGAGGTCTTTACAAAACAACAGATTTGAAAGGAGCCCTAACCCTCTAGATAATTTTCAAAGAACACCTCTGAGGTTTAGGGAACTGAATTTTATCACTTGTAAACTGCACTTCAGAGTTTGAAATTTCAAAAGTGCAGCAAAAACACAGGTTAAAATCACACTGAAGGTCTCAGTTCTTCTTTAAAATACCTCACTCCCTGTGCAGTCCATTATAGTCTACTGAATTTGCCAGCAAAGTGGGTTTTTTCCCCATGTCCCAGTTATGGCCGTGGTTTGGTGGCCTTTTCACAGAGTCAAAATTAAGGATGCAAGTACCCAAAGTCTGTTCTTAATTACTTGGCTTCCAGGAAAAAAATTAAATAAAATGGTTTGTGTTTGATATTTATTTATGTTATGCTAAACACAATGAGATCATAATCTTGACTAGGATTTTTTTATGCTATGAAACACTCCTTTCTGGGTTTGATACAGCTGTTTGACCAAAGTCAGAAAACTGGGAAGATGTATTCATGACTTAAAATATGTAAAAAGTAATTCTGATTGTGTTGTTTCATTCTCAATATGGATTGCTGTAAAAAGGGCAAGCTTATTTAGCAAAATAACTGAAGCAATAAATGGGAAAATAAAAAGCTTCTTATATTTTCATACCCTGAATTTTTTACCTTATTTTAATTCAGGAAAATATATACCTTATTTAAATTCAGACTCTTACCCATCCTTAAAACTTTCATTTACAAATGGGAATTACTCTTTTTCTGAAGTCATATGACTTTATTCCAAATACATGAATGAAAGATGGCATTGTATGGCCACATGATTATTTTGTTTAGTTGCAAATCCAGGAAGAGAGGACAAGAACACTTTGAGGCTACCATGCTTTAAAAATTGCTTAGAATAAGGCTTGAAGGGAGGGGATTATTTGGGGCTGGTTTATGCTCACAGCTTGTACTTTAGCATGTACTGTCATGCATTAAGTTGTAGGATTTTCTAGACAACTCTGACAAAGCCAGTGAGTACACATGGCCTTCATATCTGGAGATTTAATCTAACCTGTTCCAGAATAGAAATATTTCTAAATATTTCGTATTCCATTACAGAGAATGAAGTACTCTGACATGTTTTTTAGCTGTTCTCATATAGGGATTTGAGACAGCAATGGAAAAAATCTTTTCAAAAGGCTTTTGCAGTCTAAAAGGTGATAGCCTATTGATTGACCAAGCCAGATCCTTATTGAAAATAAGTCAACTTTTGATCTGTGCAATCACTATTTCACCTTTACAAATCAAAGAACAAAGAACAAACTGTGGTGGAAGGCTCCAAAGCATATTCACACACTAAAATACCATTCAGCTGTTACTGCTGCAGTCCCATGGAAATGCTGCAGCAACTCCATGCAATTAAATCAGACCCGGGAAATCCCCTGACCAAAAAAAAGATAGAGTAAGGCAGAGACAATGATGCTATTTCCATTACAGTAGGTAAATAACCCTCTCTGATTTCCTTCAAACATGGAACCAACCAGGTAATGTGAATCTTTGTACAAGTATCATGAATGTTTTGGATGCTTCAAAATACAATGTGATTCCAAAAGCAAGAGACATGTAAACAGACCATTTTCCATTCTATTTCCAAGAAAATCTCTTTCCACAATATATAATGGACAGTATAATGGAGGGGTTTAGGTGTGCCAGATGAGGGGATTCAGTATGCTGAAATTTTCACAAATGGTAAGAAAAGTTAAGCTTCTCTAAGTACAGATGCTAGAAAGCTTTTGTTAGAAAGCAAAAGGAAATCTGCTCTATGAGCTGTCAGGAAGGAAGAGCCTGGGAGAAACAGCTGTTTTCACTAAGTATGGTCCAAGTACACCAAGCTGTTATCTCTAGGGTATGTGTGATGTCTTCCTCTGCCCCAGGTACTGAAGCACAAACAAAACACATGAATCAGAGATGTAAAACTGCTCCAAACCTCAAGCATAGCCTTAGCTAAAGCATCAGCATACATACATGGCACATATATTGCTTATAAAGTTCTCCAAAGTTCCCTGAAGAGCTGTGTATGCAGCAGGTAAGAGTCCTTATTTCCACTCACAATGAAGAGAAGGCATTACAAATTTCTTTCCTTTGTCATTTATTTCCTGATGTCATATAAAAACTCTAATCCTTAGTCTCTTAATTTTCTTCCATTCATATTTTGAGTTGATTCATGGTCATGGGGTGTTTTTTGGTTTTTTTTCCTGGGGGTTGGGGAAGAAGTCCTAGAAATCCGAAAACAGATTACAAGAGTAGAAAATTGAAGTTTCTCTGCTTTGGAAAATGGTGGTGAGACAGGAAAGAGAGAAGAAAGGAGGATATGAGTTAAGAGCAAACTGTTCCTAGTGCCACTGGTTTTTCTCAAGTAATCTACAAATGGAAATCTGTGTATCCAGTTACATCCAGGATGAGAAGTACAAGAAAAGGGAATGGATAAATAATTTTTTAATAAAGATACCCAGGAGATGTTTGGACTTCTTCTTCCATTGTAAATGCTTGAAAAATTCCCTTTATGTAGAAGGTATGTTTTCAAGAAATGCAAGTCAAATCTCATCTCCATGGGCAGAAACCTAAAAGAAGCTGCTACATCCCAAAAAGCTGCATCCAGGGGTAAGGCTGCAAGCACAAATAAATGCCAACACTTCCTTGAATAGCATCAGCTTTCCAGTGTTACCAGCTGTGTGTTTTCCAGGCTGTGTTGATACTTCTTTCAGCAAAACTGGAGTTCCAAATGCTCAGGAAGGTTACATGTGCTTCTCCCCAGCGGGGGCTAAAGGTCACAGAGCAATGAACAGATTGAAATGAAGCACACAGAGCAAGATTTCAACATGCAGTGAAGACAATTTGTTAAGTACTGTTCTATGCTTCGTATCATTCATTTCCTTCAGATCAGTGTTTTGATAATTCATAAGACAAGAAGCTCTACTCAGCATTAATATGTAGAGAATTCCACAGGGCAATTAATTTAAAAGGCAAAGCTGCAAAGGAGTCATAAATTAAGGATTTATTATGTTAAAATAGAACATCAGAGGGTATCACAAACTAGAGAGGAGACTTCTCATCTAGAAGCACACTCTGTGGGGCCAGTGCATTATGACAATGCAATTGACTCTGTCAGGTGAGACATTTCTGGAGATACGGACAAACTGACTTTCCTGGACAGATCCTTCCTTTTGGCTTCACTCACAGCTCAAAGGTCAGGAGAAGGAACAAGAGGAGGTATGTCCCCACAAGACACTGGACATGGAACAGGGAGATTAATTCTCTGTAGCCCACCTGAACCATGAGTTTTGGTAAGATTTCCACTGAGGCTTAGCTTTACCAGCAGCTATCAGTTCTGGCTAGGTTGAGAAGGTTGAAAAGGCAAAGAATCATGGATAAACTCTGCTGTATTGCTTTTCCAGAGCTTAGTTTAGTTGTATCAATCTCAGTCCCAATTCTGCATGCAATACTCAAAATTGTCTCTTTCCGTACATATAACCAAACCTGAACCTCGACTCTGAATAAAAGTGCTCTTTTTCTGAAAATCAGGAGGTAAAACCTGTCTGTTCTTTTGTTGCTCTAGCTTTCATACAACTTAAATTACCCAAATCTTATTTATTCATTTAAATTGCACAGCAGTTAAAGCAAATAAATAATTTTAAATCCAGAAAGAAAGCAACCATCTTGAGACAATGAAATATCAAAAATGTGATGAGATCATTGATTAAAATGTTCCCTTCAGCAAACAGTAAATAAATGACAGCATGAATTCCCATTTGGCTCAGGAAACAAAGCCAGCACAACTCACTTCAACAGCTGCCAAAGAATCATTGATTATGAGGGATCAAACTCTTTGCTAGCTCACTAATATCAAAGCAGAGAGATTAATCATGGACTGCGATTCAGAGAAAACTGTTGCAGGACCCTTCTCTGCTTTTGATCTATAAAGGTTAGGTTTTACCTTTGGCAGATCCCAGTGATGAGGCTCACTGAACAGCCTGGACACAGCTATATCCACTGCAGTTTTACTAAAACTCCTCCAAGAATCCTACTAATTCCATAAAACTTCTAAATGCTCTTGGGAATACAAAGTACTTTTCAATCTTTGTCTCTCCTGATTCAGTTGTTGTGAGAGGTAGTCAATCACTGAAGTAGCTCTTAGCTGAAGAGCCTTGCAATATATTCTGTGCACCAAGATGCATTTTTCATCTGACACACACAACACTTCTCTCACATCAGCAACTTTCATGGTTAGTCTTTGTTATTGATAATTTTCTACTGGAATAGGAAATATCTCAAAAATATTCGCTCTCTTTGTCAAGAAATAAAAGATAAAGCACAGCTAGTGCTCCATAGGGTTTTACTTCGAAAAGAATTTGCTGAAGGTAACAACATAGTTAGCCAAGTGGAAGTAGAGCAAAAGATTCTGTATCTTCTCTTACCAGAAGCAGACCAAAACCTTAATCATGAAGTCAGTATTAAAATTCTGTTCTCAACTGGAACATTGTTTTTTTTAAGTAAGTAATTTACAGTAGATATTGTCATACAAACGCTGAGCATACAAGACTACTATGGGGTTTTTTTAATGCTATTTTTAAGAGAAACTCCACCAGCCTCTGTAATGAAACTAAAAATGAAGATTTACCAAGGTGATACTCCTATGCTTTTGATGAAATCATCCAGAACTTTGCAGAACTCCATCCAAATTTCCTTGCACCTCTCAGTGACAAGCCTTCAGCATACTCTGGGGAAATTATTCCATTTGGTGTTTCTATACAAAGTAGAGGGTACAACTCCTCAGCAGCAGATTGGCTCTGATTGCACATCTAATACCAGACAGCCCCAACTCTCAGTAGGATTTTCAGAGAGAGACTATTGACTTACTGTCCTTGTGTGTCAAACCAACAACCTGTAAATCATATGACAAAGTATATGGGGAGTTAATTTCTGAGGCCAGACAGGGGGATAAAGAATAAAGATGCACCTAAAAAAGAGTGAAACTCATTGATTTCCTGAGGCAAAATTAATAAAGGTTTTTTTCTCATACTTTACAGTTAAACCTCAGACTTCTCTCCAAGCAGAAAAACTTTCTGTTGGCTAGCATAATACCAAGAAATCCAAAAGTTAGTTTCTTCTGTCAAACCCATTAAATCCAGATTTAACTTTTCATGGCAATGTATTTTGCTTTTTTTGCAATTTGTCCATAGTGAAAACATGCAAAAAATTTCTGAGACTAATGTAAGGATATAAAGTGCATTTACTGAAGAAAAAGCAGAATAAAGAACATTCAATGTATTTAGCATGCCAAAATTTAAATGTATTTTATTGGTAGAAGATTTTTTGTGAAACAAGAGTAAATTTATGCTTAGCAGAAATTCTACTTAAAAGGTTAAAAGTTCTCAATACTTCTTTATTCTAGAAGAAATTAAAGAACTTCCAAAATACAGTATCATAAGCCTTATTACAGCATTGACTGCCTTGAGCTCTCCCCTATATTTTACGATCAAGCTATAAATTTTCCTCTTGACAGATTGATAACTTTGCTCTTGCTGCTTACAAGCTCCAAATGTGAACCAAACCAGTGGGAGGGGGGGGGGGTGCATAAAGAAATCTTTGTGGTATTTCATTCTAATATCACCCAATTTTCTCCTGTTATGTTGTAAAAGTGTCTGTTCTCAGTGCTACTGCATGGAGACATGGAAAAAATACCAAGAAGATGAAATGAAGGTGAGCAATGAGAGAGAGGATCATCTGCTCAGAAATGCTCAGTGCCAGTCTCATTCTTGCATTTAAGAGCACTGTGCTTTTCTGCTTTTCACTCGAAAGAAAAGTAGATTTAACCAGTGGAAGGTCAACTAAACTAAACTAAACTAAACTAAACTAAACTAAATTAAACTAAAAAGAGATAAATAAAATAAAATAAAATAAAATAAAATAAAATAAAATAAAAAAGTAAAACTAAAATAAAAGAAAACATAGTATTAATAAAATGTAATTTTAATATTTTAATATTATTTATTTGTATGTAATTTAAATTTTATGTTATTTTATTACATTTTGGTTTATTTTAAATTTAATATAATTTTATTTTTATTTTAATTTAATTTCTCCTATCTGACAACTAGCCTTACTTTTCCTTTTAGAATACTTTCAAATTAATTTGCAGTCTTTATTTTGCTTTTATCTTCAGTATATTCTTCTCAGCTAAAGATGACATGAATTTAACATTTCCTTGCACCATATCTACTTATATACACTTGCTCCAGTACTTATTGAAAGTAGCAGAAGGAAAAAAAAATGAATCCACTTCTTTGGTGTCATGAGGATAATTTCTAAGGTCATAAGACACCAAGGAGGATCTTATTCCAAAGGCCTGCTATGCTTGTTGAGGTTCAAGATAAGGGAATTCTTATTCTGAGGGCCATCTGACAGGAGATGTTGGCTACAAACAAAGCTCATTATTGCCATTGACTACCGCATGGAAGATGCAGAAGAAGATGCTCCTCTTCTGAGGAGCAGGACAAGTGCTAAAACTGACAGCAAAAATATGACACGTCTTTCCTTCAGCTGAGTATTTTGTATCCAGCCCCCTCTGTTGTATGAAAGCTGGACTATTTTAAAATGTGAACAGCAAGAGCTGTGTGTTAACAGTGTGGTACTTCTGAAATCTCTATTTCACAGGGACTAATTGAGGGCACTGCAGATAGTGAGTGTTGATCAATCCCAAAGCTGTTATCAGTTAATAAAAGACCTCTTGTGACCCTACTTTAATGGAAATTAATAAAGAAATCCTTGCCTAAAGAAGTTACTCACATTTTCTGCTTTTAATGTTGTTGTGGTGCTATGAGCCTTCTCAGGATATAGAAATCTGGACAGGGGCACAACCTGTTGTTGAAAGCTACAAGAACTTTTAATACTGATTATGGACATTCTGACTTGAATAAACAGTGTTTGTAGCAAGTATTATATCTTATTCTACATGAGGAAAAGTACTTACAACACATGGAATACTTTAGTAATAAAGTTTTGGGGTTTTATTGAGGAACTAAACAATTTTTTCTCTTGAGTGACATTAGAATCAGCTGGAAAAAGGAGACATGGAGTTACATTGTTGATGTTGAGCTGTGCTGCACCATGCACATTTGACACTTGCAAACTTCCCCAAATCCCTCTATAAACACAAAAATTCTGACAAGCCTCAGTAAGAAGCATGAAGTTTCCTGCAGGATATTCATATTC
Organism: Melozone crissalis; assembly: GCF_028551555.1. Taxonomy (NCBI): domain Eukaryota; kingdom Metazoa; phylum Chordata; class Aves; order Passeriformes; family Passerellidae; genus Melozone; species Melozone crissalis. The sequence continues at coordinate 50,003,221 of NW_026535784.1, read as the reverse complement.
TGGTGAGTTTTTATAGCAAGGATTTCCTCTATCATGATCTGACCACCCTCTGTCTTCTGATTTAAGCAAAAACAGTTACAGTCATTTTGGTAATTTAATTTTATTTGCTGGGGAAAAATGTACATCATGAGTAATAACTGCACAGAAAAGCCATGTATCAAAGGTTTGTTTTAATCATAGTGCTCATTTACCCCTTTTTTTTCTATCTTCTGAATGTAGAGTAGCTCTTGATCTCAAGTTCAGTCTCATCTACTTATATATTTATTTATTTTGGCCATTGGGCAGAACTGTGGCTTGGTGTTACTGTCCCAAAATATAAATACTGTCATAACACTGTCATTTGATCCAGTGCCCAGTGTTCTATGAATTAAATTAATTACTTTTGCTTTTCAATTTTTCTAATGTAAGTAGGATGCTAAGACAAGAATTATTATTTTTAAGAGATTGTTTTGAACATAGAATGATCATGTTCTCAAAAGTTGTGTTACTTTACAGATTCTCCAAGGGGCAGTGTGGGAATATTTTAAGTGAATTTTGAATGTCTTCATTGTTTTCAGCTTCTTTTGCTTATTTATATCATATCAGGTCAGGATTTCATACTTCCCACTGGCCACAAATGTATTCTAAAGTCAATAATACACCCAGCTGCATCAAAAAGTCCTTCTTCCAATGCTCTGACTCTACCACCTCCCTGGGATGCCCATTCCAATATCTAGCCACCTTTTCTTTGAAAAAAATCTTCCTAATATTAAAGGCCATTAACACCAACAAGGCTTTTGGAGAAAAATACTAAACATAACAAATAAGAACAAGCTATTTTTTCCCTGATTTGTGAGAACATCACCAGTAGAAAAATCCTCTTACTTCTGCTGGAGTTGTCTTCCACATCCTAGCTGCAAGTACCTAGGAATTACAGGAAAGAGAAACTGAGAATTTTTTTTTTGTTTAAATCAAAGAGACACTTCTTATAGTAAAGCAATAAAAATTTAGAAGAGGCTTAAATGAGGTCCAAAACTGAAGCAAGTCAGCACTGTTCCTAATAGCAATTGAGTGCTTAGTGTTACATTACTTTTCAGGAACATAGTCTCATTTTTTAGGACAAAGCCCACATCTTTTTTGCCTTAAATTTTTCTGCTCAGCTTTTGTACTTGTACCAGGACTTTCAGGCCAAACACTTCAGGACTCTGTGTGCAGCACACAAATCATCTCTTGAATTGAAAACCTTAAGCCCAAGAACTCTTTCAGCCCCAACTTTATTTATCTAGTACTTTGCTGTTATTAGGCCTTTTAGGTAAGAGATGAATCATGCAAAATTCCTTTGCATATGAGAACATGCTTGTCTTACTGCAGTATCAGAGGTGGAAATGTCCAGGTATGAGCCAGTTGTGTTTATTTGACAGTCACAACTGCAGAGGATTTCTGCATTAGGTGCACATCCAGCTTTGGAATAATCAGGAAGCAGCTCTGCTCAGTCACATCATGATAGGGACCTGCATTACAGGGATGTGTGGGAAGTATTGCTGAAAAGCTGCTGCATTTATTACCTAGGAAAAAAAAAATCAATTATCTGTTCTGAGGTAACAACAGTCTCCTGAAAAGATGAGAGGGAAATAGCAGCAAAAGACGATTAATGGAGCAGTTAGTGTGGTATTGATTAGGCCTCTGGCTTGTGGGGCTTGTTCTTGATTTGGCTAAAAGTCAACCTTACCCAAATAATGACTGAATAGATTTTTGCTGTGATAAGAAGACCAAAACCTGCATGTAAAAATAGTAAACAAGAGAGTGGGGTGGCTGTAATACTTTATGTAGCTGACAGACTTCCAGAATATTAGTTTTATGCAGAATAGTAAGGCATGCAACTGCATACAAATTTCTTGCTATTTTCCCCACGTTTTTCCACCATTAACACAAACCACACTGGAGTTAAAAACCTTGTTTATTAGACAAATAAGAGTGGAAACTACCAGAAAAAAAAAATTCTGAATGAAAGGTATATGACATTTTTGCAGACAGAGAGAACACCTGAGTATCTGGAATTCTGCTCTAAAAAAAGCTTCAGGCTGTTTGTGGTTCTGCAGAGCAGAAAGGAAATCCACTTCTAGAACTAGATTCGACATTGGGTTACAAACTGTGGGAATTGAGATAATATCCAATAGAGTGGGTCTTCATGAAGGTACAAACTATGCTGTGACAGTGGACTTGTCTCAAAAGAAAATGTTTTCTTTCTTTTCTGTGTTTTTCACTAGGAATGTTACCGTGTTAATAATGTTAATAATCTCTGGTGTTAATTAATAGAGTCATTTAAGACCAGGGAATGGCATAAGAAATGAGCAGGAGGAACATTAATGCAAGACTAAGGAAACTAGCTAAAAGTAATTAAACCAAGGAAAAATGTTATAAGGCTAAACATGCCACCTGACATGACAGGTGAAAGCAAGAGTCAAGAATTTAAAAAAATATATTCATCATACATTTGATGCCCAAAATATGGAGCTTTTTAAAACTTTTTTTTCACTCTTCATTTTCTCATCATTAGATGAAAAATCATTAAAAGTGATATAACAGCAGCAACAAAGGAAGTGGAAAAATTCAAAATCGGACGCTTGATTTCTGTCCATTCAAATAGTTACCATGGAATGAAAAATTGGAAAAAAAAGTCTGTAGCAAGAGGTGAAAATACTATAAAAGAGGCATATATTAATAAATCAGTAAGCCACAGTAGCATATTCTAGCTCTAGTGTAGAATAGACTGTTTGCATGAAAAATATGTAGATTTAAAATGCAATAAAAAAGACCAACAAAAGAAATCAATAATGATACATTTTATTTCAAGCAGTCATAACAGCAGTGCCACATCCATCAGTCATATTTTCCTAGGCCCTGTATATAATAATCCCCCTGATCCCTATATAATTGCCAGCCTCACCTTTTGAATTATCAACAGCTCTCACAGCTTATTGCTCCGTACTTTCTTAATAAGCGCCCACAATCAATAATCTTCCTACTGAGTAAGCAGCAACCAGCCAGCCAAACACGAGGTGTAAATGGTTCACAAGTGATCATTACAGGGATTTGAGTGACAAGGTGACTGTGCTAATGCAATGGGCATGAAGTAAAGACATAATTTGGAAAATCCGCTTACGGGAACGTGTAGGTGTCTTGCCATGGCAAAATACTCGCTCTGCAGAGGAGGATATTTACCCTTGAAAGTGAAACCTCAAATCCTCCTGGAGGGCATTTTTTTTTTCCTGAGATGGCAGTCACCATTACCAGACTTTCATACCTCACCATCAAAACAAACCATCCAGCATGTCCACAGCCAACCTCTTTTACTTGGAAATGCAACTGCTCAGCGTTCCACACAAACTCTGCAGTGATTGATAACAGGGATTTGCATGCAAATTTGAGAATAATGTCACTTTGAGGACAATGGTTTAAATAATAATGTGTATGACAAGGGCCCTAACAGTTTTTTTCTGCTACAGCTCACTCGCTAAACACCAACGCAGAAAACATCCACCTGTGTTTGAGAATTATTTCTTAAATTTGACAAACAGAGCAAAGAAACACTGATTCAGACTCACATAAATTATATAGAACTTTGAGCAGAGAGTTTTTCCAGAGTGCTCAGGAATCACATTGAACACATTTCCAAAGGAGCGCAACTCCAACTTACTCAAGTCGACTTTTAGCCAACAAAACAAAGGATGAAAGTTTTCAAAATGTTCTGATGAAAAAACTGGTAATTTTTTTTCATTCTTCATATGGCTGCAGGCACTGGGCTCTTAAAAACCCATCTATTTAGGCACATGGACGAGTTCCATAGGAAACACTCAGAACTTCTGAAAACATAACTGTTTATTTAAATGCTTAAATGAATGTTTTGTTATCCACTCTGAAGACTCCTTGGGACAATGGGTGAATTGTGGTGACTTACACTGGCAAAATGTTTTCCTTCAGAAGTAATAACAAGAGTTAAACTTAGCAATTCTCACCATATACCTACATCCCCTATTCTTCAGAAATGACAGTGCATAGGGAGATGAAAATCCTGGCAATTTATTAAAATTTGCAAGACATAGCAAGAAAAATATATGTATCTCAATTTTCAATATTATTTTTGAACTCACAAAAGGATTGTGGTAAATCCAGAGTTTGATCAACAGCATGACAGAAACTGATATGGAAGGTACTATCAAAAGAGAAAGAGATTTTACCTTTATCATATTAACAATGAGTGAGCATTTGTCTTGGTTGACAGGTGGTTTATTTAAACATTTTTTCTTGATCAATTTTTTTTTAATGTATTATGGATTTTTCAAACTGGCTTGAAAGATATCTGAAATAAAAACATAAGGCATATTCATTTCACAATGAAAGCTAAACTAAACTGTAGGCAAGAAGAAAATGAAAAAAATTTAAAATCCACAGTGGCCTGTTCTTCAATAAACCCTCAGTGCCAAGACTCCAAACAATTGCTTAATTCCTGACAATCCTGTTTGCAGATAAATCAGGGTTCAGTGCCTGTTTACTTTATTTTGTTTCTTTTGATTTTCTCTGAGGTTTTATTCTGCAAAGGCCTCGTAGTGTTAACTGATTTTTGGGTTTTTTTAAGCAGTGAACGACTAGTGACCTTTTCCTATGAAGGACCTGCTGAAACTGAATATCTAAAAGTCCTGCAAAGTACCCAGCCTTCTAAATTAGCAACAAAAATTCATTGCTAGCGTTCTGATGTGCACATTACCACAAAACTCAGTATAAAGACCTTTAGGCAAGATTGCTGGTGAGCCATTAAATGAGATGATGATGATGATTACAGGAAGCTATCATTAAACAGCATACTCTTAAGGGACCACTTCTACCCCATTAATTTGTCTGTGTTTCTGACTTAGAGCTTTATATGTTGCCCAGCACAGCAGCACAATCTGAGTGCTACAGTCTGCCAGTAGACCCAGCAAGGTCTGCAGTGTATTGCCTGGCCTATCTATTTTTTAAGGGACAAAAATGCATTGGACATATTTCGTACATTGTTTCCTGCTGGTTTCTGTCTGTTGGTAGGACAGTGATGTATAGGAAAGTTAGATGCTTATTAATTTCATGTACTTCAGTGAATTGTTTGGGGATTGAAGTGTCACACACTATGTGAATATGAGCACAAGGGTATAGCCTGCAAGAGTAGGTTTGTGCCTTTGAGAGTGTGTTAAAGGAAGGAGGGAGCTGTGTATTTGTACCTAGAACAGTAGTCTCCACTGTTTTTCAGACATATCTTCAGGTTCATCTCCACTTTCTGACCTAAATTGCACAAAAAAGCCTTACCTTTTGTGAAAAAATATCATGGGCACTATCTGTTGACCTAAACAACTATAGGCTTTCCAGTCCTCCCCCTCACTTTTCACCATAAAGCAGCTCTTGACAGAGAAACTTCTAAATTACCCTTGCTTTTTCATTCCCTCCTCCTAAGTGATGCTAACAAACCTCCTCATGTTCCTCACTCCCTCATTGATTTCTCTGCTTCAGAAACATAGGAATATCCTGCAGTTTCCCAGGACTTCAAAACCACCATTGTGCTCCTGGCAGGGACTACCAGGAGTCCTGTCAAGAAAGGTCAAAGACATGGATCAGTTCTAGAGACTCTCAGGCTCTGATCCCAAGCTCCCAATTATTGCACAGAGTCTTTCAACATCCTTTGAGAAAGTTTAGATATTTCTCATGCCCTTCGTGAGTGGGAAAGCTTCTACTGGTGACAACAGGCCCCAACAGAACCACCAGACATGAACTTGCTGAAAATTAATCTCAGTTGTCCTGGGTTGACTATATGATGCTTTTATCCCCAGTCGTCTTGTTCTGTTTATGCTGAATAATAAGTTTTACACCTTTAAGCTTTGTTCCAGAGAGTGAAGGGGGGGAGAGAAGAAGCGTGCAGTTTGTTTTCAGACACTGCACTCACTCCTCCACATTCCTGCTCCTGGACTATGTTGTCTGCGGATGGACAGACAGTGAGACAGAGCTCTCCTTTGCTTTTAGTTAGTTTAGCTAGCTGAGGCAAAGAAGTTCCCTGGACTGTGTTTTTTCCCTTTTCTTTGGACCTCTTGAAACTGCTCTGAACTGAACACCCAGGGGAGCACCGGCAGCTGCACCTGTGGCCCACCGGGCCAGGCCTGGCCTGCGACAATTCCAGCACTGAGGGACTGATCAGAGACTGAGTGAGCTGAGCTTCTACCCGGGGTTTTCTCAGTTTGTCATCTCTTTTGGAGCAGCAAGGGTCTTTATTGTTTAATATTGTTTAGGTTTTATTGTTTAATGAACAGTTTTTTTCCACTTTTCTCCAAGGAGGTATTTTCTCCCGGACCGGTTGTGGGGAGGGGCCAATTGAATCTGTTTTCCTAGAGGAGCCCCTTTGGGAATTCTCTTCCAAATTTGCTCTGAACCAGGACATCAGTACATTTAAACCAAAAGCTCTTCCTTACTGTCCTTGTAAGCACTATCTTGGACGCCTGAACTCACAACTGGATCTTCCAAGGCTTCTGCTACAAATTGTGTAAGCAATTCAGCCTCATAATCCATCAGAAGTGGGTGGATCAAGCGCACAAGTGCCCAGATCAGCAGCAATATCCAGTGTGACTGTATGTAGAACTTTGTCACTGCTCAGGTGTGCTCATATGGCCAGTTAGCTGCTGGCCTTTTGAGGTAAGCATGCAAACATGTACCACAGGCCTCCCAGAGTTTGCAACAGAGAGTTTAAATAAGTTTGAACAGAAAGGTTGGAAAAGAATGATAAAAAAGCTGTTTGGTTAGCGATTTCATAGTTGCCAGTTCATCAATTAATAAAAACAAAATTAATTGCTAACTTTGAAATGACCTCATCTATTTTCAAAAGAAGCTGACAGCTTGATGTATTAAAATAAGAATGATCACTTATTGTAAACAAATTTCAGTTTACCTCCACCCAGAGCTCTTTAATTTCGAGAAGGATGGTGCACCTCCTTTTTGTGTCTGCTGGACAACCTTCAGCTCTGCATTAGCTAATTAATTCAAAGAAGGAAGAATGTCTTTTCCACAGAATCATCAGTATAGCTAATATTATTTATATCTAACCATAAATAATACAGGGGAAAATATCTTTGAGTTCCTGGGGATGCTGCTCTCACTTTAACCCCATATCAGTCCTTGGGGGATTAAGAAAACAGTGATAATATGAGCTATCCTTGGTAACAAGAGCACCTCTGTAGCACTGAGGTGAAGGTAATTAGCATGGTTTCAGAAACAGGAGCATGCATACAAAATAAGGGAAGGAAATGATGTGCAAACCTATATAAGGACAGGGGACAAAGGTGCATTTTTCCAATTTAAAATAAGGGGGCTGAGAAGGTGTATTGTCAAGGAATGCAAGTATTGATGAAGGTTTGAAGAAAGAAAATAGGAGGAAGTGATATAAATAAATGAAACCACTGAAAAAGCAACACTTGTTGATATATGAAAGGAAAGGCTTTCTTCAGTCTATGGTGACAGCTTCATGAAGAACTTTTCATGAACTTGAAAAGATAACTTCAGCAAGTCTGTTCTGAAAGGATGCCACAGGGCTTCACAGGAAAGCACAGAAAGCCAAAGCAGAAATGTTGAACAGCAGGAAGAGTGAGGAGAAAGCAGCCCAGAGCTGAAAGCTCCCCTCTGTTTGCACAGGGGTGTTAACTCTGAATTGTGAGAATATTTTAAGCAGCAGACAATGTGATCTCTGAGGAAGTCAGGATGCTGCACTGGAAAGCACAGTGCACTGATTCATGAAAAAGCAGGACTGATGCTAAACTTAAGCTAAAGTTTCAGCCATTAAAAGGCTTTAAGTGCCTACCTTTAATCTTCTAAATGTGCACACACACAAGTTACTGAACTATATGTCTGGAATACTGTCATGTGAAGCACACTATTTCCCAACAAATGGACATGACTGAATTTTATTTAGATAAAATGGCAGTGTATACCAGGGCTGGCAAACATTTTTCTTCTTTCAAAAATTCTAGCTGTTAGTGCAGGTTGGTTTGTTGAGGTTTTTATTTTGTTTGTTGTTTTAATTATTTTTTCATTCCCTTATAATTTTCCTTTAATTAATTTTTTTTCATTTCCCTTAAGCAATTTTGGAAGCACAGGTGAAATTCTGACTCATGTGTACTGTTTGTGTATTTCATTTTAAGTGCTAAATTTAATTTCTCTTCCATTATTCCAGGAAATCCCCTGTATCTTCATATCTCAGTGAGTTAAATGTTTTTTGTGTTTCTGATACCTGCTTATTTAAGTATTTGAATACTTATTTAAGGATCTGAATACTTAAATGCATTATAAGTAAATTGGAATATGCCATGGTAAGGTCTTAGTCTACTAATTCACGTGTGGGTTTTTACCACAGATTATATAAAATATTCTTCTGTGTGAAAATCATGCTTGAAAACAAACACACAAAAAAATCCACCTGCAAAATCTCCTACACTATAAAACTTCAAAATAAATGTCATCAAGCTGCAATACTGTGGACAGGTTCTCTTGTCCCTTCAGTATGGTGCTGCAGTAATTATGATCACAGTCTTAAAAAAACACCAAAGAATTAAACCAAACAAAAATCCCCAAACAAGGAAACAAGCAACCAACAAAAAAACCCCTCTAAATGTAAGCTGTTCCAGTCCTGAGTCAGCTCACACATTCATGGATTACTGAAAACAGCATTTACATTAGCTTTTTAATATAAAATAGAATTTCTTTTTGCCCCATTCCTTTATTTATCTCATGTGTTATTGTAAACTCACCATCACTGCCTTATGCCACTGAAATCAGCTCAGACTGACAAGAATAGTGTCCATGTCAGGTCACAGTTGGATCCTCTATCCCCACTCTACTTTTTCCAGTCCTGCTGAAAAGTAGTGCTGTGCTTACTCCATTCCACACTATTACAGCACCAACTCGTGTCTCACAATTGATTGATTCTGGCAGCAATTTCTGTTACTTTTTTCTCAAGTCTCCAGCTCCTAAAGTCCTGCAAGAGAAGGTGCTAGGGGTTGTGGTATGAACCTTTAGGACAGGAGCAGCTCTGAGAAAGACATGGACTTACTGAACAGAATACACAAAAATTATTAGATTATCTCTCCTATGAGGAAAAGCTGAAATAGATTTCTTTGTAGAAAAGAAAAATTTTGGGGGGATTATTATTAATGATTGATCTAATTAATCTTCTTAAATCTCATTAAATCTTACTAACCTTATTAACTGATTAATCTACTAAATCTAGATAATACCTGAAGGCAAGGTATAAAGATGATATAGCCAGGCTTTTTTCAGTGGTTCTCAGTGACAGGATCAAAAGTGATGGACACAAACAGAAACACAAGAGGTTACTCCTGAACATCAATAAACACTTTTTCCCTCTGGGGTGATGGCCAAGCAAACAGCAGCTTACAGTTTACCACAGCCTCTTTTTTGTGCTCTTTCTGTGGAAATAGTAGCACTCTAAAGTCCTGAGATACCTGAGTCATAAATCAAGCCAGAGGTTGCTTAGAAATCCCTCCCACCAACCCCATCTCCAAATCTCAGCTCCCAAGTAAATATGCATTAAACTCTGGCTTGTGATATTTGACAGATTGATGTGAATCCTGACAGTTAAATTAAAGATAGAAGAAGAAAGGAAGGCAATTAGTTATCAAGTATTGAAAACTGACACAAATGTAGCATAAACTGGCAAAAGTTAGACCTGAAGAGAAGAAAACAGCGTCCCTGGTTTTCTGATCCTCTCTTTGCCATTCACAGGTTTTGTTGGTGGCCAAGAAAAGAGGAAGAAGGGAAGCACAAAAACAGGCCATTGGAAGTCAGGGAATGAAGAGAGAAAAGATAAAACTGAAGTGCAGAAATCACAAGCCTCACTTTTCAGCATCTCAAGTTCAGAGTCAAAGACACTTTCCACTCTATCACAACACTTCACAGATTTAATTTTTCCATTAACCCTTACATTGGCTTGCATAGCAAAAGTGATAGCAGTGCAAAAACCTTCTATGGTGGTCCTAACTTGAACTGCAGTAAGCTTGTGGCAACCTGTTTACCTGTGATTAAAATGGCAAAGTTCTGACCCTTGTCCTTACTGTCCTTCAGGTTTAAAATGTCCTGTGTCACTGCTCGAAGGATAAGCATATGAAAGGTCTTTAAATACTCAGATTTCACCATAATAAAGATAAAAACAGATTTTCAGGCATCATGTTCTGTCTTCTGTTGTACTTTTTTTTAGTAGGGACAGAGTTAATTTTCTTCATAGTACCTTTTAAGGGGCCATGTGTTGGATTTTTTTGCTTTGTTTGTGTGCACAACTTTCACTTTACCTCTTAAACTGCGCCTCAAACCATTTTTTACACTTTTTCCATTCTGATCCTCTCCTCTATCTCCCTGTGGAGGAGAGGTTGAACTAGTGTCTATGTGAGGCCAAATTCCCTGCTGGGGTTAAATCACAATCAAAAGCAATTATGTAATCTTTTCCAATTAGGTATTGATGTACTGCCAATAAATAAAAAACTGCTCTTGACCACGGACTGTAATTTTTTCTGATTTCATATGGCTTGCTTAATTAAATTAGCATCGCAATTTGCATTTGTTGGATACAGTCAGTTCCAAAGTCCTGCCAGAAGGAAAAATAGTAGCAAGTTGTACCTCTCACAGTAGGGACAGCAAAGATTTCTTATTTTTATTTCACCTTGACCCAGTGTGAGCAGCATTCCCCAGCAAGCCTACTAGACGTGAGAAAACATTAGCAGTTGCAAATTCTATCCAAAAGACACTTAGCACTTTCTGCACAAATCTGGCTGTGTTCTTCCTTCACTTGCATCCTGCAATAAAATTCCCTGAAATCAATGGAAAGGCTTCTTCCTGTATCCTGAAATGTATCCTCCCAGTCAGCTGAAATCTATTAATAGAAGATCTATTGCATTTTGTGATCTTCCCTAAAAGTCCCTGCAACCGTGGAAACCTCTTTGCCCTAGAACTTTAGAATTGTCTTCTGCATTGTAAGGAAACCATACCTCTGAATGCTTCCATATCATTGCAGTATCTCAATATCCGTTCATCATCTGGCATTCTCTCCTGGAAAAAAAGACTTCAAGGAACCTACATTGTGTCATCCAGCTGGGCCAACACGGCCAAGGAGGCCCTTCAACACCACAAAGCAGAAGGTTCATTTATGCCTTGTAGCCTGTTCAAGGCACTGATAGGGAATAGTGTGTGCTAGCAGCGTCCAGGGGAGCCCAGCTGGGGGTACCTTCCCTGCTGCTGCAGAATTGTAATGGCTTTGATGGCAGGAAAGTCAGTAATATCACTAGCAGCCAACACAGAGCCAGTTCAGAGCCAGCACACTCTGATTTTGCACTACATTTGCCTCACTGTTAATTGCAGTCTCAATCTGAGTGCGGGGTGGGAAGTAAATTTCAAAGCCTCTGCCCAGCACGTTCCTATCTCTGCTCCTGACTTGCCTATTTGTTGTGTAAATTATTCTCTTTCCCAATGTTTTTCGAGTTCTCTCTGAGCTCTCTGTAACCTGCCATGTGTTTACCCTCACAGCACCCCTGAGGGCAGTAGAGTGCAATTATCCCCGTTTTACTGATGGAAAACTGCAGTATAAAACAGATTAAGCCATTCACACGAGGATCAAGAGCTCTTTGCTCTACTTATTGTGAGCAGGTCATCTTGCTGCTAGTTTTCCATTTGGCCTGAATCCCAGTCAGCAGCTGAGCATCACATCCAGCTGACTAAACTCTGCTCCAGGAAATCACCATGAAGCCCCAAACCTTAAAACAATGAAGGTAAAATGTAAAAGCTTTCTCTTGGGAATACTTTGAGCCCATGAATGCCACAGAAGGCAGTACCAGTTGCAGCTCAGTCTCTCAACCACAGCAAAGACACTGTGGATGAGCTGTCCTAGGACATGGAGTTGTTCTCCCCTCCTTCCCCAGCTCACACTGCTGGCCCCTGGTTCCAAGAGGGCACAGTTCTGGTACTGGTTATGGGATTGACCTGCTCCAAGCAGAAAACACTCATTACTGAGAGCAAACAGCAATGACCTGGTCATCACACACAGCCCTGGATGAAGCAGGAAACACCACAGAGCTGCTGCCTGGTCTGTCTGTCAGAGCTATGAACTTTTTGTAATGAGGATATAAATTAAATCTTATGCTGGAAGGATAAAGTCCATCACATGTGAACAACCAGGAATCAGTGTCATATGTGGTACATATGTATCATTTCCCTCTAAAACATCTCTTGTGGGCCTTTGGAAAAGTTTGAAATGGTTCTAGAAAGAGCCATTTTAACAGTTTTGGAATTTATTCTGCTTGCTATCACCATTTTGATTCGAACTCTCTGTAAGACCACCAAGAAGAACCTCATGAATCAGGAGCCAGGTAAAAAGGAAAAGCAGATTTTCTGCTGAGGAGAGACCAAACAGTAAATTGTCCAGAAGCAGAACACATATTTATTAGTTTTATTTATCAGTACCATGGACAGAAGAATAAAATGTTCATGTAAAGAAAAGACAATCTTTTTCTTCATTCGATTTTGATCTTTTTATCTTTTTCTCTCTCTTATTTTCTCTTTTAACTTAGTGCTGCTTAGCACAAGGACATGAACCTGTGAATGATTTTTGTTGCTGGTCTAAATCAACAAAGAAAGGACAGTTTAGATGTGTTAGTAAAATCTTCATCTCAGTCTGCTTCAGTGCATAATTATAATAGGAGTTGTGACACTGTTTATATCATAGAGAATAAATTTTGCTTTCGCATCCCAGACATTTCACATTGTAAATCTTTTCACACTGTAAATCCCTTCACAGCTTGCTTCGTGTCCTGGTCTCAGTCACTCAAGCTCTGCCATTCTGGGTTAGACCATGGAATCATTGTGTGACAAACACTGGGAAAGGGAGTTGTTGTTAGCACTCCCTGTACAGAAAAAAAAAAGGGAGGAAAAAAAGGAGGCAGTTTTTACCCTTCCAAACCATGTATCACAATCTTGCATAAAGGACAGGAATTATTTTTATCAAAGAAGACATCTGTGGCCCATGACCTTATTCTCATTCCCCTTCCTCCCTCTGTTCACTGTCATCAGTTCCCCCTTTCCTGACAACAATTTCACATCTAGAAATAGTAAACTGTATTACAAAGCCTGTTACAGATGTGAAATGTGCGTGGTCTTGCTGGAGTAAGATCGCCTTAGAAGTCATAAAACATTTCCTAGCCTTTCCAGAAAGGAAAATTTGTAATCAAGTTTAAAGACTAAGTTTGTGCTTAAGTGCTTTCCTCAATAATGTAGATTTATGAAGTACCCAATTGCTTCCCTGGTTCAAGGTATTAAATGATAGTAATACCTGCATATCCACTCTAAAAAACACTCAGAAAAGAGTTTTCCTGTGAAATTCACCTCATTCTTTTGGTTAGCATCAAATTCCACACCTGATAAAGAGCTGATTCCTTTTTCTTTGGGAATTGCACAAATCAATATTTGCTGTATGAGTTTCTTGCCATCAAGTTGGCAGCAAATGTTCTAGTTAACTGTACCCAAGCACAATTAGGTTTCAGACACACTTAATGCTATTCTTTTTTTCAGGTCAGTGAGCAAATGTAGTAAAATGAGTTGAAAGGCAGCACATCCAAGTCTTATTCTCTAACTCAAGATTGTCATCTATTCCCTTGCCCTGCTGCAAACTTATGTACAGAAATTTCTTTTGGTGATCATTAATACTGTTACAATTTCTACTTCAATAATCATAGGAATGACCTTTCCCTCATTCCCCCATTCATATACAAATCTGTTTTTCTGTGAAGGGTCTCCTTCACTTCTTCATGTGTGACAGTGGCAGCTCTTGATGATCTTTCTGTTCCATGAGGAACGGTAGTAATGCCTGTACTCCTCTGCCAGCAGGACAAACACACTGATTTGCTTCATAAGAGGTATTTCTATGATTGTTTAAGACCTTTTGTGTTTTGCATCACTGAGAGAAAGGGGAAATATGTATGTGAATTCTTACATGTATCCAAGTGGAGAGCTGTACCCCTCTATTTTAACCTCCAGTAATACACAACTATTTAATATCAAACTAATTTCTGACCTTTGGTGCATCTCTAGTTAAACACATGAACACCTACTGCTATTTTGTGCCAACAGCTGCTCATCTTCTCTTTACTGTTTATGCATTGCAAAATTAGACCATTAGAGGGATTTGTAATCACTAGACTTGATGCTAATTTAAATCTCGGTTTCTGTAACAGTCCAAGGAGCTGCAGAAGGAACAGATTAATGAGCAACATCACAAGCAAATATGCAAAACCAGAAAATCTGAAATAAAACACAACACTGAAAATGAATGTACACACTATCAGGGGTTAAGCCATAAACTGAACAAGGAAGTAGCACTGGAAACCACAGGGCACTAAAGGTGACATTTCTCATACCTTCAGATATGCACTGCAATTCCTGCACATTTCAGACTTATAAAACAGAGCAGGTTTGTGCAGTAGGCCTTCAGCTGCGTTTCAGTAATTTATAAACACAAAATTGAAGAAAAAAATTGTTTTAAAAAGTTTTAGCAAGATTCATTCATTAGCAGTAGTTCATCCTAGAAAAAGGGCTGTGCACAAAGAGAATCAATTGGATATTCTGCAAGAAATATTCAAGACAGACACTTTGGAATGGAAAATACATTTTGATCCCAGTAAATATACCAACTGAAAAGTCACTTAAAACGCCTTCTCATACTTCTGAAAGTTCAGTGAGTCTAGTCACTTCTAAGCTTTTGTTGAATTCTAGAGTTTGTCCTTTAATGATTTTGATTCTGCTTAGGAAGATGAGAATAAAAAGAGCAAACAAAGCCAAGTTGATCAAAGTAAAACTTTCTTTTAATTTTATTTTAATTAAAAAATATATATTTTTATTACACTTAATTTTTTACTTATTAAAGTTTATTTAATTTTATTTCAAGTTTAATTTAGTTCAATTTTTATTTTATGTAGTTTAGTTTAGTTTTATTTGATTGCTTTCTAAGTTAATTTGTTTATCTTAAATTATTCTTATTTTATTTTATTTTATTTTATTTTATTTTATTTTATTTTATTCTTTTACAAAATCTCATAAAATAAAAATAATTTTAAATTAATGAAAATAAACAAGAAAAGAAAAGAAAAGAAAAGATTGAAATTAAAAGAAAAAAGAAAAATAAAATTAATGTAATTGAATAGAAAAAAATTAAAGTCAAAGAAAATAAAATAAAAAAATAAAGAAATGGCTTTGAGATTAAATTGCTGTCATCCTTCTCAGTCTCCTCATTAGCTGCAAAATACATTTCTCATTTCAGTTTTTCAAGTCTGTTATTCTTCCATCAATGAACATCAAATATTGTTTTCCCTCATCCGTTTTCAGTCAGCCTTCTCTTTCAACATCCCACTCCTCAAAATTCACATCTGTGTAGGTTCCATTTGCTCAGTTTCAAACCAATATTAGCACATCTTTCCAAGACATGGAGATCAAAAATATTTCATTTCCTCTTTTCACACTGCACTAATGGGGACTGAAAGCCTTGCTTAGTCAATCACTAATTTCCAAAGTCCAAATCCAACTGATGTGACCAAAGTCAAACCACTTTGCCACAGACTTATTAGCAATATTACCATGACGAGTGAAAGGATGATGATTTATCTAGGAGGTCAGAACATGGCATTCTAGGACACTGGAATGTAGTTTACATCTTGGCAGATAATAAAAATGTAGATGAAATGCAGACATCGAGTTTACAAATCACCTCAACCTGATGAGATTTTAAAGGCTGATCAGCAAAAACCCACTCCATTAGCTCTAATAACAAGTCCAGAGTGAGAAGATGCCTAAATGGCCTCCTGAAGGAGTTCAGAAGAACCTGAAATGTATTTAAAAATAAGTAGATCAGTGCCATTACTTTCAGTGCAGGCTACAAAACTCATGGCAGAAGAGAAAAATCAATTCCCATGATGTGCGTTTTCAGAAGACGTTTCTGGAGAGCACAATAGTTGTAACTTCAGTTGAAATGAAAAAGCAACTTGGTTTGAACTGTGGCTCCTTTACAGTCAAGTAATACTGAAATACATTTAACTTAGAAAAAGACTTAAAAACTTAATGGCTTCACTGCACAGGGAGTGAGTGAGTACAGGAATGAAAGGAACTCCAGCAGAAATGGGATGTGGTTCCAGCAGCTTGGAACTGCCAAAGCAGCGCTCGGCTGTGGAGTGCCAAAGTTCTCACAGACATGGATCCATGCTAACTGGGAACTGCATGTATAGAGCCAAGGAAACAGAGGATCTGGGGCAAACACCTCAACTTAAGGACTGTTTTTTAGAAGAAAGGGTGTATGGGGGAGAGGGTATAGTGTGTGTGTATGTGTAGGGCCCAGAGGAGGCAGTTCAGTCTCACCCTCTGCATGCAATATTAACACCCTCTGTCAGGTGTCATCATTTAAGTCAGATGAAAATTATTAACTTTGTGCTATTTCTGGTTTGGATTTTTTTTTGGGAGTTGGTTTTTTTTTCTGAAAGACTACATCATGCATGCCTGGCAGGGACCTTAGTTTTGACACAACCTTTTTTATCCCAGTGCAACAAAATGAAAAATACATGTCCAGGGCTTGCTGATGTTTCAGTGCTGATAAAGACTGAAAAATTCATCACATCTCTCATTCACTATGATTGTCAGCTTCTGTAAGTGAATAAATTAATTATTTCATTCAATTCATAATTTAGTCTAGCCCTTTATGCCTTTTTTTTGATCCCTCTTGAGCTAGGATTTTGTTTTGCTGTGGTACACTTCAGTTGGTTTGAAGACGACGCTGAAGCCACAAGCAACATTAAAAGCTCCAACTATAGTAGGCTTGCTCTTTTCATGTTTGCTGCAACTTGTTTTATATTAAAATTCCATTTGGGCATTGCTGTCTCAAATCAAATGAAAACACTTCAGAATCACCGAGTGTTCTGCAAGGTAATATTATATTGCACATGTAAATCCCTTTCTTTTTCTTTTCCCCTGGATTTTTCTATAAATCTCAAAGAAAACATTTGCCTTGCCTCAAAGTAGTTAAAACCTATAAAGATTACCTTTAAATTTTTTATCTACCACACTCCCATTTTAAAAACTTCCTCTGTCTGAAGGGTTCTGTGAGGTCTTAAGGGATCATATATAAATTACCCAACAGCAAGAATTTCAAAAACTGATTTAAAAGCTGGTGAAAGCATGGTTTCTGTTCTATCCAGTTTCTATGTGATAAAATAGAAAAATAAGATACAAACCAGTTGAAAATCCATCAAAGGGATTCTAGAGCTATAAATGGTGGTTCTAGAATGGAATTCTAGAGCTGATTCCCATCAATAGAAGTATTCTCATCTGCAACCTTTGCATATTCACTGACTAATTGTCATAACAAGACTGTGTAAGAAGCAAATATGACAGGTGATAGTGGAGCCATGGGAAGTCGTCACCATTAATTAAATTTCAGATTTGTCAGTTAAAAGAAATTCCAAGTGATGCTTGCAGATTTTTGACCTGGTCAGTCAGACTTTTTATTCCTATGCCTGTACAGCAACAAAGAGGGGCACCTACTCACAACAGAGGTTTCCCACCATCTGTAGCACTGTTCATGATTAACAGCACAAGTTCCAGGAGTTATTCAGACGAATCTCTCTTTCACATGAGCATGCATTGTGTATGCATTCATGTAGTGCAGAAAAAAAAGAAGTTATCAGATTTGAGAGGAGGAGAGGGAATACTTCACCCTACATTTGAGTGACATTTTCACAGTGACATGGGTCAAGACAAAAAACAGAAAAAGAAATGGAGATTTTTAAAATGACAATGTGTTTTATGTACTTCAAAACTGTCATTATCTTAACGTTTGTTATTGCCAGATGAGAGCAGTTTCAAATGCAAAGGAAACTGGTTTGGGCAAAGTGACTGCTAAAACGCTATTTAATGCTTTCTATTGTATGCTGCTCCTTCTTCCTGAACTCCCTGCCCCTGTACTGACCCACAGAAGCTATTGCCTCCCTCCACTTTGCACTTTTGGGATGAGAAGGGATAGCTGTGGATGACAGGCACTTAAAAAACTTCAGTCCAAGACCACACCACTGCAGCATGATGAACAAAGCGTGCTGTAACAACAGCAAAGCAGATCAAGATACCTTGCACCTAAATCCTGAGCTTAGATCCTCTGCAGCCAATCAAAACCTTTGCCAATGCTTTAGGATCACAGCCCCACACGTTTACCTGCACAGCACTGCATAACTGCACACATGAGATTGCCTTATAGAATCTACTCATCTCCTTTGGTCGTGGCACTGCATTATTTGTAAGGATAAGAAATGTTATGGGGATTTTCCTGAATGATTAAGTAGAACTGGAACTAAATGCAATCATGCATTTATAGGAATGAATATCTTGTTTTGTTCACACTGGGAGTTTTCATCTGAATATTTATACTCATTTTTAAGCATGCACTGTATATTGTGCACTACACAAGTCAGAGATAAGGAAGACCTGGATAATATTGATTTCAACAGACATAAACTTCTAAATCCTTTCCAGTCACATAGAAAAAGCAAACACTTAATATAATGGAAAACATAATCATAATTTTTTTATTATTTGTAGTTCCTGTGTCACCTACATCAGGTGAGTCTGCCTTGGCAAGGGGTTGGATGAGATAATCTCCAGAACTGCCTTCCAACCCTAATAATCCTATGACTCTGTAAACAGCAAACTTAAAATATCAGAAGATAGCTTTAAAAAAACCATCTAATATGGATACATTAAAGCTTTGTATATTAATATATAATCATGTTCTGTACCATACTACTTCAATTTGAGAAAATTTTGTTGCCTAGAAAACTGATCATAAAATATTGAAAATACTTCATATTATGCTATAGGTTTTAAATAGCACAGTTAAAACTCAAATGTAATTGTCTTGTGTTAGGCCAGCTGATACAGCAACCAAAACCAGACAAAATTTTGCAATTAGTGTTCTCTCATAAATTCATAGAAAGAATAGAACAATCCAGCTTAACTGCAGGTTAATGATTATAACTCTTAATGTGATCTAATTACATAAATCAATTGGACCACAAGAGAGGGAGAGGTAGTTAACCTCTGTCAGTAGAGAGGAGGGGAAGCTGTTGGCATCTGTGCCAAAGAAGAGAGTCAGCGCGAAAATTTCTGTGAGCAATAAAGCCAATATCTCTGTCTTGTTCACAGTTTTAGTATCTTTGTTATGAATTCATATTCTAAAATTGCCTTTTCAAAGTATTTGATACCACCTATCTCCAGCTTTCCTGATTTATATCTTTAGAGTATTGGGGATTCAGTGAAATGATAACACTGCTATTTAGAACTTGCAGTTCTGGAATAAGACACCTAACACTTAGCTTTAGTCCAGATAGATTATTGAAAGACCAAAATCCTCCTGGACACAGGAATGGATGCTACCAAATGCTAGGATTAAAATAAGAGAAGAAATGCCAAATCGTTTGGTTACCTGAAAAAGGAAGCAAACCTAAACACTGTTTACCAAGCAAAGGCCAGGGAAAACTGAACTGTAAAATCAGAGCAATGGTTCCCATCATAATTTGCTTGAACTCTTGCTTTTGTCTTCTTTGTCTAAAAGGATCTGTGTGCTCAAAGGATCTGTGTCTAAAAGGAGCTTGTCTGCTCTCCCTGCAATCATATCAAATACCACTCTTCTAACAGAGCTTCATCTTGCTTGTAGTCCCACATCACAACTGCAACAACCTTACTATCCTGAACTTGATTTTTTTTCTGAACCATCTAGATTATAAAATAAATTAGTGCAGATTCTATTAAAAATATTTTACAAATATGAAGCAACATAACTGCAAATGACAGTACGTGGCAACAGAACCACTCCACTTCTAAAAATGTTTTCTTTCCTCTGTCTTCTTGCAGGCCAACTGCTGAAACTAAAACCCTTGAATGTTACAAATGCTCCAGGCTCAGGAATTATGACACATTTGATACTTAAGGAAGTTTTCCAAGGAGCTTGACTGTGAACTTCAGCTCCTAAAACAGCTTGCTATGCAAAGACTGTGAAAGAATGGTACCAAAAAGTAGAAAAAGTTCAAATGGCTATGAAGTATCCAGGGTTTCACATAGCAGTGTATAGGCACGCAGAGAAATCATTATACTTTTGCTAATCCTCACTAAACATTCTGTTGGTTTTCACAGCAGCAATGAAGAGCCCTGGACTTTGAACACCAGTGAAAAATACCCAGAGCTTTCCTTACGTTAGACAAGATCACCTTACTCCCCTGAGTAAAAACCACCCTGCTTGTTGTACACTTATAGCCTGGTTTTAGACATTTGCAAACTGAACAATAAATACTGAAGTATTAGGTATGGTTATGTGACACCACTGAGGTCTGATTCCATTTTTCAAGATATCCTTAAGGAACTTTATACTTAATGAGAACAGTGACAGAAACACTGCCCTATCACAAACCTACAAAGCGAGTACACACAGTGCACGTATATGAGCATTCCATAAATAAGAAATCATGAGAAATTTTATTCCAAGGTGGCACTGTCAGCATCTTCTCACCACTTTCTAATTCTCTACTTCATTGTAAATATAAGAAGTTTTAACATAAATAACCACTAGGAGACTTACTTCTTAATTAATATAGTCTTAAACTAAGGCATTGTTATAATCTTGTCTACTAGAACAAGTTATCAATTGAAACATCATTTATGAAGACTTGATGGAACATGTTAATGCTAATAACAATCACTTTGCAAGCAATATATCCCAGAGTGCCAAATATCCACAGGAACACATCTGACTATCAAAGTTCACTGACTGACATATCTTCAAGACTCTGCAGCTAAGTCAAAATGAAAGTATAGCAGAAATTCAGAAATGATGCTCTAAGGATCTGCATCAGAGATAAAAAATTTCTGCATTTGATATGAAGTCTCCAAAGAAAAACATTATTCCATTTCAAAATAAAAATGGAATGCTTTTTACTGAATAGAATGTCAATTCTACATGTAAAACAGAATCTTTACTTGTCAAATTTAGCTTTTTTTGGAAAGCAGATTAATTTTTAAGTTTCATTCTCTAATCTTTTCATAAGGTATTTTTCAAAATCCAAAAACATGTAAAAGCAGATGAAATAAAACAGAAGCAGGTTTTATTAAAAAAAAATAAAAATTCACCCACAAAAAGCAACTTTTGTGCCTAAGCATCTACCTGAGCATATAAATAAAGGTAATATAGGAATTAACATCTCATGGTGTCATACTCAGGGCTAAGTCTCCCAGGGTAATGCCATTCCCTATCTAGCAGCAGGGAATGCTTCCTCCCTTCCTTTGCCCTCCACTTCTGTGCTAGCCACATCCACCCATAAGAATTTTTAGTTTAACCCAAATAAAAGTGAACTCACAACTTTTGTATCATGTTAGGACAATTTATTCCAATAGACCTTTTCTGATCAGCTCCACTTTGGAAGTCAACCTCTGCCTGTGCTAAAGAAAACATGTGCTCCTAAGTGTCATTTTTGGATGTATTTTTCTCTTCACACATCAGTCCCCAGTACATAAATTGAAACAAACATCCTTCATTCCTCTGTCTTGTCAACTAAGATTTTAATTTCCTGAGTGCAGTGACTTATGTGTATTTCCAGGCCTCCCTGCAGAGAGCTTTGAAGTCAGCTGGAGCTCTTGGATGCTGCTGGGGCTCCATGGTAGGTGTCAGGCACACAAAAGCACTGTGCAGGATCCAAAGCAGAAGTGATTCATACTGAATTAGAGCTCATAAGACCTCCTCATTAAAAAATTCCACAGTGGCTCTGCTTACCATGCATGTCATTCCCTAAAGTACTTGCGTAGCATCTGCCACCCACAAATAATGAACTGCCTAAGAATGAGCAAGTCAGACTGGCTGCTCCCCCATGTTCTGCTGTTAAAGGGATGTGGAAAGGGTAAAAACACCAAGGCAGAGCAGCAATTACTTCACCACACAAGAGCACAAGGCAGGAAAGAATGTTTGCACCTCAGCACTGACAGAGCAGATGAGCACAGCTACCACAGAGCAGCACTATCAGCTCTGAGAAGATTTGCATTTAAGCGCGTATTAAACTCCCCCAGAGCTTTCCTGCCAACACAAATTGTGCTGCCTTGGCTACAGTGGGACTGTCAGAGTTCTGCAGCCCAGTCTACACGTCCGTGTGGCTACAGGAACATGAAGATGCTCACACAAGCTGACACAAAGTCACACAAGGATAAGGGATCATTACAGCAGTGGAAATGCATCCAGCCTAAAACTGTGCTGCTCTAACAGAAAGATCACTAGGAGCAGCATATTTCCACACAAGCCACCTGCCTTTCAGAGAACTGATTTGCTCAGCCAACACAATGCAAAAGGGCCCAGAGAAACATGAAGTAAAGGGATTCTGAAATAGGAGCAGCAGCTCACAGAAGATGAAAAAGGGAGGTACTGAGTGTAGCCATTATAGCAAAGTCACCATATTACTGACCAAATATTATTGCATTAAAGCTACAGGGTGTCATAGAGACTTTTCTTCAGCTTAATAGCTGCAAAAAATATAGAAGAAAATGATAAAAAATATGCAGAGACCAGATCCTTGCAGAGAGAAAGAACACTTGAAACATTCCCCTTACAGTGGCAAATACCTTGTTTACATATCAGGAGAAACAAAACTGGAAAACCAGGGTATAGTGTGAGAGAACCGTTCTTGTGTGTAATATATGGGTAGCACCAGGCCCTAGCAGTTCAGTAAACACAATCAAAGCAGCACAGCTGGAATTTGTAGCCCACTGTGTTATCAGTTTATGAAAAGCTGCTTAATAGAGACAGTGCCATCTGGGCCAATTACAGACAGCACATCTTAGGCAGGATGGAAAATGATTCCAAGTCACTGTGTTAAAATTCAACATAGTTTTCTTTTGTCTTGCTTTCCCTTTGATTTTGCCTACAAAAGAAGGAGCAGTAGCAATGACTTTGGCTTAGACTAAACATACTAAAATGTTCGGGTAATTTCCTATCCACTTAATTGAGGGGATTTGGATGCAAAGATTTATAAGGGGAGAAATCAGCATAATTTTCTGAAAGTTTCAATAAAAAAGAATAAATCTCAGTTTTGGGCTTGTCTACTCCCTCCCACATTATACACAAAGTACTTGGGAAAACGCAGACCAGTTTTCACTTCTTCACTATATTCAGATCACATGGAAGGAATAAAAAGAAAACATGCTGTAATGCTCACAGCACGCCATTACAATAAAGCCTATGCAATAAACCAGAATAAAATAGAACTATAAGGATATGAATATTATTAGACTCCTGATGCCCTATTTGCCAACATTTTGCATTAGCACAACTGACACATATTTTACATCTTTTTGTTTGCTTTTCTTCTAATAAATTCTGCTAAGGAAAAACTAAATCATTCATGGGACCTGTCCTTTGCACTCCCAGCAGAACTGTAATATGCACTTTGTCCAGCATAAAACCAATCTCTGTTTAAGAAAAATATTAATGGACATAGCCACCAGGTGACATTTAAAGGAATTTATTCTGGAAAAATCCTCTGTTTGAAGTGTCCCATTGGTTGTAAATAACTTACTGAATATTCAGCAGTAAAAATTTCACTGGGCTGCATAAAACTACTTAACATCCTAAGGGGGAGTTATCCTCTCTGCAGAGAACACTGGGATCTTTTTCATTCCTGTGAGGAACACTGCAAAATGAACAATGAATCCACAGAAGCTGGCCCTTTAACCCCACCACGTAGCTGCTAGTGAAGGCTGCTCCTTTTTTGTCTCTAGCAGAAGACACAGCAATGTCATGTGTGATAGATATGCTCAGTACATGTTCAAATAGGTACCAAAAATCACTGTGACTAGCTCTAAGCCTTCCTGTTATAAAATTGCTTCACAAAAGTGCTTCATTCCAGTACTTCAGTTACAATTTGTAGGAACTCACCTGGCAAATGTAAAGACAGAACTGCTCAGTAGGGAGCTGTTACAATCTACCTTCAGTGATTGGCTTTATAAAATAATTGCTTCTTTCATTACTCTCCAGGAAAAAAAAAAAAGAGAAAATCTAAAAAATTATGAACACTCCTGTCTTGCAGTAACTTATATGACAACAAATAAAATCTGTTTTTATTATACTGAATAAGGTTTGTGTTGTTTAAATTTATAAGCAAACAGGCACAAGGAGGGTGTAGGAAAATGACAGGAGGTAAACTTAGAGAAAACTGGAAAGTTACATTTGCATTCCAACAAAAGTTATAAGAGAATTCTAGGGTGAAATGCAGTGGCTAAATGCAATGCCCTAAACCTCTGTGACACTCCCCACACAATACATGGTAAGGGAGATTAAACAAAAGGTGGAGCAGAATGAGGACACCACCAGGCCAGGTTCTGTTTCAATCTCTGCAGGAATGGGAACTTGATGTTTCCGGGCAGATGATAAACCACATAGCAGCTGCTAACCAAGGGAGAGAGGAGATGTCCTGCTGCTGAACCAGCAACTGTGGTGAAATCACTCTCCTCAGGTGAACTTTGCTCATTGTATTGTCATTGTCATAACTAACTCAAACCTGCATCCCTGTCCTGGGGTGACGTTATGATGCTTGTATCCCCATATGTGTGTTCTGTTTATGCTGGATATCATGTTCTGTGCCTTCAAGACTGGCTCTGAAGAGCGAATGTTTTGCTTTGGTTTTATCAGCCTGCTCCCTCACAGCTGGCGGGACACAGGGACGGGGCAGTACATTTGCTTGGCTTTCTGCTTTGCTCTTGCTTTTTGCTTCTGCTCATTAGTTATTTTAGCTAAGCAGTCTGAATTTTTCCCTGGACTGTTTTTCCTTTCCCTCTTGTGGACCTACTCGAGCCTGCTCTGGACCGGGACCTGGGAACACCGAGAGTTTGCACCGTGCGGCCTGCTGCAGCTGCCCCAGAGCCGGAGGGACTGAGAACAGAGAGACCAATCCCAGGAGAGACTTTCTGAAGTTGTCATCCTTTTCAGAGCAGTGAAAGAGTTTTGTCATCTGGTATTGTTGTTTTTGTGTGCTGAGGGGTGCTGTGCCCGTTAAATAAACAGGTTCTTTCCACTTCTCTCTGAGGAATCCTTCCAGGTTGAGGGGAGGGGCTGTGTGGGTTTGCTTTCTGGAGGGGCCCCTTTTGGAGGTTTTCTCCCAAATTTGCCCTAAACCAGGACAATCTCAAAGATATCTTCAGTGGGCATGTGATCTTTATTTTATTGACTGCACATCTGAGAGCCAAGGGAGAGAATTTTACACCTCTGGGCTGCTCTGTGCAGGGTCCCCATGAGGGGACCCTGACAGACTGGTTTGGCCCAGAGGGCTCAGCTTTCCTGAGGCACTGATAGAGCATCAAACACAGAGGGTCTGAGGAAATCCTCCCTTTCTCATGACACAGGGCTCCTGTTATAAAGAAAAATTTCATTCAGAATAACTTGGTGAAGCATCAGGACACATTGATCATTGGCTGGGTAACAGAACAGAGAAGTAAAATCTCACCACACACTGATGGAAACATTTCTGGAAGCAAGCACGTATACAGAAAACACTGCTTTATGGTAGCAAGATATTTTCATAACCAGAACCATTAGATTTAATCTTTCATTTTGAAATGAATATTCTAGTTGGATGTTGGTATAAAGCTGAACCCAATGAAGCATGAAATTACAGGAAGGTATTCTTATACTATTTGCTGCTTAAGTGCATCTGCATTTTTTCACTGAGAGTACTCAAATTACTTTATAAATACCAGTACTCTATTTTACAGATGAGGAGACTGAGATGCTGAATGGTGATGTTTGCTGCAGAGGAATAACAAGCAGTTTAGCAACAGAGGTTTCACACCTAGTGGGGCTTAATTCAAAGAGTACTTCCTCATGGGCCACAGTCCCAAGGCATGACTATGCAAATAACTTCTGCATGTTTTTGTTTCTCTGGCAAATCCTCTCTCCAGTCAAGAGACTTCTAGGTTGTCAAACAAAGAGCAGTAAATTCTCTTTGTTGCAATAAAAAAGAGAAGTGTTTTTTCAGAGTTCGAGCTAATCAAAAGGAGGTGGTTTTGGGTGGGGTTTTTTCGCTTTTATGGGAAGGGAATCAAAACAACTTAACCATAGAAAGAATTAAAAAAAGGTTAAAGAAATTAGTTTATTGGAGACCAAACCTTGAATTTAGTAGCTAGACATCCAGGGAGCTGGGGAAAATGGAAAGAGTCACATTCAGAGTCCTTGCTCAGGAACTCTTTTCACTGATCAATCATTTACTGTAAAATACAGAAATAGCCCCAGGTTCACAGAGCAGAATAAAACATTGATTCCAAGTTTCTGAATGTTATTTGCTTTTGAGCTTTTTTCAATGCTTTTTGAGGTCTATAAAGATTTAACAGATAACAACAAAAGATGTAAAAAAATAATAATTGCATCCTAAGACAGAAAAAAACCCCTACCTAGAATTTTCCCAGCCTAAATCAGTACTTTTCAGAGCTACATCTTTGCAGTTTATTTTCTAATTAACTTAAAAGTTGAAGTATCCAATGGCATAGCAAAATAAAGGTTTATTTTCTGGTTCTTAATTTGCAGAATAATTCATAATGGTGGAAGAAACTTTGTTTCCTAAGAAAATTTCATGTCAAAAACATGTTAAATTGGAAAAATATCTGGGGAGATGGAACTGCAGTGACTGCATACTGAGTGAGAAGACTTTGGGATTAATTAAAAAACTTCTTGCTACTTCTACCAGCATGCATTCTCAGACATTGCAAAAATTCACCAGATATTATGAAGTAGCAACAGTAACCAAGAACAAGCAAAGCAAAAAATTAAAAAAAAAAAAAAAAAACCATCAAAAACCTCCTCCCCAAAGCAAATATTTGCATCTAAAAGAAGTGTAAAAGCTCAAAGTGTGAGAGACAATCAACTTAAAAGAAATAGAACTTTTATGTTATGAAATCTACTAAATATAAAAAAAAATTGACCAAAAAAAAGTTATCAGTAATATTTGTGACTATCATTTTAGTGGAAAAAGTTGAGTTCAAAAATGTGAGTTTAGGGTAGGAATTTCACTTTATTTACAGTATTATTGGCATTTCACACTATGAAACAAATTTCTGCTATTGTTATTATTTTTAACCTTCATTTCCCCCAACTAGAAAATAGATGAATCTCCTGTGCCATTGAAAATCTTCAATCTATTTTATTTCAATCTACAAGTATTCTAATTCCTGAGCATTTCCCTCAGTTCCTCATATGAAGCTCCTCCATCAGCACTTTTACATATTATTTCTAGCTGATCCATCACCTTTGACAGAGAACAAGTGAAACATCACAACAGGCAAAGAAATCTTTACAAAACCTTCAATCCAGTACTTTAAAATTCGGGATGTCCAACTAAAGAGACACTCAACAGCCTCAAGAAGTGTTGGGGCCTGCATGATAAAAAGAATGAAAAACTTCCCTGAGTGAATTCTTATACCATCCTGAACTTATATAATCAGGATTTTTAGATCAGGAGAATGGCTGGCAACTAAACGTTTTAAGATCCATGAGTCTCCACCTCTGCACCCTTTCATCTACTCCTCTGTGCATTGTCAGTGAAAAAAATGTGAAATTTATTAATTCTTCCTTGTGAATGCAGTGTAAAATTCCTATATAAAATAGGAGAAGCATCTACCCAGAAAAGGATTACTTTTTATTTTTAAACTCAGAAAACAATAATTAATCTCTTATGAATCAGAATATTCACCTTTCAAAAAGCAGGTTAAATGTGGAACTTTTTTTTGTTTGGGTTTTTCCTTTCTAAGTAGCAGGAGCAGGCAAATTAAGAAATATAGATTCGTTTACATTCTTTAGAATGGATATACAACAGAGGAGAGCAAACTGAGGCATGAGATAAACTGCCACATTTTATATACAAATAGCAACCAGGCAATGACATATATTTTGTGTTAAACAAAGATAAAACAATAAATCCATAAGAAATAGGAAAGTACTGTATCTGTGGGGCACAGGGGTCAACTTATGAATTCCTGAGACCAGACTAAGGAGATAAAGCAGCTTCAAAGACAGACTGGCACTGTTTTCTCAGCTAGTTCCTTCACAGGAGGTCTTCCAATAGAAAACTGCCCAGGAAATACAAGTTTTATCTGGGATATGAAGTCAAAGATCCTTACTGGTCACTTCCAACTTGAGGTATTCTATGATTTATAAAATTATTGCATTTTCAGTATCAGCTTCAGCAGGCTAGCCTGGAGATTTATGACACCACTCTTTCTCATATTGTACTTTCATTTAGACTGTGGCAAGTCCATAGCCATGCAAAGGAAGAAAACCCCAGATTTTATTTCCAGAGGAAGTTCTTAAATCAAAACAATCCCAAGCAGACTTAGATCTCCAGGGTGCAACAGAAAGAAAAAAAATTAAATTAAATTAAATTGCTGCTTTTAATAAATTTAATTAATTTTTAAAATTATTTGATTAAGCAAGACAGCTGGTTCATATGAAGTAATCATTGCTTGAAGAGTGCTACTCAGCCGCAGTGTGTCAATGTCCAGCCTGGAGAGCAGAACACTCAAGCACTGGCACGAACATCTTCAGGACTGTTCTCCCACACATGCTGAGGAGTCCCTTTGAGGGAAGATGCTGCAGCACATGGCAGGCAGCACTGTGCCTCTCACTGTCCTTGCCTGACTGGTGCCTGTTCTGCAGCAGTTTAGAGGCTGGAGACACAGGCTGAAGTAAAAAACCTGCATATTTGTCTGCTGGAGCAGGCAGGTTTTTGATCTCTAACCAGAATGTATTTGGTAAAAGGAGCACACCACAGATGCCCCCTCAAGGCAGCCCAGAATTCCTCTCTGCCAATGGCACACAAGGTTTAATCAACATATGAGAAAGGAGGAGGGAAAGCATCTGCTGACCTTCTCTAGCCAAAACACAGACAATTTCATTCTTCTTAAGATAAAGTAGCTCAGCAAGCAATCCCCTGTTTTATTATGGCGAAAATGCAAGGCAGCCAACCATCCCCAGTAAATCAAGCTATCCCAAGCTGCCCTCTGAAGCTACAATCCTCAGGATTGGAGTTTGGGATCTGCCAAATTAAAGCATTACTTAAGTAATCACCATTTTATAAAAAGGAGAACAATTTCCCCTGTAGCCAGATCTCAATATGTGAGACAACAAGCAAATGTTTCCATATTTTACATATTAACTCTCCTATAGACACACCTCATTTAAGATGGTATCTTGTTAGTATGCCAAGTCTCAAATAGCTGTACTATTACAATACTGGCTTATATCCTCAGCTCTGTAAATCATTGACTTCAATAGAAATAACTCAGTGCACATCAGCTACAGATCCAGCACACTGTTTATTGCTGAACTTGCATAGGAAGAAGTGCTTTGAAAAAAATATTATGTACCTGTCATGTATTTCAGGAATGTATTT
This sequence comes from Melozone crissalis, assembly GCF_028551555.1. NCBI lineage: Eukaryota > Metazoa > Chordata > Aves > Passeriformes > Passerellidae > Melozone > Melozone crissalis. The sequence continues at coordinate 49,973,681 of NW_026535784.1, read as the reverse complement.
GCATGAGGACTGGTCAAAGCCGGCTTTTCCCTTGTATTTTCCCTGCTTTACTCACAGCTATTATGGGCAATTTTATTTATTTTAAAATGTTTATCCTCATCCTTCTTATAGGTCCCTTTTGAGCCTGGAAAGGTCACAAGGTCTCCCCAGAGACCTCTCCAAGTCTCTCAAGCTTAAACATGCAAGAACCCAATGTTCAGCTGGTATCCAAAGATGACTATAAGTCAGTCATCTTACTCCATAACGAGGAGACAGCCTGGTGAACTCTCCAGCATGGCAGAACTCCATGCACACCAGGATCTCCCCTTGACTGGGGAAGCCTCTCAAAATTACTCCTTGAGGCAGCGCAATTCCTTGCAACAGATTTGAATAACAGCATGTTAAACTTTGAAATTTCAGATAAGTGATATAAAGGGTGGATTGTAGACACATAATCCTTTAGACACAAACTTTTGGCCAATCTCAGACTACTTGTGGATCCAGCTGCACCCAAATTCCCCTCAGAAGGGAGTTTAAAAAGCAAAGGAGTCCTTTCTGAAACTCATGACTCAGTGGGGTGTGTCCCTTGCAGTTTTATCTATGCAGTAAATTATCAAGTGTACCTTGCCACTGGATCTTATTAAACCCCTGCCACATGAACAACCAAACTTTGTTTAATCACTGTTTTATATCAATAAATATATTGGTACTTCTCTGTTACAAGAGAAGATACAGCTTCATCCATGACATCTGGGTGTAAGGTTTCAACTACAATACGTGTTTTCAACAGATTACCTCCTGAGCAATTAATTTGCTAGAACTTTCCTGCCCAGCCAGGTGGATATCTTAAAAAATATTCTTTCAAGCATCTGCAAAGAAAGTGTGGTCATGTGAATGTGTGAATCAGGAATAGGTGTAAAAAATACCACAAAAAAGAGAGAGACATTGAATGTAACTTTCACCTAAAAACTATGGATAACAAACTTAGTTTTGATATCTAACTTGGTTTCTTTTGCTTAAGCTTTCATGGGGACCTTTCAGCTGGAGCAGATGTTCAGACCAATGATTCTTAAGTAATGGCTGGGACAGATAAATGTTGAACCTGAGTTTGGCTAACACAGAAACTGTGCCTGAGAAGGAAGTACTGGGAAAGTTTATGAAGGCATTTATGTGTAAAAATAATATTAAAAAAACACATGGGCAGTTTTACTTCAAAGACTAATGTAAAAAATGAACAGCCAAAGTACAGCAGAAAGTTATTGTGTGGCTTCTTTGATTTTCTTTTATTTTTTCTTTTATTTTTTCTTTTAGCTTTTCTTTTGTTTTTGTTTTTTTAAGTAAAATTAATCTAGGGACGGGGAACAAAATGAAGTATTAGCAATAAGTTCAACACAAAAGTGTTATTCGAAATAAAAGGGCAAGTCTCCCAGTAGCCCATAACTTTTATTATTTAGACTGTGTAAAGTTACAAATAACACTAATTTCCATCCAAGGAGCTACAAAAAATAATAAATCAATGGACCTTTTTAAGACAAGCATTGTTACCTTTATTATAGTGGAGGACAAAACACTGCACAGCATGATAAAGGGACTATTCATATCTGTCCAGTATTTACATAATATCTGATAATGATGAGTTTTATCAGATTTCAATATGTGACCAATTTACATAATCACAAAAATATGTGAAAATACAGCCCCAGTTTATGGACTATTTATGGACACCCTATTTCCTTACACACAAACAAGTCCTCGCTCGAGCACACACCGCGTGCACCAAGGATGGGTGGAGAAACAAGCCACACTTGATACTCCAGGCTTTTCTGCATGCAAGTGATAATATCTTTGAATTCATAATCCAAAACATAGGAAAACACTCCTGGTGTGCAGACACAAAGCTGATTAAAGAGTCAGGTTGTCAGTGGAGGAGCTGAATAAAAAGAAGGTGGCCACAACAGAGCAGTCTCCTATGAGTTACAGTCACCTTTGTGACTTGGACTAAATTTGCAAAAAGCACAGAAATATTTCATAGTTTGTAAGAAGAACTTGCAAGATTTTGGGGGCTACATATAAAGAGAGGAAAATTATGAATTCACCACCAAGTGTAGACACTTAAAAGCTTAAAGGCAATGAGCAGAGAAGGCAATAGAACCTCAGGAAGTTTGTGGGGAAAAAAATATATAGATATAGATCATATAGATATATTTTCTCAAATACTAGCCCTGAAGTCTAAGAAACAATTCACTGAAGCATGCCAGTTGCTATTAGCCCTATAGAATTTGTGAAAAAAAGGGCCAGTGGAGTTAAATTGCATATTTTGTACCAACAGCAAAAAATGCTAAGATACTGAATATGAATGGTAGACTATTTTGACAGAGAAAAGAGAAATATACATGAAAAACAAGCATTCAAGTCCCCAAAAGATCATGTATTCATCACTGGTGAAGCAACAAGTTTACTTACTTAAGTTTTCTTAAGCTGCTTAATATAATTTATACAGAGACTAAATCTGAACTGTGACAGCCTGACTGCTGAACTCCCATGAGGTGATGGAATGACAGATTCTGATTACATGACATCACATCTTAGATGAAGAGGGGGAAAAAAAAAGAATTTGAAACTTGGGCCAAAATGTTCCCACTTGTGTGCTTTAGGTTGTCACCAAGAGAAATCTGTACTTTGGCACCTAAGCTGAAGTGTCTTTATTTCATCCCTCACAGCTACTAAATAAAGCCTTTGATGTGAGACCAGTAGAAGATTCACCACCTCTATAAATCTGAACATTTTGCACACCTATTTTCAGTACAAAACCTTAATGAAAAAAATCTCCTGCAAAAAAGGAAGGTGCAATTGTCATTCATATCCAAACATATAATGCAGTTAAAAACATAAAATCCCCATGCATGAAGGACTTATGATATTGCTTCAGAAACAACTTAAGAAGTCAATTCAGGCCTCTAGGTGAAAAATCACACTGAATTAATTAACTTTCAAATGTTAATATGTTAGCATGTAGCATATATAGGCTATAAAGGATTAAAATAGTCCAAATATTTCAAGACAGATCACAATGCATGAGACATAAAATAATCTCTTATTAGATGGAGTTTTCTTGCTGGAAAAACTGAAACTATAGTAAGAATCAACCAAAATATATAACTCTAGATAAAATCTATTTTTCAACAATAAAAAACCCCGCTTAGCTAAATAGGGATTCATCTACATATACACTGATATTTTCTTATTATCAAATAAAACATTACATAACTCCGTGGGGGAGAGATTATACATTTCATTTCAAAGTGTTTTGTCCATGTACAGATGCATGTTGGTCACAGTAGACAGGTTTCTGCTTTGTTTCTGCTTTTGATAAATCACAGTCAGCTTTTACAGGATTATTTCTCTATGCACTATGTACTATTAGAAGCAGAGGCAGTGACATCTCTCAGGGTACTTTTGGCTGCACAGAAAAGAGGAAACAAGAGAAAGTTGTTTTTTTTTTTTTTTTGCCTGGTTTTGCATTCCAAAAAGGTTTAAATACCTGTGTATTCAGATAGGCAGGTGCTTAGCCAGCCTTGCCCTGAGAATGGCTGGTACATCTCCCTGCAGTAATCAGAATGCAGAGTTTAGCACTCATTTGCAAGGATCATAATTAATACAGTAGAAATCTTTGTTTAAACGTTGTCTTGGCTGAGCATGTTCAAAATTAATGTCACATTGAATTCTTGCAGTTGATGCTTTCATTTGCATTTGATATGGGACTCAGATCTCATGAAAAATTTTGGAAAAGAGTGTATGCTTTATTTTTTGAAAAAGCTCTTAGTGTTTAAGGGTTGTTTCCCCCAAGTTCCAAACTTGGCAAGCAGTTGCAGGTGTCTCAGTGATTTCCATTTCAACATTTGATTTATTAAAAATAACCTAGATATAGTTTAATTTACTTGCAAATTTTTTTTTCACCTGTCCTTAAATGGAAAACCTGTGCACTTGAAAATTGTTTATTTCAACAGCAGCATCTGCAAATATCTGTGTAATGTCTGTTGAAATTCTATTCTATAATTTGTTGCAGCAGTATTTCTTCAGGCACCATAGTTGATATGCTTGTAACTTCTTTAGTAGCTTCTTTAAAGGAAAAAAAATTTCTTTGCCTCTCCCGGCTCTGGATAAAGAAAAGCCCCAATGTCACTAAGCTTTCCCAGATCAATTTCGTTGTGTATTTACTGATAAAGGAAGTTAGGAGAGAGTAATTGTAAAAAGATTGTTCTTTTTATGATGTAGCAACATGCTACACAGGTTGGTTGTGTCACAGAGACATGTATTATCACAAAACGTTTCTTAATTTACAGTGTTTGGGATTCTCTGGGATATTTAATTCAAAATGATAAGGATCTTGAAATCAATAATTAGTTAAGGCAGTCTAAAATGAGTTCAGTTTTTTGGATGATAAAGTTCTCGTAAGATCAAAACCTTTCTAGTTTTAGTCAAAATACTGGCTTCTCTTGGCTTAGAACGCAACTTGAACCCAAAATTCTGTGGCATGTTCAGATCCATGTCATTTAGCAGCTCCCTAAAAGGGAGGGTTTGTGAGTAACTTGAAACAGTGATTCCTTCCTGCAATGCACAATCAAAATACTTCAGGAACTGCTGCAAATGTAACTTTCAGCTTCTGTTTTTCTGTGGTTTGGGTATTCAAAATTTAAAGTTAAAAAATGCTCATTCTTCAAGTTATGTGTTTTTAATGAGAAATACTATAATTGGATAGAGAACCTCTCAACCTGTGTGTTGTAAAATTCACAACATTTGGTGTCCATTAGCCTCCAAATAAACTTATTTTCTGTCTGCATTTTGTACATGCATGCAAATTAGGCTATGACAAACAAGATGAATTCTGTCTGATGAAAAGTAGTCTGCACCAAAAGTTATGCTGCAGATGTTTTCCATATGAAAATACTTACCAAGAAAAACTTTCATGAAATGTACCTTACATTAAATCCAAAATATAATATAAGAAATTGCTCTGATAATGATTCTTCGTATGTAACATCAGGAAGTATTATAAAATACATTTTATAGATATGTTACTGTTTTGCCAGTCTTTTTATTAAATTGCTGATTAAAAAAGAAAAAAACAATTCTAATTTACTAAGTTGCAGGTTAATAGTATTCTGAGTTTAAAACACATTTTAAAGAGAATGAATTCTGATTAATAAATTTCTATCAAATGATTAATCTCTTGATTATTTTAATTAGAATTTGCTAAATGTACATTATTTCTGCTACTGGAGTAGGCAATAAATTATATATGCACTTAGTTTTATATGGCTTACAGGCTTGACAAATTGCTTATTCAGAATGACTAACTAATCTATCACTTTTTTTAGCAAAGAGTACAAAGTATAAAAAGAATCCTAATAAATTTACTAAACACCATCTACGTACAGAATGAAATTAAACAAATTAAATTAAAATTTCATTTGCACACATGGTTAAGCAGGAGAATGTTCTCAGGTACTAGAATCTAACAATTAAATGCAATGAGCATAATAACGAATTGTTTCCATGTTCTAGAAATGTCTGCATTTTGAAGTAATTACCAGCACAAGCTCTTTTTGCTTTTCTGGGACACTTTTTCAATAAAAGCAGCACAAAGGACAGAAGGTACTCCACCCTAAGCCTGCAGTGCAGGACTGCTTTAAGGTTTCTGGAGAAAATGAATTTATATTTTCTTGTAAATGAAGGCCAAATGCTGTAAAGTTAACTCATACATACACAATGGCTGCTCTGGGGGTACAATACCATCCTGCCGAAACCGGACCTGATATGACAGCCCTTAGGCCACTGAGCAAGCCAGGCTTAGTGGGCTCTAAACTCACACTACACCAGGTACACTTCCAAACGCCAACTCAGTGTCTGCCAGCAGCCACTGATACCACACATTCTAAGAAACCTCCAAAGCTTTTTGTCTCCCTATTTCCTTTTCCAATGTACAGCCCAAATTTAGCTGAGCTCTGCTTTCTGGGGGGGACTGTGTAGCCATATTGACAAGAAAAAAAGGATTTGGATATGTTCTAAATCATTACTAAATCTGGACTTTTGACAGCTTGTGGATGTCCTAATGGCTTTCTCAAGAACCTGGTGAAAATTATTATACAAACAAGTCGTGTACAACAGGGGAAGCAGAAGACTTCTGTGTGCTATTCACATTCTCTAAACAGAGGGAGACATAATTCTCTCTCCCAGGATTTTTCCTGGGGAAGGCAGTGAGAAAGCTCAGAGGGAGAAGAGAAAACAATTCTTATCTCTACTTGCTGCTCCTGTTGTTTGGCACATGTGGAATGGGTTATGGAGATTGTTTACCTAGAGTGATTTGTTGATTGGGCTCTGCTGATGGTTGTTTGGATTGATTGGCCAATTGGATCAAAGCTGTGTCGTGACTGTCTGAAAGGGTCACGTGTTTTTCTGTAGTATAGTTTAGTATCAGTATAGTATAGTATGTAATATAATATAGCTTAATAAAGCATTTTTTTAGCCTTCTGAATCATGGAGTCAGAGCACGTTATTCCCCCGAGGGGGTCATCGATACTTCTGCACTACATAATTCTCACCCAAAGCCTGGGTTCACATTTCCCTTAGGTCCATGCATGAACACCCACTTATGCAAACTGATTCTGCAAGGGAAATATAAAAATGCCCCTCCATCACAGATGTTTTTTTCCTTTGGGGAATCTCTGGGTGGGAATTACCCTTCAAAACATCCCATATTGTAACTGTATGGTTACAAGAAGGGTTCTTAAACAAAGATCCTTGCTGGTGCCCACAGAACTGTGGTCAGGTAGGGGAAAAGTTTTCAGACACTTTTGCAGCTTACTCCAGCTTGGCTTTAAACAAGCCTATTTTTGTATTACAATGTTAGTAATTACTGTTAGTTTCTAACAGTTCTAGGAGGCTGAAACAATAAGGGAAGGCCTGCTCTTCTGTTCAAGACAGCCAAGGCAGTTCAGTGCTAGCAAAAGTACAATTGGTGGTTCTTGTGAAAAAACGCAAAATATCAGAGGTCCTTTGAACCTTAATCAAAACTTGATGTCTGTCAATTGTTCTAGACTAAAATGTGTTAAGAGTTTTATTTTGCTATCTGAAAGAAACTAAACCAACATTGACACCTTTTATTACACAGATTCCTTAAAATCAGAGGTGAGGGTGAAGACATTTACGTTTCCTCTCCCCTGTTAGCACTTTCTTTGTTGTTCAGCCTCTCTAATTTAAGTCTCAGTTCAATCCCTGCAAAGCATGTAAGCTGTGAGCCCCAGATCTCAGGCTAAAGACTAAAGAACCATGACACAGCTGTCCTCACTGGAGTCTACAGGATTTTTAATCTTCTCAGAGTCTGCCTAATAACTGTTGTCTGCTTCATTGTCGCAGAGCTATAATTTGGCCAAGCATTTGAGTGCAATTTTGACATCTACCCCTTAAAATCCATTATCTCTCTTCAACAGTGTACAAAACACAGAAGCATTCAAAGCAGGAGGAAAATCAATAACAGCCCCATAATGATATTATTCCAAGGATCTATATTAAGTCTGTGCATATCCTTTTCCATCCTCAATTTGCTATCTGTTGTTATCAACAGCCTGCTGAATACCACAGGAAGTGGGAGAGTAAAGATGATAAATGCATACAGCTTTCTCTGTAAGCAGGCAATATTGTGAACACACGGATGGAATAGCACTGAGATCAGCAGGCCTCCCCATTGCTAAAGATTTTCTTGCATGTTTACAGAACAAGAACTGATGGCAGTGATTGTTTTCCACATTCTGTAACAGCAGTCCATCACAGTATGTATTTGTGTAACTAGAAAAATGTATGTATTTGTGTAACTAGAAAAAAGAAAGCTTAAAGTGTTTATCAAGTTCTGAAACTTACTTAAAGCTTTGTGGGAAAGTTTCATCAACTGTTTCATCAACAGTTCAGGACTGAAATAAACAAGTTTTGTATAAAAAAAAAGGCAAGTGTAATTGCAATTTTAAGAGCAGAAATCCTGTCTTAATGACAGACACAGAACATGAAGTTACTAGAGAAAACTTCAGCTCTGTGCTTATTATCCTTTCTCTCTAAAGACAGACAGCTGCTGACGTGGTTTGACCAAAATATTAGCAAAAGCATGTGCAAGCTAATTGCCAGGATTGTCCAGACATCTGCCTTTTACAGAAGCAATTTCATTTCTTTTTTATTTGCATACCTCAACATGCTCTTAGATAATGAAGTTTCTCTATTTAGAGGACATGGTCTTTTAGACCAAGGCTTTGCCTCTCACAACCAACAAGAGAGCCATTTCTTGAGCATTGCCTTCGTACTCCTGCCAATCTTCAATGCAACAAGAGCTTCACCTCCCCATAGTGCCTGGTGTTTTGCTATAAATCCTGGTGATAGAAAGAACAGTTTTCTTACTAGCAGCTCAGTCATCAATGGCCAGAGTCCAAGCACAATTCTGCTAACTCACTTCCTTCTTTTCTTTCCCAGGTACAAATTTCTGCAGCACCTGGATGCCTTCTTACAGCTTAGGCTCCCTTGCTCATCATATTGTGTGGCTCCCATGTTCAGACAGCTCTCTTTAATCTTTGCTGTGAAATGCACCACAATTTTGCTTTCCATTGCGTTTCTCTTCTCAGTCTTTGGCTCCCCTCTGCCACTTCTTTTCTCTTTTTTTATCTTCACTTCCCTTGTCCATTGATGTCCAGCATTTCTTGATACATTTCTGATGCACAGAAACCCCATATTCCGTCTTTGGATCTCTGTTTTGTGAAAATAAATTATTATGTATATAGCTGGATGACTTTGAAGGTAATGAAGGCCTTTAAACAAGGGGCAGAAGGGTAAGAAGAAACTTCTTGTTAGTGTCAATTTTATGACTGCTATGTCCAGGGAAAAGAAGAAAGGCTCCAACACAGTGGTCTTATCATCCAAAATTATTTAATGTTTTAGCATCCTTAGAAGATGGATTTAAGATACCTTCTGTTGCACATTGTTATGTGTTATCAGTATGTAACACTTTTACTAGGGAGAGTGGTATTCTATTATATTCCACTGGTGAATAGGCATTAAAATTTTCCTTTCCTTTCACTGCATGTGAGTGTTTTAGGGCCATGATACTGAAACCCTAATTCTTTTGTTTATGGAGTTAAACACCATTCATCCTGTCTGGAAATTCCCAGTTCAGTCCTTGTTGTTTTGGCCATCATAGTTCACCCAATTTGTGCATGATTCCTTGTATAAAGGAGGCAAGGTTTACAAGGAGCTGTGGTATTATTTGTTAGACCAAACATCTGCAAGATATATCACAGACTGTCTTTCAGGGAAAGTCTTTATATTTTATCTTAAATTTTATCTTAAACTTTATTTTCCACAATTTATCTCGAGTTGGATATCCTTTCAGATGTTTTCTTGGTTATATCTTTAGAACATCTTGTCTGTCCTACTTGTACCACACCAAACACAAGCCTTCATGCCCAGAGGAACATGGACAGGATAAAAAACCCTACTGTTTAAAGTGAAAGTGCATTTTCTTCATGCTTGTGTGCAAAGATGAAGAAAGCACCAGCTGGAAAACAAAATTCTGCTAAGCCAGCTTGAAACATTTATATTTTGTTCTTTGAAAGTATGCTGTTTTGGGAACTCTGACTGAAGGGATATAGGAAGGAAGGAATAGAGCATTGGAAACTAGACCAGAAGGTAGATGGACACATCAGTAATTTATAGACACATGTTTAGTTTAGTCAGCTAGCTTGGATCCAAAATTTCTGCATGACAGTTATTCCATGGAGGGCCTATGAGTCTGAAATCTGAATGTGGAAAGGAGAAGATTCACTGCTCCACAAAATTGCAATTGCCTCAAAACTGAGTATCTCTTCATATGAAATAAGAAGAGCAGGCAGGGATGCTCAATTTCTGGAGGCATAAACCAGTTCTGAGTCTGAGCAGGTTTGTGTCTGGTCCCCTACTGTCATACTTTTGAATATTGCTATGCAGAGGTTATCAGTCAGCCATCCAACAGGTTTTACATTGATCCTCTTGTGATATCTGTGTATCTCACACACTTTCATATTCAGCTCTGTGATGCAGAAAAGAACAATCTCCAATGGGGTCACAGCTCCTGGCAGTGCAGGCAGGTTTAAGTGAATTTTCAAAGATCAAGCAGCTCTGTGGCAGAATAGGGATAATTACAAGTGGAGCTTTCCAGAAGAGATAGGTACAAGCAGGAAACAGGGATCCCTGTTTGTAGCACTTTGAGGCACTTCCATGTAGCCTAGGGTAATTTCTTCAGGAATTCTGTAACCACAGAACCCCATGAAGACTTGCCAATCAATTGGTATTAAATGGTCCCTCTTCAGGACTCAGCACCAGGTGCCAGTACATACTCTCTGAAACATAAAATGATTGGAAAATATTTGGATTTTTTTCACTGAGGAAACAGGATCTGCCTACTTAAAATCATACGAGTGAGGGGAGACTAGATCATGAGACCCTTTCACAAAAGACTCCTTATCCTTTCAAAAAACATATTGAATTAATACCCACTATTTCAGAAATGTTTAGTATCAAGCCATGTTTGTGTTTCAATCTATAGGACAGGAAGCTCATCACTGCAGAGAAGTTGCTGCTCATCCAGGGAAACAGAACTCTGAAAATTTATTTAAATATTTAGTGTGTTGTTTGTTTGGTTGGGTTTTTTTCATAAAAAAGTACAGCATAATCATTGCCTTTTCCTAACTGGGCAAATAAATAACTCACTTGAGATATTTTTTTTGTTTAACACATATGTGATTGCATTGCCCTCTGTTCCCTTCCTCAAAAACTTCCTGTCCCTAAGGAAAAGCTGTGTTGCAGTGTCAAAAGAGGTGTGAAAAGTACACTATCTCTAATGAAACATTTGATTTTGATGTATATTTAAAACTGCAAACTCCCTCTTGGAATGGAATTATGACCTCTTTGAAGCTGTGCTGGATTGGGCAGATTCAGGTAAAAATTAAATTACTCATCATAAGAGGGCCTTTCTGCTGAATGCACTGCTTAAAGCAACTCTGAAAGAGCATAAGAAAGAAATAAAGACATCTTTTGCTTCAGAAGGAAGTTATTTAAAGCCTGTTTTACTCCTTCAAAGCTCAGCTCCATGTAGAGTTGAACAGTTGTGCCATGTATGGAGGGAGCATCCTTGACATCTACCGAGTCTTAAAGAGAGCAGGGGAGATCACTGGTGTTTCAGAAATGAGCACACCCTTTCTAAGCAGAGACTTCAAAGAGGACAAGACAGAATGCTTTCCCTTCTTTGAAATATTCAGCTGCTGAAAGAAACTGTATTTCTTATTGATTTTCATCAACTCCACTCATCTTACAGCTCAAACCTTGAGCACAAGGGCTATTTTGGAAGCCATTATTAAAGATAAAAATCCCCTGGAGTGTTAGAATGCATTTTAAATTATTTCAGTTATTTATTTCTTTGTTACTCTGTCTGATTTTGCTTTCTGTGAGTTCTTTCACAATTTTATCAGCCCTTGCCTTCTGTAGATTTTGTGCTTTTTCCAAAGTTCGCATGAATGTTTGTTGGAATGTTCAAATCTTTGTTGAATATTTGAATCTTTTCAAGTCCTGTTCTGGCACCCCTCTATTTAGTGGCACTTTCAGTTTAATCCAAACACTGAAAACAATGTTCTGTTGTTCATGGCTGTGAGGAAGGTTCAGAAGAGACGGCCAAGGGAGATGTGCCTGTGAAACTCAGTTCACTGAAACCTTAGCCAGCCCACAAGCGTGGAGTCCTTTTGTGGCTCAAGACAACATAGAGCATAAAATCAGACCAAAAAATTTTGGAACAGAGCAATGGCTTCAAGCAGCATATGCACAGCATCAAAAAGATGGACAGTGGGAATCACAGTGATATTGTGATTAAACTCTATATTGTGATTACTGTGTATTTTTCTAAGTGTAACTTACAATATTATTGTTTTATGCAATATATTCTATCTTTAAATAAGATAATTTGGTATTGAACATTACACCCTCCACACATTAAATATCTAAAAGAAACTGATCAGTATTGAATTCTAAAAATGAATCTGAATAAGCAGCTGGTTTTAAACCAAGAGGTTTAAAAACAGTTTAAAGGAGTTAAAGCCTAGAATAAACACATGTTCAAATCCTTTGTTTAAGATTTTATAGTAATTGAATTAATAATTAGCAAAATTATTAATAATGACATAATTTTTTGAGGCATGAATGATAGTCCTGGGGAAATAATCTTATGCCTAGTGGAGTCTGATTTATGGATATGTCATTTCCCCACACCATCAGAAGCAAACGGGACAAGAGAACATGCCACTTTTTAAATTGATTCTAAATTATAATATATTTTCAGAGGCACTCATACCCCCTTTATGCCTACTAAATTTTGTATATTGTATTATTAATAATTTTCATTTCTATTGTATTATTAATATATTTTATATATTGATATATTTTTATTTTAGCATATTATTGCTTAAATATCATAGAGTATTATTACTTAAATAATAGATGACACCATCACTTCAGGCATAAATATGTTACCTAGCTAATTTAAACTGTTTATTTTATTCCTTGGATAACTAGACTAATCTAGACAGATCTAGGCAGAAATGTTTGCGTGCAGGGTCTGAAGCAAGTCCTAAGCAAATTCCAACACTTTTCAAAAAAGGTAATTTATGGGAAAAATGTCTCTGCATGGCCTAGAGTTATTGTTTATTCATTTGATTTCTTGCCAAGTTATGGGGCATAATTAAGTAAGTTCTAGCTTGTTGTATGGGAAGGGGAGAGTTTGTGAACTTTGGATTTGATTTATTTATCAAAAGCCTGATAATTAATTCAATATCTAATGCAGGTCTTCTTATAATATTCTTAAAAAATAGCTTAAAAGAAAGTCCAAAGTCTGTTAGACAGTTGAACAAGGTCCTCAGTATTATTCCATTGAAGTCAATGCAGAAGAATATCAAAGAGGATTTGCTATCTGTGACTTGGTTTTCATGTAAATTCCCACCTCTGTAGCTAGCAACACATGCTGCTCAGGGCTTTTTGCTTATTTGGTTACTCATAACAATTAAATAGAATGAACTAGAGTATTTTACATTGTTTTGAGAGTGGAACATGGCCTTATTCTGCTGAGACCTTTGACTTAGCGTTGGTTCATATTAATTTCATGGTGTGACTAAAATTGATTTCTAGAAAAGAACATGAAAGAGGTAGAGAGAAATGACTCCACCTCCTCAAAATTCTAGATTTTGAGACCACATCCCAGACATTTGGACGATGCTGTCACTGCTGTCAACTTCTTACAAATATATCCTGACACAGAGAGACCGGGATAAGGGAGAACCGTATCACAGAATGCACACATCTCTTGTCAATATGGTACCCCAAGGGAGTTAGGCTGCCTAAACATTTGTGGAAGCAGGACTTTCTGTTGCTGACCATTTGTGAATGGTCATGCCTTCAAAGAAAATAAATTGAAACCAAAGGTTGTCATTATAGTCTACTTTCTACTTTGTCTATTTATCTTTAGGACAAAACAAACAACATTAAACCTGAGAACTTGTCTAGTTTAATTTAAGGAAAATAAATACTCAGCACTGCTTTTAGTAAGTAGGTCAGAAAACTCTCCAGGGCATCCAGCACGAATTTTGTGTAAACATGAGTTGTTAGGCAAATGAGCTTAAAAAATGGACACAGAAGATTTTAGCATTTACATCATGATCTCTTCGTGGGATTAAAAGGAAACAAAAGAAGCTCTAAGAGTCTTACTGCTATCTTGGCTCAATATTTCTCTTCCATGGTGTGAAAGGATGTCTCAGAAATCTTGGGCTTTGTAAGCTTAGGTGTAAAACCAGTGTACATTTACAAAGCTTTGACTCTGGCACACTTCACCCGAATTGACACAGACTTGGGGCATTAGCAGCCCATTTGAAAAGGGATTGAACTCAGCTTTCACATTCAAAGCACAAAGACAGATGTTCCTGGGTTCTTAGTTCAGGAGACAGGGTAGAAATCCTCAGGCTTTTGTATCCCAAGTCAGGACTATCAAACTCCTCAGTCTCTCATACAGTGTAGGGTTGCCACTGGCTGGAAGATACAGGGGGTTGGATACTTTTTCCAACAGCTGGGTACTGTGTGGTTAAAATGATCTCCCTTCTTACTCCAGAAGAGGTTAATGAGAAATGTTTAGTGAGGTCAATTTCAAATATGACCCTCCCCTCAAAATGTTCCTTCTGATTTGCAAGGTCTTTGGGGTGATCCAGCTCTCTTTGGACTTGATTGTTGTTGGAAGTTGTGAATTCCTCATGGGCAGTCCATCCTGACCTAGCTGGACTGAGAACTACGACTTAATTATTGGAATGAATGAAGCAATTCATCATCACAAAAAATTTAGCAGTTTTTAGGTAAGTGTATTGTCAACAAGCAAGCTGCAGTTCTCTTAGTTGTATTTGGTATTGAGCATAATTCAGTAAGCAGTTTTTGTGGATAATTCTGGCTTTATTATAGGTGATCCCCAAGCATTTCCTAGTGAATATTCAATAGCTGGTAGCAAAGTTGTTTTGCAGTGGGTACCCAGAAAATATATCTTTCTGAGCAGATGAGTTCAGTTCTCGAAGTTGATTTTCAATGTGACTACTCCATTTCACTTTATTTTCTTGTGGATGCACAAGACTTAAATGTCATATCATTTTCCAAGCAATATAACATCAATATTTACTGATGTCAGCCATTTACTAGGCTTGTTCTACCAGCATCCTTACTTTCTGGCTATCTAGAATGATGCATTTAAACACAGTTTTAAGTTCTCCAGGATTTTTAGACATCCACAGTTCCTTCTGCACCATTGCATGGGTCAGCAACAGAATAGGATGTCAATAATTACCCCAGCATATTGCCAGTAACAAAACATGTGTATGATGGATTGGAAGCTCATTACATGGTTCCCTAAAATTAAGTAAAGCTTCTTCTAATGGAACTTAATCTCATCAAACCTGCAGAGAACTATTGCCCTAATAAACTGCATCAACTGTAGTTCTGCTCGCTAGCATGGAACTCCCTCCTCAGTGTTATAATAGGCTAGCACTGTCATTCATTAGCTTTATTGTCATTGACCTGCTAATTGAACCCTTTGCCAATTGGGAATAATCTGGTACTAACTCATAAAATACTAAATGTTCAGAAAGACAATAGGATAAAATATATTTTGTCTTGGTAATGAAGCTGTAATTAGGCACATTACAATTCCATATCTATTCATAATAAGGGCATATAACTACAAGCAAGCTGGGAAATATACCAACTTCAATTTCCAGACAAGTGTTATCTGTCAGACATTTTTAAGCATAAATGCAGAAAACAGAGAGACATTTTGTAAGTATACAACTTGGGTCATTACTGTGCCCCTCCATCTCTTTCATGTTTACTTCCAGAATTTGGTTTTTAGAGGAAAAAAGGTTCCCTTTTATTTTAGGGTAGAGATTCAATCTTAGCTACTGCTTGTAATGTGCTTTTGAGACACTTGGAGAAAAGCCAGTTTATAAATGCTAACAATTCTTATTTGTATTCTTTGTTATTGTAATATTTTCCCATCACTTTAGAAAGCCAGCCACCTTTCCCCTCTGAAACAAAAGCTTCCGTATTAAATGTATCTATTCTACGCTTAAAAAGCATCTAACATTCAGGGAAGAAAAGAATAGAAATGTCACAGCATAAAATACAATCTCTTCTTTGTGGAAATTTCTGTCATATTTTATCTGCATCCTACATCTACATATGAATGGACAAGTATTCATCGTGAAACCATTAGACCTTCACGGGATGAAAGGAAATATAAATAGTTTGAAAAATGAATGCAAATACACATGCAATATGTGTGCTTTTTCCAGCATGATGTATGGTATTTTTCTCCTCTGCATTAGACCAAAATGTGAGCACATTAAGGGCTTAAAGAACTGGAAGTGTTCAAAAATATTCTGATTGGAACCAGAACTAGAACAGAAATATGAGGAGGCTTTGAGCTACTGCACCTTAACTCCAGCCAAACTCAATGAACCCTTTGTGAGATCATTTAAAGTGCACGTGTAAATCCCTGCTTGCCCAAGGTAGTCCTAAGTAGCCAGATATATAGATTCCCATCTGCTTTTCATCTTGCCCAAACCAACTCCTTAGCCCTCTCTTAAAGAAAAAAATTAATGTTTTTATTAACCCAGATCTTCAGAGCATGATTTAACAAATGTGTCCCCTCCTTTAAGCTGTGTCGCTATGGTCATACCATAGCTGCTATGCAGAAGTGGTTCTATCAAAATATCAGCACCCCATCTTATCTAAAAAACTACATCAGTCTTATCTTGTTCTGAACACTAAACAAAATGTGTCCAGCCTGTCAAAAAAATGTAGGTCAGTTCTTCTGTTAGGAAGACCTTTTTAAAGTATTCATATTAGTGGATAGGTGTAGGGAATTCGGGTGGATAAGAATCCCACCCTTTAATTGCTGTAATATTTGTGTCCATTTCTCTGGTCAAATGCTCACAGTTCTACTAATCTGGAATGGATAAACAGCAGTTTATTTTACCTCAGTGATTTTATTTCCCATATTTGAATATGGAACACATACGAAACAATCTACCACCTACTAGGAAAAAATAATTCTGAGACAGTCATCCACAACATCTGCAATATGTAAGGAATATGAGTATTATCCTCTAAAATATACTGCCAGCTATATGAAACTGAGGTTCACTGTGACCTTTTTACAGCTAAAAGTTTGAACTACCTACAATAATGTGTTATCTGATCTTACAAAAGAATACATGGCAATGGTAATTACTGGTGCTTGTTTAAAGATTTTAAATTATTATTTTATAGTATTAAAAAAATACTTTCCATAATGTGCATTTGAAGTCTGGCCTAGGAATTATTACAACCTCCAGCATAAACAAGCTGAATTTTCTGCCTGCAAAGGGTTTGTGTGCTCTTCACCTACACTTTATTATCTCCTCTGAGAGATTAGACATGTACATGCTCTTTCTACACTTTTTTTTTCTGGGAAGCAATACATCTATGAGATACTGGTCAAGAAATCAAAGCTCCTTGGCTTTGGTTTTCTCAAGCCTGCAGCACTGAAAATCTTAATTGAAAGCCCTTCTTAGGGTTATGCAGGGTGTCCAGCATAAGAGATCTCTGATATTCCTATTTTGTGGACAATGTGAGCCCAGAACTTACAACACCTGAATCCAGGTCTGCAAGAACATAAGCATCATAAAACTTACAAACTAAAGAATTGCAGGTGCTAAATACAGCAAACTCCTATTTCACCCAGATCATGAGATAAAGTTTGGCTCTTTACACCTTTATTTGTTAGCAGCAGAAAGCAAGTTGTGTTTCAAATGTAGAATTGTGCATCTGTTTCCTTGTGGATGGAAGAATTCAAGTCCTGGAAAATAATTCCTTTGTCCACAGCCTTAAGCTTCTTATTAGGCATCCTCTTGAAGTGTGTTCATGCTTTGTCTTGTTGTTGCTCTTTCTCCCAGGTGTATTTCTCAAAGCTGTGCAATTCCCTCCTCAGCATCTGGGGTTTGGGCAGAGCCTTTTCCTGTTTTGAGTAATGGTTACACAGCTGGGAGATCCTGTACAGAGCAGCTTTCTGTTCTTCCTTAGTGGAAAAGAGGTCTCAGACTTCCCAGACCACAGGCTCTGCCTCAAGCCTTGCACACAAAGAATGAAGAACAGTGTCAAGGGTAGCAGAGCATTGGAACAGGTCACCTACAGAGCTTCTGGAGTCTCCTTCTCTCAAGGTATCCAAAATCTGCCTGGATGTGTTCCTGGGCAGCCTTCTCTTGGTGAGCTGGCTTTAGCAGGAAGGTTGTGCCAGATGATGTCCAGAGATCCCTTCCAACTCCAGCTGTTTTGTGATGGCTGATTCTGCAGATTTCTAAATAAGATCTTTCCCTATTGCCCCTGGGATGAAGTTTTTCAGCCCATTAGAAGAATCTCCTTTTTTCCCACATCTCTAAACAAAGAGTAACTCTTTTGTATCTTTATAACCAACTCAAAGAGCAAGTTCCTGCCTGCAGTTAAAGCTGAAATATTGATTTAAAATAGGGCTCAACATTGTCTGGCATAAAGAGACTTGGTTTATCCTGGAACTTTGATGATGTAAGTCAGAGAGCTCTGCAACCTACCTATTATAGTTTAATTCTGTTCAAGGATTTTGGAAGATATGTGGGGAGGAGGATGAGAGCTCTGCAGTTTTTTCTGTCTTTCTCAGGATATCAAAAGCACAGGAGCTCAGCCCTCCTTGCCATAGTAAATGGAGATAATGAATGGACAGTGCATGTGCGTGTGAAAAGAAAATTTAAATAAAGCTACATTGAGATAGTCATGGGAAAAACTTGAGGAAAATAATCTCCTCTTATACTAAGTGTGTTCTGAAAAAAATATAAAACATTCTACTATACGGGGCTTTCTGCTTGTTAACAAGAATGCACAGATTACCCAACACAATCAAGTCATAGCTGAAATGTCAACTGTAAGAAAGAAATGAAAATTTTCCCTTCACAGAAAGTCACTGGTCTCACATTCTGGTTTTGACTCAATTACCATTTCTCAATGAAGGTTTGGAGTGCCAATTCCACATTTTCAATTAGGTAAGTAATAATACCTAGTATGCTTCTGTACTTCCACAGTATGCTTCCATAGCTTACTTCTACCTAGCAGATTTATGTTCCTCTGCCTTTTATTTCTGTATTAGCTTTGGGGTTTTTTAGGCAGGTGTTAATGTGTGTTGAGAAAACATTCATTTTCCCCTCTGTGATGGTTTTCTATGTGTGATGCCCTTTTTTTGCCTCAAAGATTTTGGAGGCGGAGAGTCCTCAGTCTACTGGGGAGGGACTGGAACCAGCTCCACAGCATGCACAGGAACCAGTGAAGGAGAAAGATGGTTCTGGACACTGAAGTGCCTTGGGCTCCCAGCTGAGCGCCCTTGGGCTCAGCGTTGAATTTTGCCACCTGTTTGCTCTATTTCTGTCTGCCTTTCACCCAAATGTCTCAAGGCCACGCAGAATCACACAGAATTTTGTGCCTAAGGGTGTTCAAGGGCATAAGAATCAAGCATGGTCCTTGTTAATTTAGAAGCATGGTCTTAGCCCTTACTGGATTGATCTTGCTGAGCTACTAAACCTAGGATCAAGTAGATTTGATGGGTGTCACATTTGTCTTCTGAAGTTTGTTTCAGAGTATTATTGCTCTCTTTGCTTTCAATTAGCTTTCTCTTACAGAGCTAAAACAGTACATCAGTGAGAGGCCTTCAACTCCCAATAAACAGGAATTGTTTCTTCCCCTGAGACTGAATGAATCCAAAGGCACTGTAGCCTTCAAAGAGCCTGAATTCTGAATCTGTATTGAGGTAATTCCATCCTGCCTGCTTCCTCTTCCTGGGATAAGTGTAGCCACATGGGAGGAGTGGTGGTAGTAAAGATATGCATCTTATTATCATCCACATATGCTTGAAGAATATTCTTGGTTGCCTGTGGGGATGAATCTGAAATTAGACTGTTTAGACATATTTAATGCACTAGACTCTTTTCTGAAATGCTGGAAGAGATGTAGGCAAGTCATTTCACCCCTCTGTGCCTCTGAGGCACCTCATGCTGTCAGACATTTTTAGACAAATGGGATGCATTTCATGTCAGTGCTAGACTTGACTTTCCTGTTGCAGCTAACCTGCAGGAATCCCTTTCTTTCTGATGAATTGCAGGAGCAGGAGATCATTAAACTATTCATGGATTAAAAAGAAGGCATTGGAAAATCACACAGAAGGTGCTGTTGTCTGTATATCAGCCGGTTCACTGCTGAGATCATTCCTAGTGCTAACTGGTCACCTCTGCATCCTGAGCTGCTCCATAATGCTCCACTGTGTCTCTACCCAAAGTAATGAGTTGATAGCATTTGAGGTCTCAAGACACTGACAACTTGTCTTGGGAAAGCTGTAAGTGTCTAAACTTATTCATCTTTCAGGTAATCTGATCTGGCTAGCATAATTTTGTTCCCTTGGTCTTTTTGTCCATATGTCTCTGTATTCAGCCCCCTGGCTTGGTTTCCTGTCTCACTGTCACTTTGAATTAAATGTATTCCCTCCCATTAAATCAGTCATGTTTGTGCTGTCATTCTCCTGCATGTCTGATGATCCTAGTCTTCACTTAGCTTGATTTGCCATCCATTCTGACTTTTATAGATGAGCTTTCCTGCCTTCATTTGCAATAATGCTCATACAGGTGAGAGCACATGTAGCTGCTTAATGGCACTTCTTCATTAATGTAAAGTCTGGAGGCTCATGTAAATTCACAAGATTCCCTGTTTTCACCATGTTTCCATCAGGTTATGTCAGATGAAGAACTAGTTGAGAGTTTTCCTTCCCATCTCTCTCCAAAAAGCCTCTGGAAAATCTCTTGTGTGCAAGTCATGAAGAAACACCTCGCATTGTTACTCTTGAAATTGCTGTTTAGCATAGACAGGTGACAAGAAAGGGAATGTCTAATTCCCACTCCTAAAATGATGCAAGAGAAATACTGCTTCCATATGTCAGCTGACTCAGAAAGAAACTTAAAAGTGCATTTTAGTTTCATCTTGATCCAGAAACTCCAAAATCTGGAAACCAAGCCTTGCTGAAAACCTGGAGGACTGTGGCTCTCAACACTGGGGTTTGTGAGTATTAAGTAAGTGAGAATTAAGCCTGAGTTCTGCTTTGTTTCAGTATTGTCTGGGCTTTTCTTCCACACAGAACCTCTCTATTACTGAAGTAGAAAATCCTCTTAAAAAACAGAAATTATTCAACAAAATGTTTACTTTAGTCAGAGTCCTAAAATTCAGATGCAGCCAATTAAATAATTTTTGAACTCTAAGAGTATGTACCTCTGAAACTCTGTGTGTCAGTGCCCACTGAACAGATTTTTGTCTGACTTAAAAATCACAGTGAATACAATCATGGAGTGTAGCTGTGTGTATTTACAACTCTGTGTCCCAAACCCACTTTCAAACCATAATGGTTCCATCAAAATTGACAGAATAGATGATGTAAAAATGTTTTATTTGACAGCTTTCATGAAATTATGGGCTTAGGCACTCAAGAAAGAGCCTCCTAAAACCTGCAGGATGGAAACACAGCAGTACGCTTTCTTTTCAGTTTTGAGATACTTAGAGAATACTGCAGAGAGGAGGCCGACTGGAGACATGAGACTTCACTAGAAACTTCACTCTTCCTGTAGCCAGAAATCATGTGGTAAATTAGGCATTTAAAAATTAAGGCACAGGCCTCTCAAAACATTTCATTTTCATTATTCCTGAGCTCCACTGAATACCTTGGGGAAAGAGTTGCTAGATCTTTCTGGAAAAAAAGAAAAGTGCTTCTGCAAGCACCTAAATATTTACCCACTGAAAAGTGATTAGTTAACTTTCTGGGACTTTTTTCTATTTAGTGTGATTTACTGTAGCGCATCCATAGACAGTTAATTTAGTGACACAAGCACAACCTGAAGAAATGCCAAGTCAGCCAAAGCTAATATCTTCCCCTACCTTATGCTGGAGGTCACTACTGTTGACAAGATGAATAGTATTTACCAGAGATGTAGTGTCAGGACAAGGGGAAGTGGCTTCAAACTGAAAGAGAATAAGTTCAGACTAGATGTTAGGGAGGAACGTGTTACCCCAAGAAGTTGTGGCTGACCCATCCCTGCAGCTGTTCAAGGCCAGGGTGGATGGGGCTTGGGGCAGCCTGGTCTAGTGGAAGGTGTCCCTGCCCAGGGAAGGGGGATTGAACTAGGTGATCTTTAAGGTCCCTTCCAACCCAATTCATTCTAAGATTCCTTCCATAATCCATTCTATGATTTCTGGTTGTTGTGACCCCCAGAAGCACCACAGCTCACTGAGGAAGCAGAGGTGCTCACTAACCAGTGCCTGTGTTCTGCTTGACTCAGACCCCCTGGCTTAACTCTCTGTTGCATCTGTGCTTCAGTTTATGTATCTAGGTGTTATTTACCACACATACATGAGTTTTACTGTTCTCAGAGTTATTTGGTTGCTATCTTACTTTAATTTCATCTTCTTCATAATGACAGACTATATTTTTTCCCTCCTCCAACACCCCATTAATATAATTTTTCCAGAAAAGAATTTTGCTTTCTGCATTTTTTTTTTCAGTTGATGAGAAGAAATATAATTTGTCTCCAAAGCTATCATCTTACACTCCTCTTAATTAATGAAAACACAGTGGCTATGAACTGCCTTATTGAACAGTGCATTTTAGCCTTTAGTTCCTATATTTTCTGAGAAATTTTGTAGAATGATGAATGTGAAATCAAAAATAGGACAAAAGTTGGACTGTTATCACATTGTTTTGCTTATTAATAAAAACTGGCAAGGCAGCCACTAGTCCATTTTAAACCAATTCACATTTTGGAAGTGTTTTATAGTTGGAAAATTCGGTTTCCTTTTGTTTAGTTCAGGTGCAACATTTTCAGTGAACTGAGTACAGACTAAAATGCTCTGTGTAGCCATTCTGAGTCGAGACAGCCAGAACTGAAGACCTTCAGAAGTTTTCCATTGCCTCTCTCTTTGGAGGAGTAATGCCAGTGTCTCAGCTCTGCAGGACTCTTGCCTTAGTGCATGCCATGACAAGACCTCCTTCCTCTCTAAGCAATGTCTTTTAAACTGACTGAAAATCACCCACAGCAACAGCTCCTTTATTGCTTCTAGAAAGTATGAAAATACATACCCTTAAAAAACTTGTGGTGGTTTGAATAATGTCCTTCTACTTTACAAATGGTTTCCAGATAATGTACCACAGGGGAAAACCTTTATGCCCTTGAAGGCATATCCCTTGCATGCTGTATATCAGCCCTGAGATACATAAAATTTTTAACAGTATCCCTTGTGCTTAAACTTTCTTCCATTCACACAGCATTTCCTTATTACTTACTTTTATGGGGAGTGAATTTGTGGTGTCCATTACATAGATCAGTGTTTACTATCCCTCTTAATGTGTTTCATTTAGACTTCAGCTTTATAGTGCATCTCCTTTTTTCTCTCCACTGTCTTACTATTAAATACTGCTGTTTGGCCTTTGCTCATCTATGCATCTTTTTTTTTTTTTCCTAGAAAAAGTTTTCTTACAGTTGTAATGTCCTGCTTTTTTAAATACATTTTTTTTTTCCAGCACTGTGTGTCAGTTTTCACAAGAATTTACTGAAAGGATAGGTGAAAACACAACTAAGTGCAACTTGTGATGAAATGGTGAAATATCAGGCCTATTGTACTGTGCTAGAAATAGGGGGTTTTTGAGAGCAAAAGAACTTACAATCCTAATGTAAAGAAGCTGAAAAAGTGAATTGCAGCACAAAAACCTCCCTGTGTGTGGGCTGACGTTTCCTCTCACCACGTGCTGCTGTCTTTGTATTCATAATCCACTAATCTGGTTGGCTGAAAGAAGGATGTAAGTGTTAATATTTACCTACGGAAAGTAATGATTTGTTCATATTTACATAATTTTAAACAAAGAATGACACAAACCAGAGATAATATTACAGATGCAGCTGGCCACCCAGGCATCATGGGCATGGAATTTTATGAAATAACTGTGTGGAAACTTTGAGATATGAATGCTTCTGCCTGGTTTGAAGCAATATGCCTAGAGCAGGTAGACTTTTCCAGAAATGGGAACTCCCTCTTTCCACACAGCTGTGCTGGTTTTCTCCATCGTGTTCTCTTACCCTGGGGTAGAACACCTTGTTCTGCTACTAAATATCTCCTGAATGGCTCAAAACAAAGTCTGTTCTTTGACATAAGGTATCTCAGGATATTGCTATATTTTGGTTACAACTGTGACAATTTAAAGCCAAATAATTTTCTACAGAGAAACAACTTTTCTCCCAGTTGCTAGTGCGGACACCAAAAAAAGCAAATTACGGATTAAAAAACCCAAACCACAGCCCTACCCGACTGTAGACAGAACACTAATGTGAGGACTGGAATACATAAAAGCAGTCTAGAGTGATGCATCTGCAGAGTGAATTAATCACTGAAAGTTGTACTACGCATATTTATTACTAGCAAAGAACAGAGTGAGTTAAGAACTGCCAATTTTGCTATTTATTTAAAAAAAAATAATAATTGAGGAAGTATTTCATCCCTTGCTTTGTCTAAAGGAGTAGAAAGTGCAGAGCTAATGTCATAGTATAGGAGAATCCTGAGAAGATGACACCCAGCACAGCTCTGGTGTTCTGTGTAAGTTAGAAGGTGTAAGACCTTAGGTGACTTAAGGAAAAAAGACATCTTGTGTCAAATATTACTCTCACTAAAGGACTGTGTATTGGCCTGGTCTGTTGTGTGTAAGTTTTGGTGTAAAACTGGGAGATATGTCCTGTTATATATTTGTTAGCAGAAGAAGAAAACTTCTGGTGCCATTGCAGCTCCCAAAGCTTTTCCAGAGGCTGTAGTGGCAGCAATGGAATCCATCTAAACTCCTTTTTTAATTGCCTTCTGTGATGGAACAGGAAATCTTGAATTATTTCCTTTAGTTCCTCAATAAGACTGAGGCTTTGGAGTATTCTCATCTTTTCAATGAAAAGTTTTCTGTTGGAAAGTTTAATGACCAGCTCCATTGCCTATCAGCACTAATGTTTTTAGTGCCATTATTAATGAGTTTGAGAGTTTCTTCTAAATGGGAAGATGTAAAAATCTTGTCAGTCTAAGCAGTCTTCATTTTGGTTAACCAGATTCTCAGCAGCTCATCAGCTGGCAAACTTTTTCAAATAATCTTTGAGATCAAGATCAAAAGATCTGAAACGGTAATGTAGACTCCAATTAGGCTGTCACAAGTTTTGCAGCAGGAAAAGTAATTCAGCAACTAATCAGCATATATCTAATACTAAGAAAAATATATTTATTCAGACTCAGATCTTACTATATTTCCATTGAAATTTTCTCCACATTGTCATTTTCAGTAAAATGTTCATAGCAAAATCAAATAATTTTATAGTGAATTGTTCTCATTCCTTAAGTAGGGCTTAAAGTAGTCTTTAACACTGCAATTTTTCAGTTTTGAAGAACTGTGTGTTTCAGTTCAATTTCAGACGAGAAAATCAGGATAAAAACTATCTACATGAAATGAAATTTTAAAGATGAGAACAGAAAAGTTTATTTAGAAAACTAATACCACACTCTAAAACAATTGGTTTTGAATGTGTACACAAAATGGTGTTTCAGTTCTCTTGAAAGGACAATCAGTTGTGATATTTCTACATAATTATTAATGTCAAAAGCCCCACTTTAACTGCCCAAAATTGCAGCTAGTATTAGGCTTGAATTCATCCACTGGTTTATGCACCAAGTTGAGATATTGAAAGCAGAGGACCAGTCATTTGAGGCTGATTCCATCAGTGCAGAGAGATTCACATATTCATTTTCATTTTCACTGTGTACTTGCCAGACTGTCTCAACTCAGTTTGTAGGGAGCTGAGGACAGGTGTTTTTTATCAGCTGCCTAAACCTGTATCAGATACATCTAGTCCTTGGTCACCTCCTTGGTCTTGGACTAGATTTTTTCTAGAGACCCTTTATGTGAATACCCAATTCCTATTACTTTTACTTGCTTCTGTTATCAGCCCCTGGTTTTTGCTGGGGCAGGGTTTCAGTATACAAGCTGATGGGTGAATTAATTCCCTTTCTGTTTCAGGTTAGGTGAAGATGTTTCTGTCAACAGCTTCCAGGCAGAGTCCAATCCATTGGCTAGGCTGGAGAGTGTTGAGAAAGGTTTAAAACACTCCACTCCTTATCTGAGTGTTGTCATTAAATTTGGCTTTCATGTATTTGTTTAAACACTGTCCAAGCAGCCTTAGAGCATAACCTGAGAGCATGGAGAAAAGACAAGAAGCTCTCCTGGCTGAGGGAGCAGGGTTACATGCCCTGGTGTGTAGATGTGCTTTCATGCTCCCTGCCTTTGGGAGAAAGCAGAGGATAACAGCCTGACTACCAACTTCAGTGCACATTTCTTGCTTGTTTAGTGGTGTTAAGGTTCAGCTGGCACCTGCTGTGTGAGCAACCAAGGTCTCTAATGTCCATCTGCTGTTCAAATATTTTATTTGATAACAGCTGATGCCAGACTCTGGGGCACTTCTCTGGCATACTCAGCCTTTGAGCACAGAGAGTTTCCCCATAAAGAAAAGAACTGAAACTGGGACTGGATGATGAAAACAGATACAGTGAATCCACAGCATCCTCGCAGAGTGAGCAAGAGGCAAACCACAACTCCCTGCAGATTGCAGGTGGGCCAGAATCCAGTGGTCTGTGCCAGATGATAACAACAGAGATTTGGAGCCAGCTTGTACTTCTTTATTTCTTTTAAGATGTGCTGAATGCTTCATAGAGTCTGAAAAATATTCCATGAGAATGCAATTCAGCTAACACACAGCTTTGTAATTAATGGCTCTCACTTGCTTTTTTTCCCCTCTTAAATGGACACATTTGCATGCAGACAGCATCTCTCTTTATGTAAACCGTTCTGTTCCTACCAATCACTCAGCTGAAGCCATAGCCCTTTTTTTGTGGCACCAGCATGGGTTGCTGTGTAATTATGATGTTAAGGAGACTACATTATGGCTCCAGGTGAGGAATGAACAGCAGGGCCAGACAAAATTGCAACTCAAAAATATACTGCTTGCATGCAAATACTGACATTGTCATATCACAAATCTCACAGTGTAAGATTTGCAGAATATGGAACATGCAAACAATTGCAAGCAGAGTGGTTCTCCACGCTCTCCAACGTTCTCTAGAAACCATTTTAATTTTTTTTAAGGTGAATGTGCATGATTTCTTTGTGAGTATGAATTCTTAGGGTTTACTGACTTGTTTTTGTCTACTGTGAGGAAATATCTCTTCTGCTCAACTTTTTTAATTTCCCGTGTGTTCCCACTTCTGCAGTTTCCAGTTCTTAACTGTGTGCCTCAGTCAGCAGGCATTTTGGTTTGAACACAGCCTGACTGCTTGGAGTCTTTGCTACCAGTAAGAGTTCTTTCTCAGAAACGAAACTTCAGAAACCAAGCCCAACTTCAAACAGAAGTACATCAGTGTGTTGGGCGTTTGGGCATTCTTGCACACAGAAAGTGCAGGAAAACTGTCAAAATTATTTCAAATGTGTGCTTTTTAAGATGTATGACAGGGATTTTGTTGTAATTGTAATGTTTTGATTAGCAATCATACACCATCTTGAAAATTCAGGTCAAAAGGACCTCTGATGATCACTTACTTAGCTGTCATACACTTTTGATCCTTTTTGTCATATTTCCTTCCTCTCAGTAATAACAATTAATAGAAATAAATAAATGTGACTAGAAAGAACAAGGTCTCACTTCACTGAATACAGAGAAAATAATAAATTGTTGCCTTAAATAATTCAGGATTCTGAGGATACCAGAACAGCAAGAATTTACTACAAAAACATTCCCAACTGAGGCTGAGGTTTTCATTAAATCATTCCTACTGTCTCAAATCAGAAATATGTTAAAAACCCTCTTAAAAATCAGAAACAGCATTTCAGAATCAGCTCAGGTACAGTTACACAGCAGAATATATATTTATATAAAGATGTATTCATGATTATATAGAGAATATTCATTACTCAGGGTCAATGACTTTCTATAATCTACCAAAAAACCCTATCACTGAAACCTGATTTGCAAATGACCTACCAGCAGGACTGGACATAGGGCAAAAATATTTGCATTTAAAATATATTCAGAGGTGGTTAGCTCATGCTTTCCTTAGCTATGTAGTATTTTCTTCTTGTACTAATATTTGGTAGCCATAGATGATGGGGATTAATATATGTGGATTGCATCACTGGATTAAATATTAAATAGACTGCCTCATGGGTGTGCTCAAACTAGTTTCAGAACTGAATAGTTTCTACATTTTCCATTTCATTGGGTGAGGGCATTGGGGGAACCAGTGTGGAGATGAGAAGAATGCGATGTTCATGGTGATGCTAGTTATTTTTCAGTTGGAAGGAAAGGAAGCAAAGGAAGTTTGTTGTTGAGACTGAAAGGAAAACTTCTCCCAGCTTGACTGAGCTGTAATGCTAAGATCACAAAGGAGACAGGTCTTAATTAATGAACAGCAATATTCTTTCTTATTATTCCCCACTCCTTCTGGCCTTGAATAGCTCCACTATTTTCTGATGCCCCTTGAATTGTGTGAGGGAGAAAAGAATGAGCAAATTTCAACTTAAACAAAGCAGAACTCCCATTCAGCTGTACATTGAGTAAGTCACAGCAAATGGGATAAAAACCTTTTCAAAAACTTCCTGGGAGAATCTTGTACCTCTTCTTCTCCAGTGGAAGGAAAATATTTTTCCTCTAAAAGAAGTGAAGGTATTTACAACCTAATTGGAAAAGTTCCATAGAAGACCAAAAAAACCCCAAAATAAAAACCCCAAAAAACAAGACAAGGCTTTCCCCAAGAGCTGCTGGAGAATTAATGTTTTTTTTTAAAGTTGGACCAGTTATTTCAGTTTCTAAGCACAGACTGTTGGAACATATCTCTTGGCATTTCCTTCAGCTTCCTATGGCTAGACAGAACAGCAAGCTCAACCAACCAGAGCTGTGGGATGGTTGGGCAGCTTTATCAACTTGAAATTTCTGAATATAACCTAATTAGTGTGCCAATGCAGAACATTGAAGACCTTCAGGGCTGCTTTAAAAAACTATGAAATTAATTTTCTTTTGTTGCTACTTGGCATTTTTTTCAAGACTATATCCTGATAATGGTTGGGGTCAGTAAATTCTATAAATCTGGACAACTTGGCAAAAATTGGAAGATGAGGCATGTTGTGTGAATTAATAGGCTGGACATTTCAAAACTAGGTTTAGATCCACAAGGTTTACATCCTAACTTCCTGTCTACCAGCAGTCCTGGTTAACTGGAGATGTTCCAGGTGGGACAGTAGATTGCCCCAGCAGATTGGCTGGAAGTTAACAAATGTAAAGCCCACCTACAAGAAGGATTGGAAGGAGGATCCTGGGAATTGAGGCCTGCCAGCCTGACCTTGGTGCCAGGGAAGGTTATAGACCAGATTATCTTGAATGTCATCATGTAGAAAGGATAACCAGGGAAGCAGGGGCAGTCAGCATGGGTTAAGAAAAGGCAGATCCTGATAATTTTTTCCTATTTATTATTTTATTTATTGTTTTATTTTCTGAAAATAGCTGACAGGCCTTTTGCCCCTGATAGCTGTGGAAGCTTACACAGAGCAGCTCTGTTTAACTTACCTCCTTTTCTGCTTCTTGCCTGAAATACCCAATTTTTTGTCTGTCTGAAGTTGCCTAGAGGACCTGGCAGTACAGTTCTCCTTATTTTTCATAGAATCATAGGGTCATTAAAGTTGGAAAAGACCTCTAAGGTCATTGAATTAAGCTAGCTTCGCCTGGTTCACCACTGAATCATATCCCAAAGGAATGGTTCCAGGGTTGGTGATTCCACTGCTCCCATGGGCCCCTGTTCCAAGCCCTTTCAGTGAAGATATTTTTCCTAATAACTTTTCTAAACCTCCCCTGGAGAGCATTGCTGTACTGGCTTTTGTCACCTGGGAGGAACATGTTCACCAAAGGGCTTGAAAAATCAGCTCAGTTGTCAGGGTACTCTGTCATGTTAGCTATAGCTGCAAAGTGTCCTTTTGCTTTTTTCTAGTTGTAATATGTTTGGGTAGACAAAAGGTGTGAGAAATGGTTATAGTGGAAGCAAAGTACTTGTTTTCTCATAACTCAAGCCAGCTCTGTGATCATGACAATTGGTTTTGTGAGAGTTTGGATCTGCTTAGAGGGAAAATTAATCTTTCAAAAGAGAGCAAGAAGAAATGCAAGTGGCATTTCAGGATTAACCTTTAAAGGACTTATTATAGATCAGTATAATTGAAGTTACAGTAACCAATAAATAAAATTATTGCTGTGCCCTAGACTTTCTCAGTCCTGAGAAACACAAATTATTTCTCTAAAAAATAGACACTACTTATTCTAGCTTCCTTCACCTCACCTATTTAGACTGATGATTTAGTTTCAAAATAAGACAAGAGATACTTTACACAGGATCATTAATTTAATACTTATTAGATCTCAGTAACTAGCAAATACCTACAGAAAACATGATATACTCAGTGCCCAGCAAATAAAAGGGAGTTGTGGAGCAGCCAATCTAATTACTTAAATCTCTCTACCCAGGGAAGAGCCTTCCCATCCCTCATTAAGTTTCTGAGCCACGTCTGTAGCCTGAGGAGAACAAAGACATGAGATGAAGGGGCAGTGAAAGGAAAGTAGGGAAGCATAGACAGTTCTTTATTTTGCTGAGAAAGGAGAGTAAATGACATAGCCAGGAGCCACAGAGGTCCAGGTGAAAGTTGTGTTCTGTCCTTTCTGTGCCACTGCCACCGTGTGCTGCTTGCTGTTCAGCATTTCTCTTTGCTGTCATTTGCTGATGACGGCACCTGCTCTGCAGCCTGCCTAGGCAAGGGTGCCACGCTGTAAAAGTGCCCCTTGTGCAGGGACAGCCTTTGGCCAGTGAGTCCTATCTCTGCACAGGCAGTGGGATTATGGTGCTTCTTGTGTTTTCCTCCCTAATCTTGTACCATCCTGTCATGGCCCCTTTTTGGGTACCTACCATGCTGTCCAGCAAATCCTGTTCCCCTTTTCTCTTGGCTAGGAGGAGGTTCATGCCCTCTGTTCAGCCAGGATCCACACACTGCATCTTGCTGTGCCTGATTGTGAGATTTTTGGCAGCATAAAATTCCTGTCCTTTTCTGAATGTGTCTGTGCAAAGGAAGACCTACAATTTGATAACAGGGCTCTGAGTTGAGAGAGGACACACAGATGTCTAATGTAGTGATTTCAGTCCTACTAACAGATGAGATAGCAGGGGGGCTCCTTGGATGTGGAAGAAAACAGGTCTTCAATCTTCCTTACAGAGAGGAGAATGGCTAAGTGGGATTTAGGAAACTGGAAATTTAAGAAGTTAAAACAAAGGAGGACATGAGCCGGAATATGGAAAACAGATGCCATCTGTCCTGGGACCCAGAACTGGCTGGATTATATGCACCTATTCCATAAAGAGAGTGCATGGAAAGGACTTTAAATTCTTAAAATTGTCTTATTGGATAAGCAATAGGGAAAATTCAGATGTGCAGCGTGAGATCAAAAACCCAGTCCAAAGTTCCTTACAGAAACATAGTTAAAGGCCAGCACAGCAGCTTCCTGAGCAGAGCAAACTCCACCAAGTCTACTCAGGCAAATCTGAGGCAAATAGACAAACGTATTAGTTTCAATCATATAAATTTCTTTGGGACTATGAAAAGTTTTCATAAGCCTATATCCTAGCCACGGGTTCTTGTCATTCAAGCAATTGTCACTGGAATAAATAATTGTACGAGTACAGAGGATAATCCTGAGGGTCATTTTCTAAATGGAGAACCTACCTTGACATGCAGGAGACTAAATCTATATCTGTTAAAATGTGTAATTTAGCCATTGATCTTGAATGATTGATCCGGACTCCCACATTTTTGGCTTGTGACCTGGCTCATTTCATGAGGATGGTTCTCCAGGAAACCTGGGCACTGAGTCAGAGGGATCTTATTTCACCATCGACACAGAGAGAGAGATCAGGAGCTTGATCCCAAAGCCCAGCACAAGCATCATCATATTAGCTGAGGGGTCCTGGGGAACCTCTCGAGTGTGAGAGATGGAAAGTAAGAAACTCAGGAAACATTGAGGTTGAATTTGGCTGTTTTTCCAAGAAGGATTTGATTTGATGATTCCATTCAGATGGATTCTGAAAGACTTGAGAGACTGGTCCACCCTGTGTCCTAAGGACTGTGAGAATCTTCCCTCCTTGGTGCTGTCTGTGAATCTTTGACGGAAGAAAAAAGAGTAGTAGCTCTATGGCATGTGACTGTTGAAAGAATTTATACAAGTAAATAATTTCCTGTAGATAAATCAGTGTTTTTCAATGTGTGGGAGCCAGGATTTTCTTTTCCTAGTCAAGTCCTTAACAAAGGGAACATGAAACAGGAAAGCTGGCTTCCCTCCAAGAGCAGGGCTATATGAAGTTCAATATATTTGCAACTTTGTTGCCATTCTTGAATGACAGCAGTTTTTCATGTCTATTATTTTCCTTTAAATAAATAACCTTTGCTTTACATCCTACTTAATTCTGTATATGAAATTCTGAATAATATATTATATCAATTATTTTTTTAATAAATAAATCAAAGTTAATTTTAATAAGTAGATGAAAAGACAGCTTGGTTTCCTTTCTTAATGCTTTGCCAGTGACAAGGATTTAAAAAAATATTTTTGTTTACAGAAAGACTTAAAATTGAATATAACTGCTTGAAATGTATTGCCCGTGGGTTCTGAAATCATTGCAATTTTATTGGCAATTGTGTAAAATGCACCTCTGCTGAAGGGTTAACAAATCATTATGGATAAAATGACTGAAATAGCTATTCATTGTGATTGCAGGGAAGCATGGAAATGCTTCACCATCCTTGAAGAATCCATTTTGTGTATCTGTGTGACTACTGGGAGCACAGAAAGTGCCAAACCTGCTTTGCCTGGCAGTGCTTGGTAGCAGTGGATTCAGAGCACAGTTCCCAAAACCTCGCAGTAGGGAATTGT
The DNA here is from genome assembly GCF_028551555.1 of Melozone crissalis. Classification (NCBI taxonomy): domain Eukaryota; kingdom Metazoa; phylum Chordata; class Aves; order Passeriformes; family Passerellidae; genus Melozone; species Melozone crissalis. Next base: position 49,940,940 of record NW_026535784.1, on the reverse strand, counting down.
GTGATATCAGGTAGTTAATTGGTGGCCTCTGAGACTTACACTGCTCAGGACTTGGAAAAATCATACTGTAAAGCCACATGCACGTGCCTGCGCTTTTTTATAGGAAGAATGGAAAAGATAATAAACATATTTTTAATATATTACTCATCTCTAAATAGTATTTTTCATGCGTAGTTCCTCATTTAAATTGTCTTTTTGAGAGCAATGGTGAGCCAAATGATGAGCAATGATGTTGCCTTTGGTGTATATAATGGAATCTGTGGCATTGCAGTATATTCAGATGATTAAATCTCAAATACCATGGAAATATCTCAAGACTGTCACTTTCTCTACTTGAAAGTCTAAAATATGTGTTCATTGCAATTTGGTTCCTCAGTCATCTGTTTGGTCTCTTCAGGGTTTGGCAGTGTGATTGAATTGCTCTTTGCAGCCCATAACCAGGCTTGGAGCACCACTGGCAAGATGTTTTTGTGGCAAAGGCTGAAAGAAACTTACCTAAGCTCAAACTCTTCCTGGTAAAGCATTGGAAGGTGTCAGAATACATCTTCTTAAGACTGATGGAAGCATCTGGGGATGCTGTTTGGCTGCTTCCTTTTGGCTTCCCACTCGTGAAGCCTTTCAGGAATCTGTGTCCCTGCTGTGCACAAAGGCAGGAAAAGGAATTGCAAGGCTGTGTTATAAAGTGAGCCAGGCCATACAGCTGGACAAGATAACAGTGCTTGTGCTTGGGCAGCAATCAGCTCCCCTTAAAACATTTCTTAGCCTTGTAGTGAAGATACAAAACCACTGATGAGTTTCTGAAGAGTTTGGTTTGTACAGCTGCAGCAACTCTAACTGGTTTTGACTGTTGATTAGGCTGATTTTTTTCTCCAAATAGCCCCATATTATTTCACTCATTTCCTTTTCTCCATTTCCTTGACTAGTCATCTTAACAAATTCCTTGAATAATGTAACAAAGATTTTTATCTGGTCTGTTCCAGAAAGGATGTTTTCCTCTGCTCTAGTTCTTAATACTCTTCTTGGATGCTGTAATATTTGAACTTGTCCTCCTTGCAATAAGCTATCAGAATAGTGGTTCATCCCACAAGAATGTAAAGAACAAAACCTTTTAATAATCTTTAGAATCCTACATAGATAGATGTCCCAAAATTGATGGTGATGGATCAAGGGGTCCTGCTGGATTCTTGCTGCTTCTTGACAATGCTACTTTGAATGTCACAATCTCATTGCCATGTCTCATTTCTAAAAATCAGAACTAAGTCTGATAAACCAGTGATCTCCTATCTTTTGTAGCTTTTTTCTTCTTTCTGCTGTAGCTACTTGTCTGTCTTGGTTTTAGGTTTGAAGACTCTGCCTGTGTGTGTTCTCCTCCCCCAAAACCCTCCTAAATTAAGTAAGAGGTATTTTGTCCATTGAACCTCAGGTAATTCCTTTGACTCAGAAGTCATATTTCTCACACTTCTGATTCTGACATGTTTCTCCCTGTTACCTTCTGCATGGACTGGGGTAAAAAAAAGGAAATTCAGCCACTTTTCAAGACCTTTATAAAACATGGAGGCAGAGCCTGTCTTGAATGGAACAGCAGCTTAGGGGTCATGAATGTCTGACACTAATATCCTGTGGAATCTGGATATGTTTGTATCCTGAATTTCCCTTCCTAGGATTAGGGCTAGGCGTTAGTGGTAGAGGTTAGGGCCAGGGTTAGGTAGTGTTAGGATAAATATTTGGATTAGGGATTAGGTTTAAAATTAGGGTTGAGTTAGTGTGAGGGTTGGGAGTTAGGGGTTAGGGATTAGATTTAAATTTAGGATTAGGTTCAAGGTCAGGATCAGTGCTAGGATCAGAATCTGGGTTAAGGTCTTGGTCTGGGTTTGAGTTGTGGTTATGGTCAGGGTGACTGTTGAGTTAGGATTTAGAGTTGGCATTTTGGCTTCCTTTAGCAACAAAAATTGTCATTTGCTTTAAATTCAGGTTGCTACAGGTTGTGGGGTCAGCTCCATTCTGTAGGCAGTAAAAGTGTTCTTCTTCTGGGTAGCAAGGCCTGTGGTGTTTCTGTGTAATAGCATATCCTGTGGACAAGTCAATAAGGAAGTTTACTTATAAATCCTTGTCCAGCTCAGATCAAGGAATGTTTGGGCATAAAGGTTGAGTAAAAGATGCCAGTCAAGCGCGTGTAGACAGTATGGTGGTCGTGGTTTGCTATCCAATGCTCATTTGGAACTTATTAATACAAGATATTAAGAAAATTACTGTAAAAATCAACTTTTATGAATTTACTTCTTGAAAAAAGAAGAGAGACCCCAGTGATTCTGTTTGGCAGGTCTGCCTTTTTTGCTCATTCTTGCCCCTTGGATTTTATCACTCCACTTATGCTGATGTTGCAGAAAGTAGCAGTGTATATATCTGTGATCAAAATATCACAGAGGGATAATCTAAATGCTTTAAAACAAGTGCCAAATTACCTGCACTTCATTTGGTATTGATTGCAAAAGCATTAATCATGTTGAATTCTTTTGGAATTATGCATTTGGATGTAAGAGATACTTCCATCTTAAGCACCAAACAGTTCTAAGGGTAAATAATCTAAATACCATCCTGATTGTGTCTCAGAGCTCTGTACTCAAAACACAAGTATACAGCAAAGAAGGAAGAATGAGCTTTAATTTATTGTTTTTTAGCAGAACAGCAAAATTGTTTTTGCTGTCAGACTAAGCTGTTCATCCGCTCTGCTGATACACAGGCTGAGCACTGTTTTCCTTTCCTGCAGTCTGTTTTTATTGTAATGGGATGCACTTTCATGTAGATGACAGGAGAGAGGTGTTAAAATGTTATACATGACCGTGCAGCATGCTCGTATTTCTTCCTGTTAGCCAAGAACAACTAATTGGCAAAGCTCTTTTGGCAGAAGTTTCTTACTCAGAAGTCATTTCAAGCAAAAGGAATGGAGTAACACAGCCCACTTACATCTCAGGGCCCTTCTAGTGAATCAAGAACTTTCCTTTACACTCAGAATAACCATCTCTTTCCTGAAAAGCATAGGATTCTGAGGATGGTACCCAAGCAGCAATGTGTATGCAATGTATATGCTTGCCCACTGGGGAGCAAATCCCTGAGTGGCTCATTCCTAAACCTCATGCTGGAGTATCTCCAAGTGGAATGAAGTTTGGCTCTGCTGAAACATGAACATGCAAATGATACCAATCTCCAGTTCTCAGTGGGCAAGTGCATGAGAGGAGAGACCTGTGCAGCAGTTTTCCCTGGGTCCTGTTGCTAGGTCTCTGCAATAGTTAAAAATGCTAATTTTTTACCGTCAAAAAGCAGAGCTGTTTTAAGAGCAAAAATTCTTCAGAGCTGTAGAAATTCAAACTTAAACCTGTAGTTTGACTGGCTAGCATACACCAGGCAGCACGCTGGGTCTGTGTGGACTGGCAGGATAGCAGATCTACGTGCTTTCCATCCTGTGACACCTCTGTTACTGCTGCTTGCACAGATCATCACCAGGTGACAGCAGGTATAAACCACAGCTTGAAATTCTTGAAAAACTGATGTGGGATATCCCAAGGGAAGATATTTATGTCAGCAGCTGAAGCACTTCCAGCAGCAAACCACTATTAGAAGTGCGTGGGCCAAGTGTAGCTTTAGCTTTATTGCTTCATCCATAATCTCAAGGAGAAAGTGCACTAGGCTCTCTCTCATGTGATTTCTGACTTGTTGCTCTGTTTTTCTTCTCAAGTTTTGAATAAAGCAGTTCTCAAACTTATCGCCAACGCTATTAAGTACATTTAATTTACAAATAGTGTCCAGGCAACTTGTTTATTAGCAGTCAGACTCCAGTAAACTCAGCAACTAATTAATTTAATGCTTAACTTCAACAACAGCAATTTAAACTCTTGGTTTATATGGGTGATACAGTTCGGGCAGGATGCAGGTCAATTAATGTAGACATGCCAATGGCTGTAAATGCTCTGACATGGCTAATTTAGATAATTCTGGCTGTTGCACTGCTTTAGGCATGCCTAAGCAATTATTATATCTTCTTTTGGCTCATATACTTGCCAGTGTGAAGTGTCATTTAAACTAGTGATGCTGAAACAGACTTGGGTTATGGAGTTTTGTACATAAACTTTGTGACTCTTGACCCAAATTTGCTATGAATTTGCTGCTGAGGCATACATACATGTACATAGTGCAAGCATTGGGAAGTGGTGCCATGAATCACATGGCTGTTTACCGTGTTAGCCTTTTCTTAGCCACTTAGCAGTTAGAGAAGAAAGATAAACTTGGTATTTTGCGGCTACAATTAAAAAAAAATATCATGGATGAGCTGAAAAACCCCCAAATTTTCCTATTCTTTTGCTGTGTCTGAAGGTGCTTCCATACTTCATGGATCATTGGGGTTTCTAGTGGGATGCTTGCTGTCTCCAGGTTCCAAGAGAGCAAGTGAGGCAGAGCACAGGTGTGCCAATCTCTGTGTTGTGAAGATGTTTCTCATTTTCTTTTGAGAGTGTGTGTCCACGGATTTGGTTTGGTTTTTTCAGGGTAGTAATGGGAACCAGCAGGCATAAAAGTGGCTGTCCACACAGCTGCTCTCTGTCACCTCACATGTTTCAGGTATTGTCGCATCATCTCCTGGGACTTGAGTACAAGGGAGGGGTCTGACCTCTTCATCAAGCTCTTGTGGATTTGCCTTTGCAAATAACTAAAGAGAGATGTTAGCTCAAAGTCTCTCAGTTAGGAAATTGAGATTATAAAGCATGTTTAAACTCTGCATTCCCAGATATATTGATCGTGTGAGATGTTCAGGGTGAACTTCCTGACATGTGGTACTGAAAAGAAACTGCAAGGAAAATGGAAGATCTTATACTGGGTTTCTTAGCACACTGGAGGAAAATAAGTGGCACAAAGAACTATTTGGGGAAATAAATTTAATTTACTGCCAATCAGTAACAAAGCAGTAGAATAGCAAGAAATAAAACCAAAACTTCCACCAGTTCCACCATGCATTTCCACCACTCCCTCTTCTTGCCAGGGTCAGCCTCTCTCCTGACCCAGCAGGCAGCACAGCAGGATGAGGAATGGGTGTTGTGGTCTTCTCACAGCACTGCATCTCTGATGTTCCTTTCTCCCCACGCTGTTCCTCTACTTCAGATGGAGATCCCTCTCACAGGAGACAGTCCCCCATGCCTGAAGACCATTGAGGGAACCTGAAGGTGCACAAGTCCATGGGACCTCCCGAGAGAGCCGGTCAAGGAAGTGGCTAAGCCACTACCCATCATATTTGAGAAGACATGTCAGTCTGATGAAGGTCCCATTGACTGGAAAAGGGGAAAAATCCTATTAGTGCTGTGAGGGAGACATTGTAGAGTGCGCTCATTTTTTATAGATGCTATCGGATTTAAGTCAGGCAGAGATGCAATGAATATTTTAAATACAGGAAAAGCTTACCAGAAAATTCAGCAAAGAGATGCAGGGCCAAAAGAACCAGATTGAGATGATTCAGTCCTCATAGCAATATGTTTATTTTTGGAGATAAGTAATCTGTCACTTAAGTTTTGGTTAGAAACATTCACTTTATTTGATAAACAAGTCATCATTCATAGCCAAAAAAGCTCAAAAATACTTCTCTATGAAAACTAGTTTTCTGTAGAAAATTGATACGCTTTATGAAAAGCAATTTCTTGTTGGTAAGACACCTATTTTGACTGAATTTTCATTAGGAAAAAAAAAAGGATAAAGTCCCTCATTGCCTTTGAGACTGAATGTAAAAGGTGGAAACCTGAACATCAGGAAAGCCAAAAAAAGGGCAAAAGGATGTAGAGGATTATGAAGGAAAATGAATAGAAGTAGGAAGGGTGTGTCAGGTTAAGAAACACAGAACTTTCTTCTGTATTTTGCCTCATTCTGACATATATTTCACTTTTAGAATAGAAGGCCTGAGCTCTATCTTCCTTATGATATGTATGATAAGAAATAAAAATTCAGCTCAATTCAGAAGAGAACAAGTCAAACTTTGCACTGGGACTGTTTTTCCTGATTAAGTCTCCAGTTAGTTGCCTGCATTTGTGGAAGAAACTTGAAACACACAAGTTGATTGCACATTGTGACTGCAAGTAAATTGCAAACAGCCTGAGCAATCCTTGCGGAGACTACAAGGTGGAAAAAAATGTCTTTGGACATAGATAATGGAAGCAAACTTGCTCTCATGAGCAATTATCCTGCTAATCAATTTCCTCTAGACAGAGAAGCTTCATTTGGGAATCATATTTATGTCCAGATTGGCTTGTTTGTTTGTTTTGTCAGAAAAGGTTCATCTGTTCCTTACAGCTTTATAGGTAGTGTAAGGCAACAGATTTTTTTCAGCCCACACTGAATCCCCGGGTGAAGAGAGTTTGTAATTTTTATGGTTGTTTGTGTCTTCCTATTTGATGTCTGTGTGAGGTTGTTCAGGTTCCAAAAGCAAATTATATTTGCAGTGTTTTCTGTTTTCCATGGCAGTTGCCATGCGCTAATGAATCTTGCCTCATAATGACTCATAATCAGTCAGAACTTGGTCTGACCATGACACTTCAAGGTGTGCAGTTTCCAAGAGCCCAGAAAAAGATATGTGGTCTGTCCCATATATATGTGTGTGTGTACACATATATACACACATCCTTTTTATTTTCTAAATATATCTAGTAACCTCCATTGAGTGAACTTATGGTTAGAGAGGCTTGCTGAAATGGAAATCACCTACACAACAACTGGTTCCTTGTGGAGCAACCTGCTCATGCTGGATACTGGTCTTGAATGAGCAGTGAGAACAGTCCAAGAAGAACAATGAACTCTTCACTTCACCATTAGGTTTCCAGAGTTGTAAAAGTTCTCTGAAATCGCTGCATTTTACGTGATTGCCAGTGTAGTGCACAAGCTAAACACACACTGCTGGGCTACTTGATATATTTAGTGCAAAGATGGCATCAGAAGAGTGGAGCTTGGACCCAAATCTGAAGAAGGCTTTTAAAGGAATTGAGGAAATGAAGAATTGTAATTGGCATCTGTCATTTGGGTCATTTTTCCTGGCTTGCTAATGAGATGAAAGGCAGTCAGAGTGCAGAATGGCAACAGACAACTTTGAAGTCAGTATCTTGGAGGTAATACTAGTTCTTTTCCCCAGAAGATGACATTTCTATTACGTAGGCCACCAAAAGATGTGACAGTTCTTTTGGAGGCCTTCCTCCCAGGCAGAACTTCCAAGCAGTATTGAAAACTGAAAACACAAATGTATCTGTTTGTAATAAATATACTTTTCTCTCTCAAGCTGTAATGTTTTATTAATTATTGAGAAATAGTTTTATTCACCAATTTTTTGCACAAGAAACACCAATAAGTAGATGAAGCCTTTGAGAACTGCATCACATTGAAAGTTGGATCAGGCTTTTATATGTTTTCCAGGTTATGAGAAACACCCACACTCAACTGAGGAGCCAACCTCAGGCACATTGAAGGCTGGAGATTTTAAAGGGCTTCACATTGGATTATTGTTGCAGAGGAAATTCCATCAAAGTGGGATTTGGTGCATTTTTTATTGATGAGTCAGCAAAAGGAACTCCAGCCAAGAACTACAATGGGAAATGGGAAGGTATGTGATTAATGAAGTTTCCTGACTTTGATGAAGCAGAGGGAACTATCTCACAACGGAGGCACTGTCTCACACACCACCTCTGACACTACAGCAATATTTGCTGTACTCCTTGAGCTTCCCAGGAGCTGGGGGTTGATTTCCAAGCATGTCACATCAACACTTAAAATCTGAAATTCAGAAGGCCAGAAGACCAGAGTGCTGGGACTGGATTAAGCCCCTTTCCTCTCCTGCTACTGCTTTCTGGGAGATGTCCCAAGCTCTCTCTGTACCTATGACTGTGGCCTTCCAATGGCTCATGTACTTAAACATCTTGAAGACTGATGCATTTTTGTAGTGAGAATGCAAATAGCTATAAAATACCTTCACAGTTTCACAAGAAATCTTCTACCAGCTTTTTTCAGGTGCCTTATCTTGCCTTTAATTTACTGTTAATGATGAAGGACATAGCAATGTCATATTTTAATTATTTATTTATTTAACCTTCTGGCAAGCAGGCTGTGGTTATCTGGAATACATTTCCCCCTATGACAGGCACTTTTAATTTATTTGAGTGAGTGATCTCTCCATTCTCACACTTTTGCTGTTTGATAAATATGATTCTGTGTGATTGCAGAAGCAATGTAATTAGCCATGGTAGAGCCAGAATCACCAGGTTTTTTTAGCTTTATACAAATGCAGCTCTTCCACTTTGGGCCTACTTATCTCTCTACTCAAGTGCTAAGTCTAATGTTTTGACTTGTTGGGGTTTTTTTTTTGCTTATTTTGGGGGGTTTTTTGTTTGTTTGTTTTTTGGGGTTTTTTTTTTTAACAAAGCTCAGTATTGTGAAATACTGGAATGTCACAGAAATATTTTTTCTATATGTTTCTGTGGTAAAACTGCCTACCTTGTATTACAGGACAGGAAAAAAACCCTAATTTTTAATCATTCTATTTCAGAAAGTTTGACCAATAAAGTTGTAAGAAAAGATGTGCTATTCTATTCAGTGTTTTACAGCTGGAAGAGTAAAATAGACAGAATTCCTGAACACAAGTTTTTAGGTGGATGGGAATAAGGGTGTAATTATCTTTACCCTGATAATCTCCTGACTGGGTGTCTCACACTTCAGGCTACAACACTGTTCTGGTCCTGACAGAAAGGTACCCACAGCTACTGCTCAGAAACTTCCTCTGCCAAGGGGAAGAACAAGTGCACTTTGTGATGAACATATAATAAAAGCAAGAAATTTTTTAGGGCAAGAACATTTTAGGGTCTGATTAATCTAGGCAAAGATTGAAGTAAGGGGAAGATGTTGAAGGGGATTAATCCATTTCAGTGAAAATGCAGGACAATATTGCTGAAGCTGATGAAGACGGCTTTATATTTAGAGAGATCAGGATTCAGAGCACCTTTTGTGTCTTATTAGGCAGAGAAAATTATTACTGCCCATTAAAAAATTAAATTTCACACAAAATGGAAAATCTGATTAGTGCACATCAGAGTGGCTAGCTTCTAAAATTATAAAATTAATGAATATATGAAATTTTAATTTCATACATAAATATCTATCTAATAGTAATTAATGACTGCATGCAATAAAAGTCATTTATTGCACATAGAGGAACAAATGTTAAATAGGAGATGAAATAAAAATGTGAGCATTTTCATTGCTTGTGTGTAAGTGATTTGCTTCTCTGTTGAAGATTTTTGTTACTGTACAAACAACATAGATCAAACTCAGCAATAAGATAAACTCTCTCTATATTTTCAGTGTCTCTCAAATGGTAATAAAAGAAGACCTTGTTCATGGAGAGGGTCACCTGCAAGTGCAATTGATCTCAGATATCATTGGGAGTGCAAGAAGTTAATGAAATAAAATATATATGCTTGAGATGGAAGCACAAAACCTGTGCTTCCATCATAATGAAATTTCAGGCTATTGGACTATGAGAATAAGTACATCAACTGCAGCTTTTGCCTCTGTCCCAGATAAACAGCTCTCTCATATGTTGATTTTTGATGCACTGATCCTCTGATCTGGCAAACACATATTTGATATGCCATGATTTACGTTGAGCTTATCTTTCACCCAATTCCCGTGACTTGCACTGGATCTACTGGCTTCGTTATTGTGCATCACCTCATCTCCCAGTCTTCCTCTACCTTGTGGAAACTTCCTGTGTCCTTGCAGCCAGGACATTCACTGTCCTAATCTTGTCAAGCTGCAGCTTCTGTTGGCAGTTGTTTTCTCCTCCTGGTTTGAGCTTCTGGTGCACCTGCTTGACAGCAGAGTATGGCAAACTAAAAAAGCCCTAGAGTCAGAATAAGCATTACTTACAATCCAAGCATCAGTGTGTTATCAGGATTCTTCTCATAGCAAAGTCAAAACATGGCACTGTACTAAGAAAATCAACTCCGTTCTGGCTGAAAAGGTGTCTGGGTGAAAGTTCCCAGCTCACACCTGAGGCTTCAGCAAATCCAGCTAGTTGTGGTAATCAATTAAAGTGAAGCAAATAGCATCTTAAATCCCACGGTATTGTAACTCTGTGCAACTCATTCTGTTAAAAACATACTTATTTAAGCTGAACAACTGGTATCTCTCAACAGTAGATGGAAATGTGCAGGAATAGGGGAGTATTCTTTTAAATAGTTGAAACCAGATAATCTTGGTTAATGTGTCTTGTGAAATGTTGAGAGGCGTTGATAGGAATGGCATGTCCATCTGTGTTTAATTAGGCATGTTATTTGGAATTCATCTCTGCCAGTGTCATCCTTTATTGTGTTTAACAAAACAACTGGAGGTGGAAACAGATACAGTGGTCTAACAAAAACAGAGTTACTGGCTGAAGCTACTCAGCATTCAAGGAAATAGCTCATTTTCGGGAGGAACAGGATTACAAGATGCCTGATTGCTCAGGGAAAATGGATTTACTGGAGTGTCAATCCTCTTCATCAGTAGACAACAGAGAAAGGCTTTGAATGCTGTTAGAAATAGGAAGGGCTAAGAAGGGGTGACTGGGGTGGGTGGCAAAAATTGGTAAATAACAGCTACTTTTAAGCTTGAGGGTAAAAACCGCTTAAATTGTAGACAGTGCTTGCCCAATGCTCTGCTGCCCAAAGCCTTGGAGGTCCCCATTATAAATAAATTAATAAAAATAAATGGTTTCTGGCTGTGTTTTACTTAAGAAATCTAAAAAACCACTGCCGATTTGGAAGGTATTTGCATAATTTTCCAGATTCATAATTGGCCTCTGCAATCTGGAATAGATAAATTATTTGCCTTATTGACTGATGGCAATCATATGCTGCAACTTACTTAATTAAAGTGTCTCTGAAAATGTCATAACATACTTCCAGTCACTGTCTTCAGAGGACAGCTTTGGCTGTACTTATGAGCTGTTATTTGAGGAGTTGCATGAAGTCCTTTCTTGAGTGAGAGACACACCAAGTATCACAGAATGCTAATGGCCTCTGTTAAAATTATGATGTATAATTGAAAGCTAGCAGCAAAAACACCCTGAGAAGCATCAAAAATTTTTTTGCAAGTTGTAGGCATAAAGCAAATGAACCCAAAATCTTATTATTCCAAGGTTTGGTTGTGTTCTGTGGTAATGCCACTTTCAAAGGCAACTTGAGCAAGTCGTTTAAGCAAACTTTTTGACATGATCTCAATATAAAACCTTAGTTGTGAGTTTTTTTTTTCCTGAGAATGGTTAATTATTGTCCTGATATATAACTTTAAGAGGATTACATTCTATAAACAAGCCGTCATGGCAGAGAATTGTTCTGTTTCCATCATCTGTTTTGTTGATGTTGAGCTCAGAACCCTTGGATGGCAGACTTTCCCCTAGGAAGTAGCTTGCAATGATTCTCATCCATGCTTAAAGCAATCAGCCCTTTAAATGGGTGGTCATACTAAAAGTCCTATAAATATTGTTTTCCAGATTTCTTGCCTACTCACAGCATCACTGAGCTTCAGTCCATAGACAAAGCCTGAGGCTAGTTTTCAAGGAAAAGTTTTCTCACTGTCTGTTTATGAATTGCTAGTCTGAATCCTTAATGCAGTGAAGGGACAACCTGTATGGATTATTGTCTCCTGACAGGGATAGGGAGATTTGGGGATAATCCCTGCAAAATTGTCATCCAATTCTTTCAAGAGGTGATTCTTTACAGACAGTGGTGATATAAGACCTGTTTTCCCATACTGATGAAATGAAAATGGAACCTGTTACCCCTCTACAGAAATATCACTGTTTCCTGAAAGAAATGTTATCAAAATTTTCAATTAAATGTCACATTACTACAAATGGTGGGAAGGTATATTGAGGCAATCAAGAAATTTATGCTGTGTTATTGGAAAAAAATGCAATAACACCATATAATGCAAACAATAGAATACAATATAATACAAACTACTTATTAGTCTGTATAAATTTATTGTGAGCAGTGATTTTACAGAATATTATTTCAGGTTCTAAAGTAATTGTTGCACTGAAACTTAAGGGGTTTATTATAAATAATGTGAGGAAGAGGATTTGATTAAACCTGGGGTGAAGTGAGACAGGAAATGGCTTTCCCACCTGGAGTGCATGTCTGCAGGAGGGAACCAGCAACTGCCAGAACACTGTGGAAGATCTCTCCCTGGAGTGCCAGGAGCTCAGGGATTAGCACAGTTACCCACTTGCCTTGCTGGAAACTTGATTTCAAACCATGTTTTGACAGGCTTGTCAGATGGAAAAAGACCAGAGATGGCAGAAGCTAGCTTTCAAACCTCCGTTTTCCTGTTTTTAACCCTGCTTTTTTTGTTTATGTTTGTTTAGTTTTTTCAATAGGTGAAACACCAAGACCCTTTATCTCCTCTTTTCCTCCTTTTGAATCCGTTCATAGTTCTGTTCTGTTTAAGTGAACTAATTCTTTAGGGAGGGGATTTTTTTAAACTACATTTACATCATAGAAACTGGGCTATAAGCCTGCTTGTTCAAACATGGCATTGAGTGAATCAAGAACCCACTGACAGGGTCAGTGAGTGAGGATTTGGCCGTGCTGATCTTCCTGATGATATAATGCAACCATGACCACTGGGCAGGGAGGGTAATTGATGTCTGGCCTTAATATCTGAGGGATTTTAATCACAAAGTTGATCTTAGAGGAGTAAGTAATTGAGAAAAGAACGATAGAGCTTCTGCTATCAAAAGACTCAACATAGATCTGCCTTTTTAACTGTTTTAGGAAGCGTGCAGACATACTTCCTAAAACTAGGCATCCATGTGGTTTCAGGTTGTTCAATTCACTGGATACTGGTTTGGGACTTAGAATTTGAATCTCAGAGACACTGAGAGGACTCAGAAGTACTGAAAAATGCAGCAAGGATCCCCAGTTCAGTAAGTGTCACTGGGATGATGCAAGCTTTTGAAAAAAGGTTGTTTTATAAGAGATACCATTGCTGACATGTAAAAATAACTGCAAAAGGCACAGAGGAATAAACAAGGCTCTGACTACTGATACTGACCATGGAAATGCAAACCCACTGGTCTTCTGGAGATGGATTTAATCCCTTTCTTTGCCCTTAGGTTTGTCTACTTTCATCTGGGATGACTTTCAGAGCAGGACATCTCAAAGGACTGTCCCAGCAGTATTGGAAAGGTTTATACTTGCACAGTGGTTTGTATTACAGGGATAAAGCTATGCATAGCATTATGGTTTCATGTCAGCTAAATGTCCTCTGATCTAATGCCATTCTTCTCTCTGAATCTGGAAATTATGATCTTTGTCATGTCTTGTTAGAGAGCATGAAATTGTATTTGCAGATACTTATGCACAGTATAATAGCTCTCTGTTAGTAAAATGTAATGCAATACAGATTCCCTCTCACACCCTCCCTTTACTTTGAAATGGACTCAGCAAAGGTTCAAGAGCAAAAAGAATCTCAGGCCATTTCACTTGCAGTTTTCTGCTTCTTAAACTTGGAAAACAACAGCCATGTATGATTTTATTAACACCCTGTAGCTGCCATCTATGAGAGGCATTTCCTGTATGCATGCCTAATCAAACCCAACATGTAAAATGAAGCTCAGTGAGGGATGATCAAATTCACCTCTTCTGTGGCATTCACGTTCTCTGAAAAAAATCCTTCGCCCAGGTTTTTCTCCTGGGAAGCTGAAAGGCAGAGAGAGGCCTTTCAGAGGAAAGGAAAACAATTCTCATCTCATTTGCTTCTCCTGTGTTTTGCTTCTTTGGGATGTGTTTGCAGATTGTTTACCCGCAGGTGATTGTCTGATTGGATTCTGGTGTGAGTTGTTTTGACTCTTTGGCCAACTGGGGCCAAGCTGTGTCAGGACTCTGGAAAGAGTCACAAGTTTTCATTATTGGGTTTTTAGCATTCAGTAAGTATCTTTTCTGTATTCTTTAGTATAGTATTGTATAGTATTCTTTAATATAATATGGTATAATAAAGTAATAAATTAGCCTTCTGATAAGATGGAGTCATTCCCTCCTTCGTCAGGGGTGCTCTGCAAATACAATACTTTTCATTGCAACCAGCTGCCCTGCAGTGTCTGGCACATCCCAAATGTGATCAACTACCACAAAAGAGAAGTACTGTGTAAACGGCATGAAGCTGAGTCAGACAAGGTTTAGGTTGGATATCAGGAAAAAAGTTCTCCACCTAAAGAGCTAAAAGAGAAGAACTGTGCCTTAATGGGTTTAGACCATACTTTTTGTGTCTATAGTGAAAATGAAGAGAAACCCAAATTTTATTTCACTTTTATTATTTGGGCGTGTTTGCAGTTATTTGCTATCTCTTCCTTTTTTACAATCACATATCATAGCACAAGAGTGGTATTCACTTCCTTCTACTTCCTTGATTCAGGACTTCCTCCACTGCAGGCTTTGGAGCCATGCTGGCAACTCAGGCTGTGTGTACTGACACAATTACATTGCAGATAAATAGCACCATGCATTTCTAGAAGTACATAGTAGCCATAATGACCTCATGCCTGAGTTGGTCCTAGAATTTGCATGTGAGATTCAACTACAATTTAGAGATGGCTTTTGCCCTCTCTGCCTCCCTACTTCAAAGAGTTGTGTCTCCACAAAGAATGAACAATCCTTTGAAGTAGCTTGTTGAATTCTCAAGTATGTTACACTTCTGAAGAAGAAGGGAGGACATTGAAAAAGGTCACAGCAAAATAATACAATCTATCACAGAATCATCAACCTTATCAGAAACTTGGAAATCTTACTCTGGTGGTTAAACATTTGCTCCAAAATTAGAAAATAATGCTTCAAGACTGGGCCCTTCAACATTCAGTCCGTGTCTGAATTGTTCAGCAATTCATTGTTCAATATTTACGTTCCTTGCTTTGTAGTTTGTTGTTTTTTTTTTTTCTCCAAGAAGAAGATCTAAAGCATCCTTCTTTTTCAAAGGTAAAAATCTTCACACAATACATGGAAAGAATGGAAACTGAAGCCCTTTGCTCAATTGTTAAATATGTAGAATTAATAAAAGATGAAGTGTTTGCTTGCCTGAGCCTCATATAATTACTGCCTATGTTGTTTCCCTTATGGCAGCTGCTTAGAGGATTTAAATTTGTTTTTATTAGAAATTGTGGCATTAGTTATCAATTATGTCAGGTATCAGGGGTTTGGGTTGGAGTTCACACTTTGGGTGGAGTTTCAATGAGATTTTAATTCATTATTCATGTCTGAGTTTCTGTTTGACTGTCATAGCAAAAGTGTCATATTAAGCACTGAAAGCAATATGGGCATTGAAGCTTCTCCTAAGCCTGGGTTGCCATGTCCCCCCAGTCACTTGCAGACCCAGGTAAATTTTTTTCTTACAGATGATATGTGAAAATTGGTGGAAGAAATAAAGGCATTTACTTTACGACTGTCTCAACTTCACATTCTCAAAATAACTTTGAAAGAAACCCTATCTATCTCATTTATATTGGTCTAAATCAAGAGATGTGACATTAAAACAGCTGAAATCAGAATCTAGCCCTTGGCATGGAGAAAAATGTTATGGCTTTCTCATGAGTTTTATAAGTTGTTCCAGAGACTGTCCTTCAGAGCATAACCTGACCTTTTTCCTTGAGAAATGTTTATGCAGCATATGACTTATATACGAAATTATAGCTACAACGAAATTGTGCACAGAGCTATTCATTTGGTTGAATGCCTGGTAGACAACAATAAATCTAGCTGACATTATGAGACCCTGATAATAGTCCCTGTTGATGGGTTGCAACAAAAAGGTTTATAGGCTTCTTCATTAGTAAAAAGTCACTTAACAAATAAAGCTAAGTAAACTTGCTACTCGATTCTGTTTGGCTCAGATGTTTGTGCTGTGTGCTGCCCACTGTGGCTATTCATTAAAAAGGGAGCAAAAACAGGGTTCAAAGCCTATTTTACAAGCCAGTGCTTATTGCTGTGGGAGTATCTGTGAGCAAAACAACTTTTTCTGAAAGGATCTGTTGACTCATTTCTTTCATCAGTGAGAATAGCAACTGTACATTTCATTTGCACAAGAAGTTTTACATTTTAAGACTCTGCTGAAACCACATTATACTTCTCTGTAGAATGGCTCTGGATGTTGATTGTGTCTGTTGTCTTGAGGAATGAAGTTATTTTCCAGGATGGGCATAAACTTGGTGTACAGATTTGCTCAGGAGCTACACAATATGGAGGAGTATTTGTGCAATATTTTCCACAGCTGGGACTCTTTATATTTGCTTCAGTTTTTCATAGCAGTTCTCTGTTTTGCTCAGCCAATGCTGTGAAGCAGCTGGGGCATTAGAGATGTTACAGGAATTAATTTTTTTCCCCTTTTTGTCTTTTCTCCACTTGTCTCCCCTTTGCCCCACCTTTATATCAATGTTTGTGCAATTATTTCAGCTAGTGCATATCCTGCAAAGAGGCAACTGCTGCTTTCATCAAGTAAAAGTCTGAAGTACTTTGGTTTGTGAAAGCATCTGCCATCACTTGATATCAGAACTTAACTCCTTCTGTTAGGGAGCTATGAAGAAGCAAACCTTCTCATGCCTAGGAGTGCAAAAAGAACTAGAATTGCCACAGCAAATGGCTTGGAGTCTGCATCCTTGGATAGAGCCCAAAACCATCTGGACACAGTCCTGAGCAAGTTCTAAATTTGTGTGGCTCTATATGGTCATGCTTCAGCAGGGGGTTGGACCAGAGGACCTCCAGAGGTCTGTTCCAACCTTAATCACGTTGAGATTTTGTGATAACCTTCCTTTGGGTCAGATCCTTTGGGGATCATTGTTGAAACTACAATTAGGAGAGACAGGAAGAAAATGTTGCATATATTTATAAAAATACATATTCATATACTCAGGTTCAGTTAAATCCATACACACTTCTTTTCTTCTTTTTTTATTCATAGCACCATAGAATCACCAATATCCCACACTGAGATAAGTGAGTAAAATAGTTTAGCAGCATTTTACCCTGCTCCTGGGTTTAAATATCTGAATGGTTATTTTGTCACTGCTCTCAGTGATATTAGATGACTAAGTGCAACTTTGGAAGTCAGAAACCTGATGAGTTTTGGATTTACATTTGGAGGTGTAGGTTCTAGAATTTTTGAAATGATGCTTCTTCAAATATATATCCTATTTTCAAATTATAAAATATATATCCTATCTTCAAATTGCAAGTTTTTAACCTAGTAATTACTACAAAGACAGCTAAAATCATTACAGGAAAAAAATCCCCAATATTCCTTTCTATTTTCTGTGGACTGCTAAAACAATAAGGGGCCATGCCCTCATTCCAGCATCTCTTTTGTAGTTGGCAACACTGTATACAGCACTGACTGGAAAATGAATACTGCAGGAGTCAAAATTGATGATGTCACTGTAAAATGTTTGGTGGCTTGAAGTTTTGTTACATTTGGTTTTCTTCCTTCAGAAAGAAAATGGACAGGTGGTCACAAAAGTAGTGTTTGAGCTGCCATCTGAATTTGTGTGGAATAAAAGTTGGGCATCAGTTGCATCAGCTTTTAGTTTTCTGTCTAGAAGAACACATTTAAAAATATTCTCTGCTGTGGGGAAAGAAACATACCTAGTTGGTCCTCATTGCAGTTTTTCACATTTCTGTCCAACTAAGGCAAAATAACCACAGTAAATCACAGATTGCAGTGTTACTTTGATATCTTTGAGTCTTCTTTGGGAGCACTCACAGAGTCAAATGCCAAGCCCAGCCTTGATTGACACAATATGCTGACTGGCGATGTCACAGAGTCTCATTGCATTTGTTGGATTTGCTCTGATGCAAGTGAAGATACCTGAGACTAAAAATAAAAACATGGCTCTGCTGTAGCCTCCAGCTCTCTCAGTTTGCTTCAGTGAGGCACAGAATGTGAAGTTTTTAGTTGCAAAAGGTCAGACCAGGTCCGCCCGGTTACTCTCTTAGCATGATAACATGGCATGGCATGTTGCCACAACACAGTGAGATGCCTGCCTTTCTCTGTCACAAGCCTTACAAAGGCCCTATGAAGAGAATTTTCTGTATCTACCCCTCTCCATCTTTTATTCTTTGGAAACATTGCCTCCTTCAGCAAAGCAATGGATTTTAGATGAAAACGTCTGCTAGAACTGTGGATGTATGATAATACACCTTATATACAGGGGTATGAATGTATGAGTACATACATTGAATTTATATACTATCATTTAAAGTAGCTTAATGTTTCCTGGTCTGCATTTTTCTCTGGTCTATCAGGGCCACAGACTGCAGTGTGCTAGAGGCTGTAGAGTGATGGATATGTAAAGGTGACCAAGCTGCTCCTTTCTTCTTTTTACATCTTAGCATGATTTCCTTAGATAAACTCTGAAATGAAAGGAGGTGTCTTGTCAATAGATTATTCTGTACTTAGCTGAGGCCCAGACAGCTTTGTTAACAAGTAAGGGGAAGTGTTATAAAAATAAGCCAAGGAAAGGAAAGCTTCACTAAAGTGGCTTGGTTGGTTGAGATTTTAAAGAGATCTGGAGTTACTGGGAATTACTTAGGTACTGCTAGTGATGGGTGTAGGGGCACAGCATCTGTTCCATCCTCACAGTCCCAGCTCCTTCTGTGCCTCGTGCCTGCTGGGTTTTGTAATGCTCGAACCTGTCAAGGTGATCTGCTGCTTCTGCCCTTTGAGGAAGCTGAATATTTAGCTCAAGGCTTCCACTGAACCTGACTACCAGCTCTGTGTCAGTGCAGGACACCTTTTTAATCAATCTGGTTTTCTCAGTGAGAAGCATTCCCTATTAAGTTTACAGGATGACAAGAAAAACAGATTTATTACCAAAGTTAATGCTGTAATTTCTGTGGAGTAAAAGCACTATGGCTAATGCTATGATGAGGTATCACTCATAGCATTACTAATTATAACTGCTGCAAATTTATAAATAGCTGAAAAATATCATTAAGCATGTGAATCATTAAAAGCTAGCTTAATTGTGTCTTGTCTTGTTATCAAAGACAGCTCTTTGACTAATACTTAAAACTCCTTATCCATGAAAAACATCAGGATTTCATTACTTAAATATTTCAGTACTGATGCAGTGTAGATACTGTGGTTCCTTCCTCTCCTTCCTCTGCCCTACATACGTGAGCCTTGTTTTTGTACATTAATGTACAGATTAGCTTCTGTTTCACATAGGCTCTCTGAAACCTTTCATGCTTCAACTCCCAGCAGTATTCTTTGCCTAATTTTGTTTCATTCACATGAGAGGCTGTGAATGTGGCTTGCGAACACCCTTCCAATGTGTGTCTTGATCTCAGTAGGATTTCAAAAAGAGGCATAGATGCAAATGTGATACCAAGATTGTAATTTGCCTGACTGCTGTTCGAGGTTACTTTAAAATTTGCCCATGGGCTTTGGGATTTATTCAGTGTATATCCTGCATTGTTCACGAGCTCCTCGGAGCCAGCCAGGAAGTGGATTGCATGATCATTTACACTGCAAGCACAAAAGGAAATTTTAGATCTTTTCTGTGTACAGCAGGAGTTATTTGGTGATAAGCAGGGTCCAATAAAGACTTTGGTTTAAGGTTGTAGTTAATATCTGAATTTTTTATGAATTTTGTTCCTTTTTTCCTCTTTTCCCTTTTTTTTTTTTTTTCTTGTAAACTCTTTATTATCTTTAAATATACTTTCTAATGGCTTCTAGTCTTTGAATGTCTGCTCTGAGATTAGGATATGTCCTTATTATGATTATTCTTCATTTAAAATACCCAAAAAGATATGTGAAGGACAGTCTGGGGCTGCAGTTACACACTCTGAATTTACTGTGCATGCTGATTCACAGTTACAACGTATTTCTTGAAATGCACTTGTCTCAATGTCAACTGAGGCATTTCCACCAAGACTGCAATTAAATCCAGCCACCATCGAACATCTTGGTCAATACATTTTAGAATTATGAAGCAAAAGCTGCTCTGCTGTCTTAGGGCAGCTGTCATTGGGGCTGAGCAATCCCTTTAGATGGGACCCTTCCTTAAAACTAGTTCTGTCACCTAACCCTGAGCAAGACAGTGTGAAGATTCATGGTGATTTAAATAGGAGGCATGAAAGGTCTCTCCTACAAATCAGCCTTACAGCTCCCCTATTTATGAACCTCCCACCATGTATTGCCCTTGTGGTAAACAGACTCTTAAAAGAATCTGATTTGGCAAATAAATTACATAAAGACACTATCTGATGGCATTTTCCAGTCGGTTCTTTAAGCCTGGAAACACCACACTTTACTATGTAGCTTATTTGAAAACCTCAGAATGTTTTAAGATCCAGTGTCTTCTCTAGCTAAATAATGATACTCATGATTCTGAATATTCATTAGTGGTGACATCTTCCATGGTGTCCCTGTCAGGAATTGAAGATGGGAAAAAAGAAGAAAACCAGACAAGTTTTTTGTATAGATATTGTATTTCAGACACAGAGAGCTTTGAATAAATTGTGCCCTGTGGTCTGGGAAGAGAGAAAGGCTTCACACAACTAAATATTATTTGTGTATTTGCACTAATGCCTGTATCATAAAGGGTGGAGAAATGGAACTCAAAGTTTCAAAAAGCTTGTGCTAAATGATCACTTAGCATCTTTTTTCAAAGACTTAATATTTAAATGTAACCATTGTTTCAAAGAAATGAGAATGATTATGTAATGCACAGATTCAATTCACAGTAACTTAATTGGTAACCATCTTTCATACATATTGTGCCTGATAACAAGCGCTGACAGATTTTTTGCTTTATTTGCTACAATACAGTTGTAATTTTGCAATTTATGTATATTTACATTTTGATTAATTTTTTAAAAAAGCTACTGTAATCAGTATTTTTTTAATAATTCCTATGAAAAAAAGAGAAAATATCTCAAGCAGGACGTTTGGTATCAATATGTAAACTGGACAAAGCCTTTGACTGTAACCTGAAGATTTTGGTCTTCTTCCTAACAAAGCTTTTAGTGCTGCTAGCAGAACTTCCTGTCCCCCTTCTTTTCCCCCAGACCTGATGGTTTTTCATGTAAGCACATCAAAATAGGCTCTGAGAAACTCCAAGCCAAAGAAATACTCCCAGTCAAAGAAATAGAGTGGAGCATGCCGCACCCCCAGCCTCTCTGGGAAGGAAAGGATTTCAGGGCTTGGCAGTCATATGAGTGTCCAATCTTTGTGCCTATTTTGAAAGAATATCTGTTCTTCACAGACAGCAGTTTGGATTTTGCTACAGATGCCCTTTGAAAGTAAAAAAATGGGAGATGCATACTTTAAAAAGCTCCAAGCATCCTCTCAAAGCGCTTACAAGAACTTGAAACTCGAGGGTCTGAAAGCATTGTATGCATGGCAAAAAGAAGTGTAACTGGCTAACTGTAAGCAATATTTTTTAGATATTGATATAGCAGAGTAAGCAGGCATGATGCTTAAGCACGTGAAAATTTAGATTTTTAAGAAGAAAGCTTTGAAAATTAATTTGCACACTGTAAGTCTTAAATTTTTCAATTTAAAAATATCATTGAATTCACACTACTTGCGATCTGATCCAGAATATAGAATTTAAGCCTCAAAGACTGCTATATCTTCAAAGAGCCTTAGAACCCAAAATTTCCACATCCTACCTCTAAGATCCAAGTGATTGTTATTCTCAAACTTCCTAAGTCTGAAACAACTGTATCCTTACTTCTTTCTCATATGTATTCTCACTGATGGCACAGAAGAATTGAAAGGCCTCTAAAGAAGTTGCTTGTGGGAGTTGCTGCACTCCTTTTCCAGGCTGATGAATCTAATCCTGGAGTTGTTCCTGCTGCTGAAGCCTTTGCTCATCTTTCACCATCTCGACCCCTCTTTGCGTTGCTCGTGTCTTTTAGAGAAGATTAGAACTCTGTGCAGTGCTGGAGATTCAGATGCTGCACACATTTAATGCCATAATCTGCTTTTTGCTCCTTTCCCAACAGTTCCAAACTTCTTTTTTGCCTACTGAGTGTCGCTGAACACCAGACTTACATTTTCATGCAGTTAACTGTTTTTGCCTTATGACTCCTTCCTAAGTGGTACCAGTCAGCCCAGAAGCTGCCTTCTCACATTTATATCAGGATTGTTTTTTCTTGTTTCACCTTACACTGAATGCTATCCACAATTTCAGTGCCCTGACACTCAGTGTCATTCCCCTACTCATTCATTCCTCAGTATATAACTTGATTTACAGGTTACTGGCTGTACTTATCAGAAATGGATGTTGATTGCAGAGTGCATTCCTTAAGTACAGGCTGTGTACCTCTAGATGGAGTCGGGAGCTTTCATCTGTGTCAGGCTTAAAAGTGCAGCTGAGTTGTTTTGCTTCTCATAATTTTGGACATGATGCTCCCTAGGATGATCTGGACACTGAGTGATCTGAGCAGATCGTATTTTGCCTTTCATTTCTTCTACTCTTTTTTTTGTGACCTTTCATAAGCACTGAATTTGTGGAGAGAATGCAGGTTAAATTTGGAAAAGGCAGGGTAGATGTTCCAACACATTATTCCGGACCTCAGATCTGGGTTTAACTTAAAGAGGATTAGAGCTCTGAATTAGAGCTGCCCTTAGGGGTTTGCCACAGTCATCCATTTCCAGCTTAATTTGCATTCTCATGTTTCTTTGCTTCTTGCTATCTCAAATTGCAAGTTGCAGTAGATGGGCTGAATCTTTCATGGTGGGTGTGTCTATACGGTCACAACAATAACTTTCCTTACCAAACTATTTTTAAGACCAATTTTCAAATTGCATTTTTATTTTAAAAATATCTAGTTGGAGGCCTGTCAGTAGTGGTGTCCCCCAGAGCTCAATACTAGGCAGCGTTGTTTAACTTATTAATCAAATATGTGGATAAAGGGGAAGATTCCTCCTCAGGAATCTCATTGATGACACAAAGCTGGAAGGAGGGACTGATTCCCCAGAGGGATGTGCAGCCCTTCAGCAGGATCTCAGCAGGATGGAGAAATGGGCAAAGAACAGTCTGAAACAGCAAAGGTAAGTGCATGGTGCTGTTCCTGGTGAAGAACACCCCCTGGCACCAGCACAGGCTGGAACTGACCCGCTGGAAAGCAACTCTGGGGAGAAGGACCTGGGGGTCCTGGTGGGAAACAAACTGTTGTCATTTTCTGTCTTTGGTTGTCTGAAAAATGATGGAAACTTTTGCATGAATTTTCATAATTTGCTACATTTCCACGAGGAATAATATTCCCTGTGCTGATTCAAGCAAAGGTGTCTAGATACAATTATGCTAATTTCCTCTGGGACTACAGGCATCCTCAGAACATGTGGATTTAACACATTTATTTAAAGCTGTCAATAAAATAATTCCTGTCAGTGGAAAAAAAATAGTTGACATTCATCTGTGTTTGTCTTCCCTATTTCTGTCAGTGTATTCCTTTCTCAGTCCTGTGTCTTTACAAAGAAAGTTTGTTTAGATGAACACACTTTCCTTTCATGACCAAGACCTGTGGCAACATTAAGACACCCACAATTAAATTAATTTAGGGAATAGACCTAATTCAAGGAATTAATCTAAAAGCACTGATGAAGCTGCCTATCTAAGGATCACTTTAATAGGAAGACTTGTGGGCTCTGACCTGTGGGTGACAAGGTCAAAGCAGCATCTTAGAATACTTACATATTGTCAGAAATATGTTTGCTGTTTTATACTGAGCCAAAGGCAGAAGTGGGATGCTCTACTTGAGCAAGACACTTAATCCAAGGTGTGCTGGCCTGCAGACAGGAAACAGAACCCAGGAAAACATTCTTCTTCAGAGAATTGCCTCTCACCAGCTTTTTGTGTCTTTGGTTTTACTATTATAAATTGTCCACACACCATTTTTTAATGTTATTTAGCTACAATTCATTAAAAATATGTATCTGTACATACATAAGTGTGTATAAAAGCAGAAGGCAAAGAGAAGGTCTGGTGAGACACTTGTTATTTTTCTCTTTATTGCTCTGCTTTCTAGCCCTCTCACCAGCTTTGCTGTCCTCTGGATGCATTCAGGGACCTTCACACCCTGCTTAAACTGTGGGGCCTAGAAATGCACTCAGGGTGAGGCTGTCTCAACCCTGGGATAATCACTCTTTTGATGGGCTGCTCATGCTGTGTTTGATGTACCCAGGATGGGGTTTGCCTTTTTGGCTGCTGGTGCACACACTGCTGGCTCACTCTGAGCTGCTGCCAACCAATATTCCCAAATTGCCTCCTGCAGGCTCCTCTCCAGCCTCACCTCTCCCCATTTACACTTCTGCCTGGCCTTGCTTTGTCCTGGATTCAGAACCTGGCACCTGGAATTGCTAAATTCCATGCCATTAATCATGCCAGTACAAGAAGGCTCAATTTCACTTTCCTTCAGGTGGTCAGCAGATCTAATGAGTCTTCAGGTTTGGGGTTTTGGCATTGATGGGTTTCTTTTGGAATTTTTTAAAATATTTTTTTCTAAAAAAAGCACGTTGTTTCAGGTTCTTGTACCAGCCCAAATCTTTCCACAGGTGCCTCAGGCAAAAAACTGGCAGCACACAGTAATCACCAGTTTTATACCAGCCACTGCGAACAGCTTGAAATTGCTTATTCCAAGCCAGCCACACTACAGGGAGGCAGGAGAGAGGAGCAGAAAGCAGCCAGACATCTTCTGGCAGCTGGACCTCAGCACTGGCCACATTGGAGACATGAGCAAGGCTGGTTTTTAGCATGTTCCTACTGCCTGTCCCCAGCCAAGGGCAGATATCTGCCAAGCCTCTGAGAACAAGAGCAGCCAGGAGCTCATCCCAGTTCCCATTTCCCTGTGGAGATGACAAAGGCAGGCTGACAGGTTGGTGCTGTGATGTGGTGACTCCTGTAGCACTGCAGATACCACGATCAGAGATCCTGAATATCTCAGTGGTGTCCTACATAAGTCCAGGCCTGGTGTATAGTCTGGAAATCTGAGACAGGCAGAGCATCGGTAGAAGTTCTTCTGTGACATTCTAGGAAAGGGCAGAAAGGGATTTTCTAATCCAAAAACATTCCCTGGAAAACCAGACAAAATATGCATCACTAAACTGATGAGCACAATAAATATTTATAGACTAATAAGCAAAGGCTTTCTGTATCATGAGCACATTACAGAAAGAAATATATGTTCCTTAGCAGTGTCTATTAAGAAAATAAAAATTGATTGTTGGATTAGCAAACAGAGGAAAAATGTTATATACCACACTTACTGAAGTCTTATTAATGAGCTAGAAGAAAAATCTGGCAGAATCTAGTGAAGTTAATGAAGGTTGAGAATGATGCAAAATTACTTCACAACCTTCTTACTTCCCCAGATACCAGAAGCCCAGGAGGCTGGCTGTTGGCTCTCTATGCTGATATCTCCACAGACCCCTAGGCTTTGGTTACTGAGCTGCTCAGCTGATGAATCAACACTTTTGGTGCCTTGTGTGTGAGAGAAACCACGGTTGTCCTCACACATGACCTTATTCACACATCCTTACCTGGCAACAGCAAACTGAAAAAAGATCAGTGCTCTGTTTGCAGGAACACAGTCTGTGAAATTCATTAAGTTCTGGTGTTGCTGTTGCTCCTGAAAGTGTTTTGACATAAAGCAGCGTTTGCATTCTAAAATAGTAGTCTTGGCTAGCCCAGTTTGAAACTAGAATGGATTGAGGAGCTCTTGTCCTGCAGCATTGGATGTTTTGAGCCTTCAGCTGCTCTTGCTGTGAGAAGTGCTCAGCTCTGGGCAGTCCCAAAATGTACCAGGCTGCAAAGTCTGTCTCACTTCTGAGCTATTAAATTTAAGATTCTGCAGCCATTAGTCAGCTTGTATTTGGACTGTGTTATCAAAATTATTACTATAAAGAGAAAAGCATGTGGGAGGGTTTGTTATTGCTGTTTTTTGTGTGTGTTGGGTTTTGTTTTCCTCAAATAAAAGTTAAAATTTATAGTGCTCCTACAGATGGTCACTGTAGAAAAACCTCTCTTTCCTCACTCATGCCTGCCCCTCTCTCCATACATGTGATTTCTGAGATATATAATGGTCCTTCCACACATTTCCCTCCTTTGATTTTAGAATTAATTCTTCTAACCTTTAAGCATTTGTGTCAGTCCTTATGTTGACAACAGGGAAAATTGTACTTCTTCTTACTGATACATATATATATTTAGTCAGATTTTTCTTCTTGCAATAAACTTTACTAAAAAAATTATAAAAAGACAGTTCATCAAAAGTAAATGGTTTTCTTAAATTGTTTCCTGAATTTAAAATTGAAAAAAAACTTTTTAGAAAGATGACAACATTTTATTTTGATCTTTGTGGAACAAAACTTTCTAATCTATTTTGAAATAACTAATTTCAGTAGTTTCTTAACTTCATATTTATAAAACAATATAAAGAAAAGCCTAAGAAATGAAATTAAATATATTGACTTTTCAACACTTCTTGTAATGTATCTAATAATGTATCAAGTACACTATCAAGTAATGTACTTGATGTACTTCAACATCAAGTACATTACTTGATAGACTTTTCAGTTAACAGAATATTTACATGAGGAACTTTTATTCTGCTACTGAAGAAAACACATTTCGAAATTGGGAAACTTAGCTGAAGACATGGACACCACATGGTTTTAATGAATAGACAAAATCATGTTGTAGCATCAGGAGATTTCACCAAATGCTTCATCATTCTAGAGCTAAAAGCTGATGGCTATTTAATAATGAATTTACCAGTGCAAAACAGTTCATTTTGTGTCTCACAATTAGTTGTCCATCTTCTATAAGCATGTCAGTTTTAGGAACTAGAAAGTTTTAAGCACTTAGATTGCTTCTGTGAACGGACAGTCTGTGCCCAACAGGTGCTTTCAGAGTCACAGAGCAATGAAGTCATAGTTCCTTCAGCTGTTAGTGAAATAGAGAAAAATCCAACACATTTGTACATACTCAGGTATATTGATGATATTATTATTATTTTTTTTAATGTTCATCTTCCTCTATCTTTTGCGAAACAATCATTCCTCCAGTCTCATACAAGCCATGAAGGGAAATTCACATGGGAAATCTTCCCTTGGATCCATGAATAGGACACCACCTCTGCCAAAATCTGACAAACAAGTTGACCTTGTGACCTTGCTTGTTGACATAGCAGGGAGAACATCACCTTGCTTCTCTAGCTAGAAACAGCACTTAGAAAACAAATCATCCTGGTTTTTGAAAGGCATCACTGACAAAAATCACAAAAATCTCAGCATATGCATAATCCTGTAACATGGATGACATGTAATATTCTGTCTTCATCTTGAATGGAAATATATATTTGTGTGTAATTTCTATTTGAGAATGGTGTGCTTGGAGGGTGGGAGACCTGAAGACCAAAGAGTTATACTACTACAACAACAAACAAATACTAGTATCTTGATGTATTCAAAGGTGTCTTGCATTTAGAGCTGTAGTAAACAAGTAACCCCCTTTACAGCATCTAAATCTGATAATTCAGTAATCAGTGTCTGCAAAATTGTTATTCTGTTCAGAACTGGCATGAAAATCTGCTCATATTTCAGGTAACAATATGAAGCTTAAAAAATGACAAATAAGAATTCTTTAAAAAAACAATGAAAGGAGAAAGAAAGGCTCATGTTCTGCTGGACTACAAAATGCAAGTAACAACTGTCTATATTCAAGATGCTGGTCTGTGTCATGTTTTCTGTAGCCATGACACTGGTCCTTCACAATGCTTTCACTACAATGGAATACATCTTTTATTTTTTAATCAAGCTGAAAACACCAGAAAACTAGCAAAAAACCCATAGCAGCAGAAAGCTGTTTTACATTGTCATAGTAACAGAAATTTAACAGTAACCATATTTGCCAGAAATTTGTGAAACATTGCTCTGGGCAAATTTACATTGAACAAATTTCTAATTTCTTGTATAATTATGAAATAATGCCATTCAAATATAATGAATAATGCAATTCTCATTCATATTCACTAAGGACTTAACTTCTAATAATTCTCATCAGTCTGGACAGTTTGCTTTTTGGGGCAGACAAGTAGGAATTAATCTGAGAATTTTTTGAAGTGTTTTACCTTCTGGAATTCAGGGAAAGGGAAAATAATGAGACTCTGTGTTATCACGGAAGTGAGTAGCAGAGGCTTAGACAATAGAGTACATAATTCATAACCACAGTCTTTTATTTAGGATGAAACGTTCCTCTCTGAAACAAAGACAACAACAAATGCTTTTAGCCATGAAAAAGTCAGAGAGCTTGCATAAAGAGCCCTCTTGGTCCAATTTTCCACTGTGGAAAGAATCAGAATAAAATTCTAGTCCAAAGAAATCCAGTGACTGTTTTGTTAAATAGGATTAGGATTGGGATTAGTGCTGTAACTCAATTCCTATCCATAACATAGAAAGGCAGTTCTGATCAAGTCGGGGATATCTAGCTATTGCAATCCAGCTGCTTACTGTAATGCTATCACTCCCTTATCAGATCATTTTTTTCCACCTTTAGGGGCCTCTTTCTGTAGTGAGAACATTTCATTTCCTACTGCTAACTGAATTCTAATTTCCAAATAACAATTTGTGTAGGACAGACAAGGTGTAAGACAGGATTCTGCCAAACAGAGACACTTCAAGGGTTTTTGTGCACATTTTCTGGGTGCATTGCATGGATTTAAGGAAACTCAAACACTTTCCTCCTCACAGATAAGAGTGCTGAGCTTTTCTGGGTGCAAGAAAAGGAGAAAAGGAAGTAAGGGAGCATTGGATTTACATAATGCATGATCTGTCAGTTACGGAGGAGTTATGGAAAAACATGGCCACTTTATTTCCGCCACTCATTGAACTTAAGGTGAGATTGCAAAGGGCTCCGTTTCTTGTCTTAGAGATGGAACTGAGTCAGATGCCCATGGGACATTGCAAAGAGTGTGGAAAACTCACCTTACCCGGGAGAGGTTACAAGCTCAGAGGCACAGCCATCCCTGGGGTGACTGGTGTGACAGAGGCACAGTGGGTGACATACAAAGAGATGGAGCGCACTGGGGAATCCTGGCAAATCCTGGACCAGAGGCAAAACAAGCAGGAATACCAAGGAATGGTATTATGCATGACTGAACCAGAGAAAGGTTGTTGTCTTCACCTGCTTTCCTGGTTGCAAGTTTATCCACAGATATTAAAAAATAAATATTAAAGTGATTTCCACATCTACATACCTACCCACTACGGTGGGAACAACTGGACATAAAGAATTTTCCATAGAAATCTCTGGATCTATTTAGATGTTAAAAATATTTTTGTTTCTTATCTGCAACTTATATTAATTTTCCTTGTCTACATTTCTTTTATAGAAAATCAATGGGCCTCAGCACATTACAAACATTGTAGCAGTTTCTCTTTAAGCTTGCAATATATTTCTTAATCGTCCTTTCTATTAATAATCCTTGTACACATACAGTTATTCAATATTTAAACCAAAAATTGTAAATGCAATATAGTGCCTTACTTCAGCTTACAACTTGTACAAAATCAAAGCTGTTTTTTCAAAAATCATTCAGCTCTTTTAGGTTCCATTAAAAAGTACCAATTATTAAAGACAATTATTTTAAGCTTTATTATGGCTTAAATATTATCTTTCTTTACACTGAATTTTGGAAGACCAAATCTGTAAAATAAAACTCTCTTTTGTTTTCTTTTTCTGTTCTTCAGCATTTATAAATGGAAGAAAGATACCCCCTTTATGGTAACAAAAAAACTCCCAAAATTTTAAACTGAAAACCAAAACTTTATCAGCATTTTTATCAGCTAAACTACATCTACTCCATGTATTTTAATTGTATGATCTGGAGAAAGATTATTTCTTATCTTTAGGAACTAGAGAGGAAGAAAAGCTAGTTAGCTCTTCCCTAAATTTCAAGAGTTGTTATCTTTATATGACTGCTATCCAAATTTTGCCCTAGCAACCAGATGCTTATGAATCTGTACATCAAAAGTCCCTCCAAAAGACTTCTGCTTTAGATATGGATAATTTTAGACTCTGACCTTTGAAGCTTTTGAAATAAATCATCACCTAGTGTCTAAAAGGGACACTTTAGGAGAAGAGCTCTTTATCCAGAAGGGTACATCTCCTTTTTCTCTTTATCCTAGTAAATCACTACATGTCCCCATCCCTGACATTTAATTGCAGCTAAAGCAGGTGGAGAAGGGGTGTGTGTGGGGAGGCAGGAGGTGTTTCCATTGCAATAAATTGCTATGCTTCTTTTTCTACACTTAGTGCTTTGAAAAACAAGGAAGCCTAATTGCCTTTGAAAGAAGTGCTTAAAGTTATTTTTAAGCTAAATTTAAATATATTTGTTGAAATGTGTCACTCTGATGATCTGATTCCCTCTTTGGATTTAACACAGGTAGGAAATTTGTTGGTTTTTTTCATGCTTTTTTACTATTTTAAAGGGAAAGAAAGCAGTTTTCAGCTTTTTTTTTTCTTCTGCAATATTTGAAGAATATATTTTTGTGGCAGGTGGATATAACCTGTGTCCCAGCCCTGACTGAACCTAGCCTTCCAAAATCCAGAATTGGCCATAATTACTTTAGATCTCCTCACATGTGTGAATCACAGTACAAATGAGTTAAGTTTAATTAGCCTGACATCCCTAGAATGTAACATGTGTCACTGGCCTTGTGACATCTGTGATAATTAGTAGACAGAAACTCACTTATTTTGCTTCCTCATGTAATAGTGTTGAATGGTTACTGCTTTAAGAGAAGGAAACTGACAAGTGGTGAAATATACAGGGTGGCAAAAATTGTAACCATATTATCACAGAATGATCCAGGATGGAAGGAATATCTGGTCCCACATCCCTGCTTAAGTTGGCCAGGATTGTGTCTAGACTGCTTTCAAATATCATAGAGGATGGAGATTTCACAGCCTCTCTGCTCAACCTGTGCCAGTTCTTGGTCACCCTCACAGGAAAAAGGTGTTTCCTGGCACTCAGGAGAAACCTCCTGTGTTCCATTTTGTGCCATTGCTTCTGGCCATCACTGAAAAAAGCCCAACTTCACAGTGTTTACACCCTCCTGTCATATATTTTCACACATTGATAAAGCCCCCTCCAAAGCATTCCCTTCTCCAAGCTGAGGTGTCCCAGGTCTCTCAGCCTTTCCTCATATGAGAGGTGCTTCAGTCCCTTCACCATCTTTGCACAGCTTCACTGGAGTGTCTCCAGAATATCCCTGTCCCTGTTGTACTGGGCATCCCAGAACTGGCCACTGTACTTTTGGTGTGGCCTTAAGAGTGGGGGAAGTAAAAATCATATTGTACAGGGAAAGGAAAACATAATTTCTGAGCTTTTAATGCCTAAATTGGATTAAAAGGAAGGATTCTCTCCCCTTTTCAAGTTTCTATTTAAAAACAAGGAACTATTTTTTAAATTTTATTTGCCTTTTAACAATTGCAAGAGAGGGGTTCCTTTTTTTCCCAGTGAAGGGAACTTTTTTCATCACACTCTTTCCTAAGATCCATGCCAAAAGAAAAAAAATATTGTTCCTTAAAAATAACTTTTTTGAGAAGATGAAGCACATCCTTTTTCCAAGACGTTTACTTTGAGGTGCCAAAAACTTCTGCAAGCCAACCTCTACTCTCATGTAAATCTGCCCCGTGCTCTTGATGTCAGGAGAACAAATGTGGCCCATGCCAAATTTTTATTGCTGGAATCTGCATGACTGATGTCCAACTTCACTTGGAAAAAAAGAAAGGGACAAAGAGCACAGCAGAGAGTGAGGATGTTCAGCTCTGCTGGCTGTGCTGACACGGGGAATGTGCTTCCAATGATTGTCTCAAAATCGTTGGCATTTCAGAGCTACCTTTTCTGGCTTGACAGGTGCAGTTGAAGGAAACAATAATTTTGGTATTGATAATTTTTCAAAACCAAACAATTTAGCCACTGAATTTCTCTGTGGTGATGAGATTTGTGGCACCTCATCTCTTTATCAGTAGCAGTGCTTCAAAATACACTTTTTGCACAGATATATTCCCAGTCCTCATCTTCCCTCCTTCTCTCCTCCAGGTCATTCAGTAAATTTCCAGACATTTGAGTCTGACCCCAAATCTGTACTCATCAGTGGATCATGTAACAGCTGAAAGTATGTTTTAGTCCTCAAAGTATACAGCTAAGTAGGGAGAAAATTGAAATTCCTGTTTTCCAGCTTAACCTGACCAGCAACCTCGCAGCAAAACTGCAGAAGCAATCACTTCTGAGAGGGTTAATTTTGTGAGATTTGCAGCTAGGCCACAAAGAAAGTAAAGCATTTCCATAAGATACCGTGTGTTTGTGAGTATCAGTGCCTTGGGACATTTTCCCTTGTCCCCTCTTCCTGAGCTAATGTCATTTGTTGAAATTACAGCATGCTCCATGGAAAATAAGATGAAAATATTTTTCAGCAAAGAAACTTTATTTCCAGGTAAGTTTCTCTAGGAGTTTTTATTAACTCCAAGTGTTCACTGTGAAGTCCTGGCAAAACTAGCCTGACTTTACTAATCATCACTTCACAGCAGATTGTGATGCTTCAGTTTTGTAACTGAAATGGCAGCTAAAAAGAACATCTGAACAATGGTATGGATAAACATTCCCAAGGGTAATTCCCTATAATCCCCTTCAACTGAACATCCAGAACAAAAAAAAAGCTCTTATATTCTCCACCTCTTGACTTTCTAGCATCCACACACTCTAAAAAATATTAGGAAATCAACTATTTGTCTTCATATTAAAAAAAAAAAAGTTTTTCTTTCTAATTTCTTTCAGAGTTTTTTGAGTTCAGGGTGCATTTAGACTAAGCCTTAAAAACTTTTTTCCACAACAAAATTAAAATTATGTTTGATTTAAAGACCAAATAAAAATAAATATAATTTGCAAGAAATCACCTGATATTCAGGTTTTGGACTTTAAAGTGGTGAGACAGGGAGAAAGAACCTTTGTGCTTGAAACACATCCAAATTGCCAAAACTTCTTAGGATGCATCACTAGCTCAGGAAAGGAAGAGATTCTTTCATTTGCAAGAGACTATCCACAAACATAGAAATTTAAACTGCAAAGCACAGTTTGCTTGTCTGTTTTTTTTTTATTTGGCCACCAAACAAGAAAGAAAATGAAGAAGAAAATAAAAAGCCACTGCTCACTGAGCTTGTCTCTACATTTCTGAACTTCCAGCTTCCTTTCATGGCCCCAATACATTTAGCAGAGCATCCTGTCTCCTGCATGGGCTGTGGGTCAGCTGCAGAATGGGAATGGTATATGTGTTTGTCTTTTTCCCCAAGGTCAAGAAGAAGACATAGCTTCAAAGGCAGGTTTATAATGCTATTGTCCTTTGTGAAAAACAGAGCCATTTAATCTCCCTAATAGTGACTCTAATTAAGGATGCAAATATTCAATTAATTTGGAAAACGCAATGGGCTTCACAATTGAATGAAATAATATGAATGAAGTAATTGGCCTGGGACCACAATTTATACTCTCTCCATTTCACAAAGGCATTACTTTGCTAAGAGTTATGTTTTATTCACACACTTGAGTACCAAAGCCCTGGGGATCTGGGATATTTAATTACATCACAGCAGCACACACAATGGTTACAACTCACAGGATATGTTTTCTATATTCCCAACCCTGTTAGCACACAACCCCCTGCTTTGCTGTCCTGGGAAAGAGGTATATGGAAGGAAATGGCTCTGAGGAATGTGTATTTATGAAGTGCTTAGAAGCTTATATCTCAAAACAATCTTTTTGCCTGAGCAAGACTGGTAAATTATCATTACTCTGAAAATCCTTTGTAGTAAATAAATTACACAATGTGCCATGATGGAGAGAAGCAAACCAAGGAGGAACAATTTACTGGTGGGAAGGTGCACAGCACCATGCCACAGGCCCAGACCTATTGACTGGGAGTGAGGAGATCCTAATTTGTGCTCTGTTATGTTGTATGAGCTGTTGGATGAATCTCCTATATATCTTGCAACTCTGCAGTCCCTTGGTGATTGTTGGAGCAATTCCCTTTCCCTCCCTAGATCATTGATGCTAATGACAGCCTTTCTCCTCATCATCTGGATCTTGCTCTGGGTCACAGTGGAGACAATTCATTCCAGGTGTAACACACAAAAAACCACCCAACAACCAGAACAGCTCCTTAACTCTGGCCACTACCACAGGGGAAGGCCTTGAAAAATTGTCTCTCTCATGGGAAAGGATTTTTGTATGGGACTAGTACTTTAGGAGGGTTTTTCCCAAAAAATATACAGGCATCTTCAACTGGAATACCAGGATAAACTGTCAGAGTACCCCATCTCACTGCTCACTGATAAGAGTAAAATAGAATGTCTTGTCTCACAGCAGCTGCTGGGTGAGGTGGTATCTTTTTCCAAACAAATAAAGGAAATACCTTCAGAGTTCTCAGTCAGAGATATGTTTTGTCTGTCTGGAGCACAAAGCCAAAATTCTGGCTATAGTGCCCAGAAAGAGGCACATTCAAACGATTGGCAAGTGTTAAATATCAAGTTCCAGGGTATCTACCACTACCTTAATGTCCTTTCACCTCCAGTGCACTGAGAAGTCTTTATAAATTATAACATTCTATGAACTCGTTCAGGAGGTGCATCCCCTCATTTTCTCTTAATAACAAGGCACAGATTCAGTATTCCAGACTCAGCATCAGAAATCAGAGGCTGGACATGTGTCACCAATGGGTGCTCACAGCCAGGCAAAGGTGTGTGGGATTCACATTCTCCGAACCTGAGAGAAGCGGTGAGAGAAGCAGAGAAAAGAATGATCAAAACAATTCTTGTCTGATTTGCTGCTCCTGTGTTGTGCCAAGGTAGAATGCAATATGGAGATGTTTACCCAGGGTGATGGTGTTTTGTTTCCTTGGCTGTTCAGGGCCAAGCGTGTGTTTTGGTACAGTCGGCTGACAGTCACAAGTTCAGTGCAGTTGTGAGCAGTTGGGGGCTTGGCAGATTCAGTTTAGATGTAGTGTAATATAGTACAGAATAATATAGTATAACAAAGTAGTTTATGAGCCTTCTGATATCAGTGGAGTCCTCCTCAACATTTCTCCCTGCCATGGGGGTCGCATTGAATTCTATAAAGGCGTCCTGGGCTGCATCCAGAGCAGTGTGGCCAGGGAGGGAATTCTGCCCCTCCGCTCTGCTCTGCTCTGGTGAGACCCCACCTGGAACCTGCATCAGCTCTGGGGTCCCAGCACAGGAAGGACATGGACCTGTTGGAATGAGTCCAGAGGAGGCCAAGATGATCAGAGGGATGGAGCACCTCTCCTATGAGGAAAGGCTGGGAGAATTGGGGTTGTTCAGCCTGAAAAAGAGACCTGACACTGTTGCAGCCGTCAGTACCTGAAGGGAGCTGACAAGAAAGATGGATTTTGTGTGCAGATATTTACTTTGTTTGTTGTTCTCGAAATTGTCTTAGCAGCAGAACTAAATTCAACTTTGATAAAACCTGTCATAGGATTAGGATTGTAACCTGTAACCTTGTCAGAGCAGCCCTCTCTTATATCTTAAGGCATTGAAATACTTATGCTGTATATCCTTATATTTTTTCCAACACATTTTTCATATCTTCCCTTACCCCCTGAAAACTCCTAGCCAAATTGTAGCCAGGTGCTTGGCACTCTTGCAAAAGCAAGAAAATGTGTGCTTAAAAAAAGCTGAGGCAAAATCGATTTCAATAATAAACCATATTTCATTTTCAAGTTCCTGAGATGTTATTAAAAGAAGGAGCAGAACAAATAGGCAAGGAAGCATGAAAGATATGTTGACAGAGTTCTAGCAAGCATTCAGCAGGAAATTTGAAGTTAAACTGATGCTCACATTATGCCTTTTGTAATGGCATCCATTAAGGATTCCCTGGGCAGGATTTTACTTCTTCCTGAAAGCTAAAGATTACAACAATTTTAATTTAATATGTGCTCTCTCTGGTTGTAATGTCTATTTAGAATGCAAAAATCTGAAATAGTTACTGTCCTTTCTATTTAGCATTGCATCAAACGATTGAACAAATAACACAAAAAAATTGTTCTTAAAAAATATTAGGCTTGCAATATCAGGCTGTTACAAGGCAAAACCATCAGAACTTATTTTACCCCCATTATGTACTGGAGGATAAGGACAATGCCCAGGTTCATCTGACTGCTTTCCCTCAGAAAGCCTCTCCAGCTCCTGCACAGACAGAATCATCTCAGGAAGTGGCAGGACTGAGGAAATTTTTTGGTTTGGGTCTATTGGAATTGCATTTCAGGTAACAATTCTCTCTTAATTCACCAGCCTAGGACAGCTGCCCAGCTACCTTAGCCAGCTGAGGTCACATAAGGCCACACAAATTCTCTCCATATCTGAAGCAGTGGAAGCTGCAAAGGACAATGCTCTGACAAAAATTTTCAGAAGTTCTGTTTGCTGTCTTTGCTTTGGCATTGAGTTTGTACAATAAACCTCAGCTTTCTGTTGGAGGCTCTGGCTAATCACACCTCACAATCTTCTGAGCTGTAGGAGAAGGGAAGGTCAGTGGACACAAATTGTTATTTCAAATATTCTAAACCAGGTTGGAAAGGCAACTCTGGTTATTTAATAATTTCTGTCTCTGAACATGGCTTTTATCCTCTGTAATTGCTTGTTTATTTTTAGTATCAATAATTCTATAGCAACAAGCAGTCTGTACTCCATATACAAATCAGGAATACTTTAAAATGCAAACATCAGCACTTTAACAAGCTAAACAAGGGACAGCATGCTAATTCTGTATAGGATTTTCAAGTGAGCTATCCTCAAAGGACCATATAATCATTAAAACAAAGAGGTTTGAAAAGTGAAATTAGTATTGCACTTCAGCACATCAGAGAATATTCTATCATGGCTTTATATAGTTTTCCTAGCTCAAATAATCTTGCTCATTTTCCTATGAGTTTAACAACCTGGTGTTAACTTTTTATTTGTTGTGGCTATTAGGTACTTTGATAATCACTTCATTTTACTTTTAAGCTTTGTAGTAAGGGGGAGCTGCAGGTGAAGTATAATAACTGTCAGAAAGCTCAAAGGAGAAAAAAAAGAGACAAGAATAGCATCACTGGCAAATCTTTAAATATAATGTCTGGCTCCAAGAATACCACCTTTTTTAACGGAAAGATTAGTGGAATTTGCATTTTACCTATCATAAATACCAGACATATTTGGGTGGGACAATGAAAAACACCTGAGGGAATTAGATACCAAAATTCCATTTTAAAAAAACCCCAAAAACCAAAAAAAACCAACCCCCCTCCCCCCCAAAAAAGCCAGTTTGTGTTTTTTTCTGCCTCTCAAGCTTAAAAATAAATGTTTCTATTTGACTTTCCTCCA
Organism: Melozone crissalis; assembly: GCF_028551555.1. Taxonomy (NCBI): domain Eukaryota; kingdom Metazoa; phylum Chordata; class Aves; order Passeriformes; family Passerellidae; genus Melozone; species Melozone crissalis. Next base: position 49,903,457 of record NW_026535784.1, on the reverse strand, counting down.
GCTAGGTCCTGCAAAATATTGTGTATGGGACATCATAACTAAATCATACAGAGGAAAAAAACAAAAACAAAACCAAACAAAAAACAAATAGAAGATCATTTATATCTTCTGGAAAGGCTCAAAGGGGACAGTTTTCCACCTCCAGTTTGCAATGAACTGCAATCACCAAAATGCAGCTAATCCAGTGCAATTTCTACTTTTTGTGTTCCAGAATTTCTGGATTTTCCAGCAGCCTCTTCCAGCTAGAAAGTCCCAAGCAGTTCAGCCTCCATATATATGATGGTAACAGAGTACAAATGTTTCACTTGGAAAACAAAGGTATGGTTAGTATGTTAGTATTATTTATTATTTATTATTTATTATTTTATGTTAGTATAATAGATGTTGCTTGAGAGATAAATTAAAAAGCTTGCATTTTTCAAAATTACTGTGCCTGAGAAATTAATTTATGCAGGGATAATTAATTTTTTTGTAAGATACCCTCAAGAATTTATTTTCCTTGTTGACTGGTTGGCAACACTTTTCAGACACATGTGGAGAAATTCCTGTGATCAGACATTCAGCAAAGGAAAAGGGTAGCTGTTGGACAGCTCCTTAGGTGGTATATTCAGTAATCTTTTGTGAACTTTTCATGAGCTGTCACCATTCTGAAATCAAAGAAGATGTCTGGGGCTATTTGCAGAATGTCAAGTGCTCAGTTTTAAACCTGACTGTTGCATTTGGAAAGAATCCAGGTGATGACTATGCAGGCAAAGAAGGTACTGAGTACTCAAGTTCCTGAGCCATCATTTGGGACAAGTCCAGTGATATTTTTAAATTTTGAGCAAGAACAACATTCAGCACAACCACAGGCCATTTACCAAAGGGGAAAATATTAAAAATGCTATATTATGCATCATTCTCCCAGCTGAGTTTCATTAAAAAAAAGATATCCCTTGAAAAGGGATTCTGAAAAGGGCAGTCATAGCTCAAAACTTTAACTTAATATGACTCAGTTTACTACCAATGTCTTGCAGTGGGGGACATGAAGTTATTTCTTATTAAATCTTCCAAAATACATTGCCAGCTCTCAGAGAAGCTATAGGCTGAGAGAAGCTAGAGGATGCTATAGGATTGCTGTTTGTTTGAAAATAACCTTTAACTCTCCTTATAATATATATATATATCTATATCTATCTATATATATATATCTCCTTATTTTATATATATATATATATATATGCATCTTTTGAGACTACATGAAAAGGTAAAGAACCAGCAAATTTTCTTTAAACACTCAAGTTTTCACCATCCCAATCCAGTTACCATTTCCTCTGCCATCTAAACTTATTATTCTCTGAAACTTCAATATCTGTACTGCTTTACTATTTCCTGTGCCTCGTATTCTTCTCTTTTCACCTCCTGTAGTGTATCTGTCTCCCTGCTGCATCTCTTTTCTGCCAGTCTTTCCTGAGTGTCTTTGCTGAAGTTATATATATATATATAAAAAGATAAAAGAGAGCCCATTTTCAATGAAGGCAAGTTTTACCTTGTTAGAACCAACAGGAGAGAAGCTGTTTTTACCTAGGGACACACTGAAAACAACGGCAATCTGACCACATGCTGTTGTGGCAACCACGAGCCAAGTGACTGATTTGGGGTGAAGTGGAAGAAAACCAGCTCAGAAGAGGGAGGATGAAGCAGGCTTGCCTGCCATTTATTTGCACACCTCTGGGTGAGTGAGGAGTTTGCCTCCTCAGCTGAAAGCGCATCTATTTCTGTACACTTCTATTAGAGCCGGCAGCTTGTCATGCCAGTGCATCCTTCTGTTGCAGCGCATTGCACAGCACAGCACAGCAGCGTGATGAGATGAAATGTCAGAGCCACATCACATATATTTAGAGTTATATGTGCCTGTGTCCAGCAGGGGAAAAACACTGTGAGATCACAGAGCCATTTCATTTCAGGTGGTACATGTGGTCAGGAGTCACTTTTTTGCCAAGCTCAGCTACTCCTATCATAATGGGAAGCTCATCTTTGTCGTTTACCCCTTCAGTGCAACAAAATCAACAGGAAACAATCAGAAAATTTTAAGCCTGTCCATCATTTTGTCACCTGCAACAGGGAAGTCGCATAATGAATGCATGGATTGATCCAGACAGCAAATAAGATGAGATCTCAGTGTTCACAGCATTTTTTAGGGATTTGCAAGAAGCTGAAGTGACATTTTTATTAATAAATTGTGCCGTTGACATAATCTGGGTAGATTTCAGTCACAGGAACACCAGAATGAATGAGGATTGCACTGTCTGGCATGTAAGTCTGGTCTCAGAGAACTTATTCTTTGTTTCTCATTCAGCTGGTGGCCTGTCCTGAGCTCTAGAAGAGGCCACTGAATTTTCTGAGAGGGAGATTCAGTTGCAAATGAAATTTTATCAGTATTTTTAAAAGGCATTTTTAGTCCATTTGAGAACCACAAGCCCATTTCTTGATAAGGATTACATTTTCTTATTTTCAACAAAATTATATTTTCATGGAATTTTAATGTTTCCCTTGGGATTTTTTGATTTCTTCTCTTTTGATTTTGAACAGAAGCAAAACTGTATTTTTCTAAGTACCTCTATTTTCCAGCTATTGACACTGCAAGGGAAGTTTTGCTTTTTTATAACTCCATATGAGCACCAAGCATCAAGCCATTCTTCCAAACATTATTGTAATCCTTCATAAGACCACAGCACCCAATATGAGTGAGGAAAATACATTTTCTAGGACAGTTGGACATGTGCCTTCCTTCTCATCAATGGCTATAAAAGCAGGGAACCAAATTGCATCACTTATCCACTGTAAAGGTTCATTGAGGACACACCTACATGGCCTGGTTCATTGAAGTTCCAGCAGTTTTATATTTGCTTAGTTTTCATTTTCCAGGAGACAGCAGGAAAAGGGATGTGCTCCATCCTCTCCTTAAACTGTGTGGGTTTTTTGGCCTTCTGGGTTATATCTAAAGATACCAGATTGTGTAAGAAAAACATCAGTATTGTAACATAACTCACTAATAGTATCACATTCTTCAGAGTTGGTATTATAGGGGGGCTCAAGTTACAGACAGACCCGAAGAAAAGGAAATGGAAATGGAAATGGAAATGGAAATGGAAATGGAAATGGAAATGGCCTCACTGGGCCCCACAGATATTTTTGCACTTGCTTGTGCTATCCTGAGAAACATGGATGTTTCACCTCCAACAAACACTTTCTTTTCTTCAGAGATAGTGGTTGAAAGGTCTTTTTCTGCAGACATTTCATCTTGACTCTGTAAAGGAAAAGATAGTTACTATAGAATAGCCAAACCCATGTAAAAAGGTTTAGACAAAAGTGTGCATAAAAGTAAGCATATTCAGAAAAATGAAACTACAGGATAGCTGAATTCCAGCACTTCAGAGTGCCTTAAATTATAACATTTATTAGCTTTTTAACTTTGCAACCATTTTGGTTATAGATAAATATATTGTTCCATTTCCCCCTTCTCTTTCAATTTTAGGTAAAATAGCCAGCTCGCTCCTTCTAACCTTAAGATATAAAGATTTCATATTTTAATCTCTTTGCCATAGAATGTCTCTGATCATCACATAAATGCTCCAAGGCATCTTGTGCAAGTGTATTTATACAGGGGTCCTATTCTGAACTGAATTGAGTGCTTTGAAGATGATAAACATGGGAAGTTCACCTGGGACATAATTGCATAGATTTCCGTATAAAAAATGTTATGAAACAAAGGAAGTCTGTATATAAAACAGGAAAAAAAGTCACTCCCCTGATTCTCTTTTCTTACAGATGTACACTACATGCCTTTTCATTATTTTCTCTTCAAGAGAAAACATATTTATGACAGCATTAAATTTTCTGTCATTTCTGCAGTCCTTATAAATGAGAAGCAAGCAAGGATATAATTTAATAGGGAGTGCATTTGTCCACAAATTCTTAATTATATCAATAATGAAAGGCTTCTTGTTGATCATGTTCTGTAAATGTACAAGTGTGAAATTTTACTGACTTAAATACAGTATTGGTAGATATCAAAAAATTGATGTTGCTATGCTTAAATGCTCACCAACAAAAGTATTTTCTGAAGTCGGGTTTGGGAAATTTTCACTTGTATCATGCTCACTGCTCACATAAGCTACATAATTAAGGAATTTCATATGAAACCCCATAGCAGAAGTGATTAATCAACTGACTATTTGGAAGTGATTAAACACCAGAATAATTTCAACAAATGGTTTACAATCCAAACTCCAAAATTTTCAAATATCTTTGAATATTATGATGATAATGGATAAAATATTGGAAAACTTAAATTGTCCAAAATCATATTTACTGGTAACTTTTGCTTTCCTCAGCTCACAGTATGTAAATGGAATTTATTACCTCCTTTGAAATCAGAATAGAAAGGTAATAAATGCATGTTTATTTGACTTCATTCAACTCCCTTGTTCTTTTCAGTAAAATGTTCCCCTCTTAATACTTTCAAAGCAACATAAGCAAGTTAGTTGCAATTCCATTAGGTCCTTTTAAGTCATAGCATATCAAATAAATAGATATTAAATTCTCAGGTCTTGGTAGCTTATGTCAGTTTTGCAATTTCCCATTAAAAAGAAACAGAAATTGTTTTTAAAGAAGCATGTCACCCTGAGAGCCACTGCACAGCTCATAAATCCAGTCCTTGTTTTAATTTAGTGTGTCAGAAAATGACTCATTTGTTCATTACGCCATTAATTCATTCAGAACAGTACTTTGTCAGGGAAGTGCAGCTACTGTAAAACTAATCATCTCAGACTATCTACTGCCTGGAAAGACAAGGATATCTCCTTCTCAGGACGACTGGAAGCATACCTGGGCTCAAAAAAGGCTTATGCTTTAAATTGTATTGGGCTTAATAACAAGTATTCTTAGAAACCAACCAAACAAGTTGGTTGATTGGTCTTATTAACAAGTATTCTTAGAAACCAATCAAAAAACATCAGTGACAAGTATTCTTGTCACTTTAGACCAACCTCCCCTAATGAATTACCCCAATTCATTAGGGTAGGTTAGTCTAAAACACCCAGAGTATTCACAGAATCACTGAATGGGTAAGGTTGGAACATTTATATCCCTTCCAAAAATTTCTAAATACAGAGAATGAGGAAAAAAATTTTGTGAATATTGTCACTTCTTTGCCTTTGCTGGGGCACAGGGTGCATCACTCACTGGCGTAGCTGGTTACACTCTGCTAAAAAAGCTTTGCTTCATGAGGACTCCAACCCCAGCAGCTATCCCTGTGCAGTGCAGTCAGTTGTGGAAACCAGAGCTCATGGCATGGCAGTGCTGAAAGTATTTAGTTCCCTTGGATCCTCCTGCTTACTAAACGTCCCATTTTAGAGATCCCTGACTCTTCCTCCTCTGTGATTGAATTGCCTGATATGGGAACTTCACTGTCAAGGGAATTGGACCCAAGTGCAGGTGAGTGAAAGGACAGTCCTGGTTGTCAGAGCGAAGAATGGACAGGGCACAGAAATTAATAATTTCCTAGGTTATGGATTCCATTTTGGATTTGCCACTACCTTTGATATTACTTACATAGGCTGTTTCCTTATCTTAGAAGAGCATCTACACATCTCAGTTGTGATTAGAGCTTGCTGGTGGCACATGGAGTACATTGGAGTATTGTTGAATTGGTGACCAGCTGGTTCTGATGTATCAAATCCAAGTCATTATCTCCACAGCCACATTCTTCTGCAGCTACTTGGAACAACTGTGAAACACACCAATAACTTCTATTCTACCAAAACCACCAAAGAAAATGCATGGTTTTCTTTGGAGAACTCTGAAAAGAGTTTCCTGAGTGTCTGTCAGCCCTTCTAACTTTCAGGAGTCATTTTTTCTGGTAGATGAGGAGAGGTTATGTTACTCTGCTTAAGGCTTGTGGGCTAGAAAGGTTTATTGTTCTTAGTATTGTAACATATTTGTATTTCCAATTTGCTTAATTTGCCTGGAGAGTTGTGAAAGGCACTCTGCAAATCATGCGCTGTTTTCTATGAACTAATTAAAGATTATGGCAAAGATTACTTTCCTCTTCTTCTTCTCCCACATTGATTCTCTCTGCTCACAGTACCATTTTAGTTCCAGACATATTTGAAAAACAAAAAGCTGCATGGCTTGAAACAAAGAATAGGAAGCAGCCTGCAACAGTTAGGGTGATGAAAGAAATGGATTTTGTCACTAAAAAGGATTAAGCCACTATGAAATAAAGTGAATCCAGAGATACCTAGTTCAGGCTCTGACATTAGGTGTGTTCCTGTTAAAGAGGTAAGTGCTTCAGCTGAGTTTTTATATTAACAGTCCTGAGGCTACTTTTCTACCTTGTTGTAAATTCAGTCATAATGTAAATTGTAGTTTATGTTGACAAAAGCTGAAATTAAGAGCAGACATGGTAGTGTATCTTCCATTCTAGGAAATTTCAGGGTTTTCTTTCCAGTACAATAAGGTAACATGCAGAGACAGAAAAGAGAGATGAGATTCATTTTTTTAAAATGAAGTATTTCTAAGACTGTTCTGTATCCATTTAAAAAGTGGAGGTTTTTTTCTTCTTGTTTGGCTTTGGTTGGCTTGTTTGTCAGTTTGTTTGATTTAGGGGGGATGATCTTTTTTGTATTATTAATTTCTCTCCTAGTGCTCTTTGAAATGTACTATCCAGGACTGCTTGCTTTTATTGGAGGCCAGTTATTTTCCTGCTATTTCAGAGCAATGGCATCCTAACCAGAAGCAGACTCAAAGCTAAATCACAGATCCAGCCACTTCCTCTCTACTGTGGATATTTAGTGTCTGAATATTCTTACAGTAGATGAGCCTTCCACTTTTCAGTGTATACATTAACCTTGAAGGTGATTTTGAATGAAAAAAACCATATAAATATGCCATCTAATTGAAGTCTGTTCTTCAGAGAATTAACACCTACATTTTAGTGTTAAATGACCCAATACAATTTGTCAGCATGATGTTTATTCTGCAGCAGTACCGACTGTAGTGAAATCACAGCAGAAGTGAATTTGCAAATAAGGGCTTTGTTTAATTCTCTGAGTTGATGGGATGCCAGATTTCAGTGGCATTAAATGGGCTGTAATGGAAAACATGTTTTCCTATTAGAAGAACTATATTCTGTAGCTGTAGGATACAGCAGAAAGGTGGTCCCCCATTGCCCCTTGCTACAGATAAATCCATGGTGTGTATTCACTGGAGTTTATTCATATTGATTTTTCATTTTATAAATCACTTTACCATTGCAGCACCTTGACAAGCTTACATGTTAAAGCACAATACATTAACATTTACTTGCTGCCTAAAAGCCACACACAGGCTTTCTTTGCTTTCTAATGATATTCAAGCATGAATGAAAAGAGGTTGCAAAAAGTGATCTCTACAATGTGAAGGCATCTGATTTATACTCCAAAATGGGAAATTATTGTAGTTGTAATAGTATACTCTCACATAAGCTGTCACAAGTGGAGCAAAGCTTGGCCACCAAAGACCTATTTTCTGAAATGGAAAAAGTCAAATGATTAGTTCTTCAATGTCCAGCCAAAAGGCAGTTATCAAAACTTGGAAAAATTTCCTCAAGACATCAGTAAGGGGGGAGGGAAGCTGCCCAAAGAGCCCAGTGTTTGTTGTGCACCCAGGGGAGGGAGTAAGGAAAGATCCTATTCCTCAAAGTTTGCATTAGATATGATCTGTGTCTAAAATAACAGATGGAAGGTTTATTTCCCTGGAGCTTGCACTTAGCTGTTTAAGACAAAATTGCACATCTGTAGATGGCACAGATACAGTGAGTGTTGGGACACTTAGGCCTCAATGAAGCTGGAAATGTTTTCCCATTTTCTTCTGGAGGATTGTCCATCCCTCTCTCTTGTCAGGGACTGCAGGAGGATGCTGTGGTTTGACTTGCTCCTTGGTAGGAAGGATTACACATTCCTTTCACCAGGTGGTTATGGCCTGGTGAGTGGGGTATTATGGTCTGTTCCTTCCTCCCGAGGAGAGAAAGTTTGGCAAAAATGCTGCCTTTTGCATTAGGGCATGAGGTAAATATGTCTGCTGGGCCCAGAGACAGCTGTAAGGATTTCCAAAAGCTTTTTTGAACATGTACCCAAACTATTCCCACACACCTTTGTATTTTAAAATTGCTTGTGCATATGAAAGGTTTATTTTGAGTCTGTGTTAATGCTTCTGTGAAGTGAGTGCTTTGCTCTGGAATGATGTGTATGCTCTTGGGAAATTTACGGATTTCTCTTTTTCAATTATGTAAGGGTTGCAAATTAAGCAATAGGATTGACAGGCTGCTTTTATTTGGTGACTTCTAGCTATTTATAAATTTGCCAAGATTTCTGCTTCTTTGTTGCTGGGTTTTTTTAATAGTACTTTTCTCTCTCTTGGCTTCCTATGTATAAATGAATGAAAATGTAGTTTTAGTGAAATGGTGTGAATGGTACTATGGTTGAGAGGACTATGAAGGCTTTGGTTAAACTGATAACAGAGATGTCAGGTCTTTGTAAGCCCATGGAGTACTGTTAAAAAGGGTATAAAGTGGCTGGACAGAGTGTAAGCTAAATCAGAGACAGAGATGGGACTCTCTTACCCCCTCAGCTGAGATTAACCCTACCTGAAGTTTGTCTGTCTTAGACTCCCTCTGCAGCTGACAAATTAGAACAAGTTATGTCCAGAGTGCAATTACTTCTAACCATGCCAAGAAACTTGCTTTTTAGTAAATGGAGGAAGTCTAAAAGCAGAAGTTCAGGGACAGAAAGCTTATGCCACTAACTTGGAGAGCACATTTGTGAAGCAGGAGAGTGGATGAAAAATCTGCTTAGGAGCATGCTTTTCACTTAAAAGGTCCTTTCTTATCTATAAAGCTAAAAGCACTTTTAAAAATCTGTGCTCTGTGGCTTTTTTTTACCAGTTTGCATATGCAGAGAGCTTAGAAGCAATTTGTACAAAAGCTGTGTTATAGTGAATAAAATCTTTCTATTAACTTGACAATCAAGCTCTTATTACCAGTCCTGTCACGAATTTTTGGCATCATCTTTGATGGGGTGTTTGGGGCCATGCTCTCTGCAAAGTATACTTCCCACCAAAGCACTTGAATGAAGTGATTGCTGCTCATTCTCTGCACCCAGCAAGGATTTTTCAGAAATATTCTCATCTTCTTCTGCTTCCAAAGAAGTAATAAAGTGCTAGCTGACCTACAGCTTCTCTGTCTCTTCTGTCTCGCCCTGCTGGAACAAAAAAAAATCTCCTTGATGGGCACAGAGAGTTTTCAGGCTCTCATTTCTTCATGATTAGCTAGGTCCACAGGGCTCTTTTATGGAATAAATACTTTTTTTATATATACTTCTTTTTAAAATTAAATCTCTGTGCTTAGAAGACTTTTATTGTGGGTGCTGTCAGCACTTTTTGTCCTTCCTAGATGCTAAAAATGCTCAGGATTTTTGTCACAAGTGTTGTGATAGTGGTATTTTTCACTCTGAGAAAGAGGTCTTGCACTCTGGAAACAAAGAAAAGTTCCTGCTGCCTGTGTTATCTGTAGTTACCTCTTTGATCACTAGAGGTTGTTGTGTACATGCAGGCTTAAAAACTGCCTGCTCTTCAAAGATGCCGTGGAAGGGCTAAGGAAATCAGGAGTTGAGGGAGAAGAGGAAAGGGATTTTGTTCATATGGGCTGGCAATCCTGGCCTTGGGGTCAATGGTCAGTTATATACTCTGAATTTTGTGTTCCTGTCCTGTAAGATTGAAAATTCAAGCTCCTCGCCTCTTTGTTAACACATAACTGTACCAGAGCATAAATGTACAAGTTACAAACTCTGAATTAGCATTGCGTGCTCTAAAAGTCCCTAGAATTATAAGAACTTAGTGGGTTTAAAGATTACTCTCTCTAGAATGGACCTTGAAGTGTAGTGTTTCATTACACAAGACTGAAAATATTCCTCATTAGTCACAATTTCTTGTTCTTGTACCAGCCTCTTGTGGACTCTCCTGGGTCAAGGGAAGAGATTGGATGGAATAACATCATTTGAGACCAAAAGGATATTTTTTTTCCTTAATGACCAATACATTGAGCAGTAAATTCCAATTAGTACACACACAAAAAAAATACAACAGAATCCCCCTCTAACCTGCATTCTCATCTCTCCACACCCTCACTCACACAGTCTCCTAGGCAGAATATAGACATATTACATGCCAGCCTGTCATGGGAACCCAAAGGTCAAGACTTGACAGGGGAGAAGCTTTCATCATCCATTAATGGAGAAAAGACAGATTCTGTTGTCATGAACTGGCACAGGAACAAGCCATTTGCAGTGATGTGACAGATTTAATCTTTCCAACAGTCAGAGAGATCTACCTTTAATATTGCTGGACTTTAGTCTTGTCCATCCTTTTACGTTTCCTCCCATCATAGGTTGGTGTTTCTAATTCAGGGGTAGGAAGAGTTTAGGAGCTTCTGAGGAAGCCTGAGTTAAGGAATGAAGTGGCACCTGGTCACCAGAAGAAGGAGAGCAAGAGATTTGTGTCCCTCCCACAGACACAAATCTGGCCACACCACAACTGGACCTTGGATGCAGGGCAGATATTCCCTGTGGTGCCCAAGTGGCTCTAAGAGGTGGCAGAGTTGTCACCCTGGCTCAGTTGGAAATTCCCATCATAGCTGTCAAAGAGGATGTCTCTTACCTAATATTGAGAATGGATTCACTGAGAGCTCAGCTGCAGCCCCTCTGAAAGATTTTTATTAGATAATGGTTCTGATTTGGGGTTTAATTTAATTAAGTTGGATCAACATCTAACAAGGCTTCCTCTGATTTTTCCCTGCAAGTACAGCTGGGACAGCCTCTGTCCTGTCTATTCTGAGGTGTGCACTTTACAGTGCCAGGAAGGGAATGCCTATTTTGCAGTGCCAAAAAAGCCCAAACCCAAAACCTAACCAAAACCCTATACAAAACACAAACAAACAAACAATTTAAAAAAAAATATGAGTAGTTCTTGCTTGCAAAGTGAATGACACCTCAGGAAAACACCTCATATTTCAGAAGAGCTGTGCCTGACCTCTGAGGAAGCACTTCTGTCTTGCTCAGGAAAGAGAATAATTTGTAACCACTTTTTTGACTATTGGGTTTCTAATTTTTATAAATGTTTGTCAAAAAACTAAAGCCTTACCAACAGTCTGCCACTTCAAAGTGCTATCAAAATTGAAGTTATTCTTTTCCATACTAAAACTACAGAATTACAAAGATTGGGTAACAGAAAGAAACATGGAGTAAACCTGAAGTGAATGGTGACTGAAGAATGCCTACAAAATAAAATATATGTGGGAGTGAAGCAGGGACAGAACTCGTGTGGTCCCCCCTGTACTTGCCCTTGCTGAATCTAAGAGGTAAGATTAGAGTTTGTTCAGCAAGGGAACAGGCTGCCATGTGTTATGATGTTACCTTGCTCTGGCCAATTGAAAAGAAACACTGTGTAATGAATATCAGATGTCTGTATTTTAAAGCAGTTTGCACACTTTTGCTTCACTTTGGTTTTCCTTATAAAAACCCTGCTCATAGAGTCTATAAAGCATGATATAACTTAAATGAAAATGCACAATAGTATATGTGGAGAAGTGCTCTATCTCTCAATCTGAATGGTAAATCATCCTTCTAGATCAACAGAACTTGTAGAGGACCTAAATTGATATAAAGGATTTTAAATTCTATTTTGTGTTCATTTTTATCAATGCTCTGCATAATAAATGCCTCCTTTAAATCCTTATGCTGTTAGTTTATACGTGTTTAACATTTTAAACTTCACAGAGTTTTTGGGATTTTTGCTCCTTTAACTGTGAAATAGTCAGGGGTTTATGTAATTATGAAGCCTTGTGTTTCCTGAGAAAACTAGGACACAAGTTTCCCAGGAGGAATTAGCAAATAATTAAAATATTGAGGAAAAGAAAACAACAGTGAAGCATCAGCCAACGGGGCTACAGATCTCTGACATTTGACAGCATTTTTGTTTGGGTTGGTTTGAAGTATTTTGGCTAAAGGATGTCCTGTGCTTGATTCTTGTGCTGCTGTGTTGGGGTGAAGGACAGTAAATGCAAGAATTGGACCCACTGAGTTCTGCCCTGCATCTGCCAAGGTTAATGCACATGCATCTGCTGCATAATTTGTCATCTCTCTCCTGTTCCATGTTGTTCTTCTGTTCTCCTTTTTTTTTTTTTTTTTTTTTTGCCTCATCCCTTTGTCCTCCCTTTCCCTTCACTTCAGACAATCAGTATTCCTACCATTGTTTGGTACCTCCTGTGCCTCTGCCAGAGGCAGAATGACACATTTGTGTCAGCTTTGGCCTTCCTTGTGCTTTTCTGGGTCTGTCATTCCAGAAAATAAAGTCGAAGGTGACCTTTCTTCCTCTGGAGTCTGAGGTGTGAGATCAGCCTCATGTCTCAGGGTGCTTTTATCTCCCCCAAAGTTCAGCTTCCTTTCTGGAATTCTTCCCAAGGGAGAAGAGGGAGCAAAGGCTGGAGATGTAAGACCTCTGAACTACAGTCTCCATATGCACAGAAACAAGCTGATACCTTAAACATGCAGCTCTTGAATAAAACTTTTTGTGAGTTTATACTTGTGTCTGGGTTTTGGTTTTGTGGGGGTTTTTTTGTTTGGTTGGTGGGTTTTTTTGGTTTGTTTTTTTTTTTTGGGTTTTTTTTTTTTTGTATGTGGAACAGAAGCACATTTATTTAATCTTTTTTTTGCTTATCATATTATCCTCAGTAATTTCTGTAGAGGTAGAGGGAGTTGAGATCAATATTATAACACTTACACTTTGCTGAGGAGTACTAATTGACTGCCTTTTCACCTAATTACATGTGAGCATCTAGTCTCCATCTTTTAAAAAAAAAGAAAAAGGGAGTTCTTAATCCCATTTGGAGATGGCAAGAAAATATCTTCCCATGCTTTGCAATGGACTTCATATTACCTGTTAAACCACAGCACATCTGTGATGAGAAGCCATTTGAAAGGCAGTTAAAGCCAAGGGTCCTGTGTCTGTATTATATATAAATCTCTGAAGTTGGCTTTTGTGCCAGGAGTACCTTTCTCCTCTAAAGAATTATCATTTCAGTGATCACAGTCTAAGAAGCAATAAACTTGAAGAGCAGGCTCAATTAATGACCTTAATTTCTAAACTGAAGTGTCTGTTTAGGAACATATGAGTGAATTATGCTCAAATTTAATTCTGAACTCAATATATGATATTAACTTTGGAAGCCAACCTGTCAAACACCAGCTGTGTGTTTTTGTGACAGGTTTTGATAGGAGCCTGAAGCCTTTTTTTTTAACAGATGAATTTATTGTTCACATCATGGAAAAAGGGAGGGTCCAGAGCTGCAGCATTCATATGAGAATGCTGCTGATCTTCTACTTCAGTTGTGAAAATTTGTACCTGAAGCTGTATTACATCTTTTAGTTGTCATTGGTTTTTGTACACTATTGAAATTTTCTTGTTTCAATGTTTTTTATAATACCCTAAGTAACCATTGTTAGGAGGTTGAATTAAATTTTTCCTCTATCCGAATAATCTTTGAAATTCCCTCCACACTAAATAAAATCCAGTTCATTTTGATTCCTGTCTGGATTATTAATCAAGTTGGTGAAAGACAAAATGGCTCCAGCTTTCATGGAAAGCTGTAGGGATTCTGACACGCTGTAAGCAGAGCAGAGAGGAATCTGCTCCAGGGGCCTGATGAAATGAATGCTGATTCACTGTTAGCTTTGATCTCTGGCTGGTAAGGTTGGCTTAGTCCTTACAAACATTCTTTTTCATCTCCTTTACAACTTCTTTCCTGAAAGTATGGCTGTGAGTTCTCAACTGAGCATAATTGAGTTATGGTGACTTTAGAAGTGCTGTCTGTGACTAAACCTTGGTAACCAGCTGTTTTATTATTCTGACTTAGCTCCAGTTCTAGGGAAAAAACAGTCTTAGCCCTAATGACATCACTGTTTTTTGAGATAAATGCAGGCTGAATGTAGACTATTATATGCTGCCTTTTGTGAGCATGGATACCTACATGTATCCTGAGGAAGTGTTTATGTGACAGTAATTGTGCAGCCCAGGATGGAAAGAAAGGTCTGCTCGACTGCAGAGAATTGTAAGAACACCACTGAGGATGCTTATGGCATGCTAAATCACACCCTGCATGAACATCCACTTTTTGATTACATAAAACTTAAAGCATCTTTCACCCCACTTGTCTTTCCTTGACACTTGCTTTTCCTACATGCTTGAGCAGTGGTATGTGTGCCATCCTGAATTTTTTTCTTCCTGTACATGTTGTCCCTAATCAAATGCCACAAACTACCATTCGGGTACTGATGATCTCTGCACATGAACCTTCTCCTGGTGTGCTAGGTGCCCTGTCAGGAGTGGTAAGGGAGTCAACGTGGGGCTGATTTTTTTTTCTTTTTGTGTTGCCTCCTCTGATATACCACTACAAGTTTGTCCCATGCTTCATGGAAAACACGCGGTCTTGGAATAACTCTTAAAGCTGTGTGAAATTAAGGACTAGCAGAATACCTGAATAATTAAAAGAATACCACCAGCACCTAACCCTCCAAAGCAAGTATCAGAAAAGGTAAAATGTCTTAATTTATGTTCTTGCAACAAAACACCCAATGCAGGTTATTTGCTTGTGGGGTTAGCAGCCTCTGGAGGAAGAGTTGTGGTAGAAACTTGGAGCTGTTGCCAACAAATACAAAAGCACCTAGTAGATGCTGATGGGATGCTGCACAGCTGTGGCTCCAGTGCAATATTTGGAGACAATTACATTGAAAGATTTCTGTGCAATTAGGGGAATGCAAGACATTTCATGAGTCTGCTACTTGTGACCTCCTGGGTAGGATCTGAATGCCAGCAAGAGATGGAAATAGCTTTCTTTATTAAAAAGCTGGTGAGTAATGGGAGAGATATTTCAGGGTAATTATTTTTTCCAAAGACATTAGTAGGGCTACTATTTATCTGTCCTGGATGAAGATATTTTTTAAACAATGGAATTCAGGTTTTGTTAGGGAATCCATTAGTGGAGACAACAACAAGGCCTCAAATGAGAAAGTCTGCCATCTGCAAGAAATGAACTCGTTCAGGTATTGGGCAAAGGAGTGTTATTTTTGAGGTCATTGCAATCCATAAGTTGGCAGTGAAACATGCATTGCCCCTGGTCTGTGATAGTCAAAAGGGATGGTGAATGAGAAAAAGTTGTAGCAATTTATTTTTCTACTTCTTCATTAGAAGACAGCACAATAAATCTCATTTTGCCAATCCTCCCACTCTCCACAAATTAGGTTAGTCTTTCTTTGGCTTTGGTGCTGTCTGGTGTGGAAAGTAGACACTTTAAGAGAGTAGACATGAGGTCTGAGTGGTAGAGCTTTTGTAAAAAAATTTTAAAAGTTGGTTGAAAAGTAAAAAAATAAATCATCCAGGTTCTTTTCAGAAACAGCTGATATTTGCTTTAATGCCCAGTATTTTATCTTCCTGTTCTTGCCTTGTCCTCTGGAGAAGACCTCTCAGGGTGTCTAATGTAATAATACTTCAGAATGGAAGCAGAAAGGGCAAAGAAAAATATGAAGAACAAGGCACCAAATTGTATTAAACTTTCGTAAATGTGTTAGGAGCGAGAACAGAGTCAGGAGATATTTATGTTACTTCAGAGGCATCTGGATGAGCAGGTAGAGAAGAGGAGGGGGTGCTTGCTCTCAGCACCCACTGAACTGAAGATCCGGTGTCTTGCCTTGAAGACAAGAAAGTTTCAAGTTTTGCTGTATTGGCTTCAACTCTCCTTTTGAAGGAACTTTAATTTATCTGCTTTAATTTCAGTAGTACAGATTAAGAGCCTAATTACAGACACTAATGACCTGTTTAAGAAAATGTGTGGCTGAGCTCTGGGCATTGGGAAATGTATCATAGTCCTGTTGTCACCATGCAGAGTTTCAGAATGGTGGCATTTTGGAAGGTTTAGTGTCAAAGTCAGGCTTTCCATTTCATCTGAAAAGGAATCCCTGGGGGAATCCTTCAAGATGTCAAATGTGGACAATTTTTGATCTATCTGCTCTGATTGGAACTGCTTTCTTCAGGAGACTGACTGGATGACCTCCTGAAGTCTGTTTCAAACATTGTGACTGTATGATCATGTGGGGTGTCTCCATTTTTTTGTATTTTGTGATAGGAGGGAAAGCTTAGGGATAGCACCAAGGGATAGATAAATGGGAATAATGGTCTCCACAGAGTGAGATATGGTCTCCACAGACCCTGGCTGTTAGGAGCCAAGACTTAAAGTTCCAGGAAACCTTGTCAGTGTCTACCCCTGCCTTACTAATTCTGCAGGCAGAAAACCTGAAATTCCCCTCTCAGGAGCTTGTTGATGGTGATTAGTGCACCGTTCAGGCTTGTCTCTAACACTGCTCTCAAGTGCATCACGGCTTCAGATAATGTCTTTTTTGGAGTCCAAGATTAAACAGTTTTGCATTACATCACATTGTTGTCTAAGTAGAATTTGTTTCTGAACTAAAGTACTCTTCACAAAGTGATGCAGAAAACCAGGCAAGGGATGCTATTCCTACTATGAACACAAGTGTTTGTTGTATGCATAAAAATATTTAGGGTATTAAATTCTTGTTTTTAAGCTTGATTGTACCCCTTGTTGTGGCAGGCAGATACTTCATACTACCCTAAAGGAAAGGAGTCTTCCTTTAGATCTATGTTTTTTCTGAAAGGAGATTAAACTGTTCAAGGGCATGAAATGCCAATCTTGCAAACTTCTAGATCAAGCTGGAAACCAGTGTTTGATGTGAAACCTTGAATTTATCTTTTCCCTTCATCCCCTTAGGCAAATGAATGGCAGGATGGCAATACTGCAAAGCAAACCAGTTTCCTTATTTCCATCCCAGGACTAGGAAGGCAGGAGATCATAATAGAAATTTACTATCATGTCTGAAATCCTTTGTGCCCCTGAACTACTACTGGCCTTATTGCCTAGTGGGTCTCTTTCCAAGAGATGCAGATTTACACTTGTTTAGAGTTTAAAAATATATAATTTGAGGCCCATAAACCAAGTCATCTACATTTAGCTGCTGTGTTCCTCACATTCTCAGACTGTCTTCTGCTTCTGTGACCTCCCCATTCTCCTCCCACCCTAACTCCAGTTATGTTACATTTTGACCTTATGTACTTTCTCTCAAAAAAAAAATAAAAATTAAAATATATACAGCTGTCTACCCAACCTTGTACTAAACTCCTGCTTTACCTTGAGGCAGAGACTAATATGCATGTGTAATGCATTCCAGGGCTGAAGCTCCTACGTGGTTTATACTCACAGCCCAACAGTGTTATGGAGCTCTATTTTACAGGGTGCTGACAACTTTATGAGTTTGCATTATTTTGTATTCCAAAGCAGTTGCTTAAACTGTGACTTTGCCTTGTTTGCTTACAAATAAGCAATTTATTTTTTAAATGAACTCTTTTTGGCACTTTACTGCTATTCCCTCACTATGGCGTGCTTAACGTCTGTCGTGTCTTCATCTTGCTATCAGGAAATATCATAGGAGAGAGACCACTTCCCTAAAATAACAGACACCAAGATGACCATTGGCAGCCCCAGGTTTTCAGCTGACTTCTACTTACTTACATAAATAATTTGATTTCAAATTGCACAAAGATAGTGCCCATATGAGTGTTTACATGGCTCAGAATATGATTAGGTACCCCTGCAAGCAGTGTTATTTTTTTCCAGCTCCAGTTGCTGAAGCCACTAATTGCCCAATGAGACAGAGAATGGTAGAGCAGATCTTCATCAAATATATCCTCAATGAAAATATTCAAGTATTATATGCGTGAAAATCTATAATGAGAAAAAAATAGATTCTTGGTTCTCTCCTGAATTGTAACTCACATTTTGAGACATCTGGTTTTCCTGGCAATACAGAATAAAATCTTAAAATGCATGGATGTGTTTCTTTCACTAACATCCTAAATGGGGGATTATCAAAATTGGAAATTTTTGGAAAAGTTCTTCTGCAGTATTAGGCACACTGTGCTTGACATAAGAGCTATGCTGATACAGTGATTGTTTTCCTCTCTATTTATTTCCTTATCAATTATAAAGATTGATGTGGAGGCAGGGAAATAACCCTTAACAAAACCACCATTCCTGGTAAAACTGGGGTCATGCTGAATCTGAGTTGAGACTCCCAGAACTTTGACAAAAATGCCCATCACTGGCCTTTGATAAACTTGCTGCTCTGAAAATGGTAAAAGGTTAATTTGCTGTTGCTATATCAAGTCAAATACAATATTGCCTTTCCGCACAACTTCACTTATCCTGAATTGGATTCTGCCTTATCTTCCAGCTAGAGTAAACTTTACATAAACTTTGAATTACTAGTTTGACTAGCTAATGTCACCCTTGTGTTTTACATGTCTGATCTGAATCAAATGCATATTGGAAATGCACCTGTTGGAGGGTCACAATTACAAAGGGACAGCCTGGGAATGGAAAGGATAAAATTGCTCGCTGGCAAGATCAATCCTTTTTGAAATCAAACAAGCAGGTGATGAAATGACTCAGAGATGTCTGATGATGGGTTTATGCCAGGCCCTAGGGGAGTTACTAAATGCACAACTTAGAAGTCCTTGAATTAATCCCATTCTGTCAAGGGACTGCCTCAGGCTGGGTGAAGTAGTTTTGTTTCATAACATTTCCGGAGTACTAAGCTCCAGAACTTGCTGATCTGCAAGTTGGTGAAGGAACTTAGAATAAACATACACAATTGCCTGCGTACTCCTGAATTACTGTGTGCTGCACTGAAGCCAGGAGATCTCCTTCTGCTCCTTCCCAGCCCCCTCACTGCTTAACACTTTATCCTGTGTTTTCTTGATTGTACCAGCCCAGCTGTTTGTGCACCTGTATGAAGAACTAGAGACAGGAAATTGATCTCAGTGAAATGGTGTGAGGAAAGCATCTGAGTGGGTGGGGGGTGTGCTGTTTGTGGGATTGGTTTGTTTGTTTATTTTTAATGAACCTGCTTTGAGGAAATTCAGCAGAGTCTGTACAAAATGCAAAAGTGACTGAGAGCAGTTTTGCCAGCTGAAAGAACAAAAACCTAGAAGTCTTAAATGTTGATTGATCAAGTGAAAGTTGAAGTTGTCATATTCTCTCAGCTATAAACAGTTTGTTAAATGTGTTTTCCCTCTAAAGGATTGAGGATTATTATTATTAGCTTAAAACCCTACAAGTGGCCAGGTATATTTTAATGTCAGTAAAGGTGATGTACAAAAATGCAGTCATTTACGCAAAGTGTATGGGGGTGATTTCAGCTTCCTTCTGTCCCTCACCATCAGGAGGTAATGGCAGCTGATACAGCTGCTAGGAAATGAAAGGACCATTTAAAAGCAAGCTAAGTAACCTGCAGCTACCATGTACATGAAAAGAAAGCACTTTTTACTTTCTCATCACTGTTAAAAGCTCAGTATTCACTTGAGGTGATTTTTGAATTCTGGAAGCCTGTTTAGTTTGATTTATTTGTGGCTTGAGAGTTCAGATGCAAAGGCATATTTGTCATTTCATTCTTGCTGCAAGGCTTGCCAAATACCCTGTGACTCTAATGAACCTGGAGGGAGACTTCTTTACTTATGAACATGCTTTAAATTAAAAGCACCAACTGGCAGCTGAATTTTGAAGGTTGAGTGCACAACAGGGGGAAAGAGCAAATGGTAGAGCACTGCTCATATCCACAATTGAGGACATTTTTCCCCCGGAAAGGTGTGCCCTTATGGAGATTTCGAACAGCGTTTTCTCCACCATGCTGCTCCTTGTCCTTTTTCCTGAATGCCAGAGTTAAAACCCAGCTCTGTTGTTGCTCCATTTTGATGTGCGCTGAGCACCTCTGGCAGTATATGTTTGGTTGCCAATGCAAGGGGGAGCAGAAGTAACTTTGGAAAAAGCTGGAAAATAATTTAAAAAATAAAAGGGCTCTGGAAATCATCTTCCTTCTAATGATCTGTTGAAAACCAGAGCAAAACAGTGTCTAATCCTAGCAAAGATACAGGCAGGTCCTCTTGGTGGGCAAATCTGGTAAGGTTGGGTTTCCTTTGGTAATTATAAGCATAGAAATTATTTCTCTCAGAAGGCTCACATAATAATTTCTCTCTGCAGGGTGAAGACCGAACACTTCTTTTCCTCCCTTTCCCTTATTGGAGCTCCACCTTGAAGGAAGCACTGAAGCATCTGCTTGGTGCCTCTTGCCTTGCTTTAGCCCTCAGTGAGGAATTGCCACAGCATGAGTAGCAGCCAGGAGTGTTTGCAGGCAGCAAGCCCTGTGCCCAGCTGCTGCAGTCAGGCACCTTTTCCTCTCCTTTTGGAGAAAAATCTCTTCTGGATTCTGGCTGCTCCTTCAGGCTGCTGTGGATCCCAGTGTGCATGCAAAGTCTGTGAATGTTCTTTGACCTCTTCTGCCACCCTGGAAGGGGCACTGAGCTTCTCTCAGCACAGCAACCCTCCCCACTCCCAAAGGGGTCAAATGGTCTTTCTGTGCTTCTTGAAAGAAATTCAATGAACATGTTGAATTTTTGCTGTTGCAACTCAACAGCATAGTTAATATAGTAAATCTATGATGAGGAGGGGAAAAAAGGATGGTGAAGAAAAAAATATCTAATAACTGTATGGATAATTCATAAAGCAGGGACCTTTGTATCAATTTACCCCATGCTTTCACAGCAGGGTTTGGGAGTGTTTCTATGTTGGTGTGTGTTTGCTTATTTGTCTTATTCCTTTACTGAAATGATATTTGTAAGCTTAAATAACAATTTAGGCTAAAGTCTCTTCTTTCACTTTATTATAAGGAGTTATGAATGAAAATTAAGTGGCTGGTGAGCTGGTACACAAATGAGATTAGAATCTCAAATGCTCTGTGCTTCCCAGCTTGAACTGGAAGGAAGTGAAATGACAGGGGAAGCTCTGATATGGTTTTCATGACTGGAGAGAATTCAGCATAACAAAAAGCTGAGCTCTTGGAACGGAGGAAAATGGGATTAAGGTGCAGACACTTTGCCAGACCTGCATACTTGTGGTTTAAATGAGGCTTTCATTCATAAAGGGATACAATCATGCATTTATTTGTGCATTTTTCATAAAAATATTTTGGCTTTAAATTGAATAAATGTCATAAGTTTGAAAAGAACTGTGGATGATGTAGAATATATTTTCATATAAACTAGCATAAAGCAAATCCTGAAATCTCTAGATGTTAACCTGACAAGACAAATAAAAAACAGCTACCACTGAGTGTGATAGTATCCATCCTTTTTTAAATCTCTCTAAGTTTTTAATTTGAGGCACAAGTGAAGAAGTGAAGACATTGGGGGGAAATCTTGTTTTTTGGATGGATGTTGTTTCTCAGTAACAGTTAAGGGTAAGATTGACTTGTACTCTGCTTGAAGTCAGGCATTCTAATAGCCTTTAAATTTAGGGGCATTCACCTTCATCCTGCTAACCAGGTTCATATTCCACCTGGATTATGGGCTGAGCAAGCAGTGGGATGTGGCAAAGCAGTAAGGATGAAGAGGAGAGTTTTGCTGCACTCCTGTGAAGCTTTTCCTCCTCCATGCAGGTACCATGCAGGTACTCCCAAGCAGCCAAGACCTGGCCAACAGGTGATTTTCAGGGTCAGGGTGTCTGTTTTGCAACACTAAAGAACAGTGGTGAGGATGTACACGCTTTGCAGCCTTCAGGCAAACATTTGGACAACAAACTGAATTTGTTAGCAGCCCCTCTGTACTTTCTGTTGTACAAGAGGCTGTCCTGTAAAAGCAGACTAGGTTGCTACCCTTTTTCTCAAAGCTGGTGGCTCTTCATTTTCCCCTTAACTTTTAATAGAAGAACATCTAAAGAGCTGTATCGGTTGTCTCTGTGTGATTGGTTGACTGCACACAGTTGATGAATCCCACTTTTAGGGACAACAGGATCATCTGCAGACATTACTTTCCTGCCAATTTTCATCTGTTTTATTTCAGTGTAGTTTCATTCACCCTCATGAAAAACAGTAATTCTGTGTTTTTTGCCATCAAATATCCCGGCTTCCAAGCATCCAGCTCAGACTGAAAGGCACAACTGAAATCTTCAGTAAGCATTCTGTGGAAGAAATACAGACACATTTAAGTGGCTCTAGGAAAACTGCCTTCTGCATAAATCTTCACCAGATGCAAAACTTCCCATTAGAGATACTTAAGGCTACAGTAGCTGCAGCTTCAAAGACAGGGAGGCATGAGAGCTGAATTATCCATTTCCACGTGCTTCATCTGCAGTCTGCTTCCCTTTAACATGCTATGTTACCATCTGGGCCTGCTAATTGTGCTTCATGAGTGCACATTGCAACTGACTAGCCAAAAGCCAAGGTATTAATCTCTCTAATCTTCCACTGAGGTTTATGTTCCCAGAGTTGCACTGAATTTCAAATTGGCTGTTGTGTGGCCACAGTAAATGCCGGGGCAGAGACTCTCTGTGAACTTTTACGGAGATTAGTAAATATGGAAACTGATCTGTTGTCCATGAAAACAGCCACTAAACCAATTACTGCTTTACAACCTTACTGAGGTTGGTCATACCTCATACAATTGATTAGGCCCACCAGTTCCCTCTGCAGAACCTTCCTACCCTTCAGCAGACCAACACACCAACCCAGCTTGGTGTCATTTGCCAAATCACTGAGGGTGCATTCTATCCCCTTGTCCTGATTATTGATAAAAATATAAAACAAAACTGGCCCTTTCAGTACTCAGCCCTTTCAACGTAAGGTAATTTATTATTCTAAAACATATTTATAGAATCACCACCGTATACAATTTTGCATCCCTGACAACTTTTCCGCAAGATGTGATTAAAGGAGTTTTGAAAACCAAGGTGCTTCCTGTTACAAGTTGGGCTCCATTCCTTTTTAATGGGGTTTTAAATATGGAGATCCACTTCTGCCTGTCTAGAGGATAGGCAGAGCTGCAGCACCACAGGTTAGAATGTGCAACTTCACAGCATCCACCAAACTAAGGAGAAGCCCTTCCCCATCAGACTCCATGGGGCCTATGGTTTCACTGATGGCCTCTTCAGAAATTCTTTCTTGCCTTGCAATATATTGGTGGGGTTCAGCATGAGATTTTTTTGCTTGTTGGTTTTAATCTGGTGCTAACCTTGTTCTTTCACCCACAAGATCCTTCTGTGAGAGGTCCCTCAATCAGATAAGGACTTCCTCAGGACTGCCTTTTACCCTACTAATGAAGAAATCTGCATTACTAACAGACAGGCAAAGAAGCTTGTGCTGTTATGAGCTCATCTGGTCAGTAAGTATTTAATTCTACTCCTGAACCTCACTTTAATCTGCTCTGAATTATTTATACATGAAAGCTCATGATAGAGATCTCCAACAAATCACAGACAGTATTGAGGGCCGTTATGCCTATTTGTCATGTACTTCTATTTATCCATTTATTTCTTCTGAACAGCAATATTTTACATCTCTATTTAGTTCTCTGTCTCCTTCATGCACTCTCTATTTTCTCCCATTTATTTTCTTGCCTACCAGAAAATCTTCTCTGTATAAGGAAATGTACAGTATCCATGCCTCTAGCTGTAAGTGTCTGAAGCATGAAAGAAGGATTAAGATATTTGGGAGCTCTTCCTTTTGTGCATAGATACAGCATCTTCACTTTTCATTTTTGAACTTTATTCAGTTCTCATGGGCTCACTACTTAAGTTTGTCCAGGTCCCTCAGGATGGCATCCCATCCTTCTGTTGTGTCAACAGCCCTGCTCAGTCCCTGTTCATCAGCAAACTTGCTGAGGGTGCACTGGATCTCTCTTTGTCATTGATGAAGACATTAAAGAGCACTGGTTACCCTGAGGGACACCACTCATCACTGACCTCCAGCTGGACATTGAGCCATTGGGCACATCCCTCCATCCTTATCCTCTGAACAGCCCGCCCTTCAATTCCATGTCTCTACAGAGAAGGATGTAGAGTGACAACATGGTTATGCTGAAGGCCCTACAGAAGTCTAAATGTGTGACCTGGTGCTCTTCCCTTGTCAGTGGTTACCATCACTCCAGATTGGTCAGGCAGGATTTGCCCTTAGTGAAGGCGAGCTGGCTGTCTCAGAAAAATGGGAGAACTTCTTGGGAAAACTCATGAGCTAGTGCTTCCTGGTGGGGTAACAACAGAGAAGAATTGAGGAGGAGGTTTTGCATACCCTGGAAATGCTCCACTGTGGTCAAACATCAATCATGGCACTAAACACATATTTTTTATTAATTAGAACTGATTTTATACCACCAGTCAGCAGGAACTGCTTCATATAAAGAGATGTGAACATCTGTGTTCTAATCTCATTCTCTGCTTTACACATCCTCTGCCAACATGGCTCAATTGTGCCAAGGGTCAGTGCTAGTACTGAGGACTATCATAAAATCCCATGGGAGAAAACATATTACTTAGAAATATTTTCTTTCCCAACAGTCCCAAGAATAGAGGTAAAACAATGTAATTAATGCATCTGACTGTTTCATTTCCTTTTAGTCACTTCAGAAATCCAAGACCAAAATACATTCCAGAAGGCTTCAAGGACTGCTAAAGAGAATGAATAAGAACTAGCTAATTTTTGTAATCCAAGCTGGATTAGCAGTTAGGTTTAAATCAACAAAGGAGACAGAAGACATACCCTGTAACACACCTCTGCACAGTGGAAGAGGGAAAATTTATTTTGAAAACATGCTAAGGATATAGACAAGAGAATGTCTAAAAGTTTCTAATGTTAGAAACTGGATAATGGACAGCTAAGAGACTGAGGTTTTTTGACAGTTGAAAAAATTAATTAATATTTTGGAAAGCCTGTATTTAGGCTGGAAATTTTCAAGTAATCATGCAGCAAATTACCTTGCTTGCCTTACTTGCCTTATGGCAGTAAGGCAAGCAAGGTAATTTTTGCTATGAATCTAAAGAATAGGAGGGAAATTGTGGAGGAGAGAAATGAAGTGATAAAAGAGGTGAGAATTACAGATTAAGACTGTTTTACTTCTGAGGCATTCCTGTGCTTCGTACGTTGTCTTTACTGCTGAAAAATAAGTGGCTGAGGCAAGGAGTTAGCTGTGGAGACATGGTCAAAGGCTGAAGGACTTTCACATATTTCTATTTTTATTGTGAGTAATGATTATTCCACACCCAAGGTCTGGCTACATGTTTTATGCAGTCTCATGCATTGTTCAATGCTCCCCACTAAAGGGAATAGTCACAAGAGCCATCTGTAGGAGCTTTGAATGATGTGTGTTTCATGATGCTTAACTCATCCTGTGCCACTCTCAGGACCTGGCTGAGATCCTTCCCCAGGAACAGCTGGATGTAGCAGGGCTAAAAGGAGCGCCTGGTGTGCAGCAGCACGCTGTGCACTGCAGCCAGCTCCTCTCCTTGTAGCTGATGGTAGCCAGCAGCAAAAGGCTCTAGGAAAAGAGTGTTGTGCATGGGATTCAAAACCAAAAGGCAACAGGCAATAATAACCTGCATGGTGCATTTTCACACTGAAAATGCAGATGAAAGCCATATCACCTGTCCGTTTTTCACCATTTTGGTGAGGGGTAGGGAACTAATAATTCCCTTGTGTGCATGAGGTTGAGGATGATCCGAGGACTTTCCTCCCACCTGCCCCTTCAACCTAGGTGTGCTTGAAGGAGAGACAAGTATGTTGATCCCTGGCAGATGGGATTATCCATGTGAGGACAGGTTTAGTAATCTGAATACGGAATATGGCTGCTAATTTGTCCTTCTTGGAAGAAAGTAAATTGGATGACATTCATTCATTATCATAAGATCTGGTAGTTGAGAAAGGAACTGGATCTTTCTGTACACGTCGTGAATTGTCACAGCTAAAAGCAGAGAAGTTTGGAAGAGATGTCAAGCCTGGAGTTTGAATCTCTGTTTATTAGGTATCAGCAGAGACAGATGTGGCACCTAAACCCTTTCACAGAGTAATCCAACTCTGTCTCCAGGAGGGAACTGTACACACACACCAAAAAAAAAGCCTAGGCCAGGCATGTGTTCAGTGACTCCAGCTTGGTGGATTTACCTGTCTGGGAGGAAATCTTTGACATTATGTTGAAAACTGAGGAATGGTGAATGCTTCTGCCCCTACACATCTGGTTGTTTCAGCCATTTCTTACAGAGATTGGTTTGATATTTTTCTTCACCCGCATTGTGCTGTTGGTTGTCTTTTGAA
Source organism: Melozone crissalis (assembly GCF_028551555.1). Classification (NCBI taxonomy): domain Eukaryota; kingdom Metazoa; phylum Chordata; class Aves; order Passeriformes; family Passerellidae; genus Melozone; species Melozone crissalis. The sequence continues at coordinate 49,877,127 of NW_026535784.1, read as the reverse complement.
GGAGGAAAGTTCTTTGGGCAAACAGATCAGCATTAATGGTGACTGATGATTGCCAATTTTTAATAAGAGACACCTTCTTGTAATCACTTTTTCCAAGTTCACCTAAAGCATTGATGAAAAATGTGCAACTTCTGAGTTGTTGAGGAGGATGATGCTACTTTTGATCCAAAATTGCACACCAGTTAAATACTTTTGAACTCCGCTGCATGAAGAAAGTCCCCAATGTAGTAGTTTTTTGTTTTTCCTTGCAGAACATAATGTTACAAAGGAATAATTGAATAATCTTGTACCTGAATATCACTGAAATAAAATGAAAATCATGAAAATATAGATAGTGGTAACTCCATAATTCTAAAGCAGTCATCTTATGTTTTCCTGCAATTTTTCATTAACACAAAATTTGGAAAATTTATGTAATGAACTTCACACGTAAATTCTTCAATAATATCTATTGAGGAAGAATATAAAGTACATAAATGGTTTTCCCCTCGAAGTACTGGGGTTTTTTAATAAAGAGTGGATAGATTGGTTTAGTCTACTTTCTAACCCCTAACAAACACCAAAATACAATAAACTATTCTATCCCTCAGTAACCTGGAGCACATTTAACGTTGTTCTTAATTCAAATGTAAACTTTAGGAGTATTGTACCATGCATGTTCCCCAGCACATTTCTGTCACTGAATGCCCCAGAATTCAGCTAACTTTCCTACAATTTTGCTAAGATAAATCATTCCTCCCTTCATAGTGGCACATGTTTGGACAATGGCATGCCTTTCTCCATGGAATGTACAGCTTTAGGTCCTGGACCTGCACCTCGGGCATGGATCAGTCCGGACTTTGCTTGAAGGCCATATTTCTGTCTGCTCTCCGGGTTTATACAGTTATTGTAGGATGGGTTAGAGATTCCAGTGTGCAAGACAGTCAGCTATCTCCTTTCCACTTGGCTCTCTCCCATGCAATAATGTAGAATTTATGGTTTTAATTAACTTGCAGCAAATTCATTTCTTGTCTATCCTGTAAAAGAACAGTAAAAAGGTGCGGATGCACATCCAGATGAAGGCTTGGGTTTTCTCAGATGCCAGAGGAGTGTACATTGCAAATTTTGTAGGAGCTATGTATCTACCCGGCTGGCTTTCAGGAAAGTTTATTGCAATTTTAAGTGGTTTTTTTTCCCTAGAACCTGAGGTTTCTATGGGGTGCAACTGGAAAGATGTCAAGTCTGTGGCCATGCCTGATGCTTTAATGTGGACAAAACCTGGGATATTCTCCTTTATGACAGAAGCTCCATGTTCATGTGTCAGATTTGTTTAAAACTTCATACCCCTCTTCATGTCTGTTCATTCTAAGCCATCTGATTAACTATTTTAATTAACTGTGATTTCTATGCAAAGGCAGCACAAGTGCATGGATTGTAGACTGGATAAGAGACCCACCAGGAACTGGCAGCTCTCGCAAGTGAGGGTGACCTGGCACGGGCATTGCTGGGGCAATTTTTGTGTAGATTGCCCTATGTGATGCATAGAGTAAGTTTTGATGTGTGAGGTAAGTTTTATTTTGGAACATATAAGCTAGAAGATAGGAAATGTTGTATATCTGTGTGCATGTGAATGTGTGTTTGTAGAAACATCTCCATGGACAGGTACACACAGAAAATTAACAGAAGAATCCATGATATGGGCATTCATCAGTCCTGCAGTGTGTTGACACTTTAAAAGTATTATACAATAAATGGTATTAATATAATATAATATAATATAATATAATATAATATAATATAATATATCTGTAAAAAAGAGTTCAAATGGAGATTTCAGAGTGTTCAAAAAGAATATTTAGATAAGTGTTGCATCCAAGAAAATATGGATATGACAGATCATTAATTGCTTGTGAGAGGCCTGATAACACATCATGGTCTCTCCAAGCCAATCTAAGAAGCCAAATTAAGGATGAATATGAAGAGTAGAAAAGACTGCATTGAATAAATGAATGAATGAATGAAGATATGTTATCAAATGTCAGATTATCTCAAAGAGGCTAGGTATTGAAATACCATGTCTAATACTTTTCTAGCTTATACCTAGTTGAGAGAATCCTTTTGGAGATAAGGATCTCATAGGTTTTAGAAAGGCTGTGAATTTCTGAAGAACAGAAAGACAAATAAAGATTTTTTTACTTTGTGGAGTTTTTTTTATCGAATATTTTTGCCCTAAACTTCAATTTATCTGCAACTTGATTCTTCACGGTGTGAGGGAAAGCAGGAGGTAATAATGGGTGACTACTTGGGCTTAGCTGACTTGTGGGGGGGCGGTGTGCAAGAAGCCCCAGCCCATAATATTTGCTGCTGGAGATCCAAGGACTATTCACTGGCTGTAGGTAGCTGAAAGCACATATTTCTGGACTGCTAAATCAGTTGTAGTTAGTTGTACAACTTAATTAGGATGAAAGATCTTGTGGTACAGTGTAATTTGTGTGGTGGAGAGCGCTTCTTTGGGAGTCAGGTGGAAGACACTGAAGGTAAGAACAGATCTTGCTGAGAGTGTGGAAATATCCTTTATGTTTGTTTTGAAGTGTTTACTTGGTAACCAGATATTTCTGGTAATCATGGGAATACCATCTGGTTCTGTGTCCTTAAACTCCCCTGGATACTGTTATGAGAGTCAGTGGTTTGTTTCAAGCTCAAGACTAGAGTAACTGCATCATTTCATGCCTGAAGAGTCATGAAAACTAATAGAAAGACCATTGGATTTCAGGAGAATTATGATAAATTCATGACCATTCTACTGTCCACCTGAGTCCCTGTGTACCTCATATTTATTCTGTGCTTCAGTTATCCCACTAGAGGCAGCCTCTTTCTACAAAGCCTTTGAACAGTTCCAGGTTTAAAGCTTCTTCCCAATATTGTGTGTTGCATGCAGGTGAATGTGAAGCTGCTCCTTTATATGAATCCAAGACAGACCCTCTTGGGCTGTTTCTGTGGCATAAAGTTCCCTACAAAGAGAAAGAAAGATACTCAAATGGAACCACTGCACAGGCCACTGAGCAGGCAAGCAGAAGCGCCTCATGCTGGGGCATCCATCTAAAATAAATGATCTGACTCCAGCTCTGGAAGCACCAGTTTATCTCTGCTGAGTAGAAGGGATTCTAGAGGACTACAGCAGACATTCCCAATGGTGTTTGCACTATCCCCACTTCTATCTTTGCTTGACACTTCCTCCTTTACCTGACTGTAGTGCAATCCTCCTCTTGTGTCAGTTGTTACTCTGGAGTTTAATGTGAAAGTCTTGCAACAGAACAGAATTCAAGGAACCTTTATGGTTTGCAGGATCAAAATCCTACCCTGTCCCCTCACTTTGGTTCTGTCTGCAACAGGACAGCAACACCAAATCTGAAGAAGAAACTGGACAAGTCTTGTCTCTTATAATTTTCCCCTCTGGGAGGGAAAGAAGGGTGAAGACAAAGTTCCAATAAAATAGAGGTAAAAATTTGAGTGTATAAATACAGGGGGAGTAAGATTTTTGCTATTATGGGAGTTTACATATGTGTGCCACTAGAGATTGTTTTTCCAATTTCAGTAGTCCCTTACAAACGTGTAAAATATTACTTTTGCATGGTGCTGTGTAATGAAAGATGCAGACTTGAGGATGCATGTCCCTGTGTGTTCTCAGAGCAATTGTCTGCATACCAAGGTCTATGGATTGGATGGCAAACTATGCTTGTATTTGATGGCTATTGGTGACTTCAATAAATGAACAGCAGTTCAGAAGATTTCAGTAGGAACTGTGCATGCGTATATCCCTGGGAAGCAATTGTCTCTTGGGCTATCAGAATCTGTTCTATTCTCTCTCCTCTCTTCAAACCAAAATAAACAAGAGCATCAGGGACAGTATATGTGATACTCTAATAAGAAGAATAAAACCAAATCCTTGGGTTTGTGCTCCTTTGCTAAAGTATGGGCTTCAGAAAGAAATTAGAATTGATTTCTTTAAATGTCTTTGTCAAGAGACGTGTGAATCTTGCATACAGGGGTTTTGGATCTTCTTTTTCTTGTAGCTCTTTTTATCATCGCAAACCAACACTGAAGTTTCTCCCAAATAACTTTGATAACTATGTTAAAGGCAATTTAGTAGGATCTATATTACTAAGGCATAATTTTTCCCAACAGTGTAATTTTAACTTCATCTAAGGCACAAGACTGCTCCCTTGGGCCTGCTGAAAACAAATATTGCTATGCTTTTCACTGTTAAAAGAAGAAAAAAATGAAAAGACAAAAAGGGAGAAGAAAAAAAGAAAAAAAAATCATTGTAAGAAACTTAACCCCTTCTTGTTGAGCTTTTGCCTGGGCAAATAGGGTGAATAAGTTTTATTAGAAGTAGTTGCAAAAGGATTGCCAGAGGTTCATGAGAAGTTAGAAAGATAAATGGAAGGACTTTATGAGGAAGATGGTAAAGTAATATTCTTTTACTTCATGTAACAGTTGCTGCTTTTGCATGCTGTTTGAGGAAGGAGGACTCTCATGGAAGGGTGAGAGGCTGGGAAATGACAGCCTGAATGAAAATACTGAGGAGAGCAACTTGGGAAGCTGATATGCAATGGCTGCTTTGAGTGAAGAAGGGAGGATGCCCTGTGCTCCAGCCCTGCAGGCAAGGGCCACTTGAGATGAAGTGATCATCTCTACTACACTTGTGTTGATGTGCAGGTGAAGATCTCATTAAGCTGTACATTCTGATTTGGGTGATTTTTTTTTAGTGATAATGTTATTTCTGTAGGGATTTTAACAATATACATAGTAAGATTTTATTATGGTGAAGGTAGGCCTTTGCATGAACCATCCAAAGAGCTGAGACAGGTATTAAATACCTTAATTAAATGAACACATATAGCAACATATCACTTATGCAAATTCTATAGGTTGTCCCAGTCATTAAAGAGTCATACTCCTATCAGTGAGATGAGAACTTCTTGCAGCCAGGGATTTAACCAATCTGTCATGTACAGTGGTTGGCAAAGATGCTTTAGCACATATTACCATTTAGAGGTTAAAATATAAGCCAGCTGACAAGTGGAGTAGCAAATATACTTCCATTATATGGTAGTAGCAGCAAAATTATCATCTTGAAAGAGCCTCACAAGCAGGGATACTCATACTAGAGCTTGAAAAGTCATGCACTGGTTCTTACCCCCTCACCCTTTTCAGACAAACTCCAGAATAATTAAGACACTAACTTTTAGACCTATTCCAAGGTCAGGTCTGAAGGATATTTTCTTTAGGAGAGCAGCAAGATCTGTCTCATTGAAGTCCCTCTCAGTCAGGCCTCGCCCCTGTGAGCCTTGGGGCTGTTAGGTTTAAATGCTTCAGCAGCTGCTGATTGCTGCAGTGCAGCAGGAGGAGAGCCAGCCTCCAGAGCACTGCTGCAAGATAAATACTAGGGCTGATTGTGGTGTGGGACATGGCTAGATGCAAAATCAACACTAGGGTTTGCAAGTGTTAAGAGGATGGAGTTTTGCAGTAATTTTTTTAAAGTATGATTCTGGCATTAACTAGGAAAGGAAAAAGTTCACTGTGTTTAACCATGACTCTCTCAGCATATGTAGATTTATATCCACTTACTTGGAAAGTGGCGCTTGCAAAAAGCCTTAATTCTGGAATTTATCGTTTTATTTCCCCTAGGAAATGCCTGTACTTGTTGATTGTTGGGTCATGGTGAGAGCTCACCTCTACTGTTATTATTCATTCATTGAGCAAATAAGGATTAATCATTTTGTCTTCAAGTCCTAAATGAGCCTGGATTGATTTTTGGGCAAACTTATGCTATTCCCCAACATGAGAAGGATGTGAACTTGTTAGAATGACTCCAGAGGATGATCAGAGGGCTGGAGCACTTCTCCTATGAAGACAGGCTGAGAGATTGGGGGCTGTTGAGGCTGGAGATGAGAAGGCTCTGGGGACACCCTGTAGCAATGTTCTGGTACCTAAAGGGGCCTGCAAGAAAGCAGGACAGGGACTTTGTACAAGGGTATGCAGTGATAGGACAAAGGGTGATGGCTTTAAACTGAGAATAGAGATTTAATTTAGATAATAGGAAGAAATTTACTGCGTGGGTGGTGAGACACTGCAACAGCTTGCCCAGATGCCCATTCCTGGAAATGTCCAAGGCCAGGTTGGATTTGCCTTATTTTTGACAGAAAACTTTGAAGTTACTCTACTGTGTACAGATTTAAAAGCTTAACTTCACTGCTGTGTTTTACAGTCTTAACTTACATTATTTCTGAACTGCCTGGAGACAACATGATAAATATTTTTCATTACTATATCCAAGTATAGTCCTGAAGGATTTCTTTTGTCATTGAGTTGTTTCTAGGAATATTGCTGACTGAATTGTATAATGTTAGGTTGATACCATGGCTTTCTACAATCAAATTCTGTCCTGCTGAATAACTTGGGATTAAAGTTAACTTTGAGAGTAAAAACATATACAATAAGTTGCAGATTTGGTCAGGTTTCTGCTTTGTCCCTATATTGTGTTTGAATGAGTCCTGAAGCTCAGGCTGTAGTGTTTGGCAGGTTGCTTCTGAAAAAGTAACTTGAATAAAATCCACCCAGGCTTCTCTGAGTCAAAATGAGCCCTGGCCACTGCAGAAAGCTCTTCTCAGCAGGCTGGATAATGTCATCTCACACTGCTCCTGGGAGGAATTAGGGAAGGAATTTAGATACCTTCTTATATCAAACAGTTTTCTAATGGGTATTAAAAATTGCTTTACTTGTTACTGTTATCTCTTTAGAAAACACTTCCTGATAGTTGTAACTTTGTCACTGAATTCTCCAAATTTTTAAGGGCTGGATTCTCAGCTCTGCCTACCTGCACTGCTAAATGAGCCATATCACAGTCTGGGAACACTCCTGTGTTTGGGGTACAGTCCCATGCTTGCTCCATTCATTGCTGCTCTGAGGGATCAATTAAAGGAGGTTTTACTTTAATCTACAGCTGACTCCAGCCCTTAGGAACACATGCATTTGGGTACTCTTGGGCACATACAGACTGTACCTAACCTAGCATATAAGAGATCTGAGTATGAAGTAAAATGAATTTTCATTTCCAAATTTGTCATCTTTGCTAATTAGCATAGCTGCAGGCAAACTCAGATAGGTCTTTAAGGAAACCTAGAGAAAAATCTCAGAAGGCATAATCATTAGAGAGGCTGTGTCATTCCAGCTAATCAGGGTTTAATTTCCCTCCCCTCCACTTCCTAACCTATTAACTGAACTGTGCTTGTGGATAATAGTTTTAGAAGTCAGCCTGTAGTCAACTATAACTTGCCAAAAGAAATCCCACTCAGTGTACGAGAAATTCTGTTTGGAGATCACGTTTCTGGATATGGAGTCTTTGAAAGTGCAGCTATTCCATATTCAACAACCAGTTACTGTTACCTGGCTGCATTACCATAATACACTGACTTTGATTCTGTCCCTTTACATTGCCCGCCTACTTCAAAGTCTGTTGTTTTAAGGCGACACAGAACACCAACTGATGTGAAAGTGATTTGGAGTCTTTATTGCTCAACTGTCACACAGGAAATGACCATAAATGTGTCATTCAAATGGGAACTTTTTTGCATATTTTTTCCAGAATACTATGCAATATGTAAGTGATAATTAGCTTTGATGCACAATTTTTTAATGGAACAGCTGTCCATCACCACTAGTGTTATTCAAAGCAATTTTCTGATGATGAAGCAATAGTATTTGGAGGATTCTCTGATGCTAAGTGACCTGTAAACCAGCTGCACCTAGCACACGGACCATTAAATGGGAAAGGAGATAGTGTTTAACTTCAGTAAGATGTGTGCTGCTTTGTGAGCTGTCAGCCTACAGAAGAGAGCAAAACAAAAGGTGCATGAAAGCAGCTGCTGAACAATGCTACAGGAAAAAAGTTCTCTGCATGTGCAACAAAACAGAGGTGCAAAATATGTTTCCAGGTCCCTTCCTCCTGTTTGTCACCATATGACATTTTCACGTTTAAGTGTCCCCATCACATCAGTGAGCCCATGGGTTTCACTTCCCAGCACCTGCTCAGGGGTCCATCTCCCAGTCTGAGATGTGGGGAATGGGCTGTATCCTCCTACATTTGGTGTAGAAGAGGCAGGGCAATAAAACAACCATGTCACCACCCTGATGTGAGAGTTTGCTGCACCTCTTACTGCAGGAACAGCTAATGGACCCGAGAGGGGGATCGCAAACATGCTGATACCTGTGGCTGTGTCTCAGAGGCAGAGCAGCTCTGCAGTACTGATGACCAGGAGTGCTTCTGTGTTTCCAGCAACCCCTGCAAACTGCATCCAGTGGCTGCAGCACTGAGGGAGGAGTCTAGGAAAGCAGTCTGAGGTTTGACCCAAACTTCCTTTGTGGCCTTAGTGCTGTCTTTGAGATCCAGATATTCCAAATTGTTTGAGAACTTAACGGGCTTGGGACAAACTGAGCTTAGTCTTTATTCCCTCTTCATCCAAATGGCACAGGATCAAAATTAGCTATTGTTTCCCTTTACCTTTCTTGGCACATGTATTGTAATGTTTGCTATTTCCAGTGCAAACTAAAAGCTTTTCACTGAGGAGGACTCACATTTGCCACTCTCTTCTGCTCGCCAACAGACAGCAACTAATGCTTCTGGAGACTGTGATTTTTCCTGTTCCCTTTGATATCTACCCTGCCTGCACCCCTGCAGTCTCCCCAAGCAGGACAAGACACAAATTTGGATTTAACTCTGACTGCTACATTACAGGGTCAAGCAAATGTTCAGACTGCTTGAGTAGTTCCAGATGTAGGGACTGCCTCCTGTTAAAATATATAATCTGCAAATGATCAGTGGGGTATGGAATTGACTGGGCTATCTCACTGGGCCACAATTAGACAATAAAACAATACATGCAGGAAGAGAATAAAACCTAGATTTTTGGGAATTCTCTGCTGTTGTTCTTGCTGTGATTTCCTCTTCCCCACACTCCACTCATCTGTCCTGAGTTGACTGCACAAACTATGACCTTCTATTTTTCTAAGCAGATTTCAGTAGACAACTGCATGAAAAGGCAGTGTGGGAGGTGCATAACATTACTTTCTGTATGGTGACTCTAAGAACTAAAAAAAAAACCCAGATACTTTCCAATACATCTTCAGCTGATGGAAATTGGAAGAAAAATGCCCCAGTGTGCTATGTCTGATAATCTGGGATGGAATATGAGCACTATTTCATCCCAGCTGCCCTCTTGTATATTCATTCCATGCTGAAAAGTAGAATGGTCTCTCTTCTTCCACTAGAATGACTGCATGGAATTTCCAGTTCTGGCAAAAGCAGTGATCAGTTCTTCAAATGTCTGTAACTGTGTTTGATGATGGTGAGAATAATCTCATTCTCCACAGTTTACTTGTCAGACATGTTCCTGTTGGGAGCAAAGGAGAGCAAAAGTGTTTTGTGCTTCTCCCAGGAGCCCATTTTTGTGCTAAAGCAACATCTGTGTATTGATGTCACTTTCACTGCTCTCCTTCTCTGTGATCATCAGACCGGGCTGTATCTGGCCTTGTAATGTAGTATCAAATGATATTGGTTCATAAGACCGCTTAAGTGACCTAACTTGTTTGCCTGAATAAAGATGCTTGATTTCTGTGGTCACCTTCTCTGATCCATGACAAAACCTGTAGCTGAGCAAGGAATACCTTCCCTACCACTCAGAGACAGGGAGTGTTTTGCTTACCATGTCAGCAGCCCTGCTAAAGAGTTTCCTGCATAGCTGGAGCAATTGGCAAGCTTGGTGGTTTGCGCTCACTCCTGGCACCTCTTGAGAAGCAAGATTTGCAACTTGGAAACCCTGTATAAAGTAGATATGTGTAAGTGTTATGACTGGCTTAGTGCTCATGTAGAGTGGACAAAATGTATAAAATTTATAAAGAGTACAAATGTAATTTTATTCCAGCCTAATCCTTTCCCTAAAGGAAAAATAGCTTTGGATCTTGTACTACAAGCACCAGCATAACTCTACAAAAGTGATTTGATTTAAAATAATTTAATTGTGACTGTATTTCCAAAAAGTACCCCTCAGCTTTGTGGATTAAACAACACAGCACATACACACACAAAACAAACGAAACCCAAAAACCCAACAATTTTTTCCTAATAACTCCTAAATTACTTGAAGAGGAAGTTGTAGATAATCAGGTAGATTGTTAGTATTATGTGAATACACTGTGTTCACACTGCACTGCAAGTGACAGGACAGGCAAAATCCTCCCAGCGGATTACTGGGAGGCCTGGTAATATGCTTTTACTAGATGTCCTAGGTCTGAGCTGACATTTCAGTCACCTTGGCTGAGGAGAGACGTAGCACCACTAATTTAATCTAAGTTACATAGCTGTAAAATGTGAACAAAACAATGATGACCCAGAGCTCTTATTCTAGCTAATAAAAGTTGGGCTTTATAATGAGCTTTTGGGGTTTTTGGTGTTTTGGAGGGTTTTTGAAAGGAACACAAGAAATGAGCTCTTCCAGTTAGTCAAGGAACAAACAAAAAAGTTGCGTCAGATTTTCCTGTCTAACTGCTCTGGAAAGAGTAAATGGTCACAGGTTTGTACTCAGTAAATACAGATTTATATTCATTTTATTAGCTTAGAAAAAGATGTCATTGAAGTGAAGCAACTCTGCTATGAAAGTGGCCTGAAATCAGTTTTGAACGTTATCTTGTGATTTTTTGTTTTGAAAAAGTGAATGTTTCCAGGCTGAATCCGAGTGTAGCAGTAGTCAGACCCCTCAAAAGGAACTGTCCTTAATTTCTGTAGCATTGCAGGGGACAGTCAGTGGTTTTAGATCAATGAATCCATTCTGAAAGCTTGCTGCTCTTGCATGTCCCACAGGGAAGCATGGCCTAGAGTCAAATCCAAATCCTGGCACATGCAGGAAGGGAGCAAGCAGCTCTGTGGGGTTTAGCTGCCTCCTGGCGGGGCTGAAACACGACAAGCAGGTTTTTAGATATGGAATGCTTCAGGAAGGTCTTACTTGCTTTTTGTTTCTCCCGCTGTTAGAAGTGACTCCTTGTGCCAGCTCTGATATTGATGTAAGTGGGAGCAGCCACAGACCTGCACTGCACTCCCAGGCTGATCTGCCTGAGGGTGAGACACCTTCTCACATTTGGGATATTTTTTGTCTAGATCTCTCTTCAGGGATGGATGCATCATCCACCCTTGTCTTGTGTGGAATGAACTGTCTGCCTGGAGGTGGATGAAGGGATTGGGGATGGGATCCTTCAGCTGGGTTGAATTACCCATCTATACAACCCAGCTAGGTCTGGAGGGCTTGGTTCACTTAAATTTTTCTGTCATTAATAACCCTATCTGAATTTCAGCATCCAAAGATGAAAGCCTTCCTAGTTTATTACAGTCACAGGTCTATACAGTCCACACAATTAATTTTGCCTTAGTGTTCATAGTTACAGCCAAAATATCTGACACTTGGGTTTTTTTCAGGGCAAATTTATTGTGTATTGAAAAATATAGTCCAACACACTAATTCTGGAACTATGCTTGAATCAGGAGTCCTTTTGTAGTGCTACAGGAAAGTCTCCCTGGCTGTGTTGCTGTTTGACTGGGTTTTTAAGTAGGTTCCCATAAGGCAATACCTGCTGGTGTCCTTTGAACTGGATTAGACTTTGTGTTTGAGATACAGCTCAGTAAGCTTCACACTGCATGGCACGGAGCTTAAACACCATCCCATGTGCTACCGTGTTGCCTTGCATATTCATAGGGTTTAACACCTTTTGGGAGAGGCAGGTTTTTTATGGAATTGGTGGCATCAAAGCTGTCCCAGGACTTGAAGTACTTGCTGATTTGAGGTGGTTCTGCAGTATTACCAGTACTGGTAACAAATTAAAACACTTTCCTGTATATGTGCCATTGTTAAAGGGACTGCATTTACTTTCTTTCAATGACTTCCAACTGTGCTGCTCTCACCATGCATTATCCATGTGCAACCTTGTAAATAGCTTCTAGTTCTAACAGCACTGATATAAATCAGAGGGCCATTTTCTCTGGGGGACCTCAGCCTTAAGCTCTACAGCTTGTTTTGAAATGAAAACCATGTTCAATTAAGGTGATTTGTTTGCTGCACAAAGATTTAAGTATCTCATACTGCCATTTATAGAGAGGCAGAGCTGGGAGGATATAAACACAGCATGAGTATTTCTTGTGTGCTCTGCTTTCCACTTCCACCTATCTCTTTTTCAGATACCTCCAGCTGAGATACAGTCTGCTGGAAGTGGGGTGTGATGAGAGGGCCACCAACAGTGTAGGCTGTGAAATTATCTATTCATAGATGGTTCTGTTCAGGGAATGGATAAAAGACTAAGGTGCATCTCACACACACTGGTTTGAAGTTAAGTTCCCAGATAAATAACCTTCTTTCCAAGATAGCTTGCTAGATACAAACCAATGGAAAAGTGGAGCAGGAAAAAATGCTCCTGAACCAAGAATCTTGGGCTTGAGGGGGAATAATATATACAGAATTGCTTTGAACCAAAATCTTTTCTTGGGGGTTTTTGTGTGTCAGTCACAGAAGGAGTTAGAAGGGGATTTGGCAAAAGAAAGTACAGAATGCTCTGTGGTTTAGTACTCATGGTCCCATATGGGTCTGTCACTGTCATATTTTTTGAAAAATCTCTTTGCCCAGGATTTCTCTCCTGGGAAGCTGAGAAGCCTCAGAGAAAAAGGAAAACGATATCTCATTTGCTTCTCCTGTGTTTTGCTGCTTTGGAATGTAGTTGGAGATTGTTTATCCAACATATGAATTGTTTTTACTTATTGGCCAATCAGGGGCCAAGCTGTGTTGGACTCTGAAGAGAGAGTCATGAGTTTTTTATTATTACCTTTTAGCCTTCTGTCTGTATCCTTTCTCTATTCTTTAGTATAGTTTAGTATAGCATTCTTTAGTATAATATAGATCACAAAATAAAAAATTAGCCTTCTAAGAACATGGAGTCAGATTCTTCATTCCCCCTTCATCAGAGGACTCCAGAAAATACCACATGGATCCACCCATAAGGTTTCTGTGGGGACTGTGAGTGTCTTAGCTCATTGCCCTGCTTTGTGCAGCTCAGCCTCCTGCACTGGCCTTGCTCTATATCCCTCTGGTGACTTCTGGCTCTCACTTCTGTAAAACTGGTCAGGCTGACACCACTTCCAGACCTATCCCCAATAACAAAGCTTATTTTGCCAAAAAAAGTCAAATTTCTCTTTGTGCAAAGAGGCCAAGAGACAAGAAGTGCTGCCTCTGCCACAGGGCACATTGGGCCTGTGACATGCTGCAGGATGGGGGACACACCTGATATGTCTCCCTGACATTTTTCTTTGCTACATGAAGACTTTTCAGACAATACCATGAAGATTACCAGAAGGGAATCCCACATAGCTTCACTCAGACTTTTTGACTTTCAGCAAGCCTATTCTTGGCTCTCTGTGTGCAAGCTTTTTGCTTCTCCTGCTGCAGTGGAGCTTGGTTCTCTGTTCCATTTGTGCCATAGTGAATGACTGCTCTGGGGTAGGGAACAGGGAGTAGGACCAGGGTATCTCCCTGTCACAGGTGTGATCTCAGGGTCAGATCCTCAGGAACTGAAGTAACAAACTCTGAAGGTTTTCGCATCCCCATTACATATATCCTGTGGGATTTACTTCTGGTTACATTCTGTTTGGTCCCAAACTTCCTAACTCCACAAGTTTTTTGGAGCTCTCTCAAGGAAAACCATCCCATGAGACTTTACTTGCTCTCCCCCATGACACAGTTTGAGATGTTCTCTGAAGTGCCACATGAAGACCCTCAGGTAGATGAGGGTAACACTTGAGAGCACACATCCATCCCTGCTGACAGTGCCCATGCTGAATTTGGACAGAATCTGTTATTATATGTCTTGAAGGGAAAAGTGAAAGACTTAATCCCAAAATTCTATCAGCTCATCCAGAATAGTCAAGGAATGATAAGAAAAAAAGAGCTGAGAGGGCACAGAGAGAGCCTAGTAAAGTAAAAGGGAAGAAAAACAGATCAGGACCTTGCCATGGAAAGGTGATAGGGCCTGAACACCCAATTGCAAGGAGAGAATTATGCATGAGGAGGCTGTGAAAGGTCTGCATAGCAAATGATTCTTTCAGTAACTGGTGTAGAGAGGTCATGGTGTAAGGGAAATGAAGGCTGAACAGATATGGGGGTGAGGGGAAGTGGGAAAGGCAAATTTCTTGTCTGCAAATTTCTCAAAGTGGATGGTGTACCTTGAGAAAGTATTCCTACAGACTTTCCTTGTTCTTAAGCTTTCCCAGTCATTCATTGCTGGCCCCAGCAAAGATGTTTTTCCTTCTCTTGAGGAAATGGTTATAGCATGGCATATACAGAGGTGGTATTTGGATATGCACTCATAAAACAAGAAAAGGGATTACCAGATTATGCATCAGCAGAGAAGTGTAGACTAATAAGGTGTGAAATGGTGTTACTGTAGGTGGACAGTACAGAAGTGGATGATAGGATGAAGAAGAGAAGCAGATATGATGGCCAAATGTCTGGACAAGTTTCTGTCTGTATGCTGGGAGCAGTGTAGCTGTAATATTCAGGTCACTGTTGCAGTCCTGGTTTTGCTCCTCCTGCTGTCTCCATTTACTTTGTCTTTGAATTTTTTCTTTCACAAAAGCAGCCAGCCTGCATCTGGAGGAAAAGCAAACTGACCTTTATAGCCAGGGCTGCTCTGGGTGCTTCTTGTGCTTCTATTCAATTGTGCAGTGCTCTTTAGCTAACAACAAAACTGAATCATAGCAAAATTAATTGCTGATACAGTGCAAGGGAACACATCACTTACACATGCAATTTCAACACTGAAGATTTTTGCAGAGGGAGGAGAAAAGCAGTGGTGTGCACAGGTCTGTGGCTGTAGAGCTGTTCCAATACTGTTGCAGCCTCAGTTGCTCCAAATCCTTTGGGTACATTTTCAGCTTTTTCACAGTTGTGTGAACACTTGATTACTGTGTTCGTGCAAACCTCCAGTTGAGAGAGAGAGTCAGTAATTCTGGGAAAGCAGGACAAAACTGGTAAACTGTGGGAGTCTTGACAAGGCCATTTGTTGTTATGGTCTCAGGAGGATGATTGTGGTCTAAGACTAAAAGGGTGCAGGGGAGGGAGTGGGGGTAGAGAAGGAAAATGTGAAGAGTTTATTAGGGAAATGCACAGATGGATAAGGAGCTGGCTTATAACTAATCTATAGAATTACTACAGAATTGCTGGCTATTGTGTGTTACAAGGAAGATAATTAGAATCCTGTAATTAAATATGTATTACACATATGGAACTGGTATTTTATCTTTCAGTAGATGTGATAGATATGAGTTTAATGAATATGTTTCTGTGAAATTTCTCTGTCTAGATGAGTCATGGTGTTTATGTATACGTGTATGTATATTATCTGTTCTGTGTTGATAATCTCATTTACATGACCAAAACTTCCAAACTCCAATCAGGGACTGGAGGAAAATTTGTAGGGTGCTAGAGTTTGTAGAGAATTGAAGGCAGTTTCCATACAGAGTAAAACTCCCGGGCCCAGGAGAGTTACCTGGCATTCCCACCCAAACCTGGGAGTATATTAACCCATTGAACTCAATGTTCTGTGGGCTTCCCTCATCCCTGAGGGATCAAGACTGTGACCATCACTGTGACCAATAGACATTAAAATTGCAACAAACAAGTCTTCTCAGGGGATACGCAGGTGGTCACTGCATACCTTTCTAATCTTATCCTATGTTTCTCTTTCTTTCTTTTCCCTTATACTTTTTCTTAGGTGTTATTTTTAGGCTTTTATTCCGTTGCATTCCTAACCAAAATGGCTACATTTTCAAATTTGCCAAGTGCCTTATTCGACCTTAATGTCCTAAAGTGTGCAAGCAAAAGTTTATCAAAGCTCCTGAGAATTTTGTGTTTCTTCTGCACACAGCCCAGAGTAAATCAAACAACCTTCCCCTAACCTGACAAGTGGACCTGGGTATAACAATAGTAGTACTTCTGTATTGATGTATATTCTACCTTTAAAAAGTATTGATGCCTTCAGCTTTAGACAATTGCCTCTAAACCTGAAATGTTTGAGAAGGAATTTCTAAGAGAAGGAAAATCCATGGTCCATCTTCAAGTTTGCTATATAATAGTGCTTATTTTCAAGATTTGGAGAAAGAAAAATGACAGAAAACAAGATATTTTCATTACATATTGGTTCCCAGAATCAAATTATGGTCTGTGCTGTATTTCTCTTTTCCTGCTGGTTTTACTGGAATGTCAGCTGTAACTGCCCAGCAGAATTTGGTTTACCTCTCTAAAGAGTAACTAACTTAAAAACCAGAGGTTTCTAGCATACGTCTGCATTCATATGTTGTACATCTTCACATATATGTCTGTGAATACACACGTACCTAGATTCACACATTCTGCCTGGTTTTATAAATGGAGTTTTAGAATGATTATCTAAACTCCATTATTTCACTCACTGACTAAGATAATTGCCCCAGCTTTTTCTGTAGCAATGCTTGCTTGGAGCAGCTTGACCTTTAGGTGCAGAGTACAACCCTCTGACAGGGGAAAGGAAGATAAATTATACAGATGCACTGCTGGATTTCAGCATGAAACATTTAAGTTCTAATATTTTAAGCACATAACTTAAACGCTGCTGCCCAAAGAGAAAATAATTTGGTCATGTCTTACATTTCATGTCACATTCATAACTTTAAAAGGCAGCTGCTTCCTAACACTGATGAGAGCTCCGCCAAGTTTAGTACAACCCCTGTGCCTAACCAGCTCTTGTCAGCTGTTCTCCAGCAGGTGTCAAAACATTCCGTGACACCCTTTGCAAAGGGTAAGTGAAGTCTGAGCAAGAGTCCCTGCTCTGAATCTGGCCAAAGCAAGCCAAGGAGAGGATGAGAAGGCCAGCCCAGGGCAGTGCAGGTAGCTGGCAGCTCCATGCTGACAGCCTGAAGTAGCTAATGAGAGCAGCTTTGGAAGATCTTGGTCCAAAGGAGGCATATACATCCCTGCACAGGAATGTTTCTGGAATGTTTAATGACATTATGACAGGATCCTTCTAAGATAAAACAAACCAGTCTAGGAGGGCTGCCAGAAAATTAACATAGCATTTCCTCTTCCTTTATACAACAGTGACCAAGGGGACACCAAGGGAGTCTATAAGGCCATGGCGCCATTTGATGCCGAGTCTCATAGTTATGAAGTTTTTCTGCAGATTATCACTCACTCTGATTCCAAGGCTGCCATAATTTAGAGGGGAATAATCCATTCCCACACCATAGGTGGCTCAATGTCCTGCCAGCTATTTTGTCATTGATTTGTGGTTTGTGGTTTGTTTTCTTCCTGAGAGCTGATGGATGGCAGGATGGGGACTGGGGTAACAAGGTGATTCCTACAATAAGCAAAGATCAGATTCATGAGCAGCTGAGGAACCCAAATGTGCATGAGTCTAGCCAGAGTGCTGAGGGAATTGGCGAATGTAGTTGCCAAGACACTCTCCATGATACTTTAAAATCCACGGCAGTCAGGTGAAGTCTCAGATGATGGGAAAAAGGGAAGATTTGTACCCAACTTCCAACAAGGCAGAAAGCAGGATCCTGGGAACTGCCAGCCTGTCAGCCCCACCTCTGTGCCTGGGAATATCATGGAACAGCTCCTCCTAAGGCACATGGAGGAGAGGCGGTGACACAAGTGCTGCCTGGCCAACCCAGGGGCCTTCTGGGATGAAGTGATTCCAGCAATGGACAAGGGAGGGGCTACAGATGTCTTCTATCTTGACTTCTTCTATAAAGTCTTTGACAGCGTCCCCAGTAACACCCTTTTCTTTAAATGGAGTTGTTCTTCTACTGTTCTAGACCTCTCTTTAAACTGGAAGCTTTTGTCAAAACTAAGAAAACCAAAAATCTTCCTTTTATTAAATTATAAAACAAGCTGTACTGAATAAATATTTATTTTATAATAAGCAGTACCCACTTCATTGCATTTTCTTGGTAAAACTGACTTCATTAGTTTTATTGCACCATTTTTACTCATTAAAATTTAATAACATTTGTTGATGAAACTAGGGAAGCTAAATACATTTTAAAATAATTCAGCACTAACTTATTCCCACTAACATATAAAGATGCTACATTGCTTTCTGGAATATTTTGAGCTTAATTCCTAAAGGTATTTCAAGATTTTAGTGAGTTCTCTTGAATTCATTTAAGTAGGAGTTTTTATCCTTCATTTAGTCCTCACTTTGTGGCTGGAAGGGTCTTCTGAGGGAAAGAAAAATGGAAAACCTTATTGTTCTGTTCCTGTCATCACCCAGACTCCAAATAAGATTGGGGATCTTTCTGTATTGGCTAAGTGGGGGAAAAGAGTCACATTCCACTTTCATGTATTAATTGAGGGGATGTTTATTTTTCTGTGGTCCACATACTAAAATATTTACTGTGGAATTGTTAAAGGAGGATACCAGCACATCTTGAATAAAATCAAAGAGTCTAATATCACCAAAATCCTCCACCTTTCCTGCAGCATGTAGAATGAAAATAAAAGAGCAATGTTCTTTTCCAGTCAGACTATCTGAAACTACTTTTAGCCTCCTTGATTTTCAGAGTTAGTTCTTAAATAAGGTGGCAGTCAGAATAACACATAGGTTAGGAAACATGTACATTTCTTGAGTGCTAAGGGAAATTAGGATTTTATAGATACCTGGATTTACACGTGTGTAGCAGGTGCTTCTATTTCAACTCAATTCAGTTTGCAACAGAAAAGCAGAGCCCACACTAAAAATATTGTTTCTTTGTACCAATTTTTCACTAAGAAAAATTAAACCAGTTGTTTTTACTAAGTTGAACCAATGTTTTCACTAAGAAAGCTTGTCACACATGCTTTTATTTGAAACAGACCTATGTTCATAGTTTCAAGAAGGTTAATAACATTGTGATTTCTGGGGAATAATAACACAGTTCATCTCCTAGCTGTCAGATGCTGCAAATATAGCTTGGCATTGGGCAATGATTGTACAATAAATAGTTTCTCTGTACACCAACTTTTTAGACAATTACAGGATTAGCTGATGTCTTAATTTACGCTATCCTTCAGTGTAGTTGGTTATTTCAGGTGATGCTTGTATTTCAGTGTATAAAGTATTCTTTTAAATTATACCAAGAGCTGCTTGGGAATTTGTATTTATCTTCTAATTCTTTAAATGGTTCCATTAAAATATGTAGTCTCTCTAATAGACACCTTCAAATAAGAGATTGTGCACAAACATGCCATGTTGGTTGGAAAAGGGCAATGTAGGATGTTTTCAAAGAGATCTATTTATTAATTAACTCTCCTGTGTTATTAGCAATCAGTTGTGTTGCTTGTTTAGAGAGCTTGGGTTCCAGCATGGCAGGATTTGCAGAGTTAACAGTGTACATTTTCACTTTATATGAGGCAAATAGGGATGAAAATTGAGGTAACAACATGAGGTTGTTATGTTAAATGGCAAAACTGAGTCTAGTTGCTGGGCCTGAATTTAGATCCTTGGACACTGACAAACACTTCTAAATTAAAGAAAATGTAATGTAAAATTATAAGGATTTAGAGAGACTCAAATGCATTCTGCTTATATTATTTAATGCCAGTGGCAAATTAACAATTGTGTTTCTGACATCCAGGACAAGTGATGCATTGTTCTAACTCTTGTATTCTAGAATATAAAAAATCTGGTAATTTTAACAAGATACTTAATTTCCATGCAGGCTGTGTTAGGCATTCATCAGTGCTCTGAAGAATGCTCTTTGTTTTCTATTTGTTTAGACAAATCCAAAGGCTTGTGCACTACAGTTCTGGGTATCCTCTGAGGGTGTTAGGGTGTTGAGGTGACTTTTTTTTTCCCCCACTTCTGTGAATGCAAGACATGGCCAAGAGTCCATAGGAGGCAGCCACTTGCAGCCTAGAAGGGGCCTCCACAATAATTCTTCAATGAAACATAAAAACATTAACAGAGTTGTGATGTTGACATGGCTGTGACACCATAAAAACTGAAGAATTAAGTCATAAAATCAATGGCTCTCACCTCAGGCTTTTCATTTTCATTATGAGGAGACCTCTTGAATTAAAATAGTTTGAAATGAACCTCTGCTGTGTCCAGGAGAGTAGATCATCTGGAACTAATGACTACCAGTCTCCTGGATATTGCTACTGCCAAACCTTTCAGGCTGAGCCCTGGCTCTCTTCAGGATGTATTTTACAGCTGACTGCTAATACAGTCACTGCTTTGTCAAGGGCCCAGATCCAAGGCTTGATGTGGAATTTTCCAAACAGCCTCATAAAGGGCCTGCAAGTGCATTTGGTGATGATTCTTCCAAGCATAGCAGCAACTTTATTTATTGTCTTGATATTGCAGAAAGGTTTTATTTGGCATTACTAAAGAAAACAGGTATTCTATCTCATTTTCCTCCGTTTTCCTTTTGGTTAAGAATGAAAATTCTTATGCTTTTGAATCAGGAATTAAAGATCTCATATGCAAAGACCCCTGCCTCTCCCAAATGGCTGTAACCTGGCGCAATTAAATCAAAGCCTAAAACTATTTTTTGTCCCCTAGCATACCATAGTAGATATCTGTCACAAAATTTGAAGGAAAACCTTCCACAAAGAGATGTTGTCTTACTACTGCTAATCCAATAATATAATTACACAGGCTCTTGTTTCAGAGAAAGTGATACATTGCAGTTTGTGTGTCTGAAAACTTTGACAATTAATCTAAAATTTGATTAGAGCTGAATATTAATATTTTAAAGCCAGATGTTTAAGTGCATAGTGATAAAATAACTGGGTGCCTGGGTACAAAGCAGATAAAAAATAGGTTTCTTTTTCACAGATCTTAACAGGTATTGAGTGCTGCTGGAAATGTGGCTCCATTGGGGATAGTAAAAGGCATTTACCATCTGGCCCATGAAGATATACAGAGTGCCCTGGGAGGCTGGGAAGATCAGGTTTTTCTTTCTGTGTTAGGCTTTGGGTAAGAACCTGCATTGCTTGTTAATGTGCTTCCCACCTGCAGAGCCAGGGCAGGGGGAGGGAAATGGCCATTCGTCCTCCTGGCCATGCTGGGGAGGGGACAGTGGCCTTGATCTCCTGGTTTGGTGATCCTGTGCACACCACGGGATGAAATGATGCCTCTCACAACTGTAGGGGGTTGTGTGTGTGTGTCCTCCAGAGAGGTGATGTCCTGCAGGGGCAGATTTAAACACATTTGAGTTGTGCTGAATGATGGCTTCACATAGGTACACTCAACTCAGGTTTTACTGAGTCTCCTAGTTGCACTAGAGGTGGACAACAAAGCAACCATGGCATTTAAACTCATCTGAGATGGGAATTTATTTTTAAAAAAAGTCAAAAATAGTGAGACAAGATAGCATGTACAGTGCATCTATCAGAAAGGAGCTGTGTTAGAAGATGATTGTGTCTGTCAGTGCTTCAAATCATACAATAATGAAGATACAAGTGGTGAACATGGATGTGCATTGCTGTACCACAAAATACTGTGTCAGTTTTGATCTGGGAAGTGCTGGGGGCCTAAGCAGTGCTGCACAGGCGTATTTGAAAGGTAATTCAGTAAAGCAAGCCCACTATTGGCAGACATGCCCTGCAGTGATTCACATCTCCACTGGAGAAATCCTGTGAACTGCAAAAGGTTGAAGATCACAGCTGCAGTGAGCACAAGCCAGCTTAGGATGAGTCTCTGCTGGGGTTTGAGACGTGACTGACTTTGTGTCTCCACTGCTGGCCTCCTACCTGAGAGCTACGCAGAATGCAGCGCCCATGTTTTGAAAACCTGCCTCTGTGGCCCTTGCCACATGACAGTGTCTTCCTGTTCAGAGTGTTCCTGGGATTAATATTCCCACACTGTGCTGCTCCACACCCCCTCCGAAAGATTCGCTTCGCTGTCAGCTCACTCACTGCCCGTCTGTGGTGAAAAGTTCCTTGGATGACAACAGGAGATGTCATCAAAAATACACTGACAGCACTGCCAATGGCTCAGGATATAACAGCTTTCTCATGGATTATTTACATCATTCTCAACAGCCCAGGCTGCAGTTAGATTTTTTTTCTTTACTTTTCTTTACTATTTCTTTACTTTCTTTACTTTTTCTTTACTTGTTCTTTTCTAGTATTCATTTTGACTTTTGTCTGGTCAACATTCTTACAATGTCCAGCTGCCCTTTCATCTCAGCATCCTTGGAAAATCCAATATACAGGAAGGGTAATTCACTTTGGTGGGGAATGTTTTATATGGACAGAAGACATATGAAAGAAGGGGACAAACAATTGATATCAAATATGTGTCCTTTAGCTGGTCAAGGCACTGGATCATGTTTTTCTGAAAACTTTCAAAATTCTGCAAAACAGTTTTCACTTGAAATATGGAAGGGGAGGTGGTTTGTAAGCCAATACAAAATTTTTTTCACTTTTAAAAATTATTTCTGAGATGAATTGGAATTTTGGGAGGTTTTGTGTATGTTTTATAGTATACTTACATTGGCTGTCCAAGAAAATAAGTATTTCACTCAAATGCAATATGTTTCCTGGGAGCTATGGTTCTATATTCCCATCTTTTTTACAGAGTTCTTCCTGAGATCAATTTTTCTGTGCCTGTCTCTGATGCAAATGTCCTGTTGCTATGACTGGAATTCTGCCCGCAAAAGTCAACAGCAGATGACACTCAAGCCATCTTGGATCATCAGATGCCATGTGGCAGCTTTCTGAAATGACTGCTTCAATTTTCAAACTAATTGGGGGTTCAAACTGTCACTGGAAAGAAGAAATTTCTGTTCTGTACATGGAGAAGCAATTATTATTTTTTCCAAATGGTTCTAGTGGCATGAAAGCTGTACAAGTCATTTGGATGGTGACAGCTATAATTCTTAGAGAATGCATTAGCTCTTACTGTGAGATCCCCCCCCCCCCCCTTTTTTTTTTTCCCTCCTTTCAGAAGATGTCCATAACAGTTTGTGGCAGTCTGGCTGAACCAGACTTATCTCTAAGTGAGAGTGTTAGCAGGCATTTTTCAAAGGCTTCTTTTTTTTCCTGAGAATGTGACCTTTAACACAGGCTCCTCATTAACTGCAGTCATTTAACACAAAATGCCAGTAGCAGGGTATTTTTTCCAGTTACCATAGCAATATCATAGGATATCAGATGGTGTCAATAAACAAAACTCCACTGAAACATTATCATTTTTGAGCCACCTCTATTAAGACAGTTTAATTTATCTAAGATCAGGTGGTAATGAGTTCAGCTTATATTTTTGTACCTTCATGTGACATTTGGTTGGTTTGTGCATGTGTGGCCCTTATATTGCTTGCCTACACATCCTCCTACTCCCCTCAAGGACTGCTGTGCTAAAGTGGGTTTGCAAAAAACTCATCACTCCCCCTGCCTTTTGGCCACCTGCAATCTCTGCAGTTCTCCTGCCTGCTGGCAGGGAGTGTCCTGGGGAGGGGATACATTTAATAAGCCTTTTATTTCCCTCTGCCACTTAGCATTTTGTAAGTTCTTTTAACCTGATGAAGTAGCTGTCTGTGCATTCCTGCAGACCTCATATCTTACCAGGCCCCCAGGATGCTTTACCCTTATCATACATTTGTCTGTTTTGGTGTTTATTTTGGTGCAAGACCACAGACCTGCTTTTCCTTATGGCAAGTGGAAGAACAGAGATAAAAATACCTGTATAGTTCTCCATATAATTTTCTCCTTCCTTCTTCACTGGAAGAAGTGAAAGGAAGAGGGTTATACCTTTTTCCTTGAAAGGGTTTGAGCCAACACATCTTCAGCAGCGGCCATCTGACAGTGTCAGTTCCTATATTGGAAAAGCTGTGCAAATATTTACAGAAGTGACCTCACTTGATTTATGAATATTTTCTTTGCCCATTGACTGCATCTCACAATACTTAGAGAAGTATTGAATTGGAAACAGAATTAATCAAAGCAAGTTGCCTTAAACCCAGTGTACATTTCACATTTCAATGAAAGCATCCAGTACATGGATACACAACCACAAACAGAATTTAGACTACTATAAAGAAACAGGGGCATTTAATTTTAATTTTCTGATGTGCATGATGCTTGGAAAGAAAAAGTCACCGAATAACTAAAACTGATACACGAGTTCTTTATAGACACTAGATGTTCTTCAGGAGAAAGTGTTTTCCTCCCACTGTCATAAGGCAATACCATGCTCAGAAATCCTAATTAGTGGTGGGCCATGAGGCAATCTCAGTATAATTTTGTGTCCACCTACTCCCAGATATCAACTAGTTCAGCTGCAAAATCGTGATGCTGAGATCATTTCTACAGACTTTCCAACAGAAGTCCAAAACATTATAACTGTGTACAGCTGCACCTTATTGCCCATATTTCTACCATTTTCCTACCTGAACCACTTCATTTTCTGTATTCTGCATGTCACATTTTCAGCTCATGGGAAAAGTATAGCTGATTTTTCCACTACTTTGCATGTGCCTCTTGAATATAGAGGGACAATATCCCCTCTGAGACAGAGTTTATTGCCAGCTTTTGTTTCCCTGCAATCAAAAATTTCAGTTTAAGAACTTTAAGTCTCTTGAAGTACTACCTGAATGGGAAAGTTTTGTCAATTTGCGAAAATAAAATGCTTTTGTTTTGTATTCTAGAAGTTTGTCTCATGGTGCACCAATAAAAAGAGGGAAGAACTTAAAGTGTGCTTGTTCAGAAGTATGCAAGACTGTAATACAATGGGGCACAGCACACAATTAAAATGAAATCATCACACCAGAGCTGGAAAGAAATCCTAATAGTTTAGGACTAGGGGTTAGAAATAAAAAAAAAAGCTCATTTCCCAGTTAGTCTCTAGATCCCCCATGTGTATTTCTTGCCTGTAGATATATATATATATAAACAAGCATCAATAACAAGCAAATTGCCATACAGATAATGTGTAGTCAAAACACTCTGTTACTGTATAATTTGATCTGGAAAAATATTTGGAATTCAATTCAAGTGGTCACAAGTGGTTTGTGTTTCTGCAGAGAAGTACAACATTATGACTTGAGAAAGCCTCCCTACTGAAAGGTTGAATAAATTCATAGTTTGAACTCAAGCTGGATGAAATACTAAACAAATTGTTCTTTCTACAGGCAGACTAGAATATTAGTCTGATTTGTGTAAGTAAATTTGCAAAAGTGAGCTCCATTTTCTTGATGTGGTTTTTTTTTTTTTTATTGGCTTTTTTGTTTTTTGGGTTTTTTTGGTTGTTAGTTTTGGGGT
Source organism: Melozone crissalis (assembly GCF_028551555.1). Taxonomy (NCBI): domain Eukaryota; kingdom Metazoa; phylum Chordata; class Aves; order Passeriformes; family Passerellidae; genus Melozone; species Melozone crissalis. The sequence continues at coordinate 49,851,769 of NW_026535784.1, read as the reverse complement.
TTTTGGGTTTGGGGGTTTTTTTTTGTTTGTTTGTTTTGGTTGTTTTTTTTTTTTTAACTGAAGAAGAAATAAGTTGCACTTGAGATTTTAGATAGAGTCATAGAATCATTCAGGGCAGGACTGAAAACTGACCTTCAATTGTAGTTGACTGAGTTAATTGAGACTGTCATTTATTGAACAAAGCAATTTGGAATCAGTGTTACACAAATACTTGAACAACTTGCCACTACCAGCTTTACACAAGCGCAAAGTTTTCTGCCAGGATTAGCTCTTCCTGGAGCAGTTAGTGTTTGGTGAGGATGGTCTTTTCTTGGCTCATGGAAAGACAGAGCCAATCATAAAAAAAGTGTATTCATGGCAATTTTGTGTGTTTGTAGTATATAGGTTTTGAAGAAGAGAAAATATTTTAAAAAAAATGGATTTGCTCCTTCATAACATTCTTTGTTACATTTCTAGCTCACTGAATATGTCCTCTAAATACAGAGCTAAGAGAAGTACAACTCACTTTCCCTAAAACATTCATGGGCAACAACCACTTTTTATGCTTCTACCTCTCTTCTCTTGTCACTTTAGTTCTTTCATGTGAAAGAGTCCCCACATGACCTTCTTCAGTGGTTCTCCCTCTTTTCACAACCTCTTCCATCTCTGTCTCTTCTTTTTTTTTTTCCTCCCTGTAGATAACCAGAATTGAATGGGATTCCCTCTGAGAATGCAATCTTCATATTATCTCAATGCATTAAATAATTTCATTATAATTTTCTGTACCATTTCTGTTTTTTCTGTTTCACAGTCTTGGGATATAGAGTGAGAATATATTTTGAAAAATATGCCCTCACTGTGTTTATTCCTTCTGTTCTCTTCTCCCTTCAACAGTCCTTTATTGAACTGTTCTGCCAGTTCATCCCACCTCCACCTAATTTTGCCAGCTGCTTCTAGAATACATCACAACTTTTTCTGGTGACTAATCTGAATATACTGCTCCCATCTGTTTCTGTGATATGACATGACTATGATAAGCAATAACATTTCTAGACACTCTTTTGGTGTTTATTTTCCTTTCAGAAGAGGTGATCTAATGCTCCTGGCTGACATGACAGCTGATGTGAGGCCACAGGGGCTGAGGCCAGCAGATTGAGGGAGGTGATTCTCCCCCTCTCACTCTGCCCTTGTGAGATCCCACCTGGAGTGCTGCGTCCAGCCCTGGAGCCTCCAGCATGAGAAGGATGTGGTTCTGCTAGAGCAGGTCTAGAAGAGGCCATGGAGATGACCAGAATCCTGAAGCATGTCTCCTACAAAGACAGCCTGAGAGAGTTGGGGTTGTTCAGCGCAGAGAAGAGAAGGCTCTGATGGTTCTCTTTGTGGTTTTCCAGTACTGCAAGGGAAATTTATGAAAAGGAGGTTGGACTCAGATGGTGTTAAAGGTCCCTTCCAACCCAAGCCATTCCATGATTCTATGATGGGGAGACAGAAGGCTGAGAAAAGTTGTTCATTCTTTCAAAAAAAAGGGAAAGGCTAAAAGTCTTCTATGAAATTGCTACATGCAGTAAGTTTAAGATGAAGGAAAGGGAACCCAATAGAGTTAACCTGTAGAACTCCTTAGAGAACAGCTTAAGAATAAATCAGTTCAGAGAGCTGTAGGCCATATCCAGTGCCCATGAGCAGGATGACCTGACTCTTTGTCCCAGGATGACAATATAAGCTGGTTTTAGGACATGAGATAGCACAGGTGAGGAAGGATCAGCTATGCTTATCTCAAGACAAAACACCAGCTTGGATTAATCTTTGATTTCAACAATCAGACATATTCTTGTGTTTTCTTATCCTGAACATGGACATTTGTATTATTTTTCTGTACTTTGGCCACGGTCTTTAAAATGGAGGAATGATGCCATGAAGATTCCCTTAAAATCTTGCAGCTCAGCTGTGAGCATAAAGGCAGTGCAGACAGCTATCCACTGCTGCACAAAACAAACAAAAAAGAGCCACGAGAATTAGATGCGTAAGTTGACAACTTATTTCCTGCCTTACACATAATGTTGTAGAGAATCCTCTGAGTCATAAAGATGCCACCAAATTTGTAGCTTTACAGATTGCTTAGGATGTGCCACCTGTCCTGAGATCTGTAAACATGCTTCTGACTGTGGAAGAGCTTTGCATTAACATAAAGATAACAGAAAATATCTTTACATGATACAGAACTTTTTTGCATTGCTATAAGGATTGTACATTCAGATATGAACATTCACTGAAGGAGACAGGCTGTACAGAGTTTTCATATCAGAAGTGCTGCCATATATTCTGCTAGCCTATAGACAATATTCAACTGACTGTATCACTTTATGCCAAGGAAAGTTTTAGCACATGCATATTTCTTCCTATCTTCTTTCCCCAAAGAAATCAATTTAGATGGATGCTGAAATGAATAATTTCATTGGGGAAATCATTGTAACTGCTGGAAATTAATCTAGGTAGACCTATAATTTAATTCTTAGAGTGACAGTGAATCTAGTTACATTATTTAATGTAAACTAATAGTTTATTGTAACCATAGGGATAGAATGGGATAACAATGACTATCATACAATTAACTATTACTGTCTGTGTGCCTAAATCAATGCAACCTATGCTTTCCTAAAGCTATAAAGCTGTACAATTATAATATACCAGAGATATGAAATAGAGAGGAGTTAGGGATTTTCAAGTGCAAAATGTGGGAAGGAACACTAGGGGTGCCCTCTACCCAATTAATGTATTCAACAGAAAATTAAAATATTATATTCCATTTTCTTTTGTAGAAACCCTTATATTGGTGAAGGTAATAAAGGAGACATTCTGGCATTCAAGTGTATTGTCCATCAGCAGATGTCTAAACTGCTCTTGAAACTTAACCATGGAGCCTGAACAGATGAGGTGGAATCTCTGCTGCTGTTCATGATGTCATATTTAGAATTCAGTGACTATTTATTTTTTATTTTTCATGCTACATGGGCATGATCATCATATGCACTTTGAGTCTGCCATGCCTTAGCTCATGCTTCACGATTCTGTATGGTGTGTTTAAGTAAAATCCTTTTCCTATGTTATCATGAAGATCCAATTTTTGTGGGCAGGCTCTTTCTCTCCTAATTTTCTGGCTTACATCTGGTCAGATGCGCTTCTGTGGTCTACGTGAAAGTATTCCAACAGATAGGTTAAAGGTGAATTGCAGGAGCTAGAAATGTGCCCACTGGGAGCCCTAGGCTCTGGTAGACCACACATCATGGCATGAACCAGGAAAACAACTTTTGGGGCCCAGAAGAATCTGGTTCACTGTTAGAAGCTCTAAGTCTGAATGGAGGTGCCTGCCCTGCCTAAAGCCACTAAACTCTGCCACACAATGTATTTCATAAACAAATAAACAAACAAACAAAGAAACAAAATAAAGCTTTGCTAGAAGTAGCTATAAGTGCTGTCAAATGTCAATGGTTGCTGCACCTTATAGGGAACTTTGCTCTGAATACTTCTGTGTCTGCTTGGGCCTTGAGTCCTGACATATCTAAATTATTTTCTTAATAATTATGAAGCTGGACTGCAATAATTAATTGCTATACAGTTTGGAAGAAACATTCTGAGCAATTTTCCTTACATTAAAGTAGAGTGATAGCAGGGAGAAAGGGCAAAAATTCAAACCCACATCTCAGACATTAAGCTACAGCTTAAATAATAGAGATTTTCCCTATTAGAGATATCACTTCCCCCCTCCATTAGGACAGTCTGAATTTTATGTTACATTTAAAATTAAGCTCAACCTTTCACATTACACCAGAAAAACTTGCATCCTCCTCAATTTACAGCCCCTCTAAGGGTGGAATTAACTTATTTTAGAATTTACAAGTAAGCCATTAATTAGTTTAGGACTGAAAATTGATTTTAAGTTATGTCTTTTAAGAAATTTAGCATCTGTGCTACTGGGTTTTTTGTCCTGGGGGTTCTTAGTTCTCCTAGAGAATAACCAAATTTCTTCAAGCTATTCACACCATTAAAAATAATTGAAAGTGTGTGTGAAAGTTATATTTAAGGAGGAAACTAGCTTGCAATTAAGTGAAATTATTGATGATAATTTCTTGACTGTGTAATGATGGGTTTTAGGACATACATAATGTCTCAGTAATGTTTTATTTTTTACCCTTAAGTTAGTCTCATCCTTAAAACTATCTTAGCTTTATTTGTGTGGTAATTGGCACTGCAGGGGAATTTGAAGTGCATCATCCAGTTGGATTTGCTCCAGGTCCTTCTCTCTCTCCCAGAAATGATCACAGTACTTTTTCTGGGGTTTGGAGTAAAGGTGGACTCGTCTGCATAATATTCCCTCCTGTCCTTTCTTCCCCTAAGGAGCTCTGGGATGCAAAGCCCCAGGTCCTGCTAGAAGGAAACACAGGCTGGTTTTATTTCAAGTAGCTTAACAACAAAATATTCTGCTCCTTTGTAAGCATAAGCTTGGGTGGATGGCTTCTATGACAGGGTCCACACTCAGTGTGCTGAGAGCTCTCCCACGTCCTGCCCTACAACCTTGGGTTTGCTGCACAAAGGGTTCAGAACTTGACACTGAGCTTGTAGTCCAGGCTCTGTGCCTTAAAGCATGTGACTGTCACACAGCCAAGCCCTCAGGAGGCTGAGTCCATTTGGCCTCCTGGCACACGGTGCCAGCCAGGACTGTTCAGCCTGTCATGCTGAAAGGAGGGTGATCTTTCAAGGGTAACCATGGAGGAGCTGCCCCAGACAGAGCAGAGCATGTTTGCTGCTGTGTGCTTCACAACCCCCCACTGAATAACGTGAGGAACGGAGGATTAGGATGGGTCTGGCTGCTCCCATTGAAAAGCTGGAATGAGCAAGGAGCCTTTTACCAGCTAGGAGGTACAGGCTGAGGGAAAGCAGGAGGTGCTGCTCTCTTACTTACCCAACACCACAGAAACATTTTCTCAAGGACATGCACAAATTTTATTAAGTGCACAAATTTTCTTTGGGATTAGGAGGTTCAGTTGGTTGGCATGACTGATGTACAGAAGTTTCTGCTACAATTCTGAGTACTGACAACTATTTGCAATATTGCATCGCTACTGTTCCCCTCTTACCCACAATATCAGCTTCAACTGGGTCAAGAGAAGATGGCCTCTAAGAGAAATTTGAAATTTGGGGTGTTTTACATTTCACATACTTGAAACGCTCCAGTGACATGGCTCATCTGCCTGTTATAGGTGAATAAAAGCCAAGGTCCATGTTGTTCTCAACACAGACGTGTTATAAGACCCACATCCCCTTGCAGCTTTGCTTTGTGTCACAAAATGTCAAATGCAGCCTCTCTGACTGTTAGATGCATTATCCTTATTGAAGTGGAGTACTTAAGAAGCCACTGCGCAAAGCATGTCCCAAGCTTTCATGGATCATTGCACCCATGAGGATGGAGCCCTGAATGATAGACCACTGAAAATGGAGATAATTTGTATCTTTACCTCAAAATGCTGTGCCAGTGAAAATAACACATTTGGGAGATTTACAGTAGCTGAACCTTTCTCTGCAAGAACATAACTTTGCATTGGAAGGTTTTGGGCTAAGGGAAGACTTGTCCCAAGTCAGAAAGTTCTCTTCCTTCCAATAAAATATAACAATGGTAACAAGTGGAGTGGTTAATCTGTGAGGGTGGGACAAAGATTAAGGGTAGTTTAATTATGACATGCAGAGCAAGAAATTTTGCCTCAGCTCTCTCTAAAGACAATGATGAATGTTCATTATGAGAGGAAAAGGAGAACAAAAAGAGCAGGGAAGTAGAAATATTTGCTAATAGAAATTACCATATTCAGAATATATAGGAAGAACTAAAGTTTCAATGATTGTATGGGGTGCTCAGGTGTTCACCATCTCACACCACGCACTTCCCCTCCACTATCAGCAGATCTCAAGAATGGAAGGTCCCCTGAGGCAGATTGAGACAACACCAGTGAAATACAACCCAATTCTGACCCTAATTTACTATTTCCTCACCACCCTTTGGAGCTGGCTGCCCTACAGTGTTAGCAGAGGTAGAGGAAATCTTCCTTATTTTTTATAGCATTCCCTTATTTAAGCATTCCCTTATTTTTTCATACACAGTTCTGAACACCTGTTTGTGGCTAACACTGCACGGGCAGTGCACAGGGGAAGGACTCCAATTCATCCTTAAAACGAGGTGTGCTGTGACTTGTGGCTTTCAATGGGACAACATAAAGCAAAGTAATGCATCTCCAGACAAAAGGTGACAGATTCTGAATTTAGGGAGTTAATCTGTGGTGTGCTGACATGAGATATACAGAGAAATAACAGATTAGTGGAGAAACTCGCTTGAGAGTAAATGTAGGATGGATGGTTGCATGGAATATATCACACAGTGTCTTATCTAGATTTCTGTCACACCTGTGAGCACAGTACTTGAAGAAGGCTGTAATTGATAGCTTAAAAACTACAACTATTCTGTCAGCTTGCAGCTTCCTTATGCACATCCAGTGCTAAGGAATGAATTTTTTAGAGTTTCCATTTATTTCAAACCATTAAAATAGTCTGGTTCAAGAAATAAGTGCCCATGCCAAAATGGTGAAGAAACAAGCCGGTTGAAAGTGATATATAAAATGAATTCTAAAATTAGGACTTCAGCTTTAGTGAAAAGTTGTCAAAGTGCTCTGAAATTGATCTTGTTTGATGCAGTCTTATCTCCCCAAAATCCAAATTACTTTTCAGTGAGCAAAAACAATTCTAATGAATCCTATGAAAAACTTCTGACAGGCTGTTTCTCTAGAACCATATAATTTCATGCTATATCCTTGATCCAAAAACAGCGACACATTTGAACTTATGACATTGGATAAAAAGCACCACTTCTAGCCAGTGAAAGATATTTGGTCATTGTGTTGTATTTTTATATGTCTTCTGTGTTAACACTAATGATTCCTATTTGCAAGAAGGCTAAAAGTATACATTTGAAATAAATAAAGAAGCCTGACAAAGAAAGAAATATGAAAGGCTGTCTGAGAGCCTTTTAGAGTGTTCAGAAAAACTATAAATATTGCTAGGCCTGCAACTGAACTGCAATAGTTAACAACACTGGTTGAGTTTTTTCACTTTTGGTGCTATGATATCCAATGCCCATTTCATTTGACACATGGCACTTCCTGCCACAAAAAGGCCATGCTATGAAAGCCCACCATCTCACCCTTGAATGTGAATCAGTTGAGAGTTTAGAGCTACATGTCTTGATGTGAATCTACCTCAGGAAGATGGTAAAAACAACATTGGTTTAGAAGAACAAAGCAAAAAGCAAGGAGGGTTGCCCACAAGGATGTCAGTCCAGCTGAACTCACATTTCCCTTGCCCTGAGACCTCACAGTTTGGGATAAAGCTGAATAGACTCAGTTCTGGTTTTACACAGCTAAATCTGGTAACAGCTTACAAAAGCCAGCAGATCCTAAACATACTCCATTATCAATATTGCAAAAGCAACATGAAGGCAAAATAAATTCTGGTGTTAGAAACAGACAGTTCATCTTCCCTATACTTTCTAACCTATATAGGATATTCCTAACAAAAACTTGGGAGATATATTTCTTCCTTGCTTGTAGGGGTTTTCACATGTATCAGGCTGTTTTCTCATCTGGAATAGATCAGTCTGGTTGGCCAAACTGCATTATTACATGCAGAGGCAGAAAAGGGTCCTGCAATTCTTCATAACAGGACATAAAACTTTCTGTTTATGCTGAAGTGTAAACATTTGATTATATGGAAATGAGGGAGTATATGCTGCAAAACTAAATGTACTCTATGCCAACACAGAATCACAGCCAGTTAACAGCAATAGCTAATGTCCAATTTGGTGTCTTCAAGTAATCTAGAGATGTTTGTATCTGGCCTTAGCCATGCTTCTGGCCAAAAATATTTCTGATCACTGCTTTGGATAGGAGAGGCAGAAGATTGCTTAAAAAATTCTCAGAAAACTCAACAAAAAATAATAACTCCTGAAGAAATAAAAAGTAGATGGCAACTTCCTTTTCACATTATTGTAGACCTGAGCCTTATCAATGAAACAACATCTCTTTCTCTTGGCTAGATCTTTCTCTTGTGGCTTTCTGTCACAGTCTGCAGTTGGCAAAAGAAACATCAATATATAGTGAGGGAAAATTTTCTAAATACAGATAGATATTTAACTCAGTGTCAGTTTTATGCATAAAGTTGGCTCTGGAAAGGTGGTTCTACTACACCAAGTGGCTTCAGAGTAATGCAAACTGCAATAAGTACATGCAAAAATATAGTTCTAAGCCATTTGGGCTGGTGAAGAAAAGAATAAAATTAGATACTTGAAATAAATATTTCTCCTTTCTGAGCTGGGAGATGCAAGTTTCAGACTTAACTTATAAACAGCACCAGTAGGAGTGTTACTATTTTTTGGAGAAGTTAAATTTGGTTCAAAGCTCTAAGCGCAAGAGCTGGGTTAGTAACTGATGCATATAGAAAACGTTCATCCTGTAAATATTTCAGTGACAATAATGATGAACAGTAGTTTGTACTCATCATGAGGCTTCCCTAGGAAGGTCTCAAGGATCCTTGACAATCAATAATTAAGTCTAGTAACAGCCTCTGTGCTGCTTAAGAATTTTACTAGCTTTGAGAGAAGGAAACTGAGATAAAAACAACTTTCTCCCCAAACTTCTCTGTATCCATTGTTTCTTTCCTGCCATGTTGTAAGGACACTAGAGAAGGGCATATTGTCAGAAGCTACTTTGAATATTAATTTGAAGGAGTAACACTCTCTGATAGGACAGCGGGGTTTTTGTTTCATTTGACCAGATGGAGATTTGTGTGTATGAGTGATTACCCAGACTTTGTACAGGAGAAATGAGCTGCCTGTGCTATGCTGGTTCTGTTTGAAATATAGTTAATTTTCTTCCTAGTACATATAAAATAGCATGGTTTGGATTTAGCATGGGGATAATGTTGATGACACACTGATGTTTTGCATTATTGCTCAGCTGCGTTTCAACCAGAGTCAAGGACTTCTCAGCTTCTCCTGCTCTGCCAGTGAGGAGGCTGCAGGGGCACAAGAAGTGGGGAGGGGACACAGCCAGGACAGCTGACCCAGACTGGTCAAAGGGATATTCCATGCCATGTGACATTCCCCTCAGTACACAAACATGGGGGAAACTGGTTGGAGACCACTGCTTGGGAACTGCTTGGGCATTGGTCAGTGAGCAGTTGTAATTGCATGGTTCGTCTTTCATTGTCATTATTAGCAGTATTATAATTTTCTTCCTTTTCCATCCCATTAAACTGCCTTTATCTCAACCCATGAGCTTTCTCATTTTTCCCATTCTCTCCCCCATCCTGCAGGGGTCAGGGCAGTGAGAGAGTGGCTGTGGGTCTTTGCTGCTGGCTAAGCCAGCAAGCCCATTATATAAACTCAATAGAAATGAGACATTCGAAATAGGCCAAAAAGGCTAAAAGTGAATGTCCTTCCTCATTGAAAACTAATATATCTAGATCAAAACTATAGATATCTAACTTTTATACATATCACACAAAGCAACACAACTTCCACATGCTAAACTCCTTGTCTTGAAAGTCATTGTTGTTGTCTGTAAGCTTTAGTGGACCTCAAAGTAATCCCATCTAACACTACCAGGGAAGAAGAAGATGAAAAATACTGAAACATGGACCAGAGTGAAAATGAGTTGCTGGTAACTTTTTCTTGGCCCCACTGACACCATGGGGTGTTCTGGCACTGACCTTGCTGGGATCATTAATTCTCAGCATTGTTGGCGACAGAGTCTGTGCCCAGCCCAATTTAATCTGGATGTACCTGATCTAGCACAGTCTAGCACAGCATATGACCATCCATCCATTGCCAAAGGAAAGTCCCATTATACACAGAACAGAGATGCAAATTTCCTTCTTCACTTGAAATTTATTAGACAGAAATATCTTACTTCAAAACCAGTCCAGGTCCCCTCTCAACTCTGACACTGCTTGTTATTATCAATCCTTTTGACATTTTCTAGCACTCGATTTACCTGCCCCTGCTGAACTGTAATTAAGTCAGAAGTAAAATGGTATTTAAAACTTTTGATGATTTTAAAATAGCTTTTTTCAGGTCCAATAAAGAACATAAAGCTTCTAGGGGATTTGATAAATAAAAATCCATCAAGGCCAGCCAAACACTTCGCTTGACTCAAGAGTGTCAGTGTGGTTTTCACGGGTCATGTCCTGAGCCCAACAAATTTTGGCATGGCCAGTCATTAATGTTTCATTGTAGTCTCTAAAAGCTGGGAAAGGGCTTATCCTCTGATTCATGATAGCTTTAATGCCTTCCATGCTCAGGGCATTTTTTCTAACACTTGACCTCACTTTCACCAATTTTTTTTCCTTTCTTGGTCACATTCTATATAGCAGTTTGAGGAGTTGCTGTCATCCTTGTTTTGCAAGTGGAGGCTTTGGAATGCAGTTATCAAAAAGAGAGCAGCAGCACTGAGCATAGGCACAGACTCCCCAGCAACTTCTGTTCCCAGTTAGTCCAATAACCCAACAAAATATGCAGAGGCGACTTAAACTAAGTTTACAACAATTGAGAACCTCACAAAAAACAAGGCATCTAATTGTCATGGGAGAATTTACTAAACAGGGTTTTAGTATCTAATGGCAGTTAGAGGCTGTAGGAGAGTAGTATCTCAGAATACGTGACATTTTCTGTCATTCTTTTGCCTCTGTGATGCTGATCTGAAGCAGTAATACTAATTTTAAAACAGAAGCATCTTTAAGGATAAAAAAAGCAGAGAAAATTTCCAAAGGTAAGAAGAAGAATGAAAAGAGAACATCAAGATGGAGGCTGGCTATCTGACAGCTCTTTTAGGAGCTTGGGCTTTCTGAAGAAGAGCAGTGGAAGTTTCCTATTTTGATATAATTTTCTTTATCATTGGTACTTTGAATGAAAACATGCTGGAAGTGTGTGCATAAACGAGCTGCAGCAAGAGAAAAGTGGAATATGGTTGTCAGGGCAGGGATTACCAGTGTCCTGAGAGATTGCTGCAAACTTTCCCTTCAGTGGGGAAATATCTACCAAGTTTAAAAGCTCAGAGGCTGTGGTGAAGATCTGCAGCCCAGACAGCTCACCCAATCCTAGTCCCAGTACAGGAGTGGTTCTGAATGTGCCAGAGGGTTCAGAACCACAGCACAGTGGTGCTGTGTCCTCCCTGGGACATCTCAGAGCTGAGGCTTACCAGCAGCAGCAGCCATGAGGGTTCAAATTCATTAGAAATAACTGAAAGCTTTCCCCCAAGATATTTAGGTATTTCCCCCAAGGAAAAGCAGCTTGTGCAAAGAATGATCCCTTTCTTGGGGGAGAGGGAGAGAAATGTTGAATGAAAACATGTTTTATGGCCAAAACAAAAGCAAATTTTCTAAGCTTCTAGATGTCTCTGGCCAGAAAGGCTTTTATGGGTGTTTACCTTCTTGGCAGCTGGTAAATAAACTGAATAGCTTTATGAGAAATTAAATTCTAAATGTCTACAGATTTAATATTTCTGCTGCCGTTATCAAACTATGATCTCAGGCCAACTTAATTGAAACTTGATGTGATAAGAATTTTTACTTCAAAAACAGTATTATTCTATTGTTTGTGGGCATTTTTTTTAAGGCTGCTGTCAGCCAGGAATATAATGTGGAGGGAATTTAAATTAAGAGGAAACATGCTTTCACAGGGATTAATACAGGGAGAAGGAAAAAAAAAATGTTGGGGAGAAATAGAGTTAAAAACCGCATTTATATTAGTGTTTCTGACTGGAGTCTAAAGTTACACTTCCCAGCTCTACAAACAAACAAAAAAAAAAAAAAAAAAAAAAAAAAAAAAAAAAAGAAAAAAAAATAGGAAAGAAAGATTGGCAATAAGGCAATGACAGAGCAAGAAAGCAAGATAAACACAATGAGGTACAAGTACAATTTCTTTAAAGTAGACTGCAGATTTAGATAATTTGCAGGCATCTGGGCATTGTGGCTATCAACACAAATATCTTAATTGCTTTCCCACAGGTCTTACACAGTAGTGCTTCTTCTTTATCTACTTTTTCTTGAAGGCATCTTGTTGAACCTTTCCTAGCCAATTTTCTTTCTACCAGTTTGGAATTTTTTGCACTTTTAAAAGTTATTCAGCTTCCTACAATCACCTAATCCAGTAAGTTTTTTGTTCTTCATTCAGTTCTTACTAGCAGGGGAGAAGCTCGCATTTGTGTGGTCCATTTATTAATCTGAATAAATGAGAATTAATTTTCTACAGGTAATGTGTCTGCAATTATTATTTTCTCTGCTTGAAGTTGTGAATACATCACAGAAAGAATCAGATCACGTTGATTATTTCTTCTGCTGAATAAAGAGCTGAACAGAGAAAAAATTGCTAGCTGTAACAAACCCCCCACAGAAGAAATATAACACTCCAGTGGAGAAGTGCACACATGAAATGTGACTGACACCTATTCTGTGCCCTTAATTGCTCTTTGGGTTTTGTACCTTGACTGCTGTGTGCTGTGTTTGTCTGAAAAACCCAACTACTTTACTGAGAATAATAAATACGCAAAGATTTCAATGGGATGGGGGAAGTTTTGTTCTGTTTCTGTTTTCTCTTTTTATAACTGTGCAGTGGAATGCTAAAATTTTTGTGTTCAGTAATGCTGGCTCAAAAATACATTAATTATTTGTTAGTTTTGTATATGTCTGTGAAGAATGTGTGGTTTATACTTGAAAAAAAATGTACCAGATGAAATCCCTTCTTTTTCATTTGATGCATTTTTTTGTGTGACAAAACACAAGAAAGTGAGCATAGGGCAATAAAATTTGCCTCATCCTTGAAAAACAGAAGAAATAAATCAAAATTGTTAGTAGAAATATTCTTCAAAGTCTCTACACTAATAGAAACATTCATTATGATTAATCCTTCCTGTCTTAGCCCAACATGATGGAAAAAAGATAATTAAACTGTTGAGAAATGTCACAGCATTGCTGCCTGTGTGTTTGCATAGGCAGGGAAACAAAAGGAGCTTGTAAAGGATTCTTGCATATAAATGTTGAATCAGAAAATATGTGTCCTTACAGTGAAAGCATCAGAGAAGGCAGAGGCAGGGGCTGGCTGGAATAACAGAATTTCTGTTCCGTGAACAAGTGCTCAGAGCTTGTTAAGAGACAGGGACAGCAGATGTTAGAATACTGGAAATGGTGTTTTGGCAATGACAGAGTCAGCTTTCCTGCTGGTTGGTGCTAACCTAGAAAGGACAGTTCTATTTCAGCATTTCAAATGAGCTGCATTGCTACTGCTGCCATCTCCTCCTCTCCTCTGAACCAAGTTTTCTGACTTTTCTCCCTCATAGGAATGCTCCCATGTCCAACCTTTTCTCATGAAGACCAAGTAAACAGAAATTGGGTCAAAATGTCAATTTTGCTCAGTACTTTCTGCTTTCATATTTGCCAGTTACTCATTCTTGATACTTTTTGTCAATTTCCATTTCTTGTCTTCTATGTAAAAATAAAAATTAAAAAATCTGTTAATTGAAGAAAATAAAAGAAAAAGGGGAAAATTATTTTTAAGCAAACATAACAGGGTATTTTTCAATGATTGAGAAGACCATAGTAAAAAGCCTGATCTTCTTGCCAACAATTTAACTGTGGGTGAAAAACTGTGTTTACAGTGGAGTGGTGTTGTGTAGTGCAGCAGAGAAGCTCTTATCCAAGGGGGTGATATTACAGCAAAAGAGTGTTTCCATCAAATGACGTGTTGTCATAAAACTTAGTGCTTAGCAGTTCATAATAAAAAGTAATGGGTGTATAAAGTATTTAAACCACTTTTTGATTTTGAAATGGGTCATGAACAAATATATGGGAAGGTATGTTCAGCTTTGGGAAAGTATGTTCAGCTCCACAACAGTTCTATAAAATGAAATGGGATTAATTTAGTGGCACATAAACCCACGCCGCCAGGACAGGACGTGGAGAACACAATGTTCATATGAAATTTAGGCTCCCAGGTGGTTCCCAGGGATTCCCAAGATAGATTGGGTAGTGTCTTTGCAGCTTTATTTTAGCCAGGTGGATGCAAATTCTTTTTATGTTGTCCCTAATTTTGTGGGCTTGAGTTGGATGCAACAGAACTGCCTTTCTCCCCTTGAAAGCTGACCATTTTAGGCGTGTGGAGAGCAAGCCGAGAGCATCAAGATCTGACCCAGAAGTTTTCACTTGAAAATAAGCTTATGAGGGACCCAGAAATACTCAGAGAGAGTAAAATTAGCACCTCTGTTCTGGAAACATGATCCTAAAGAGTAATGTTTATTGTATGAACAAAGTAACAGAAAAAAAAAAAAACATTGCTGGCAGTGCCAGTTGTTATTTAAATTACTTAATATCAAATTTCCAGACTTGCAATGCTTCACTCATCTTGCTTTTAGACAGATTTTTTGCTGCTTTGAAACAACTTGCAGTCATATTAAAAGGTTGTTTATTATTAAAAGGTTGTTAATTTTTTCAAGAATTATTACTGGATTCAAAATTTTTTGAACTAATTTATGGTAAAGTGGACTTATTTTCAGTCGCCAGCCATGGCAGAGACCAGATGTGCTCCCTTGAGAATATTTTTGCCAAACTCTAAACAGGCAAACCGATCCCCCAAAATCCAGGAGTTTCCAGTGTTGAATGACTCTCTTTTTCACTTGGTCTCACTAAGAGAAGGCCTGCAGTTTCAAGGGGGGGGTACCATTTTTGTTTTACCCTGTACTTGTCACATCCTGCAAAACATTTTCCTGCTTTCAGCCCACTCGGAGGTGTAGCACACATCTCCTCCAATGCACTCAGCTAATGCAGCATTAGCCACTCGCATAACCACTGAGCAGTTGCTGAAGTGCTCTGACAATATTATATCTTACAACATTTGCTCTGCCAAGGCTTTTGCAGATTCAGTTTGTGCCTTTCAAGTCACTCAGCAAAGGGAAAGAACGCCCCCCCCTATTACACGCAGAACTTTTTAGGGCTCAGAGAGCAGAAGCGACTCGGGCTCCCGAGGGACTCATTCTGTCAAACACACACACCACCATTACCATTTTGATATCACTACTGTGGTGCTGATTAGAGTTTTTAAGCAACTCTGGTGGTTTTAGCATCTGTGGCAGGGAATTTAATTGGTGCAGCAGTGCTGTGTTAAGCAGCTGAAGTGTCCACAAGGGACTGCCTGGCTCCCAGCTCTCCGTGAAGGCAGGAGGAGATCCTCAACAGCTTGTCCACAGTAGCTGATGATCTTATCCCTTATGTTCATGTTTTGCCAAGGCTTATTGCTGTGGGCAAACATGATGTTTCAGCTTCAGCTGTGCCTTGTGAACAGGATACTTCCCTGAGTCTGAAGGAAAGCTTGGGAAAGGTTTAGCTAAGGACTAAAGCGCAGGCCAGAAAACAGAGCCAGAAATACAGCAGCCACACGACAAAAATGCACTAATGCAGTTCCAGTAGTTTGGCCCTGAGAGCACAGCTGTAGTGTCAGATCAGGCCCCATCAGCTGAGGGGAAGCAGTGTGGTGCTGCTGCATGACCCAGCAAGATCCTGCCCTTATTCTGAGGAATTTGTGTCAGGAATAAGGCTGTGATTCCAAATCTGTTACTGGCTGCATGGATTCAAAAGTGATTTTTCCCAGCCATGAAAAGGTTTTGCTGTAGATCAGCTGCTTTTTTCACATCCTTGGTTTGACCAAATCATCAGGTCTTGAGGGCATTGCCCTGTGAGAACAGCTGAATGGGGAAGGTGAGCTCAAACACCATAGAAAGCTTAAGACCAATTCCCAGGTAAATAACAGTTGCTGGCAATTTCCCATTACTACGTTTTTTCACCACAGGGGATTTATGTGAATTTTCTCTTGCTGTGCAATCAAGTAAAACTTGTAGTCTTGAGCACTTGGTTAATATTATTTCTTTGGCACATCATGTAGATAAATAAGTTTTTTGCAGTAAAGTTCATGTTCCAGCATTATACTCTCACTTATGATAGTATTTGTAATGTGCCTCTTAAGCAATTGCTGTTCAGTTGATGAGCTAGAGACAAATTACAGTTTTCTGTGTCTTATCATTTTTCTTTAAATTTTTTTCTACAAAAAATTAGAGGGCTGAATAATCTTTTCAGAGCCCTAGCTCAGCCTCCATTGCTCTTCTTTCTAACCAAGCATTTTAACAAATACTATAATCAAGAAAATATAGGTGGTTTGCACAGTGCAGCCTCTTATATGATCACATCTCCTTTATGGATAATAAATGCTGATGGGGCCCGAAGGCTGTTAGACCCCCCAGATATTTCTGTGCCTTGCCTTCTTCAGTGCTGTTGGAGCTGATTGCATCCCCTCTCCTGACATGAGATGTGTTCTCTTCTCCAGTGAAGTGTGAAGCACACAGAGGAAAGAATGTCTCCTGATATTGCTTTCATTGCATCTTTCTTTACTGTTTTACTGTAGTAAAACATACAGTGAAGCAAGCATCTCAAAGATGGCAAGGAATTTCAAACGAGAGACTTCTTCAGATTGAAAAATCAATGTTGCAATGAACTAATTTTCAGAATATTTTCTCTCATCAAAGAGAAATTTTTTTTGGTCTGCACTTTTTTTCCCCCAGAAATGTGATGCTCAAAGCCTTTCTGTCTTATGTTTGAATTGCTGGATAAAGAGGTAGTTTGGAAAGTTGTAATGTTTAAGTAGGATTCCAAATAACTTGACAACCTGAACCTCTACAACCATGAAATAAAGCAAGAACCTGGAGGGATTCTTTTGTCCTTTTAATTTTTTTTTTCTAATTCAAGATGGCCTCATTTCTCAGCAGCCTTGGGATTTGTGATAGCCTGGCTTTTGATCTCTCTCTCTTCCATCCAGTAATCTTCTAATTTTCTTCATGCCATTATTATTCTTGTGTGGAACTACTAATTTAATATGCAATGAACACATAAGCTTGTGGCCACATTTCTCTTCACAGAGAAAAGCAAAGCACAATTTTTCCCAAGGATTTTCTGGGAAAGGCAGAGAGAAGCCTCAGAGAAGAGAAAAACAATTTTTATCTCTATTCCCAGCTCCTGTTGTTTTGCATATGTGGAATGTGTTAGAAAATTATTTACCTGAAAGAATTTAGTAATTAGATTCTGCTGAAGATTGTTTTGTTTCCTTAGTCAATCACACAAAACTGTGTCCTGACTGTCAGCAGACAATCACGAGTTTTTCAATAGTTGTTAGAAGTAAATATGATGTAGTATAGTATAATATCTATCTCTTTAATATAGTTATAATGTAATATAATATAGATTTAATAAAACAAACATTCAGCATTCTGAAGCCTTGGAGTCAAATGCTAATCATTTCCTGCCTCGAGGGCACCCTACAATTACTATATAAGCTTCTGTACTGATCACCAAGACCTGAAATGTTTCACTGCAAATCATTCCTGCTCTCTCTGCCAGCAAGGAGGCCACACAGCCCTTTTGTCTCTCTAGCTGAAGCAGAAATGGTGCACATTACAAGATGGTGCTCAGCTCACCCTGGCTCAGGAGCAGAACAATATGACTTCAATCAAGGAACTCTCCAAATCATCCTGCAGCAGAAGGCAAATTTCCTGTAGCTTCAGTTGGGTGTCTGAAATCTCATCACCACACTCTCTGGCAGATCTTTGGAAGATTGGCTTGCAGGCTTAATATGCTGTGCTCCCTCTTCCCTCATGGCATGTCTTGTCCTCCTGCCTGGGACTGTTTCAGGGAGACTTTTTCCCACTCTACATCTTCCTGAAAGGAGATTGTAGCCAGGTGGTGTGGTATTTTCTGGGTCCCTCGTCGTAGGGAGGAAATTATGAATTTGACTTTATGTTTTTAGAAGGTTAATTTATTATTTTATGATATTATATTATATTATATTAAAGAATACTATACTAAACTATACTTAAGAATAGAGAAAGGATACTTACAGAAGACTTAATAAGATACTAAAGAAAAACTTGTGACTCCTTCCAGAGTCCCAACACAGCCTGACCGTGCTTGGTCATTAAGTCAAAACAATTCATGTGAAACCAATGAAGCAATGACCAGTTGGTAAACAATGTCCAAAACACATTCCAAAGCAGTAAAACACAGGAGAAGCAAATCAGATAATTATTGTTTTCATTTTTCTCTGAGGCTTCTTAGCTTCCCAGGAGAAGAAATCCTGGCAAAGGAATTTTTGAGAAAATATGATAGTGACAAGGTGAGTGTTGGCCTCTTCTCGTAGGGCACAAGGACATAGCCTCAAGCTGCACCAGTGGAGGGCCAGTTTAGACACTAGGAAGAATTTCTTCACCAAAAATAATTTCAAGCATTGGGAAAGGCTGCTCATGGAAGTGGTGGAGTCACAATCCCTGGAATCATTGAAGAAATTATTCGATGAACAAAATAAACCACACTTAGTGCTGTGGTTTATTTGATATGGTGGTGTTTGGTCAAAGGTTGGTCTCAATGGTCTTGGAGATCTTTTCCAAACTTAATGATTCTCTGAATCTGATACTTGCCTTTGTGCCATGCTTCCCATCCTATTGTTCCCACTTCATAGGCCAGGGTGTGGTGTTCAGCTCCCACAGCGTGAGTCACCATAGTGGATCGGTGGGATCAGGGCAGAATCAATAGGTGAGTAAATTTTCCCTGCACTGGTTCTTCCTACCTCTGTCTGAAGGATCTGATGTTGGCTGCTCTTGAAAAGAAGGGATGAGCTAGATAAATGCAGCCTGACATACCCTGTTTTCACAGACAACATTGTTTGTTAATGAACAAAGCTGGATATGCTGTTTGTTCACTTTTCACAATGATTTATCATTTGGGGATGCATTTTTCATGGAGAATAAAAAAATTTGAAAGCACCTGAGGCATTTAGACAGGTTCAAAGCTCCAAAGAAGCCTTTTTACTTAGATGTTCTGCTAGCTGAATTAAATAGAGTGATAGAGGTAATAGATATTAATTCATACCACAGGGTGTGCATACCAGGTTGCCTCCAGGTATTTAGGGAAAAACACAAAATTCAGTTAAATCCAAACTCACTTGTGTAGAGGCAATCCATATACAAGAATCTTGCAGATAACAAATCAAAAGCAAAAGGAAAGACTTGATGGTAGTTAAAGAGGGTGATTTTTGGTGTACTTGCAGCATATTTGAGGGTGTTGTGATGGGAGTGCTGTACAACTTTAGAAAGAAAATTGATCTTTTTCTGACTTTTTGTGAGGCTTTAGCACTGTTTACACCCCTCTGAATCAGGTGCCTGCTGTGTGGACCTGGTACATCCTGATGTCAGTGCTCCTTCTGGAAAGAGGAGGGTGATAAAAAGAGGAGGGAAATTCTTCTGAAGGTTAAACAAGTGCCCAGACAAGCTGGTTGTCTTTTCTGGAGGAGGATGGCTGATTTTCTTTGCAGCCACCATTGCAGGGACTGTGCACTAATTCTACTGGTATTCCTCTGCTCCAGAATCCTCTCTTCTATTTCACTGCGATTTATCCCAAGCTGGCTTTGTCCCCAGGTCAGGCACTCACAGAAGGGGTTTTCAGCCCGGGTTGCACCCTGAATGTGATGAGCAGAATTTGGCAAAGTCATCATCACATCTAAAGTCATCCTGGATTTGGATACATACTGGATTTGTCCTCAGTTTCTTTTCTGTCCTGGAGGATCAGGTCAAAATCTCTGAAGTTCCAAAGTGCTTTAAGGAATCCTGGGTTTAAGCTATGTTGGTTTGGAAACAGAGCAGGATCCTTGTGGAGCATCAGCCTGATGTTGGGTTACAGGGTTTGCTTTCAGTTTTGCTGTTCCAAGATAGTTTGGGAACTGTTTGAAGTACATTCATAGCCCAGGCCAGATGAAGGTGCTTTATTGTGTGTGCACTGTGATCACAATTCTGCTCAAGGAAAAAAAAGATGATTTTTTACTACATGAAATTGCTTCCAGCAATAGGACACTGGAGATGCAGATATAAGCAGTGTTGTATTTTGGGCATGACTGCATGTGGAAAAGGGAGAGCAAGAACATAAAGGGACCACATTTTAGGACTAGGACAGCTGACACATATTGAAAGAAAGGAATTCTTCATACCATATGGCATCAGCTCAGATATAAAAAAGATATAAAAGACAATGACAATGGCATCCCTTCCTCAGAGTGTGTCATCTCTACCTCTCGGTTTGGTATTGTCAACAAATTCTCTGAGGGTGCACAAAAGAATGTGAAAAATCAAAATATTACATGAACATTTAGTACAACTTTTTTGAGTTGAAATAGAATTTCATCCCAATGATGCAGAAAAAACCAGCAAAATCAGTTAAACCAGTGGCACACAACCATTCACATGAAAATGGGAACCCAGCTGCTGATTCCACTTAACCATGTCTCTTCCTTGGACAAATTGGGAAATCTGGATACTGTAAAAATAATCCAGGAGGGCTGTGAATAGAGCTATGTGTGGAGAGACAAAGAGCTTAAGAAAAACTTGCCTGGTTGAAAAGCATTTGGTTCAGCTTAAGCTCATCTGCAGAGGACTTTTGGCTCTCTATAGAGTTATGAGAAAGTGTGAGGAAAAGGGACTAAGTGATCCTGTGAGAAACTGATTGTTCACTAACTTTTTCAGGAAGGACTGTCTCCTCTCTCTTACTATCTAGGTGATAATTAAAACATATCTATGCAGAAGAAAACTTCTATCTCCCTGAATACGAGGAGCCTTGAAATCCTGGGAATTCTAGAAAGTGTTAAACAACCTCAATGTGACACAAAGCAATTTTTAACTTGTAGAGCCTATGGGAGGAATAAAGCCCGAGCACTTATTTTGGATTTCCTCTAAATTAGTATATTCTTGCAGGTATTCATAGTTCCCAAAAGGATGAGAACCAAAGGATAATCAAAAGTTCAGAAAGTCATGAAGGGATGAATAGGGATGCTACCAGTGTGTTTAGGAATGGTGGTTTATTGGCAGAGAAAATAATGGTGGGGAGTGTCTTAGCTGGCACACAGAAAGAGTGTTCTGTGCTGTGACACAAACTTGTGGGGCCAGCCTCAACTGAGAGCCACATAACAGCTGTCACTCTGCATGTCTGCCTGACTGGCTTTCTCAAGACTGAATTAAACAGCCCTTGGCCTATGCTTCCATTTCTAAGCAGCAGGAATATTTATGTGGCAGCTTTCAGACTCCTCTCCTGCGGCAGGGATAGCCTGTAGGCAGGCTCACTGTCATGGGGGAGTGACTCTCTCTTCATCCCAGCAGCAGCTCCTGCACCGGAGGCAGAGCAGCTCCCATGCTCAGGAGGACACTGCACTGAGGCAAGGTGAAATGCAAGACTTTCAGTCATGGCACTCAGCATGTTTGTGCCCATTGACCTGTCAGTGCATTCCAACAGCAGAATTTCCTAAACCAGGTGTTAACTCAGGATTTCAGGTGGGTGAGCTGCAGGTCATAAGCTAGATGTGTGTGTTTTTCAGAAATACCTTTCCTACACTCCTGTTTGGTAGGCTGGCAGACTGTCTTTTATTACTACAAATTGCTTTTATGGTGTTTTGTTTCAGCTGTTCTGTCATACCAGGAAGTTTTTCTCACCTGGCTCAGGAGCGACGGGAACTCTGTTTGAAACAGTCTGTGACAAACATGCAAATAACCTCAGCCAGACTTGGATGTGAATTTTCATTTCTCAAAAAGGCAATCTTCTTTCAAACTGGGGCTTTTGCTCTGTCCTTGAAAGAGACAGGAGCTAGTTGCAGAATGCAGATCTGTAGGAAAGTTTTCAACATCCTGCTGTGTGATGGCCTATACCTTGGATTTAATTTCAGGTCACTTTCTAGCACTGGGTATTTAATTTCTCATCTGTCCTATGAGTCCTACTTTACTTTACAATTGTTGATGCCTCTAAAGCTCCTGCCAACAGTTTGCCATCTGTTTTAAACGAAAATCATTTAGTTTCTCTTGATGTGAGACAAAACCATCTGATACGAAAATATGAACAGTAGGTGGCCAGCTTATCACTTTTTAATGTACATGAAAACTCACAAACAGTATGCAGGGGCTTTGTTAATGTTCACCATCCAGAGATCCTTCCACAGAGCCTCATTCAAGGCTAAGTGCAGCCATCTCCTAGATGTGCAGGATTATGACTCCTCTTCAGCTCAAGAGACTGTTCTTTCATCATCATCACTCTTCATCTATAATATGTGTGAGAAAACTTTGTTTTCTTGTTTGAAAGGATTCTAGCTTTTCTTAATTTATGAGTCTTTAAAATGTTTGTTCTTTGTGCTCCTGAATGTTCCTTAAGTGCCCCTGGTGTGAGTGAAGAGGGAAATGACTGCTCATTATGCCTCTTATGAGGCAAATGAGGATGTCAGGTGAAAATAGCAGGAGATGGATTAAAAACAAGAGGTAGTTCTTGTGTGTGGCACTCCTGGCCAAAGCTTGGCTGCAGATAGTTTAGAGGATTCCAGTGGAGGCAGGAAAAGTTAATGAAGAGAACTGCACTGTGAGGCTTTGTTAGGTGTAAAAACAACATCCATCTCAGGAAGATGGAGGCTGGGAAACACATGACAGAAATGCTGCTGTGTGTTTGGATGCTGATATTCCTCCTTAAAACATCTCTTCTGGACACTCTAAGGACCCAGAGGTCTTTGGTCAGCACTAGCACAAACTAGAGACAAGGGGTGGGATGCTGGAAACATGGACTGTGTTATGCCTTTGCTATCATCAGGGGAAAGAAAGTTTTTCTTCTGATGAACTGACAGTGACTGCCATGTGATGAAGAAATACCCTCCAAGCCTGCCTAGACTGAAAGCAGCCTTGGTTTTCAACAGTGCCTTTCATTACTTCAGGCCATTTTCTCAAATTACAGATCAAAAATGGAGACACCAGTGAATTACTTTATATCAAAAATACACATTTCAGTTGAGATGAATCAACATGAAGCAACAGAGAAATCAATAATGATGCATCATAAGAGCCAAAATCTGTAGGAACTCTGTTTTGTAATGGAGCTAGTTTTTAGCTGAAATAGTGGCTCACCATTTAAACCACTCCAACACTGGGGGGAAAAAACCTCAAAGCAGGTCTCAAATGAATTAATTTTGCTGTACCACTTATGTAGGACTACCTGCTGGTACAGCTGGAACAAGAGCAGGACCAAAGCAGAATGTGAGGAGGGCACTAAGGCAGCTGAGGATGGATGAGGGAAAGTTAGGAAACAGTGGCAGGACCTGGGATGGAAGATAAGAAAGCAAGAGGATCAAGTGCCTAGAAATTTACAGAGAAACAGAAAGGTCTACAGAACTGTGCTTGTTTGGAAAAAAAGTATACCCAGGAAAAGTAGCTGTGTAAGAGAAGATGCAGATGAGTCTGTATGCTGGATGGAAAGGCCACAGTTTGCAAACCCTGGTCACTTAGGAACCAGATCAGACCTGTGGTTCAGCATGATACTGACCTTTGTACTTTTTAAAGTGATCTAATGACTTAAGGGAATATTTTTCAAGGATTATGGGGGGGTATTTAGGAGTACACAGCTCAGTTCCTCTTAAAGATTCTTATGCTCCCAAATTAAGCTCTCTTGAAATCTCCCTAGTAACCATTATTTATAATACAGCCCAATTCTAACAGTTGCATCTTAATTTTTCCCTTTCATTTATGAAATATTAGTGATCATTTTAGCTGCTTGAAAGATAAAGGACAATGGTACAAATCATATTTCTTCCAACTTGCTTTTTTATAATTAGTTCCCAGCCAGCCTTTTTCATCATTCCTGAAATGTGACTGAACCAATCATAGAGAGAAGAAGGAAACAAAGGAAAATCAAAGCTGTGTTTGATCAGTATTGGAGTATGTATCCATCCTAAACCAAATGCTTCTGGCAGCTTCCAATAAAAGGAAGACAAAGAAAGAAATTGTATAAGGGGACAGTCATCTGCAGATCACTGTTAACAATAAGTAACAGTACAAAACAAGGGATTCTCATGGGAATATGCATCTTCCAAAGATAAGGTAATGGTGCTGTAGCTCTAAGTGATTACATGAATTGATGCCTTGATCACAGCACTTCAGATAAGGCAGACAAATCAGGGCTGCCACTGGCACTTAGGGGAAAGAGGAGCAATTGCTGCAGTTTCTGGGACCATTCTCAGTGTACAGATCCTGCACAAATGTGATGTCCATAAAAAGTTATCTAATCCAACCCAAAACACACCGGGGGAAAATGAGAGTGCCTGTGCAGGACAGGGACCTTGCCTTGTTTTATTGGAGCTTCTATCCAGAAAAACTGAGAACCAAATTGGACCAGACAACGCTATGACTGTATCCACAAGTTCTTAGTTTAAGAACAGTACACAGACTCTAAAAAAAGAGACAAGCACTTCCCTAAGGAGCCCAGGTGGCATTAAAGGTCAGGATTGAAAATGTTTTAACTTAAAACTTTGAATACCACCCTACTAGGAAACAAAGGGAAAATTTTTGTACACTAAGAGAAAATTTTTTTAAAGGGGAATTTTGTTTTAAAACAGAGAGAAACTTCTTACTGGATTTGGGGCTGCAAATTCATTGTATTTTTCCAAGACATAGTATTTTAGTCAGCCTGGTGGTTACACCTTACTTTGCTGGGTTTCCCATTTGGAAAGAGGATACATCTTTCCTTACATCTGTGCAGAACGGGCCAGACTTGCAGTTGTGTGCACATCACATGTCCTTCAGTCTGATTATCCCAGTTCATTCCAGATGAATTTCAGGTCCAGTACAACCCTATGCAATCCTGGTAGAGAGACCTCACCTATTATTAAATTGTGTGAGTGGAAACACAGAGACTGATTCATTGTAACTATGGTCCATAAAATTCATATTGATAACCACTTTCATGTCAGCTAGATTATTTTCCCTACATGTAAATTGAAAGAGCCGGTTCTGCAGCACCTTTTCATTTACTCTCCTTTAGTAGATGAAAAAACAGTTTGTTCTGATGATTGCAGTGTGAAAGACTCTTTTTCCAGTAGGCTTTACATGCAATCTCTCCAGATGGCCGCTCTGTTAGCAAAGGGGAATAAAGCAGGAGCCCGCTCAGGATGTGAAGTTCAGCTCTTTGCCAGCTGGATTTTCAAAGCACAGGCTGATCCCAAGATCACCCACCTTTGCCTTGACACATCTTGTGCTGCACCTCGAAAGCTTGTCATCCACAGCTGCCATGCCTGACCTCGCTGTACATTCAGTATGGAAACAGCTTCCTAGAAAACAGTGAAAAGGAGTGAAAAAACCACCCCAATTTTCTCATCATAAGCACATTTCAAATGGACAGTTTTGCTGAGGGGATTTGATAAAAACTTCGCTCTTAAACTCACACAACTATTCTCCCTTCCCAGCACTGAGGTCATATTGAAGACTATTTTTTAATTGCTTTAAACATTAGGAAGAAGAAAAGCATGGAAACATGAAGAATAAGGCCACAAGCCTTAGCTGCGCTTTCTTGTTCATACACATTCATGACACAAGTTTTTCAGAAAGGCAGAGAGGCAGTTTGTGGTGCAGGATATTCCACCTAAGCAAAATCAGGACACTTCTGAAAGATTTCCATTTGATAGTTATGAACTGAATTGCAAGTAGTAATTAGCCAGGAAAAAAAATCGAAATTTAGGCGGCTGCTTCTAGTTAGATAAAAGTTAAGCATATGCTTAGATTTAATGGGATACCTTGAAAAACCCACTTGTGTCAGCATGAATGCTTATATTATGCATATATTTACATTTAAAAATATATTCACTGTGGAACAGAAAACTTCAAGAAGTTCTTTTAAGTAAATTGTGATCCCATGAAGAAATAAAAGTTCTCCATGTGATAAAAGTTGTAAAACCCCCATGTGTTTAGATTTGCTGCTAAGGCAGAAAACTGTCTTTCTGCAATATCACTACTACATTGAATGTTAAAAATACCATGTAATCACCTTAATTTTCAAAATGTCTGTGAAAGCATCATAGTGAAGACGTGGGAGGAAAAATCTGGTCAGATGAACACTCAGTTTTCACTTTATGCAGAATTTTAAGCCAAATACTTTTTGGAGGTCTGCAACACGAGGATAAGAAACAATGCTTTGCAGACTGCAGCACAGGCTAATAATTATGAGATGTAACAAAAAAGGGTCCTGGCAGTGGGAGCAGCTGAGAACTGGAGCAAGCTGTGGAGTCTCCGTCCTTGGATAATTTTGTAACTAATCTCTGCCAGAGAAGACAGGATTCTGCGAAATCTCATTTGATGTAGCTGTGATTTGAAAAAATTTGAACCCAAGGCCTCCAGAGAGCCCTTTCCAACCTGAGTTATTTGGAGATTGAGATGTTAACATCAAGCAAGTAAGAGAGAACCAAGTGAAAGAATGTAAGACAATCAGAAGGAATGAGTAAAATTAAGGATGAGTTGCTGTGAAGGTGGTGGATTGATGGCCATAGACTTCATTATTGAGAAGAGCATGAGATACCTGAAATTATCCCCTTTGTGAAGATTTTGGGCTCCTGAAACTGTGCAGCATGTGCCAGGTGGGGTTTTCTAAAGTATTTAGATGTCCTTTTCTGGGATTCATGCCAAGGGACCTCTCTGCCTCTGGGTCTTTCAAATGTCTTTGAATGTATTTGGGACTCTTTATTCATTTGGGGACTGCTAGAATCTACCTTGCTCTTAGATTCAGGTACTGGTAAAGCATAACTTGAAATGCAAGCTCAAGATTTCAGCTGATTTTGGCTCTCCAACATGAGGTCACGCACAACTAAAAGAGGTCTTAAGGATGTGTCTAGAGCAATCGTTCACCACCTAATGAGGTGTTTCCCAGGATCATTCTGAAATGCTTTTAGGAATGGCCCAAAAAAAAGTTTTACCCTAAACTGTAAGATATTGAGTAATGGTAGGAAATAATTCTCACTTGAAGCTTCTATTTTGGGATCAATTGCTACTGGTGAATTAATGTAGAAAACTACTGGGAAGATTTTCAAAAACTGAGAACAAAACTTTGCTCTGACCTTATTCACATGCCTTTTGGTCTATTTAGTCATAGACCAAATCTATGCAAGTGTCCATTAAAAGCCAGTTTTTAGTTTTTAACTAAATTCACCAAATAAACCATCCCAACATGAGCATAACTAATCAGTATTGCATCATCCAGTTGGGGAAACAGAAGCTGAACTGTGTTACCATGGTAACTGCTCTGTGTTTGACTACACACTTGGGAGTATCACATTTTGAAAAAGACTATTTGCATCATTTTTGGCCCAAACAACCCTGTCTTTTCCTGTTTTAAAAAGGAAAGTCCTTATATTTAATGCAAATATGTCAAGAGAAAAGCTGATGCTACCCTTCTAAAGTGGCCTCAACATCACATTGGGTAGGCTTGGACATAATTAATTGCAAGTGGAATGTGAAGGAATGGCATGCCAAAAATCTTTAACATAATTGCTAATCCTGCCTTATGCCAAACTCTCAGTCCTGCCAGTGTAAGCTAATGATCCTAGGGATGGGATTTGATGTACTCTGGCACCTGAAAGGAACTGTCAGTAGTTTTTGGAAGTAAAAATGTGAGAATTCTTAATAGAATTCACCAGCTCCAGGATATCACTTGCTGAAGGCTGTTTGACAACAAAAATCAGTGTGTGCTCCAGGAAAGAATGCTAGCCTTATCCAGAGAGGAGACAAACCATCCAATTCCCAGACATATCCCCACATGTGTTTTACTGTGAGCAAACTTTCCTCCTTTTAGTTTCTCTCTCTTACGTAGTCCATCCTCTTGCTCCCTTGAACAGCTGAATAGTCAGATTCCTACCAAAACTGTGTGCCTGGATGAAATAGCCACGGCCTGAACTATGCAGACAGGTTCTTGAATCTGAAAATCTGCTCATTCAAGTGTTCATGCCAGGTAGCAGAGAGCATCACAGCTGTTTTGAAGTCAGGACGAGAGCCTGGATCAGAACTAACTTCTCTGGAGATCTAATCCCGGTACTGCACAGGTCAGGATTCAAACACCCTGTCCAAAAATGGAGTTGGTTTTACTGAAGGGGAAGCCATGTGTGTGTTCAAAAACACATTTCTCTCCTTTTTTCTTAATACTGGGGCTCTGTGTTTCGTCCAGCAATGATGACATATCCCAACATTTGAGCAGCTGGGAAGCCCTGGAGGGACCCAAGTATCATTTGCCAGAAGAACATCCTGAGCTTGAACTGACTCAAGACTGCATAAAAAAATAACATGGACACTGGGGATGTTTGCCTTGCTAGCCATCAGCTTCTGTTCAGCATAGCTGTAGCCACTATGTACACCAGAAAAAATTAGTAATTCTCATCAGTTTTGTATGACTTCTACATGGTTGCCTTCTTAGGTTTCTCCCCTGGTTTCTGTCACAAGCAGACTGGCTCCACATTTTGTGTGATAACTCCTAAACTTTAGCTCCAACTCCAGTGGTGACAGCTCCTGGGGACATGGGAGCCACTGTCACAGGGGTAAGCCAGGACCAAGGAGAGGGTGGGTACCCTCTGCACTACCATGGCAACTGTGGGAGACTCCAATAAACCACATTTTCTCTAACCCTACCTCCCATCTTGTCTATGTTAGACACCAAATTGGAAAGCTCTCCCCAGTTAAAAAGGCATAAACACTTCATGCCCCAGGGCTATCTGAATATAGACGCTAGCATCTATTTAAACTGCAAAGGAAGAGGTAGTTGATGCACAGCTGATAAAAACAGGAACTGGAGCAGAGCACTACAATGAGAAGAGTTCAACTCTTCTGGTTCAACTTCCAAAGCTTAAAGGATTCTGAATATATCAAACTGTGGGACATCACCTGGCTCATCCTTGATAACACCAGCAAGATACCCAGAGTTCACCTTTTTGCCTAATTGGCCAGACTGGTGAAAACAGATGTCCAGGATTCTCTATGTGGGTATGTGTGGCTACATTTGCTCCTGGTGTGCAGCCAGCCTCAAACCTTTCCTGACAGACCACCACATGACCCCTGGAGCACAGGCTACTAGCTGCACTTTGGTATATCTTAAAATCCATTTTTAGAAAAAACCAAAGATTTATTTGGCAATACAGAAAAATTTCCAAAAATTTTCTCAGGTTTTCTGAATTGTTCCTGTAGAAACAAAGTAGAAAATACTTTTAAAGCAATATCTATTTTGTCACTTTTAAGTGTAATGCTCTTATTTTTCTGTTTAGAAGAATTTGGTCTGCTAGAATAAGAGGAATAAGTCTAGTGGAATGTCCTGCATGGAGCATCAGGAGGTAGTTGTCCCCAAACAAGGAAGAAGGCAAACCTGTTTGGCCCTGAGACTGCCCCAAAATGACATTTTTTCAGCCTTTATTTTTCCATGATGATATGACATGATTTTTCCATGTCACCCTATCATCTGGCAGAATATTGAAAAATCCTGAAAAATATCACAGGTCAATTTTTTCAAAGCAATTTCTTCCAAGTCTATCTGACAAAAAACTTTTTTACATCAGGCTGTTTTCTAAGGCACATGTAAAAGTATTCTTTTGAAGATCTCTCCTTCAGCCCTATAAGAGCGAGCTAACCACTCAGCCAGTATCAGAGCTACTTGTAAACAGCAAAAGAACACTAAATTAACCATTTGCTATTTTGAAATCATGAGTAACAACCTTACCAAGGCTTCTTAGGCTTGATAAAATATTTATTTTCAATTTAAATTGCATCTCTGCTGATTATCTCATTTCTCCTCCTTGTCACTGTGCAACAGATATTTTGCCTGTTGAGGCAAATCCATCAGCTCCTGGTGCTGCTCATCTTCACCCTCATTCACCACGCTCACAGTGACTCAGTGCTGAGTTACCCTGAATGTAAATAAAGCTCCTTCACTCCTGTGTGTTGATGAATTTCTCTGATATGCTGATGATGTGTTATCTTTCTAGTCACTGTGGCATCTCACGTGATTTTGTGTGCTGTGTCTATAATGCCAGCCTGTTCCCACAAGCACTGATGACAGCCAGGAACAGGGAACCTGTTTGCATTAAATCAGGAGTGTGTTGAAGTTGAAGTCTGTCACTTCAAGGGACTGAGACTCTTGGTGCTCTCTTCTTCATTGAGTGTCTGTTTGAAAATTATTGGTCTTGCACCACGATACATCAATGAAGGGATTCCAGCTCTGTAGTTTTACCATATGACAGTTTTCTGGGGCCACAAAAAGTTTTTTAGAGGGAAGTTCCTTGCCTTCAAAGTAGCTGTTAACTGCAAAGGCCCACATATCTTTTTTCTTTTTTTTTGAGAAATATTTGTCCTGCTTGGCTATAATTTTGACGAACAGATGAGGAAAGATCAAGCAAGCAGCAACACAAGGTTAGGATGTTAGCCTATGGGAGATGAAGCCTAGATTCAGTCCTTGTTCCAGGAAAATTTAAATTTAAATAAAAGACTTTTAATCAAAGGCAGAACAGGAAGGATCCTTCTCTCTTTAATTTCAGGATCTCTTTTAGTACAGCTCCAGATAATATTCTCTAGTGCAGCATCACCCTGGGGGAGGCCTAAATTCCGCATTCAGACAGAACCCAATAGGATTGAGCATGAGGTGGGCAAGGGGACAACTGCTGACAGCTACAGAGAAGTCTGGAATTTGTTGCTGGTCACTAGGTGATGTATGTAGAGACTGGGCAAATCTTAGAGGCAAACAAATCAGCAGTTTTAGAAATGTTGTTCCCGGTTTTTAAAATCTTGACCTTCTTACTAACTTCCAATTATTTTGATTTTCCTGGGCTGTGATTCTTGGGCATATTTGCAATACTGTAGAAAGTGTCTCTGTGCTGTTTCAGGTAGCCAGACCATGTTGTGCCCTGGCTTCCTGAATGCTCTGAAGTTGTTAGTTGTCATGCTGAGCCTGAGGTTTGTAGACTCTGTATCAGATTGCCTATATACACTCTAGATGTGGTATATGAATGAGCTGAAGAATGCAGGGAAAATTATATTTTACATTCTAATAGGCTATGAAATCCAAATCTAGCATGAGAGAAAACACAAAGACTGGAAGCTTGCAAAAAACATGGTTCCTTGAAACATCTCATCTTCAAAAATATATTTCATTTTGATTTGAAGACGATTTAATCTTCAAAAAAAGTTCTATACCATTTCAGAAGAAATTGCCATCAGATATATGATAAGAGATTAACTTTTGCTGACTTCAGTCACAAAGCACTGTGCTCCCCTGAGCTCAGCCTTGCTTTCTTGGCTTCCCTCAGATCTGCAGGAATTGGTTGAGACAAATGCATTTATCTGACTGTTCCCGGTCAGACCATGAGAGTGTGTATTAACAGAGGGTATCATGTAAATCCTCATGTAGTCTTTCCTCAGCCAGTGATAGCTCCAAATCAGATTATTGTACAAAAATGTAGTGCTTTGAAATGCTTCTCTACGTGGCTTATGTTAATTCCATTATAATGGACCACAATCATGCAATTGTGATGGTAATATTTTTCACTGCTGTTGAAGATAGCTTGGCACAGGCCCAGAAAAAATGCTTCTCCAGACACAAACAGATACTAGCTCTTACATTCTTGATAAGAATAAACATTCTAAACCCTTCCATAAAAATGTAGCAGTGAAAGGTTGTTGAGAGAAGCATTAGAAATGGCTGTAGGTTTGGGGTGGGGGAGATCTTATTGAGTAATGTATTGAGTAAGGATTGCTTTCATAGGTATGCAAGGGAGAGAAGCCCAGATAGTGAATGAAAATTCTCTTTATGCTGACAAAGAATGAGAAGACTGAAATAACTCATATGGTTTATAGTTAGGCTGAAATAATGTCAAAGGATTGTCAGGAGTCATGAATTCCACCTTCACAAGGGACAGAATCCAATTGTGAGCTACACAAAACTTCCACGAGACAGTGAATTAATATTGTGTGAAGAAAATAACACCGTGTATTAAATTAAATGCAGACAAAACCAGACAACCTGCTTTTATATTAATGTGTGATAACATGTTACTTCTTACCCTTAAATATTTTCCGACACCAGGGTCTTGTTTCAAAGCCTTTTCAAAAGGAGGAAACTGAGGCAAAGTGAAAATGAGATGACTTGTCCACAGTTGTTCAGTTGGCAATTTCAGGTCCCAGGCCACTGTTGGGACAATAAGCTTTCTTCTGAAAAAATCCAGGGTATTCCTTTGAAGGACTGTCACAATTTTTATTAAGCTGGAACATTAAAGGAAAGCATGCACATACTGAGGGCACAAGCCCAGGAAAGTCCATGTCCTAAATGGGTTGCTGGGAGAGATGAGCAGAGGTTGGGGCTTGGGTCTTTGAATTGTGCAATTGGTGTTTTGCACATTGTCTCATTCTGGTTTGTCTTTCAAGGATATTCTATGCCTGATTTGATTAAATCAGTGCAGGGAGAATATGATAGGAAGAGATTAATTATATTTTTTTCTATGGGAAGGCTAGACAATCAGCCTGATAAATCCAGGGGAACCTTGGAAATAACACAGAAGCAGGTAAGGTTATCCATATTAAAGTCCATGGCTGCATATCTGCTGTCTGGTGTGTGTGAAATACCAGAATGCTGTTTTGAGACCAGACTGGGCAATGACAGTCACAATTCAGGATACATGCATGTTCCATCAGCTCCTGCTGATTAAGAAATCTTACTTCTCATAACTTTGCAGCCACACAACTTTACAGTGAAGAGTCAGCAAATATGTGGTGGTGTACTGGTATTTGTCCTGGATACAGCACACTCAGCATGTCTACAGCACAGCTGATTTTTCGTGTTTCAGTCTGTGCAAAGGGGTAGCAGATTTCTACTTACTCCTTTCATGCCATGAAGTTTTTATCTTGCCTTCACTGCTGCACAGTCAAGTTTAGGGAGGAGTAACATCACAGGAGTGGAGATGTTATCTTAAACTCTTTGTCCTTCAGTCCTTCTAAAAATGCTGGCCTGGAGGAGTCGGAGAGGAAAAGTGTGATTTGATCCAAAAGATGATGTAAGCCATGCATATATTTTCCTTAGGTCAGTAGATGACAGCTTTTTTAGACTATATATATATTACAACTGAAATGGAGAGAGGCAATAACAAAAAAAATGGGGAACATTTTCTTTCTTGTCCTGCAATTTCATAGTATTTTGCCTGACACAGTGGGTATTGTGTGACTGTGATCAGGTATTATATAACTATACAGCTATACTAAAACTTCCATCAGTTGCTAGTGGCATCCTTAGGAAAATAGTTAAGAACATGTTTTCAGGGCTTTTTTTTTTATTATTGTTTTTGTTAATCTGGTAATTGGAGAGGAAAGCCAGGCCATCTTCCTGCTTGGTCAGACTGGGAACACTCTAAGTATCCTGCAGATGAGAATTTTCCCTCACATACACATTGATATTCACCCTGTCTGGAGTCTGTAAGTGAATGTGCGTTTCTGAACCTGACAGTAAGAGAGAATAGATGCAACCTGCACCTGAAAACGCCACTGGGAGCCTGGGCTGGTGCTCAGGGAGGAGTTTGAGACAATGGATCAGTTATACCCCTGTAGCTGAGAGAGTGGAGGGGGAAAGCACTTGGAGCTGTTTTCCCTATTATGTAAGTCCAAGCATGTTGGAGACTTTTCTCCTTGTGGCAGAACCCAGCTGCTGGGAAAAGCAAACCTCTTCTGATGAGCAGTCAGTGCTGGAAGCAGCCTTTTCCCTGGTGATTTTCTCCCAAAACTATCTCTCCTTGCTCTCTAAGAAAAAGAACCTCGTGAAGCCTTTAGGAAATGGAAGCAGAAGAAAACCTCAGTTGGGCACGAAATTTTGGGCTGACAAAATTAAAAGATCAAAATTAAATGGCTGAAGTGGGGCTGCAGCAGACTGAAGGCAGCTGGAAGTGCGGTAGCAGGCAGACCGAGCCCAGGAACATGCTGCTCAAGGGACTAAATTGTGCTGCCTTTAGCCAGGACTGAGCTCTGAGAGAGAAAAGGCCATCTGGGATACACCCTAGTGGTGGGATTTTGAATACTTCCCTCCAGGCTGCCAGAGAACCTGCACACATTTTTCTTTTGCTGGCATTTCAAGATTTACCTATATAAAGACAAAGTCCATGTACATACAGAACATCTTAATGTAAAAGGACTCTGTGAAATAAAGGAAAGTCTTCATGGTCATTAATTTCTTTTGAAATTGTAGTTAACACTGGTTCCAGCAGCAAAACTATGACAATATTTACTCCAGGAAACCAAGACTGTAAGAAAAAGTAGGCATGTATCATTTAGTAATTAAATCAATTTTCAAAAGCTTGAGAATGTGGCTCTCCTAATAATCTTGGAAGGTCAAATACTTCTTCCAATGATTGTAATTGCAGAGTAAGGATTTCATGTTATTATTTTTTTATTCTTAAATGGTCATTGTTTTCAGGGTACAAACCAAAAAAATAAAAGCCACAACGAATCAATTCTTCTTCTTTAAAGCAGAATCATCCTTATGCCTAAAATGGGATGGAAATTTAGATATTTCAAATATTCTGACAAGTCAATTTGCAAATCCTTAGCAATTAATTCTTCTCATAATTGATCTCTAATTTTTATTTCAAATTGGAAAGATTTCTTTTCTTTTTGTGAAGAAAGCAACCTGAAGAAATTTTGGTTAAGGAATTTCAAAAACTCTCAAGTGTCTTCTTTTCTCTTTGAAAGATTGAAAAACCTCAGCAACACAAGATATGTGAGGAATGTGGGTTGTTTTCCCTTTGCTTTTCTTTAGCAAAGAAAAGTCCCTTCAAAAGAAGTTATACTCATGGCTCTGTTTGTAACACTGAACAAGTATTCATATTTCAAATTCTTGGTGGCTTTTGAATATACCCACCCTTCGTTAAAATTACACCTTAGTGAGCACTGGTTCACAGCCTAGCTCTGTGTAAAATAATCCCCTTCTCCTAAATTAGAATCCCTCTTTATTCATTCATGGCTTCTTTCAGGCATAAGAGGTGAAGAAAGAAACTTTATCTCATAAGTTTAGGTGGCAGTGAACTTTCAAGCTGTATCTGAGACAGAGATCGATCACAAGTAGTTCAGCAGTTCAGGAAAAAACCCAACCAAAGAAACACAAAATCCCTCACCCAGACACTGGATTCCCTTTCTGGATTGGGGAGTCCTTCTTACTGGCTGCTTTAATGTGTTTTGCAGATCTCAGTCTTCCTGTGTGAAAAGTTTTTATCATGCATTAGTTTTCTAGTGAAGTATTTTTCTTGAATTGCACTGATTCTCGTTACTCTAATTTTCAATGAGCTTCTGAAGTTTTTTTATTAGTTACTTCTGATTTCCTAAACAGAGAAAAAATGAAAGAATTAATCCAGTTCAAATCCAAACCCAAAAAGTCCTTCACGTAACTTCTGATTTGCAAAGGTGAGATTGGTGTGGATGAGGGAAAAAACCACAACTCCACCCAAACCAAACCCTTTGTGACAGATTTTACCAATGTCCTCATTGAGCATTCTTGGTGAAACAGGGAGAAGGATTTACTGATTCAGAATATGACCATAAAAAGAGAAGTAAAGAGCAGCTGAAGCAATTCTGGCTTTAAAGGATGTCTCCTTGCATTTCCTAGAGGTTCTTTAGATGTTACAGCAGATTAAAATGTAATGTATGTTCCCATAGTAACCACATTTTTCTTAGTCAGTTTTGTCCCTGTGTACATTTATTAACTTTTTGAGCTTTAATGCAACAATAATTAAATATATCATGCCATTCAAATCTAACTGTGAGAGAGGGTAAAAAAATATTTTTTAAAATGTTGTAAAAACAAAGGGAGAAGAGGGACAACAACAAGGTAATTTTAGGGATGGGCCGCTTAGACAAAAAGAGTTAAACATATAAACATATGTCATACAGCATTGTGAACCTCCCACTAAGCATTTTTAATGTGCAAACTGCCGAAGGATAGTGTGGGAGCAGGACAAATAATTGGTTTAGGAACAATGGGATTTCTTACTCTACATTTTTTATGTAAACAGCAGTTGATATAAAGTAAAAAAGATGTACTTTTGGACTTAGTAGGTCTAGTAAAAAGAATAATTCATTTATAGTTCTGAGGTAAAAATAATGCAGAGTTTTTGCATCCTTCTTTTGGTAGCCATAGAGCTCGGTATCATTTTCAATGCTTTGTAGCATTCAATATCTGTAATATGAGAGAAAAAGACAAGTTCCTTCCACTCACTAGCCCCTAAGTAACATTGCAGGTCATTGCTATAAAGCTGCTTTTCAGTTGTTTATCTTTCCCCAACATGTGGAGGATAGTGTTAGGAAAGTGTTTAAATAACTGTTAAAAACATTTTGCTTTTGCTTCGTTTTTTACTTTCCCTTTGAACTCTGAGTTTCCAAAGGCTTTTATATTGTCCTACGTGTCAAAACCAGCTTGTAAAAATTAGATATGTTTTCTCTCAGAAATAAGCAAATCTGAAAGCTTTGCTTTTTTTTGCATTGAGTTTACTAACATTCTATATTTCTTTAAACATTTCTCTGTTCAGTTGCAAGGGAACACAAGGTAGAAGCTATGCCAGAATGCTTTACTGAAGTATGAAAAACAAGGCAGTGACTTACAGATACTGACAAAATGATACCCCATGTCTCCAAGCTCATAAACAACACAACTTTCTTTAAAATTTACATATAAATCGGAAAATAAATCTACATTTACCTGATGCAATCTATTAAATTAATCAGGTGAAAAATGCTCCAAGCAAATTAGTGTGCCCTTTGCCCCAGAAGATGCAAAATTAAACATAAGAGATATTCAAATCCCAGGTGTTTGCTGGTGGAACATTGCTCCATGGTGTTTCACTGGAATAAGGCACAGTCAACAGTGATTTACATTGCCCTAAAGGGTACCTCCCATTTTCCTTGTTATTCTTGCTTCTCTGTGCTCATAACAACACATACCAACATCATGTGAGTGAGCTGAGGACATGACCTAGAACCACTCCACCTAAACCTCACCTTTCTGAATTTCTTGTTAGACACACGGTGCAACAGGGCTGTCAGCTTTCCACACAGTTGCCCAGGAATTAGCAAGTGGTCCCTGGGACTAGGGAGATTAGGAAATGGGTAGGGACACAGGGAATTGTCCCCCCTTGTCCTGGCTGGCAGATTGGCCTTGTGTGACATGCCACAAAATCTACCCAACAGCACCACTGAAAATGACAACTTCCAAGCTCTCAAGAACAGAGAAAGCTTGGAACGCTTGGAACAGAATTTTGAGCTCCTCTGGGGCAGACCAAATTCCTGCTAGCTGGTTTTCTGTGGTAATTTCAATTACTTAAGTAAATATCTGTGGATGGCGCTGTAAATTTTTGTGTTCTGTTATTACCTGTGTGTCTTTACATATATATATGTGTGTGTGTGTCATTGTATCCATACACATCTTTGCTCAGACCTTCTGTGTTTAGTAATGCCACAGTGAAAATTACTGTTGCAGAATGTTGTGCTATAAAAGAGTGTGGAAGCACTTATATATATGTAAATATACATCAGGGAAAAAAATAAGCTTGAAACATTCTCATTTGTATTTAAGGTTTAAGAATAAGAGCTGAGCATTCTCCCCTAATGTTTCAAGGCATCACATCTAGATTTAGTTGAGTTTAGGCTTTTATTCCTACTGATTTTCAACCTCTATTAGTAACACCACAGGCAAGTAGTGTTGTCACATTGCTCACAGTACTAAAAAATGAGTCATTTCATGTCAGTGGTTTTGCTCTAACCAAGCACCTGCTTCTAGACAAGAAACAAATCAGCTTACCTACAAAATCTGGTGCACTGAGTTCCCTAAATTAGGCAGACATAAGTATGCATGGCCAGGCCTCCAGACTTTTTCAAAAGCTCACATCATCCGCTCAGCTTCCTGTGAGTTGAAAGGCTCTTTACAAAAGCACTTGCACCCCTTGGGACAGACATTGAATCAAAAGGCCAGAGAGCTGGCACACAGCTTGGAAGGTATTAGGCAGGATGCACAGATACAAGGCAGAAAAATTCTGCCTTCAGCTGATGGGAAAAACCTGCTGGAATCTCATCCTCTTCTGTATTCTTCAGGACACTTACTTTTTACCAGGTAAATTGTGACACTAATCCAGAGCCCCTGAGACTGTAGCTTCACTCCTGTGGCTGATGGTTTGTTACTGTGGCTGGGGGATCAGGCATTTTATCATGTCTTTTGTATAGCTGTAACATGACATGTAGGTAGAGGAAAAAATGGGCTATCTTCTTCCTGCTTAGCATATGCAAACTCTAAGGCACATCTTTCCAAAACTTTCTGATTTTTTTTTTAATTTTTCAAATTGCATTCCCAGAAGAATGCAAAAAACCAGTAAGCTGCTTCCCTACCCCTAGCAGATAATTGTTTCCAGACCAAAGGTGGTTATACTGTAATTACAATCTTTCTGTCAATGAAAGTTTCATATCCTCTAATGAGTAGGTAGACATGTATACAGTTATGTTCCCTGCATAAATATGAGCATTCCTATCCTGCCCCAAAACAGGCCAATTAGTTTTGCTGTTGTTTTTTTCTCAGCACATATGTCTGTTTTAATTATGAAGCACCCTTCAGGAAATCCCTCATTTTCTTCACAATTTTATTTATTGAACGCATCTTTGGTATCACTTGGCTGTAAAACTCAAACCTTTATCCTGATGCTGGTTTACTTCTTTTATTCTATATTCTGATGGTGCCTGCCATGGTAGTGCCATGGATCATGACAATGCAGCATGTGCTGCCTTTGCAAGGGACCACTGGGAAAGACATGAAGCTCATGATCCAAGCAGTGGAAGCAGTGGGAGTGGTGGAAGTGGTGCAAGTAGTGGAAGCAGTGCTGCAAAGTGACCTTCTGAGGCCCACAGCAACAACTTCTGTCAATTTTCACATGGTACAGGTCTTTGAGCACAGTCCAAGGACAGCACTTTTGCCTTTAGTTGGACAACAGTAAATAATAACAGTAAACAGCACAATTTCAGTGCTGTTTTCAAGTAGACAGAGGTAAATTTAGAGCAGAGGAGAGATTCTTTTCAGGAAGTACTTTGTCATTTGTCTTTGTGGAGGCCAAAAAATCTCAAAATAGTATCCTGCCTAACCAGACAAGGAAGCTTGATGGGGTGCATGGAGCTGGGATCTTAGGCCCTCAATTTAGAAGCTCTAATTCAATACTGGGAGAAGAAGGGGGTTTGTACAGCCAGCCAATATTTTCGTAGGAGCTCTTGCATGGGACTTACCCTAATTGATTCGCCCAAAGGTTTTCTAAGAGAATCCTCCAAATAAATAGATCTAAGCAGTCCCATGATCATTACACAACCACCTCTGCAATAAAACACCAATACTACAAAAGCTGAGAAATCAAGCAGCACTTCAAAGAGTATTTTCCTCTTCCTCCACAAGAAGACTGTGACTGAAGCTAAGTAAATAATTTATAATTAATTTATAAATGTTGGCTGTTTTCCATTAGTGAAGTGTTCACAATGTGAAGACAATTTTCTCAAAGGTACTCAAAATTATTCACTGAGTAATGTCTGGAAAGAATCCTTAGTCTTTAATATATTCATAAACACTTTCTTGCAAATCACCGATTTCAGAAAATAGAGCAATTTTGACTGGATGTCCCTATCATAAGACATGTTCCTCTTTGTGGATAAAGTTTGTGGAATACTGAGGATTTTTTAAGCAAAATATGAAATATTTTGTATCCATCTGATGAATATTCTGGTACATTTACAATTCTGAAACGTCAAATTTTGTTGCAGATAAACTCATTTGCAAGCCAAAATAATGTCCAGCTGCAACTCCCACTTGTTTGGAGTGTCATCTATGAGATGGTTCCTAGCTGCCAGCTGATGGGTGTGGAGTGAGCTGGATCTCCTGTTGTGAGAGAAAGTGAGGAAAGGGTCAGGAGAAACCACTGATTCTTCCTGTACCTTTGGATGAATCAGAACTTCCTTAGACTTCTAGGAAACCTCAATATCTCAAAGGGGCACTTCATTGATTTGCCCCAGAATGAAATGATCTGGCAAGCTATTAAAGGTCTGGGTTACAGGAAGAAGAGGTGGACAACCTATTCTGTAAGCAGCTGGAGAATGTTCCAGGATCACCAGCCCTTGTTCTTGTAGGTGACTTTAACCTACCAGACATCTGCTGGGAACTTAAAACAGCAGAAAAGAGGCAGTCCAGGAAGCTCTTAGAGTGTGTGGAAGACAACATTTTGCCACAGCTGGTGAGCAAGCCCATCAGGGGAGGGGCTGTGTTACACCTGCTGTTTGCAAATAGAGACGGGCTGGCGGGAGATGAGGTGGCTGGAGGCCACTTGGGGAACAGTGATCATGAAATTATAGAGTTCTTGATATTTGGTGAAATCAGGAGAAACATCACTGAGATTTGTACACTGGACTTACAGAGGGCACACTTTGGCCTGTTTAGGAAACATTCAGTGAGTTCATTTAAGCAGCCCTTAAATACAAAGGAGTCCAGGAAATGTGAGATCTTGAGGGCACAGGAACAAACTGTCCCTGTGTGCCAAAAGATGAATCAACAAGGCAAAAGTCCAGCCTGGATGGGCAATGAGATTTTGAAGGTTTTGAAAAAACTTAGGAATAAAAATAGAATGTATCATCTTTGGAAGGAGGTTCAGGTCTCTGAGGAAGTACTTAAGGGGGTTGCCAGGGCATGTAGGAAAAAAAAAATAGGGAGGCTAAAGCTCGGTTTGAACTTAACTTGGCAACTTTTGTAAAGGATGATAAAAATGTTTTTACAAATATATTAACAGCAAAAGGAAGGGTAAGAAGAGCAATCTTTGTTCTCTCTCTACTGGATATGGGAGGGATCTCAGTAACTGCAGATGAGGAGAAGACAGAAGTGCTTAACGCCTTCTTTGCTTCGGTCTTGAGTGAGAAGATGTCTTGTCATCAGGACAATTGTCCTCCTGGGTGGGTAGATGGTGTCAGGGAGCAGAATGGTCCCCCTGTTATCCAGGAGGAGGCAGTCAGAGAACTGTTGAGCAGCTTGGATGTTCATAAATCTGTGGGATCAGATGGGATCCACCCTAGGATGATGAGGGAGCTGGCAGATGAGCTTGTGAAGCTGCTCTCCATCATTTACCAACAGTCCTGGCTCACTGGTGAGGTTCCAGAGGACTGGAAGCTGACCAGTGTGATGCCCATTCATAAAAAGGGTGAGAAGGAAGATCCTGGTAATTATAGGCCAGTTAGCCTGACCTCAGTACCTGGGAAGGTCATGGAACAGTTTGCACTGAGCGTCATCACACAGCACTTACAGGATGGCCAGGGTATCAGACCCAGCCAGCAGGGTTTAGGAGGGGTAGGTCGTGTTTGACCAACCTGGTCTCCTTTTATGGCCAGGTGACCCTCCTGGTGGATGCAGGAAAGGCTGTGGATGTTGTGTACCTGGACTTCAGCAAGGCCTTTGACACTGTCTCCCACAGCACACCCCTGGAAAAGCTGCAGCCCAGGGCTTGGACAGGAGCGCTCTGTGCTGGGTTAGGAACTGGCTGCATGGCTGGGCCCAGAGTGGTGGTGAATGGTGCTGCATCCAGCTGGGGCCAGTCACCAGTGGTGTCCCAGGGCTCTGTGCTGGGGCCAGCTCTGTTCAATGTCTTTATTGACAACAGGGATGAGGCGATTGAGTCTTTCATTAGTGAATTTGCAGATGACAGTAAGTTGGGATCGTGTATTGATCTGTTGGAAGGCAGGAGGGCTCTGCAGAACCTGGAATGGTTGGATGGCAGAGTCCAATAGGATGAAGTTCAATAAGTCCAAGTGCCGAGTCCTGCACTTTGGCCACAATAACCCCCTGCAGCATTACAGGCTGGGCAGGGTATGGCTGGAGAGTGCCCAGGCAGAAAGAGACCTGGGGGTGCTGGTGACAGCTGGCTGAACAGGAGCCAGCAGTGTGCCCTGGGGGCCAAGAAGGCCAAAGGCATCCTGG
Organism: Melozone crissalis; assembly: GCF_028551555.1. NCBI lineage: Eukaryota > Metazoa > Chordata > Aves > Passeriformes > Passerellidae > Melozone > Melozone crissalis. The sequence continues at coordinate 49,809,799 of NW_026535784.1, read as the reverse complement.
CCTGGATCAGGAACAGTGTGGACAGCAGGAGCAGAGAGGTCATTCTCCCCCGACACTTGGTACTGGTGAGGGCACACCTTGAGTGCTGTGTCCAGTTCTGGCCCCTCAGTTTAGGAGGGATGTTGAGATGCTTGAGCGCATCCAGAGGAGGCAGCTAGGCTGGAGAGGGGCTGGGAACACAAACCCTGTGAGGAACGACTGAGGGAGCTGGGGGTGTTTAGCCTGGAGAGAAGGAGACTCAGGCAGCAACTGACAGGACAAGAGGACAAAGTCTTAAGCTGCGCCAAGGGAAATATAGGTTGGATATTAGGGAAAAGTTTTTTATGGAAAGAGTGATAAAGTTCTGGAATTGTCTGCTTGGGGAGGTGGTGGAGTCACCATCCCTGGATGTGTTTAAAAAAAGATTGGATGTGGCATTTGGTGCCATGGTTTAGTTGAGGTGTTTGGGCATGGGCTGGACTCGATGATCTTGAAGGTCTCTTTCAACCTTGTGACTCTGTGATTCTGTGATTCTGTGATTCTTCATTTCGTTAGTGAGAGACAAAGAAAGCAGTTAACTTTGAGAAAAACAACTGTACTTAAACAGGGCTGTATTTTTGAGAGAGAAGAGAGCCGTGCTTGTATAGTAACACCTAGTCAGGCAGAGCAGAAAATTACATTTTCTCCTTGGACTCTGAGGGTCCAGGCTTTAGAAGGCAAAAGCATTTTGGCTCCTTTTCATAGCAGGGAACAGAAAATGATTACAAGTAAAACCTTGCCTGTCCCTTTCATGCCAGCACAGAACTCTACAGATAAGATTCCCCTACTGACCTAATTATCTGTTTATCTGTGCAGGGGAAAAAAAAAAAAAAAGGCAAGCAATGAAAAGTGGGTGACCCCTCAGGAAAAGATTCAAGAGATCCTCTGGAAAGGCTAGACCAGCTCTGTAGAATTCTTTAATCTTACAATTCACCTAGTCATGTCTGTCCCTGCTTTACAACACTCTTGCTTCATGACTCTTTCCAAGCTTACACTGGCTTAGTAAAAGTTCCTTTCATAGCCAGTCCAGAAGTGTCTCTTTGCTTTGCTTTGCTTTTCTAATCTATGTTCTTTGCAGGTGTTGAAGTGCTTGGCTGGAAGTTTCACTAAATGAGCTGTTAGGAAGGATGCTCCTTTTCTGCACAGAGAATTGTGTCAAAGCTTGGCATAGCCAGTGAGAAGTGTGCTTTTGGCTGAGGTTCTTGGTAGTGAAACCTGGCCTGTTCTAGTGAGGTGATGTGGTTGCCAAGCAATCATGTAAACTGATAATTTGGGTCACAGAACAAAGTTGATAGATAAAACTGTGTCCTTCTTATTCTGCCGCTATGACAAGATGCCGACCCTTGAACAAAGTTGAAAAATATCTTGGTAGAGCAGGTGGAAATTTGTGTGATTTGGTGTTTTTGGAGGAGTTTTGATCAAAAAGAGGCCTGTGGCAATGATATTTCATCCAATTACCTTTATTGCAAAAGAACAAATGTTCCTTTGAATGCCACTGATTTGCCGCAGCATTATTTCATTCAAAATGAAATAATTTCAACAGTCATCTTTTGCCCTTTATGAATGTTTTTGCTTAAAAATTAAACCAAAATAGCTCATTTTTTCTCAGCTTTTCATTTCTTTTCTTGGACAAAGAAAGCCTAACAATGGAAAAGTATTTAAAGAAAAAGGAGTAGATCTTGCCCATTAAAACAAAGTGAGCCATATTTAAAGAACCCGTTATAAATTAAAAACTTCCAAACCTACAAATTATGTTGGAACTACTAATTTTCTATATAAAATTTAATTACCCTTTTAAACTACCCTTTTTAAATTTTTTTGAGTCAGTGAACACATATCAATATCTTTCTCATTTCTTATAAGTTGAATGAGGAAAAATCATGTTTTCAGTATTTACCTGAATTAGAAATAGATTTTTCAGAAAGTCTGCCCTCCAAATTTTAATGTGTACCTGTCAACATATGAAATAGTTTGAAATCTGTATGGAGCTGCAGGACTGAAGTTAACAAATTGAAATTATTTCTTTTTAAATATATATATATATATATATACACTTGCATTTTTCAATTTTCTGTGCAGCCTTGTGGGTTGTTTTCTTTTTCCACCACAGAATCTCTAAATATTTGCAAGTAGCCCAAGTGGTATCTCCTAGGGATGTAAGCAACAAGGGAAGCTTTGGTGACGGCCTCGAGTGGTAAATTGTGTCTCCCTCCTGTGCAGATCAGCACAACTGCAGCGAGGTGAAGTTCTCTGTAATGTAGAGAAATAACTTAGCATTTCCTCTCTTCTTAAGAAGCAGAGGTACAATGCTAATTCCGCTTGTTCCAGTCTGAAAACACTAAAAATTGTCCGCTTTTAACAACACATCAGTCCTTCTCCAATGGCTCACTGTAGAAGGAGCTGCAACTGCCAATTCATCTTCCAGCAATTTCCTTTGCAAAGAAAGAGTTGATGAGGACTCTCAACAAAGCAGACAAGTTTGTCTTTTAAAAGACAACTATCTCCCCCTTCCAAATTTTCAGGCCAAATATTTCCCACTGATGAATTTTTACAAGGGTATCATGACTATTTATGAAGCATCATTACATTTATGAGGGTCTCATGAAAGGGGCATTTACTCTGCATCTGTTGTGCTCCTTGCTGAGAATGTAGGAAAGAAATAAAGGAGCTGGAATAAAGGAGCTGGAAAGGGTCCCCCTTCCTATACAGACATGGATTTCCCCTCCAGGGATTTAAATGTTGGCATGAGTGTGGTGTAGCTACAGGTTGAGGAAGATGTTCCCAGGTTTTTGTGGTAATGTGCATACACCTGGGTGACACTTATTCCAAAAAAGACATTGAGCAGTGGAGCGTGTTCAAGAAGAGCAACAAAGCAGGTGAAGGGTCTGGAGAACAAATATTATGCAAAGCAGATGAAAGAACTGGGGTGAATGAGTCTAAAGGGAAGGGGGTCAGGGGAGACCTTATCACTCTCTACAGCTATCCAAAAGGAGGTTGTGAAGAGCTGGATGTCATTCTCTTTTCCCTGGAAACAAGTGATAGGATGGGAAGAAATGGTCCCAAGTTGCAGCAAGGGAGGTTTAGACTGGATACTATGACAAATTTTTTCACAGATAAAGGTTATCAAGCACTGATATAGGCTGCTCAGGTAAATGGCTGAGTCACAATACCTGGAAGTATTTAAAAGACACATAAATGGGGCACTTGGAGACATGAGCAGTGGACAAATGCCGTGTTTAAACTCAGCTGGAAATTAAGCACCACATAGCAACTCACTCTTTCTGCCCCTACTCTAGTGGGAGGAGAATCAAAGTATAGTTTGTAGGTTGAGATAAGAACAATTTAATAGTTGAAAATAAAGTAAAAGACAGTAATAATGGTAAATAATGATAATAATAAAAGGGAAAAACAAGAGATCCACAATGCAATTGCTCACCACCTACTGACCGATGCCAGACCACCCTTCCCCAGCTTAGATCCTCCACTCTTCTGGGTAACTCCTCCAGTTTATGTACTAGGCATGACATCCCATGGTGTGGAATATCCCTTTGGTCAGTTGGGGTCACCGGTCCCAGCTGTGCTCTCTCCCAGTTTCTTTTGCAAATCTTCTCACTGGCAGAACATGAGACAAGGGGGAATAAAAGTCCTTGACGTAGGATAAACACAACTTAGCAAAAATCCAAAACTTCAGTGTGTTATCTTCACCATTCTCATTCCAAATCTGAAACACAGCTCTGCAACAGCTCCTGAGAAGAAATTAACTCTACCCTGCCTGAAACCAGGACAGCATGGCAGTGTTGGCTTAATAGTTGGACCTGCTGATCTTAGAGGCCTTTTTCAGCGTTAATGATTCTGTGATTCTATGACTGTGGTCTCCATATTTGTGTGTTTTCACAAGTAGGAACAGATATTGGTTAAAAATAACCCTGCCAGAAAGCCACATGGCCCAAGTTGTGGCCCCATGCTAGCTCAGCAAGGGATGCAAAACTAATCCACTATGTCTTGCTGTCTGGTTTTCTGGGATTGTGCTATTTGTCAGTGCTAATTACAAAGATGGCAATGTTAAATTCATTGGGAGATAAGAAAGGCAGATGGCATATTCATTTAATAAAAAACCACTGACTCCTACTTTCTATAGCTCTTTGTGCATTCATTAGGATTTACATTTTAAATGATACCTGGTCTAATAAACCAGCATGGCACCTCATTATCAAGCATGTATCTTCAAGTTTCTACCTGAAGGGACAGTTGAATTTTTCTGCTTCATATCCCTTGGTTTAAGAACTTGCTGGATGGCTTTATCTCAGTTTACTGCAAACTTTCCAGTTGTGTCAATGCAAACTTGGCAACATGGCAAAATGCAAATTCAAAACTTTTGGCTGATTCCAAACAGTATGCAGGGAGGAAGATGTGGATTTACAAAGCTCTGGCTTACTAAATGGAAGTGTTTAATTAGCCATTAACCAAATATCTCCTTTTGATGCCTAGGACCAGAAAGCAGGGGCAGGCAAACAAAGCTTTGTAGGCTTACAGCTTATTCTGGAAATCTGTGGCAACACATTTAGTTCTTTTCTTAGACACATGCAATAACATTAGTTATGACTCAGATACGAGATGCTGAGAGCAACAGGGGAGGGTGGGACTATACATGTTCTCTGTGAAGATCAGGTGCAGGGCAATAATTAAGGCATAATCAGAGTATCTTCCTGCTGCTTTTCAATCACCATTCAGCTAATAATGACTTTATAGATTAAATACCAAGTTGCAGCTAAGTTAGGCAAGTGCAACATAAAAGCAATACTGATGTTTAAAGGAATTAGGTAAACAGTCAATGAAGCATAGCATCTCATTCATATTAATCTCCAGCAGAGACCTGGTTGTTCCAGTCACTGATTCAATCATTTGCTTGCCTAAGTATTTTACTTCCCTCTGTGCATTCCCCATTACCTTCTTCCCTTCAGCATTCACCTCCTTCCTCTCAGGTGCTCCCAAGGTTAAACACCAAGCCCACAGCCCCTCTTCCTCATGGCAGTTTCTGTATGAAAGGGGTTAAGTGGGAAATAAAAAAGAAAACAGCAGCTAGAAAACTGGCAGAAAATATGTGTGTATACATATACATGCACACGTATACACATATTTATATTAAAAATTATCTGCAATTAGCTGTTAACCTCCCCTATCTCTCTGTGGCAGAGCTACAACCCTGGCAGAGGCTGGCAGCACAGTAAAATGCTGTTTACAAAGACCGTTTGATAGTTAATCCTGCTGCAGAGCTCCACAGCAGACTGGGCTGTGCTGCCAGGAGAGCAGCTGGAAAATCGAGCATGGTCAAAGCTGGGCAGGCACAGATCCCCAGCACTGTCCAACTTGTCCTTGCACTGGCTATGTAGGATAACGGGGAGCAGCTCAGAGTGCAGGGCAAGTCTGCATTTGCACATCTCATATGCACAAGCCCCTTGCTAAGTGCTGCCCTAATCCAACAGCATGAAAACAGGCAGCTACCAAAATCGGGTTGGTGATTGATTGCCATGTTCCTTGCTTCTCTTGTCATTATTTTTGCTTCTTCAGTAAATGCACTTGGCAAGTTTGGGCGGGATGTCTTCTTGTCAGGCAGCGGGATTGGGAACAACTGCACAAGACTTTTTAAAGGATCACTGTTCTTTGATCAACTATCAGGGACCAACCTATGGGTGTGGAGGCTCAGTTCTGGTGCAGCTCCTGTTAAGGAGCCCATCACTTTCAGTTTGAGCCAATAGGCTCTGTAATTACAACTCCACACTCTGACAGAGCAGTGGAAACATAAGAAATATTAACAGGTCTTAGCTCTGAATGCCTCCCTTTTGCTGGTTTAGATACTTTGTTTTTGTCTTTGAACTCATGAAGATTTTAACTACAGTCTGAGCATTAGGAAGATTGGTGACACTCAAAATAGATGTTATTGAAATGTGAGCGGTTTAAGAATCTCAAATCTTTTGTAAGAAAAGATTCGCTCTTTCTGCCATCCTCCTTTTCAATATCAGTCTTCTTGTATGCGAATTGTACCAGTGAGGATTTTTTTTTTTTTGCCAAGAGGAAAGAAATTACACATAAGCAGAAGTAAGAATGGCATTAAATTAGCAAAGATAAAATATTAATTTTGTGCAAATGCAAAGCAGGGAGAGGAATCAATTGTGAGGAAACAGCATAAGAAAAGAACCTCTTAGCCTCGTCAGATGCTTTGTGGCACAAAGCCTTCAATCAGAAATGTGCTGATACTAAATTATCCCTGGATCTGATCTAGCTCTAGTAATTGAAAACTCCCACTGCTGGAATAAAACCAGTTTGCTGAATGAACACTAATTTCTCAGTCTGGATATTAAGTAGACAAAGCTGTTGCATGCATCTAATCAGATTTGTATTTTTTTTCCATGACTACATCCTTCACTGTTGTGATTTAAAACTATCACAGCCTGCCCTGTGACAACTGTGAGGGAGAGTTGCATTTTCTTTAGCACTTTCTGTCTTCACAGCTGTGACTATAAATTCTGGAAGCAGATTTCCAGAAAGATATATTAGAAAAGGTGTGCAGGTAAAATAATTTTTTTTATTTAGTTCCTTATTGACACCACCATCCCCTCCATTTTGCAGTTGTGTCTGTCACATAGCTCAGTATGATTTTGCAAATAAGGCTTGCATGTGAAGAGCACTATTTACTCTTTCTTTCCTCCGGTTGTTTGTGTGTGGTTTCCCACATCTCTGAAAAAAAAGGTTGTACTCTACTAACTGGGGTACCAAGCCATCTGACCTGAGTTTTTCTTTTTCACCAAACAGAGAAATATATTCCGTTTGAACGACAAACTGTGAATTTTGCTTGTGAATTAATATGTAGGAAAAGGGAGTAGAAATAAGAACAACAGACCAAATTAAAACCTTGCTCAGTGTAAAATACATTTAAAATTCATTAAACATTTTACCTTCAGTGCCTCTATTAAAATTTCAGTAAATAATTATCACTGAAGGAGGACTGTGTTTATCCTTTTTTCTCCCCAAGAAGTTATTTTAAACTTTCCTATAATCTTTTAGCTTATTCCCTTGGACTTACTTATTGTCTATTCCTTTGGGTTGACCAGTGGCTCTTGTTGACCTCTCTTGTTCATCTCTGAAAATTGTCCAGCATCCCCACTTATAGCTGGATTTGTCCTTTGTGTCCCTATTCAGGCAATATATATGCACAGATGTCAGCACAGATCAGCTTTAAAGTGATAACTTTTAGCACGTTGCTATGTGCATATCTGACACTGGGTAGCCTGCTTGGATAACGATTAGAGGAGTGTATTTCAATGACATTCTTTATTCAATGAAACATGAATCTACACTGGAAAGCAGTCAGGAAAACAGGACATCAAGTACTGCAGCTGAGTAAAACTTCAGTGCTGTAGCTCAGTACTAAAGTGTTAAGACTCAGGAAAAGAGAAGTCTCCATCAGGAAAACTACTTCAGCGCTATGTTTCTGATTAGCTGGTTCTTTGAGGGAGTTACACACTTGCTAATCCTCCTAATATGAGTGCTTGAAACTGGGGCTTTATTTCACAGCCTAGCAAGAAGGTCTCATTTGAACACCCTTTAGAAATAAACTTGTTTTCTTGTAAGAAATTTTATACAATTGCTTGATGAACAAAAAAGAAAAACCCTCTCTCCCCATGAACCAAAAAGATGCACCAATTGTTCTGCAATTGCAGTGTGAGAAAATCCACTCAGGGCCTGCCCAATGATGCACAAAAGCAGAGTTCCCAGCATCTGAAAGGATGTAAAGTTTTCTTGCTATATATACTTATCTATCTATCTATCTATCTATCTATCCATCTATCATTCATTCATTCATTAATTCATTCAATCTATTTTATTAAAACAGCAGTTTTATTAAGCCAGCTGCTGTTGGACCTTTCTAACTGACATCAAGAAGAATTATTATCATCGTCATCGAACCATCACAGTGAGTGGTTTGGGTGAGAAGGCAGGTTCAAAGACCACCTAGTTCATACACCCATGGTCATGGACAGGGACATTAGAGAGGGTTTCTCAAAGCCCCATCCAACAAGACCACGAACACTGCCAGGAATGGGTCTTGCACAACTTCTCTGCTGTGGAGAAGGTGTGTTCCAGTGTCTCACTTGTTTCATAGTGAAGAATTTCTTCCCTAAGTCTAAGGTTTAGACTTATGCTATTTTGGTTTAAAGCGTTATCCCTCATCCTATTGCTACAATCCCTAGGAAATCCTCCACACCTTTCTTGTAGATCCTCACTAAGGGGTGTGTACCTCAGTAGATACAGAAAGGCTGATGTAAGGCTTCACAGAGCCTTCTCTTCTCCAGGCTAAACAATCCCAACCCTCAGAGTGTCCTCATGGAGGAGGTGCTGCAGGCCCCTGATCATGCTCATGGCCCTCCTGGGGACCTGCTCTAACAAATCCATGAATTTTCTGCACTGGAACCCCAAAGCTTTTCACAGGACTCCAGCTGGGGTCCCAGGAGAACAGAGTCAAGGGAAGGAATCGCCTCTCTGGACCTGATGACCGCAGAAAACACTTGACTTTCAGGGCTGTGAGTGCACAGTGCCAGCTCATCTTAATGGTTCTTTTAGCCACCAATATTCCAAAGTCTTTCTCCACAGGGCTGCTGTCAATCAGTGCCCAACCTGTTTAGGATTGGGCTCTTTGTCTCTCTCTCACCCTCATTCCTACCAGTACAGGACAATCATCCTCAGGGAAGTTCTGCTGAGACCATAACAAACACTCCATCATGCTTTCTGGCACGCAGCAGAGCCAAAATAAAATTTAATTATAAAATGTAATTTTAAAGTTAAATGTTACTTGCCACTAAACTTTTATTTCAACTTTGATAAGCACATCTTTCCCTAAATACTCAAATGAGCCATTTATGACAACAAAGACAACTTTCTTAACTGGCATTTTTTCACCTGCTCTGCAAAAGAAGGTAGTTTAAAATAAATGCAGGGCATAAAAATTATAAAATCTTCTACCTTTTTTGCTTAAGAAGCATGACTCTATAGATGGGAAATGGAAGAGGGTTGTTGGCACGTTCTTGGCACATGGCTGTTGCAAAGGAAACTCTGTAGTGTGTCTACTGTGGCTCACAGGTTCCAAAAGCCCTGTCCACTTGATGTTCTCCCAGCCTGTACATGGAGGCCTCTCTGGGCCTGACCAAGGCTCAAAATGAAAAATATATTTCCAATTCCACCTGCTATCCACACCTGGAGAACTACAGTTTGCACAGAGATTAAGTCTGGTCTTTACAACAGACTTACAATTGTCCCCAGGATGTGATGTGGCTGTGCCTGGATGTCAGTTGCTCATGTAACTGGAAACATTTCCCACTGAAGAGTGGTGCATGGAGGAAGCAGAGCACAAGAGGCAGAATATGCACACAGAGCAATCAGCAACAACAGTCATGAACCACTGCCTAAAATCTAGGCTGTAATTATGCCTTTGCTGCAGTCTTGAGTGCAATGACAATCGTGTTAATGAGGGTCAGCACTTGTGAAGTTACATAACAGCCCTTAAGCCATGCCCTACATCAGCTGTAGGGTCTTAGAAAAGCCTCAGACCCCTTAGCTCCAGGCTGCTGAGTACCCCAGTAAGGGCTTGGTTTGTAGCAAAAGCCACAGAGCTGTTTATATTGGAATACTGAGGCTGGAATTAAACTGAGATGGAGGAACAGCAGCAGGGTATCAAACAAAATTGAGCTGTTACATTTCATCATTTTCCCTTTTCTGCTCAATAGACCAAATCTGCTCCATTTGTATTTCTGCTAAAGCCTCATTGCTGGATGAAATGCAGATAATTACCTCTGCAATGAAAGTAACTTGGCCATTTCATTCCATACCTTGGGGGACATGTTGAGGAAAGGGATAGTACTGCATAATGAGCTTCTCCTGTGGTGCCAGGGGAGAAGGAGTATTCAGAGCTTGAGATGGTACTGGATGGTTCAGGCTGAGAACAGATGCATGCCTCCAGGGCCTGCCAAGCTGGAAACTGTCCTCCTCCTTTATCATGGTTCAATCTCCCACATATGTAACATGCCAAGGCTGCTTCAGTTTTATGTTTGCCAGTTGGGAGAGGTGAGGCCACAATTCTCTTTCAGTCTGTGAAGCCTGATAAAGAGGTGTTTTACTTTGACTGACAGGATGCTAATGGCACAGTCTCCCAGCAAAACTGCCATCATAATTTGGTGTATCAAAAATACAGTTGTTCCTGTAATTCTGAGCAAACATTGCCCTGTTTGCTTCTCTGTTAAGTGCAGAGCTTCAAGTGACCAGACAGTGGGAATGTTGGAAACTGTGGCTACTGTACAGCTAGCCAAAACAAGGGGCTGGTGAAATGGGTCCATCCAGGCTGGAGGTTTTGAGAGATGTTCAACAAGTACTGCTTCGTTTTACCCCGACCTCCATCATGCTATTCTGCCTGCTCCATGAGGAAATTTAGAGAATAAGTGGTGCATGGAAAATTGTGTAACAGCACCTTGTGTGATAGTGACCCAGGTAGATCTTTTTCTGGTCAATTCAGGCTGGACTTGATGGGGTTTGTTAGGTAAGGGATTATTCCATGGCACCATATGGAAGGTACTGAGCAAAGTGGCAGCACCAGCTGATCCACAGCAGGCAATGCAGCAGAGTTATTGTCACACTCCTGGGCCTCTCTGTAACATGGGGGTGGCACCATCTGTGAGACAGAGCTTGCAGCTGGGAATGTTGGGTGACATTCCTTGTGAGCCCACAGCTAAGCAGGAGACTGGATGGGTTCTCTCTAGGAAGCTCCACATGCTCCACAAGCTGCAGCTCCAAGACAGCCCTGTCTGACTCTCTCATTCCAGAAATCTCCGTGTTCTCCGAGTTTGCGGACACAACCGTGCTGCAAGATCTCCCTGTCAACAAACCTCTGCTCCTCATCACAAAATGTGTCAGCAGAGCCACGAGTGTTGATTGCTCCAGCTAAAAATAAGCCATTTTGAAAACACAAAGCCACTGTGGGAAAAATTTTTCTTCATAAACTGGAATTTGAGCAAGTTAAGCTTAATAAAATTTTGAAAATTAATTCTTATACTCCTTCTGACTTTGACTCTTAGGAACTTGTGTCCTTCATATTTTACATGCAACATTCATTGTCAGCATCCATTTCTCTCCTTAAACATTTGAACCATTACTGCCCATCTATTTCTAGACACTATTTCTCTAACATGACCTTTGATGTCATGAAACCTAGCTATGGGAAAATAAGGAAACAAATCTCTACCCCACAGCCATAAAATCAAGCCCAAATACCATTTTTTAAATATCAATTTTCATCTTTCCAACAAATTATATTGTTCATAACTCAGGATCTGGTAGGCCAGAAGGACAGAAGGAAGAACACCAGAATATGTTGCCAAATATTCCAGGAAAAACAGTTCTTGCCAGGTAAACATTTTGAATAAAATAACAATATAGATAATTGGGAATTAATTTTATTAACTCAGAAGATATAAGGTTTAGAGAAACAAGCAAACCTTAGTGCCTTTCTGATGAGGACGACAGAGAATTGCTGAAGTTCTGACATCAACTAGCTTATCTGAAGAGTGGAGGCCTCAGGAGAAAACCAAACTTAATTATGTTAGTCCAGTATTTAGTACAACAGGATGCCATGTATTACTACAGTACAGATGCATTAATTAGTTTATTACTGATATATTTTTATCATCATTTATATTGTTATTATATGTATGGTATAAAGCTATCTCAAGCATCAAAAATAATAAAATGGAAATGCTTCATAATTCCACTGTGAAAATCAATGAAAGGATAATACCTTGGTCTTTAAGTATCTGGGAGCCCAAAGTTAAGGAAAGGACTGCTAGTCCTTCAGAGTGACATGGGATGGTAATAGGAATTAAGAAAAATAATGTGTGGTGAGCTGTAAGGTTTGTGTCTTGTCAGGACACAGCCTCATATTTCTTTGTTCTTCCTGCAACAAATGAGGAATAAACGTGGTATTGTTGTTTGCAGAATTGCCAAACATGGTAACACTGGTATCAAGCAGTTGACAGCCATGCTTTGTTTTCAAACCAAGGCTCCTCTTTTCATGATCCATTATTACTATTCATGTCTCTGTCCTTGATAATGGATTGGAACTAGATGATCTTTAAAGTCCCTTCCAACCCTAACCATCCTGTGATTCAATAAGATTGCACAGCTCAATGGATTCTTTAGTGGTGGGGAAAGCACCACATCCTGCAGGTGTTTACCACTGCTACGAATTAGCACCACATCTTTAAACACTCCTACAGGTGACAAAGCTCCTCAACAGATCTGTGAACAACAAACTGGCTGTGTATCAGGATGCTCTTTTGTTGCTTATCAGATATGCTCTAACATTTTTTCCTTTGCAAGAAGAATTTCCCAGCTAGGAGCTGAATACTGTAATCACTGTCATAATTCATGAAAGTCACTTGCTTTGAAAAAAAAAAATGTTATCATAATTGTCAAAATGATGGCTCAGTGATCTAGGAATGCTTGTTATCTTGCCGGCTGTAAATTGTGGACCTGGTCCAAAACACAGGAATATAAATGAGAGGCTTTTCATTGGCCTCAGCAAGTCTTGGATCAGGCCTTCCATTAAGATTAAGGAAGGAAACAGCCATTGCTGTAGTGCTGAGACAGGGTGCATGAATAAAGAACAAGTGCTAACATTAGAGAAGTGGTTCCTGGATGCCACATGTGGAGTGTAACAGCATCCAAAATGGTCCATCAACACAAGGCAAAGTTATTATTCCAGATATTACTAACTGGGTTTCACAGGCATCTCTATCATTCATTGGATGTGCATTCCGCTTTCTGGAAGCATTTTAAAGTTCATTTAATAGAATATTAAGCTAATCGTGATTAATGATAAGCCAGATTTTATTACGTTCTGGTTAATTACAAATTCATATCTACCTAGTCTAATAGAAAGCAGATTAGTTGAAATGTGATGTGTCTTCACTGAATAGTCATGGAAGGAATGAACTACAGAGGAAAGGCAGAAGCCAAATCACCTAAGTCAGTGCAAAAAGATTTAGGTGCACCCTTTTGCTGTGACCCATAATAAAACTCCCCTCCCATCAAATATCAGGTGCATGTAGCTCTTTAAAGTCTGAAAAAACCACTTATTTTTATGCTGGGATTTGGTTTTTTGACTGTATCCTAATTCAAGCATTTTCTGCACTGTCATTCTGCTGATTTATGGCTGAATTGTTATTTATTTCATGGAAAGGCATCCTATTTGGAAATGATTGTGTCCTACTCTGAAGGAATCAGCCGACAAATCACACCAAAACCTTTCTTAGTGATTACGTGGTAACACTTATTAGTGAAATTAAAATTCATGAGAAAAGATTTTGATAACTGCTGAAGCAGCGGCTCACATTTCCAGATGGTCTGCACAAAAGTGACATCCTACACCCCTCGTGATAATATGATGTGTTGGCAAGTGATTGTGGACGTTTGCTTATTTAATTACTAGAGGGTTACACATCATTCAGCAATAAATCCTCTGTGCTCAGCTCCACCAAAAGTCATATGTGCTTCCAGCAGGGATTATGGAGGATTTAGGCTCTACTGGCAAAACCTGCATTCCTCAAAACCATATCAGCTGCCATCTACTACAGCAAAATCCACAATTTTCAACTGAGGGAACAAGGGAACTCTTCTGGCATCACAGATGAATAAAAGTAGTGGCAGACAATGCTGCTTTATAAAGCACAGGAGGGGATGGACCTCATTAAAAAAGACAAAACCCAAACAAAACCCAAAACCCCCATCCGGATGCTGGAAAATGCATATTTCTGGTAAGAACCATCAGATTGACAAATTTCTGTGCTTTTTTGCAGTCCAGTTGCACAGCCACTCCCTTTCAGGAGTGTTTCCTTACAAAAAAGCATTTTACCAGTGTTAACCACTAAAAATCGTGGGAGCAGTTTGCAAGCTCCCCATAGACACACATCCCTAGTGACTGGAGTAGACTTACAGGCAACTTACAGAAGAAAGAGTGATAAATTTTGTTTGCAACAACATGTGTTATGAGATAGTGAAGAAAAATCTGAGTGCATGTGCAGCTTCCATCATAGCTGCATCAATGGCATCTACTTCCACACCTGTTTTTGCCTAACAGATATCTTCTGTTCCCTGTTCCTTTCTTTGCTTCCCTACTTCACTCACATTTACTGCACAGTTTGCTTTTAGTGAGTTTTATGTGCTGGGATTTTCAAAGTGGCTCGAGGCTATTGACTTTCAATAGGATTTGGGTAGCTAATTGCCTTTTCCTTTGTACTTTACAAATTCCAGACATAGCTCTTCTGTGAGTTCATTTTAATCTTTTATGACTGAATTTCCTGAAATGTTATATCCCTTTTGAAAGGGGAAAAAAAAAATAAAAGAAAAGAGAAAAAATAGTGCCCCCGTCTCTTTTTAATGTAAACCAAAGGAAATAGTTGTCCCTTTTCCTCTAAAGGTCCAAAGCTCTTGGTCTCTTATCTATTTAAGTTAAACAGTACAGAGATCAAATGCATTAATTCGAGTCTCATTGAGTTCTTGATTGCAGCCTGGCAGCTGATCTGGGTGACAGAGATTCCCCTTCTCAGTGTGTGCCCTGCAGTGGTGGCCTAGAGGCTGTTAAGGGCGGTGGGAATGCTGAAAACACAACAAATAGCCTTGGGCCTGCCCATCCAGAAGTTTTGGTTTCATTCTTTCTCACCCAGCCTGTATAAGTCTGCCAGAGCTGACATGCAGCTCTGACCCCTGGCTGTCCAGAGCACCTCGTCTTTTGGCTCACTGATGTGGTCAGCTCTGTGCCCATTCAAAACAGAAGCAAACCATCCACCTAACACAGCAGATAGGCCCATAAACATTAAATGAAAACCAAATAGATACTTTGTAATGGTAGCAGAAGTCTGCCAAAGACATTCAGAAGAAACCAGAATGAGTTCAGGGAAGAAGCAAACTGCACTGTGAGATTTTGTGGATGCTACCTCAGCAGAAGTGAACCAGGCAGATGTACAACTGAGAGAACTACATGTAGAAAACAAATTAGGAGAAACCAGAGCTTGTAGGTAATGAGTAAAATGTAGGGGGAAAGGGAGAGAAGCATTAGTGACTGGTTAGAATTTGTTCTTTTTTCTGTTTTTCTGTCTTTGCTGAGTGCATGGACTCTGCTCTGGCTTCAGGCATCTCAATGCCCCTCCCAGCAAGGGGTGGGAATAACTCCACAGAGCAGGTGTTCTGTAAGCTGTTTTAAAAGTAATTTAGACACAAGCAGACTTCACTGGAAATGGAAAAGAAGTAGGAATCAAAAAACAAATAGAATATTCTGCAGCAGCCGTTTTTGTCCAAGCAATAGTGCTGTGTGACTGTCAGAAGAAGCATTAGGACAAAAGTTCCTCTTTTAGAGACTAAAAATTGTTTAAACTACTTCAGAAAAGATGCTAAATGGACGTAGCAGTTTTTTAAGGTCATACAGCTTTTGGAGGACATTTGCCTAATGAAAGAAGCTACTGAGCTTCCAAGATGATTTTGTGTCAGTACACCTTCTGTCACTTATAAGTTTCCTATTATTTTACCTTCCAAAACATCTCCAGACACAGGGATCTGCAGGAGAGCTACTGTACCTGAACCTGTGCCTAGAAAAGGCTCTCCTAAAATCCAGCTACAGTGTCAATACCACTAAAGGATGGGTAGGAGCTGTTGCTAGATAAGTAAATACTGATGTCAACACTGGCTCCCTTTCACTTCCAGGATTTCCTGAGTAATGTGTCTCAGGATTACTCCTCATAAAATCTGGGGTCATGGTTGCTGCTTCTCAGCTTCCCTAGGCATAAAATGTGACTCTTGCTGATTGAGGTATCAAAGGAACTTCTTTAGAGTTCCTCATGCTTTCTAAGCACTGTGACACTTATTCAGGAAATCATCTGTATTCAGCAAAGTGTGGTAGCCCTTTCTGACTGTGTATTTCATTATTGCAAAGGTTTCAAAGCATGTATCTCCAGCAGAACTCTACAATCTGAAATAAAGAGCCAGATTCTTGTCTGCTGGGTTATCACAGGTTTGGAGTTCTGGCAAATTAAACTAAGAAAACAAGTTAAATACATACTGCTTGGCCTTTTACAGGGCAATGCAATTGTCCAGGGCAATAGAAGCTCATCTAGGGGAAAAAAAATGGGAAAAAAAAACTCCAAGAAGACACTAGTTAGAAGATAAAAGCCCAGGTGTGGTACTTTGCATTTGGACTTGTTGAATTTCATTAGGTTCTTGCTGGCCCAGTTATTAAGTGTGTCCATCAGACTCCATAGACTTGTGGCTATTCAGGTTCATCAGGTGGTCTCAAACCTGCTCTTTGCTTACTGTGGGAGGGACTTCTGTCCCCCAACCCAAACCTAGGAGCTCGGGGACTCAGAGATGTGGGAATCCTGACTGCCAGCGAAGACTGGAGCAAAGAACCTCAGTCTTTTACATACCAGTTGTCACCAGCTCTCCCTTCTCATTTATCTCCTTGGTAAAACACAAAACATGGATAACTGCTAGGCTAAACTTATTCCTGAATCAGAGACACTTTAATACCAGGAAAGGACCTGTAGTTTCTGCTAAGTGAACTGCAGATGAATTGATTGCAAACAAAAAATCAAAATCAAGTGCACAGTGTATGACAGATTTCACCTTGATATTATTCATGTTGGGAAGAAATGGTCAAAGATAAGAGAAACAACAGCAAAATAGTTTTCTACAAATTAATATCCCCAGGTTATAAAGCTCACCTTGATCAGCGTACCACAATTTAATTACATTGTTAAGGAATTTCTTGCAAATCATTGTATACTTAGGCAAATTTAGTTAAGTCATCAATTACCAGCACAACTGCATTCATAAGTTGCAACTTAATTGTTTTATTGAGTGTCATTTCTCTATATTTGGGAAACTATCACATTCCAGGTAATTGTAATGTGCCATCATGACAGAAAACATGTAAGCACATTTCTTGGGGTTTTTTGCAATATTGTAATGAACTATGAGACTAGAAAAAGATGATGACCATTTCTTGGTTTGTGCTCATGTATTGCCAGTCGATACAATGACAGTAAAAGTGTTTCAGGCTGTTAAAGATAAGCCCAAGCAACTGAAACAGATGAAACTTCTCTCCTTCATCCCCATTTCATCTGTTTCAGTAGCTTAGAGCATCTTTCTGGAGTCTCATGGCTCCTCATCCCCCTGACAGCTTGGGCAGGAAAAACACCTCCACTAGCACCCACACCAGGTCCAGTGGCTCCAGGCTGGTCTGTGTTGCACTACACACTGCACAGCAAATTTTGTCAGGGAGGCTGTCAGGGAGGTTTTGAGTCACTCCTTTTTCAGCTCTGGAGTCAGCCCTGCCTGCTTTCTTGGACAGCTGTGCTGAGACGTGCTGCATGGAGAGGAGGCTTTGCAAATTCACCTTCTCTCTCACACACCACATTCTATTGCTTCCCAGTCATTTAAATGTTGCTGTTCAGCCTTTCAGATGAAACGTTTTTGCAGGAGCCCTAATAAAAGCAAGACAGCACAAAATTTTCTCATGAGTAAACAATTGGATTTATCTCAGGATGAGTTTCTTAGGAGGGCACTGTAAAAACATCCCTGTACTTTTGTGGAATAGGGAAATTTTTCTTCAAGTCACTGAGTTCCAGCACACCAGAACTGCAAAGGATACTGGAATCCTTTTTGCATTGGAATTGTCAAGGCTGGCAGGAGGGACACTTGAATACACAGTCACCATTACAAAGGACCCAACAATATTTCACATATGAGGACACCAATCCTTAAGATGCATTTGAAAGTAAGAAATTATTTCTACAGGGGAAAAACTGAGTTTCAGAGGCTGAACTTATTTAGGGACAGTTAAAGGCTGAGGGCAGGGCCAAGCCCAAGCCTTCAGTCACGAGTCACAGTCCCATGATCTTAAAAAACATTGTTCCATCAAAATAAAATAAGCAGTTATTTCCTCTCGGTTCAAAAATGTTTCATGGGAACAATTCTTTCTCCTTGCCAACAGAACTATTCAGATGTGACCAAAAGTCAAGCCATCTCAATAATGTGAATTGCTTTAGGTTACTTGGTTCTATCTTTCTCTCTGCTTTACTTCTTGGTAGAGGTCTGCCTGACCTCTTCCAATCCTCTGATTTCAAATAGAAATTCTAGCAGTGCCCCATAGAGGCCAATTTGATTTGAAGATTGCAGGAGACAGAGAGGATAAAGTTAATAAAATTGTCAGACTGCAAATAGCCACTTGATGTTATTTAATGTTTCTCCTGTTCAAAAAGGTCACAAGGATCATCTTCCAGTTCTCTTATGAGGAAAATCAAGCATTAAGGGAAGGAACATTTGTGTCAAGTTCACTTCACTGCTGAAGTGCAGAAAAATGCAGAAAATTCCTATCACTGGCTAATGACTGCATCATACTTTGTTGGACTCTGGCTAAAAATAGATGGATTAATAAAATACTCCTAATAAGAATCAAACTGCAAAGAAAGTTCTAGCTCCTTTCCCTCTTCAAAAAGGTAAGGAATAAGAAGGTGTCCTTGGGCAGCTAATCACCACACAGTTGCTACTTCATTCCCCACCAGATGTGGTGGGGGAAAGGATCAGAGGGGAAAAACTGAGAAAATTTGTGGATTGGGATAAGGATACTTTAATAGGTAAAGCAAAAGCTGTGCAAGCAAGCAATATATAACGAATTCCTTCAGTATTTCCCAAGTGCTTAGCCATCCCTAAGAGAGCAGGGCTCAATTTTCTGCACAAATCCCAAACATAGCCCCACACAAGCTACTAGGAAGAAATTTAAATCTTTAATCTAAAAGTAGCATTTCTACCTATAAAAAACAAGAAAAAATAAGCTTGACTTCCTTATCCACGTTTTCATTTTCCTAGTTTTTTAAGTATCTTCCACCATATAATGAGTTTCTACATGGTAACAAAGTGTGATTGCATCCTTCAGCCCAGGGGCAAATCAAAGTCCAAAGGTGTTTCATCTTCAAGGCACTTAGCATGCAAATAATCTGATTGAAGTCTAAGTTAGGAAAAATTACATTACACATATATGCTTTGTGCATTTCTGACCCTATCCAAAATTTTTGATCTTCATATGCCTGCTACTTACTCAAAATCACACATTGTCTTTATGTCAAAAAGCATTTTCATTAAAAGTCTGGAACTTCTATTATAGATATGCCACCTCTGTGTCTGCAGGCTGAAATTAAAGTTATTTAAAGTGGCTGAAAAATATGACTGGAGATTTTACAAGCAATCAGAGGCAGGTAGGAGGTGTAAATTAGAAAGATTATGACACAAATCACTGTAAATTCTTGTGCTAACCAATTACCAGCATACAAAGTACAATCTTTTTTCTGTACTACCTTCTGCAGAACAGTATCAATGACCTGGCAAAAATTTATGCTCTATGGAAAGGTGTATTGGAAAGATAATTGGAGAGAGAGAAATATTAATAGCCTAAAAAATCCTCTTCTGTTAGGATATGGATAAAAATTTGGTCCATGATCAGCTGCCACTGAAAAGATATTGTCAGGTTAGAAATGTTCATGGACATTGTAGTCTTCAGTTTATTTCCTGGAAGTTATTAATTAATATGTCTGCTTTGGAGAGCTGAATAAAAAAGATCAAAAATGGAACTGGAAGTCAGTCAGGGACTACCTGGCTATTCCAAACAGGTTCAAAACATACAGATATTAAAGAAATACTTTGAGAGTGAGTCATAAGTACTTCAAGTCTACCACCAGACCCATTTGACATCCATCACTGCCACTTTCTGACCAGAACTTGATATTTGTACTTGTCTAAGGAAGTGTTATGCAAGTCTGAGGATCAAAAGATCACCTTCCCATGAAGACTGTGCTTTATTGTGCAGCAGCATCTAAAATGGAGTCTCTTCTCTGAGGACATTTATTGTTCCATTTTCCATTACCATCACCACACATCTCCCACACTTCTTCCAAGGATGGAGCTCTGATTGTAACTTTCATATTGGAGCTCTGATTGTAACTTTCATATAACTGCATACATAGATACACATGCCAGACATCTGATGTTCTTTGTGAGGGAATTGGGTGTTTGTTCTGAAGTGAAAATTCTGCCAATTTTCAGAAATACTTAAATTATTATAATCTTCCTGACAATTGTTTATTGAACCAGGAAAGATAATTATGTCACCAATATACATATCCACAGTTCTCATACCTTTTTAATAGAATTTGGAAATTGGACAAAGCCTAACAAAGGTAGCAAGGGATATTGAAACTCTGGAGCAGCTCTCAAGCAAGGAATGACCAACTGATTAGACTGAATTTCTCCACTCTTGGCAAGAGACAGCTGAAGATATGTTGGATAAAAAATTGTGAACAGTGTACAGAGGATAGAGAGGGGTTGATTATTCACTCTCTTCCAGTATAAGCATCAAGAGATTCAAATGAGGACAGCAAAGCCACAAATTAAAGGAGGTGGTTCTTCAGGACACGGGTGGTAGAACTACCTACTCAACTTCCTTCCAAAGGGCCTTGTTTTTGAAAGAGGTTGTCAGGATTTTAAGGATAGATGGAATGAAAGGCTTGGAAGAAAGAACTATGAAGACCTTTCTAAACAGACAGACAAACCATGTCAGGAAAAGCCTGTGGTCCAAAAGCAGGGGAGTGTCATATATGCTTTGCTGGTGGCAAAAATGCCACTAGATTGGACCTGGGAGCAGAACTAGTCCAGCTGTGTTTATCAATGCTTTCCATGTTCCATATCTCTGTATATATTTCTGTCCATATAGTGACACTCCATCGTTTTTAGAGAGCTCAAAGAGCATCTCCCTCAAAAAAGCTACAGGCAATAATCTTTCCCAGGTTTCACTTTAAGCTGTTTTGCCACAGTGTTCTTGCTTACCCAGGAAGAGTGCCACAGCAAGGAGATTCCTGCATCCTAAGACCTCCTGAACTTGTGTTAACTCCCTAATACCCTGAGCAGAATAAATACATTATTTTTATTTATGATGTTGATCCCCTAAGCACTTTGCTTGTTGGAGATCATTCCCTTCCACTGGAGCAGAGTGGGGAAATAATCCTGTTTGAGGAGATACAAGACAATCAATTTTTTTTTCTCACTAGATGATGGGACAAACAAAAGTTATGTAATATTAACCAGCTATTACTACTATTATTATTATCAAATGTGCTCAGGTTTTACCTCAGGCACTTTTCAGAGACTCATTTCTGTCACATTTTGCAAAGCTAAAAAAAGCACAATTAGTAGAATTCTACAGTAGTACAGTTTTTCCAGATCTAGAAGCTTGAGTTGGTGCAAGAACACAGTGGGAGAATCTTTTGATGTTAAAGTGAGGGAAAATGGAGTAGATGGATGCCATTTGCTCCTAAAGTTTAATGTTCTTGCAGAACATGCCCAGCATCCAGTCCTTAATGAGATATGCAATGCTTAACCTGAATTCTAAACACAGTGTCAGGAGGGCAGCTAGACATGTGAGAACAAATGTTGTCATAGAAGGTTGTCCTGTCAGTCATAAATTTCTTCACATGCTCTTTGATCATGGCCCTCTCCTAACATATCCAGTTTTAATCAGCTGTAAAGGCTAATTAACCTCTACATGTTTTGAAGAATAAAAGGAGTTTAAAATAGCACCTGTGCCAGTACTGTCAGACACAGGTTCCTTGCTCAAAACTGTGTTGCTCCTGTTGAAGCAGGAGATAGCAGGAAAAAAAAAAACGTGGACAGAAAGGGCTCTAAACCATGTGTTGGACAGACACCTCTCCCTTCCAAAGTGCAGTGGTTACCAGGTGTAAAGGGGCTACAGCGGTTAATGGTAATGGGACATAATAAACATGTGTTCTCCTGTTCATCCTCTGATGAACAGAAAAGGAGCAGTAGAGCAGCTGAAAGGAGTAGCAGGAAGTTTGAGTGATCTATGAAATCACCTTGTGGAACACAGAAGTTACATGTGGAACACAATATGAGGTTTTCATTGTGACAATTGTGATTAAACTGCTGTAGGACAGACATATTTGCTGACATTAGTGTTAATGCTGTTAAGCTCTACTGACAAATGTGTAGAATCTTTAAATGTGTTGCTTTATAGTTTTCTTTGTTATTTCTTAATTTGCCACTCACAGCTTCAGAATTCATTCTGGGAAAAAAATTACCAGCCATGATAACTCTTCATTTTATCAAGGTGCTCATCTTGACTATTTACCCTGAGTTCCTGGATTCATGTATTAGCTGAAGATATTTTTTTTTTGTTATCAGTAGAGTTTGTTTTGCAATCTGGTGACGAGATTAAAAAAAAAAAAAAACAAAAAACAAAAAAACAAACCTGCTGCCACCAAAGAAAAACCCACTACACTTTGAAAATTGGCATAGAGAGACAATTTAATTCCTGGGCACTACTATCCAAAAACAGGAAGCATGGGGGTCATCTTCTGTAAAAAAAAGAGTTGTCTTCTTCCTTCCATACTTACATATTCTTACATATTGAAGAACTTAATCTATTATTTCCTAAACATATCACATGAATGAAGCTGCACTTAAGGTTTTTGCAGGAAAAATTGAAGAGATATTTTTTCCCCTGAAACCTACACACTGTATTTGCAATGAAGATTCCTTTCTGTGAACAGAAATTTAGAATAAAACCTGTGTGCCACCAGTTGTCATGGTGCCAGGATTTGACAACTACAGCTGATACAGCATAGTATCACTTTCAAGCCAAAGTTTTTGTAGAGATGGAAGAGTCTTCAATCAGGAAACCTGATGAATTGATTCCACTGTGGTACGTGGGCAGAGAGTGAAAGAAGCAATACCAGCCATTACTGAAATGAGATTGTGGAGTTAGAGGAGATGAGGTGGAAGGGAAGAGCAATAAAATCAGGGAAGTTAAAAAAAGGATGGGATGAGTGGGAAAAGAGAAGCAAGGACAGGACAGAGAGTGTTTGTTCAAAAAGATACAAGAAAAGACCAGAGGGAAAATAACAAAAACAAACAGATAATGAAAAACAAGAGAATGACAAGAAGATAAACAGAAAAACAGAAGAGGTGTTTACCTGAGCCTTATTTTTTAGATATTACAATAGATCAGAGTTGACAGAAATTATCAGTTATTTACAGTGGGAAATCAGGAGTTTTCTGGTTTTGTTTTGTTTGGAGGAGGGTAGGGGACTTTCTTCTGTAAGGCAGTAGAAGCCATGTGAGTATTTTTTAAAGTAGGAGTACACAAGTTATTTAATCACATCTATTTCATAATACAAATAAGCTTCAAATAAGCTTGGTCTTTCTCAGAGCAAAAAAGTAAAGATACATTAATTATCCTTAATTACAAACTTGCAAAACAAATCTAAAACAAATTCACATCCATGTGTTCAGTGGGGCTCTAAATTGGGGCTACATCCATCCAGGTGCTTCCATCTTTCAAGCAACTCAACAGAGCTCTGGGATTTTAAGCAGTACTGTGCCCAGTGAAATTAAATTACCCATTGATAAATGTGAATACAGTTACTTACTTGAAGGAGCAGCATCAGAGTTGTCAACTGGGATATGAAATATGTGTTGCTTTGTGCCCTCTCTCTGGCAAGCCAGCATTGGCTCATGAAGCACCACTGGCAAGTGTGGCGCTGGGTCTCACATCTGCCTCAGGCCAGTGGCCATGGACACGTGCTGAAGTTCACTGCAAGGGAGGATGTGCTTCGCCTGGGAAATGTGTAGATTCATCCTGGGAAATGTGTAGATTCAGGGGAAATCAAAGTCCACACAGACAAAACGGGATACGCTGAGGGACAGTGGTCAAAAACACCCTCAGCAGAAAGCCAAACCGATTTCCAGTGAGGCACCTGGACCGAGTAAGGGTTTGTGAAGCACATGGACTTGATTCCTAGAGGATTTTGAAAGGTAATAAAAAGAGTCATAAGGGGTTGAAAACTTTATTGCAGTCTAAGCTGAGAGATTCTCCCTGCATAAATTAGATGAAAGGTCACATTTTCTTTACCAAACCCTTGAGACACATACAAATCAACTAGACAGCATTTAGCTCTATTATAATTTATATTCTGATACTAAAAGTAAGAAGGTTAAACATACAAACAAACAAACAAAAGCCCCCCCAAAAACAAAAAAAAAGCAACACAAAAAAAAAGCCACACATAAAAAAGGGCTTCCAAAAAGAAATTGGAGAAAGGCCTTTCCAGGGGATAGCTCACCATGGAAAACTGAGTTAATAAATTGACTTAACACACATGCTTTGTTTTAAAGTATATATTCATTCCATATTCATCAGAGAATTTAAATCTGCATTACTCAGTGATTCAACAGAATCAGGGTGTACATACAAGATTAAACATGGGTTCAAATGCTTTGCTGAATCAGGGCACAATTTAGTATCAAGGAACTGTAATTCTGCTCTCTCTGCACTTGCTAAATTTGATAGTGATGTGCAGGTTATACCCCTTCCATGCCTCTCAAATTATCATCTGTGGGAGTACCACAGTGTGACTCTGACATACAGAGAACTAATGAATACTTCATGAGACTCTCAGTTATTATTTAATCACAGCTCCTTTATGAGCTGATGGAATTTGTGTTGATACGAAGGCAAAATAGCACAGCACTGAAATGCAATAGTGAAAACAAAGCTAAAAGTAAATGAAGTTACTATTAAAAGTAGGAGAAGCACAGCAGAGAAATATGAAGTAATGATTGAAAACACAGATATTTGAAAGATTTCATAAAAAAGACCAATGTAAAAGAATAGAAAAAGTGCTCAGTTCTATGGTATGACACTACAATTCATTCTTATGTAAAAGATCAATTTTTTCCACAAATGTCCCATTAAATAATCTGAGAATCAGGGCTAAACTAATCTACAAGTAGAATGCATAAGAAAAAAATCAGCATTTAAAAACCTGGACTAAATTGCCATTTTTTTAAATAAACCTTTTTTCCCCTAAGAATATGTGCAGCAGAATGGAAATTATGGGTACTCAAAAATGAAACCTTTTCTTTGCCTACTAAACTGCTACCACCAAACTTAACAGCCCAATCAAAATTATTAACTCTAAAGTTAACAACTTTAATAATTTTGTTACTTAGATTAATTGTGTCTGAGATTTCTTTCTCCAAACCATTGTTATTATGACCAATTTTATGTAGAACAAGTCAATATTCCAGATTTCATAACACCCATGTGCCAAGTCCCAATTCTCTGTGCTCGTGCTGCATTATTTATACTGTTGTAATAAGGCCTGATCTAAAGCCCTTTGAAGTAAATGAAAAGACTCCCACTGACTTCAAAGGACTCTCTATTAGGCCCAGAGTATTTTCGTTGCAGGGCTTTTGTACTTGATAATATCTGATATGGCAAAATTTGTGCCTCCTCTCTCCCCTTCACCCTCACCCTCGTGTTATTTTCTATGTTTATGGGTTACTTATTATCTGGACATTCTTTTGTTTTCTACAAGGATAATTTTTAATGAATAATAAAATTTAAAAGCAAAAGATTGAAAGTTGCACTTCAAGAGTGTCAAATTCAAATATTTTGGAAATAAAAAATTAATTTTGTGAAGATGGAAATATTTTAAATTTTCAGTTAAATATTTACTCAGTATTTTAGGCTCTTTTTCCTGCAGGTTTCCCTTGAATAGGTTTATCTTCCTCAAGCCATACTTCTATTAATGAGTTTTCAATGGATGCCAAATATAATACTTAACCATAAAAATCCAACTGCTGATAATTTCAAAGAAAACAAATTTTTGCAATTCATACAAATTATCATCCCTATTAATCTTACTTCCTATGATAAAGATTTTGAAATAGGTTTCTTTGGACCTGGTTCAAACTCCTGTGTATCATTACTGAATTTTATAAATTTTATATTTCACAGTGACTCCACCTTTGTTTGAGATCTTTTGGATGTACAGTCCCCTGTCTTTTCCTTCCCTTCTTCTAAATTAAAGTACAGGATTCACAGTCTTCCACCTTATCTCTCTTTTGCCTTTCGTGTAGTAAGATGTGGGTGTTAGCAAGAACATCTATCTTCCTCTTTTTATGCAGTTAGGCCCTCCAAAATAATTGGAGGAGTTTGTTTACTATGCAGTATACATGTAATCTTCATTACATTTTCAATATTTTTCATTCATTAGACGATATCATTTTTCATCAGCTTTTTTCAGGCCAGCAGCTTCTGGGGGATGTATTTTCTCTCTTACATACAAAATCTTGAGCAAATGCAGATCAGTTCTTTTAAGATCAGCAACAAATAACTATGTGATAATGTATAATGATGCTATGTGGTTTGTTCTATTTTACTTTCACTAGATAGACACCTGAATGTCCTGATGTTTAGATCAGTGTGCTACAGTTTAAAGGTTGTGAACCAAAGCGTACTGAAATCAATAGAAATCTTTCAATTGACCAAAATGAAATTTTGGACTAAATTTACACATCCAGCAAATTAGTTTTACTCACTGTCAATCTGATACTATATATTAATTTCCCTAATGGGGAAACTGTGAGCTGACAAATTCAGTTTGCATTTTGTGAAAGATTTATATATATCATTTATAATGAAATCATGACTACAAGGCATTTATAACAGAAGATGAAAGTCAAGAAAGAGATGTAAGCACTTCACAGACCCTCTTTGGAAGGTAGTTGTCTCTGGTAGTGAGCAGTGTCATGCAGATCAAATGGCACAAGGACCTCAGTTTACCTCCCCTCCCATGCTAAAAGCAATGTCAGATAAAAGGCACCCTTCACAGTACTTGCAAAATAATGCTGAGCCCAGCAAACTCCTTAAATAGAGCAAAGCAGAGGCGTGGAAATATGGATATTCAAGGACTCAACAACCCCACGTGCTGCAGTTCCATCCTGGAATTAACTGGAGCCCTCCTTTCTCAGGCCCTTAGAACCTCACAAGTGTGCTGGCTTCCAGCCAGCATGGTGCCTCCTTAACTCGGAATGCAGATCACAAGCAAACACTGTTTCCAAACTGTTCCTGTAGCGCCAGCTGAAGCTGGAAACCATCTCTGATGAACAGACACACCATTCTGGTCATCTGGCTGGGCTGACACCAATAGATTCAATACCTTTGAAGTATTTGAAGATGAAAAAAGTTTCAGTTCTTCAGTGTATTGATATTATTCTCTGTCCTAAAGGCTGTCATCTGGAGGGGAATTATTACAAGCATACAACCTAAAATTGCATTTGAGACTGTGGAGACTGATATTTGTTCCTGCTGAGCACCAGGACAGTGCACACTGATTTGTGGAAGAGAGAAATGTCATTATTCACAAAGAGTTTCCTCCAGCTGCGTATGCCATTTATCACTTTCAATCAGTATTACTCACAAACAGAGAGCAAGCTCAGGGCATGGCCACCATGTTCACCCTTTTAACAGTTTCTAATTTGCCAAACACAAGATATTTGTTCCTACTTTACAATGGCCTTGTGGTGAAACAGGCAACTAAAAGCACTCATTTCATGTTAGGTATTTCAGGACCTTAAACAACTCTATTATCATCACAACAAAGTAGTTACAAAAGTAACTTGTGGGTACAAAGAGTTGGAAAATTCACCAGAATAGACATATCCATCTACAATACCTGCACAGCCACACAAATCTAATATAACCAGAAATATATATAGGACTGGCAGAGATAATTAAATGCAGGCCTAATGCCTATATTTCCAAAAAAGAGTGTCCAAAACCATTTGCAGAATCAAAGGATAACTGAGGTGGGAAGGGACCTCTGAGGTCATGTAGTCAGCCTCCCCTACACAAAGCAGAGTCAGCTAAAGAACGTTGCCTAAGACTCCATCCATCACTTTTTTTCAGATCTGCAAGGATGGAGGCTGCACTATCTCTCTACACAGCTTGTCCCCATTTTCAATCAACCTTAGGATGACAGACTTACCTCTTTGCACAGAATTTTCTATATTTCAGTTTGTGCCCATTGCCTCTTGTCCTGCCACTGGATGCCTCTAAGAAGTCTCCTGCTCCATCTTCCTTAGCCTTCTCCATCAGGTGTTTATACGCCTGTCATCCCTTACCACATCCTGTCCCTTTTTTGAAGAGCAAAACCCAAAACTAAAACAGCATTTAAACTGGGACCTTGCTGCTACCAACAAGAATGGGAGATTTATTGAGAATACTCTCCATGTGAAATCCCTTCATGGAGCACCAGATGTGTGCTGCTAATGGAGCAAAGATTGAGAGTCTTCAAAAATGAGCAATCACCTGTTGCTCTGGCTCATGAAAGAGCTATGATATCACCATGCACCCGTACTTTCACACCTCTACATGATGAGGAGAGTGTCAGTTTTCTGAAAATGCATGGAATTTGAGTAGAAGTTGCTTCTAAAGCACCATGAATCACTTCTTTTTAAGATGAGCAATCTCTCATCCCTCAGAATGTTATCATGAGATGCATCTCAGTCAGTGAGGAAATACAGATTAGCCATCACTGACGTCTTTATCCTTCCTGAAGGAAAAAATATGTTCATTATAAATCCAGTTCACCAATCCCTAGGTAAACTAGGCAGATTAGCAACAAAGTGTCCAGCGACACAAACTATGTCACACATATGTGCAAAAATTCATTGAGTGTATCAGTGGTTAAAAGAGATCAGAGCTGGAGTGGGCACTGCCTTGTTTGGGTGGTGGTTTTCTAAGATGCTGATTATGAAACTTCAAACCCTTCTGCAATGGCACATGAAGATGAGACCACATCAATAAGAACAATCTTGTCTGTGGGTGAGTACATGAATATATAAATACCTTTTTACTTTTTTTTTTTTAATTCTCAGACCCATCTAACTCAAGAGTGTTTTCTAGTCCAGTTTTGAATAAATAGAGGAGCAGCAGCTATAACACAAGTGATCCTCTCCATAGACGTGAAAGTGACTCCATGAAGAGTTTTCTGTGTCCCATTGAAAATAACTTCACCTTTCTCATCTTGACCCACAAATATGACTCTTCAAGTCCTTTTTAATGCCATCATGATTGTGTCCTTGTATCATCATGCACTGCAGTTTTTATAGTATAACCTTGCAAGGTACACAGAAAGTGAGTTTCCCAGGAATAGGATAAAGAAGGAATGCTCTGATTTGCATGTAATGAGCTGGAAAGGACCTTGCAGAGAGTGTCAAAATGAAATACTGCTTGTCCAAGTAATATATTTTTTCTCTTTCACCCTGGCTGTGAAGAGGAAAGATTGAACCCATTGTCTCCCATCATAGGAGAATATCAGTTTGAGACCACCTGAGGAACCTGAAGTTTATGGGATCCTGGGTGCCAGGGCCCTGAGGGAATAGGATTATATAGTTGCCAAAACACTCTCATCCGTATTTGAAAAGTCACAGCAGTCAGGCCAAGTCCCTGGTGAATGGAGAAGCAAAAAAACCCACATTCATTTTCTAGAAAAAGTAAAAAAGAACTACCAGCCTGTCAGCCTCCCCTCTGTGAGCCTGTGGAACAGAAACACTGAAGACAGGAAGGTGATTAGAAAAAGCCAACAGGGTTTCACAAAGAGTGAATGGTGCCTGACAATGGAATGGCAGCATCAGTGGGCAGGGGAAGAGGATCTGTGAATGCCATCTATCTGGACTTCTGTAAGGCCTTGGACATGGCAATCCACAGAAATCTTACCTTTAAATTGGAGAGATATGGTTCGATGGATGAACTGTTAGATGGACAATGACTTAGCTGAAAGGCTTCATCCAAAGAGTTAAAGTCAGCTGCTCAATGCACTGGTGGAAACCAGATAAAGACAGGGTTCCTCAAGGGTCTGTACTGAGACCAGTGCTCTTTGATATGTTCATCTCCAACACAGGTAACGAGACTCAGGATGTCCTTGGCAAGCTTGCAGGTGACAATAAGCTGTGTGGTGGAGTTGGTTCCATACAGAGAAGGGGCTTTCAGAGGGACTTTAAAAGGCTTGAGCTGGGCCTGTGTGAACCTCATGAAGTTCAACAAGGCCAAGTGCAAGCCAGGTTGGATGGGGCTATGAGCAAGCTGGGGTAGTGGAATGTGCTCCTGGCAAGGGTTCAGAAATAGATGATATTTCCTTTCCATTCCAATCCATTCCATGATTCTACATGCACAAGTTTGATCTGGCCCATGTTTTGGTTTATTTCCTTTGGGAAAACTCCTACCTTCTGTTTACCCACATGTATTCTCAAGAAAAGGATTTTTAATGAGGAGAGTAAATGTGACATATTTGTGTTTGCAGTAACCAATCCTCCTCCACAGATGAGATGGGGACAGTATTTAAATGACTTTTCTTCATCACTAATTTGGATTTCTGTAGCAGAAAATTAATTTGTCTCTTCTCTGTTGAAAATAACTCAATGCATATTCCTGTATCTCAGCTGGACTAGCAACAGAGGAGAAAGAAGCAACAGCACACCTAGATGAAGAAATAGGATACAGAGCTCTTCCAAAAGACAATTATGTTTTCATCAGATCCTGATGTGTATTTCCCTATTGTGTTAAACACAATACAAGCAAAACTTGGAAGACAAAGAAACAGAAACAGTAATGAGCAAAAATAATTATTATATTCATTCAACACGGGACAGCGCAGTGCAAGTAAACAACAGAAGTAATGCAGCTTTTCATCTGATCCCTGCAAGAATATCTCCTTTCCTCTCACTTTTCATATTCCTATGTAAGTATCTGCTGCTGATCACTAGCATCCAGGATGAAGAGGAGAATACTGGCCTAGATGGGCCTTCTGCTGTGAGCCACTCTCATATTTAGCAAGACCATGTTCATTCTTAGGTGCACAGTCATGGCCATATGAATAGTTCAGTTCTCTTTGAATCATGAACTACCATAACAGACATATTCACAAAAATCTTCCTGCTACTTCCCTGTGCCAGTTCTACAGTCCAACTTCTGTTTCCCAAAATAAAAGAAAAAAGAAATCACACCTATACTGGCAAAATTTGCACCCGAACCCTTTTACCTGAGTACTGAATTGCCTTTTCAGAGCAGAACCTGTACTTGCAGATGTCTATCTTGTGATTACAGTGAGAACATAAACTTAAAGCCACACTGCCTGGCATTTCTTATTCAAAGCCTGGGTACAAAGCTACAGGTGCTGATGCCAGTGGCACATAATTTGCTCCTGCAGTGATATTGCCTGATTAGCCATCTGCTACCGCATCAAGAATTTTGTTACCTTCAGTTTAACCATGTCATGATTTCAGCTGATCTGCATTTTGGTTTATGAAGGAACAACTGCAGCAAAAGCACTAGTGGTTTATAAAGCTGGTAAAAACAGTGATAATTGTAGCAGGAAACAAAAAAATGCAAATGAAAACATTCCCCTGTTTTCTGCTGTCTGAAAATGACAATACATTTAAAGGTGAACACTTCCTATTATCTCTGTTCATGTAGACATCATTACTTGCAAAAGGGTACTTGAGGTTTCTATAAAAATTAAGCAAGTTCAGACACTTAGTATGGAATTTGTTTGCTTCTGATAATATTCAAAACCAAGGGCAGAATTCAGACTACCACACAAGCAGAGCTCTCTTGACAGGGAGGAATAGCACAGCCACAAGAAGCCTAAAGAGATAGAGAAATACTGTCTTGTCCAAAGGAACAGGAATATTAATGTCCACATCAGAGTGAAGGCAACCATTTTCTTTGGTAGTTTCAGCCATCCCTACAGCCCTTGCTTGCCTGTAAATTTACTCATATTGTTGAACATATTTGTTTCAAACCATCTGCTTAAGAGCAGGGGCTAATGGAAAATAGAAATGGCCTTGGAACAATTAATGGAAGGCAAGTGCCATTAAATGAGGAAAGATTGAGGAGCCAGATGGCTGGTGTCGACGCTGACTTACAGCTACAGAAACTTGCCTGACTTTCCCTGCAGAGAGGAGTGATTAGCTCAGCTGAAGCTAGATTGTTAAATGTTCTCTCATAGCCTGTGTGTGTCAGAGGGGAGAGAGAGGAGACCTGTGTAGTTCACCCTAGATTTAAGGCCTGTTGTGTACTTTCAGAGCTTAGCAGAAAGACACAGACTAATCCTCCCAAGGTGGATGAGCAGCACACTGAGCAGAACATGCAGTGCTCAGAAGAAAGCAAAATATCATCACAATTTGCTCATATTACCCCACACTCTTCTTAAGATACAGGTCATTGTAGAGTGGTACAGAAGTTGGCTGGTCTCAATTTTTACTAGCTGAAAATTCAGACTTTATATTGGACCAGTTCCTTATGTGGAGACCAACTGAAACCTTTTGTGACAATTTGAGTTGTATTCACTTGCAGGGAGAAAATCCCTTGATGTTTTCAGTCCTTTTGGTAGAGCAAATCCAGAATAAAACCAAATCCCATCACACAAAATTGCACACTTTTTTCTTACATTTTAGAACTTCCTTCCACTTGTCCTTTTATTTTTTCATAAGATTCTCAAATGTCCTTCCTTGGGTCAGAAGCAGGGAAAAAAAGATCCATAACAGAAGTAGCTCAGACAACAGAATTTGTCTCCCAGCATGGGCACTGAGGTACCAGAAACCCAAACTGTTGCTGCTGCACACTCAAGGAGATCCTGTTTGCCCATGCTTCAATATGAACATTTATTCTTCCACTCATAAGATTCTGCCTGAATCTTAAATACGATTTATCATTCTACAGGGTCCATGACTGAAAGGCAGAATATAGCCTACAGATCCAATAAATCTTTTGGGAAAGAATTTTAACTGCATAAGAAATTTAATATAAATACAGAAGAATATATTCTTTCATATATGTAATGAAATTAAGATTTCACTAAAAGAAATTCTGTTACCTGGCAAGTACAATCTAAACTATTAATGTGTCGCAGAATGTGTTAAGATACAAATTAGGATTCCTATGAAAGGAGCTTGACTTTTACATATTTATGTTCATAGATATTAAAGTGATACCCGAATCAACTTGTTAGGCTATGACAAAATTTCCAGCTGGATTTCAAATACATCCATTTCTAGAATCAAAAATATGTTCTTGAGATATGTCATAGAAAGAAATATAAGGGGCAAAATAAAAAAAAAAATAAGATTTTTTTTCCAGCAGATAAGAAAGACCAGGAAAACACTGATTGTTTTTTTTTTCTTCCAGTATTGCAAGCATTAATATTACAGAAGTGACAAGAAGGTAGTCACTTTTCCCATGGGTAAAAAGGAAGCAGGAACAGAGGAAGGAGCCCAGATGAAACAAATTAATAAACATCTCTAGCAACTGGAGAAGTACTATAAACTACTATAAGTTATTAGCATATCTAAAGAAGTATGTCTTCATGGGGAAGGGAATCCATTCTCCTACCATGCTTGACCATCTAATTGAAATATCAGCAGGTTAAACAGATAGAAAAATAGAGAAAATAGGAATCTACTAGATGCTGCTCTAAGTAAGCATTGGTGAAAATTTGAGTAAATTATTCATGTACTTTTGTCATGACCAAAGGACCACAGGAACTAGCAGAGCATGCACACAGTGTCTTTGTGTTCCATGAACAAAACAATTTTCATTTGGCACATGATTTTTAGTCACCTGATTTTGTTCCCTAGCAGTGATCAGGGGTTATCCTTGTGGGAAGCTGAGCTGATGCACTTGGAGTACCTGAACATTTTGGCCTCTGTAGTGGTACTTATGCCATAGTAGGGAGCAGCAAGAGATAGGACACATAGCTTAGTTCTTCCAAAGAGCAGCTTGAAGGTCTGTGGGGGCTGTAAGGGAGACTCACCATGCTAAAGCATGTCTTATTACCTTCAGTTATGTGTAGTGTGTGCCTTCATCCACAGCAATATTAGAAACCACCCACTGCAGTTCCTGAGGAAAAATGCCATGGAGATCATGAAAGTATTCCAGCAAAATACTCTATTTTTCCTGTAAAAGTTGAACCCTCTGAGTTATATTTTAATGGTTCCATTGATATGATTCCAAACAATCTCTGTTGCAAACTTACCAGTTTGAGTCCCCTCAATTCGACTGGACCAAACCCAAGAGTCTCAGCAGAAGTAAGGGTTTGTAATTGCTGGTTGCTACAGGAGCAAAATTCATGTCATCTGCCATACCTGCAAGACAAGGGAACATGGGATGAAGGCAAATGCAGCTTAATGTAACCTGTATAGGTGAGGAATTGAATCTGCTGTAGCTTTGTCTCTTAACAGAGGAAATGTGGCTGATTTGAAAAGAATCACACCATCATAGAATCATTTAGGTTGGAAAACACCGTCAAGATCACAGAGTCCAACCTAACACTGCCCAGTTCACCACTAAACCATGTCCCTGAGTGCCACACCTACACATCTTCAGGGATGGTGACTCAACCACTTTTGTGGACAGCCCATTCTAATGCTTCCTAACATTTTTGGTGAAGAAATTTTTCTTAATATCCAGTTTAAGCCTCTCCTGGTACAACTTGAGGCCTTTTCCTCTTGTCATATTGCCTGCTACCTGGAAGAAGAGACCAGTCCTGACCTTGCTATCACCTCCTTTCACGTAGTCGTAGAGAGTGATAGGGTCTACTCTGAGTCTCCTTTCTTCCAGGCTAAACAATCCCAGTTCCCTTTTCTGCTCCTCAAAAGATTGTTCTCTAGATCCTTCCTTCACCAGATTTATTGCCTGTCTGTGGATGCTTCTTTTCTTTCTTTCTTTCTTGTTCTTAAACTTGATTTGAAGTGCTGAAGCTCAGCCAAAGAAGTTCATTACAAGGATGGACACACATGGAGGATGCACACAGGAAGAAAGAAAGAAAAAAAGCTGACTTTGGTGTTAGATGTTAAAGATTTCAGAATGGAGAGGATCAAACAACACTATTTTATATGGTCAGTGCTATCTAAACCACCAGTACTTGAAAATTCACTTTGACACAAGGAACTCAATGTGCTGAAAGAGCTTTGTTCCAGGAAAGAAAAGAAAACTTATTAACTGTGTAAGCACACACATTTGAGGCATGTTTGTGCCACACACTTCAAACGCAGGTAATTTGGCCAGTTAGCACTCACTGCATATATTTAAATGCCTTTCTTTATATGGGAGATTTTCAATTGTAGTTGTTACAGGCGCTACCAGCAGAAAGTATTACAAAAACACTTCTTGATTCCAGTTCATAGCTTGCAGACAAGTTTTGATTTTTCAGCAGACTTGCTACATTGCATTTTCGAGCTCAGATAAAACTTTCAGAAGAGTGAGGCAACACTATCAGTGGATTTTTCTCCAAGCTCTGACTTAGTTAATACTCAAGGCTGAGTTACTCCTGAGAAGCAACTGTTAGAATAGTTTAAATTCCTGGAGGAAAAGATTACCCTGGGTGGTTTTGGACTCTTTTCCTTCCTTAAGTAGTAGTATCTAGCCAAAGCAGAACAAAGCCCCTTCAGGCATTAAAACTTTTAAAAATCACAGCAAGTATTTTACAAACCTCTTCAGAATTGCTGGATTCCATACAGACCTCTTGTATGGAACAGGTCTTTGCCGTGGAGAGAGTAAATCCACAGTAAAGTGCAAAGGTGGTTCAGTTGCAGGATTCTTCTTTTAGGTTATCTTCAGCCTGTTTGTGAATGGAACATTAGCAGTGAAAATGGAGAGAGAAGGAGTAGAAAGTTGAACAGGTACAAATAACCACGTTGAAATTATTGGATATAATTTAATTCTCAGACAGGTTTTTGCATCAGTCATAGATTTTATCAATGCAGCTATGTTAAGGTTAAAACAATTTCTGCCATAGATTTTCTGCTGAGGTCCCATATGTGAGTAATCACCACCAATTTTACATTGTGGTGTTCAAATTCAGTATGAAGAGAAAAAGTCTAGTGTGTCTGGCATGGACAAAGCATAGATATTTTTAAGTAGTATTAAATATACAAGCATCAATACATTGAAACAAAATTAATTTGAAATACATTGGACCACTAAGAAGAGCAGTGCCTTTCAGCAGTGTATTAGCCTTAGAGCTTTTTCTTTTAACACCTCACAGAGTCTTTTCTAGACTAAGTTAAGACAAGAGAAAAATTAAAGCCAACTGTACACTGACATTTATTCACCTCATCTCAGTGCAATATGATAAAAAATTATTTAGTTGGAATAGCAAATGATCCACTGTTTTTCCTTCTTTGTCAGCCCTTCACAGAACATTGTGGACATTTTCTCCTAGATTTGTTCTTGCAAAGTACATAAAAGTTTTCACTCCCAAATGAATTCTCTTAGATCAGCAGAAATTTTACCATGTGTTTTAGACTATGAAGGCATCTATCTTCCCAAGACTGAATTTCCTGGTTAGTATTCATTAAGATGGTCTGAGGAGACTTCCAGAAAACATTTTTGAGGTCTCTAAATTGGATGACAGTGTGATCCTTCCTACTTTTCTTACAACTTAACGAGTTTGCAACATAAAGTCAGCAAATACATAGGGGTGTGCAGCCACCAGCGGAGCATCTGGTAGGGCAGAGAGAAGCAGACCAGGAGAATACAAAGTGGTGAGTCTGAAAAATTAAATATCTCCAGAGAACCTCATCTGTGAGAGTGAACTTAGTTGTGTCCACATCAGTAGCAGCCAGGCTCAAGTGTCCACTTTAAAGAGCATCTCTGGACTTCATGGACCATCAATCTAAGCCAGTGAAAATATTCCTATCGGAGTTCTATAAGCAAAAATTATTGCTTCACCCCTAAAAGGAGAGCTGTAAAAGATGAACAACTTGAAAATGTTCCACTGGCAAAATACAGAAATTTTGCAAAGTTCTTTTCCCTCACTGTGTCTAAAAATATATTTGAAGCTTGTGAAAGATAAAAAGGGATGGTTTTGAAGGGTTTTATTAGAAACAATTTATCAGTTTGCAGCCATGGAAATTAAAAATTTAGCAAATGCTTATTAACATGTGAGGAAAATTTGTGGAACATCCATTAACTGCAACTAAAATATTAATAAAATGCTCATAAACATCACAAAAGAGTAGAGTATTACCAGTGTCCCTTGAGTCATAAGTATAGATAAAGATGTCCTCTGCAGCAGGATTATTGGGGAACTGCTCAGATTCCAACTCCATAAGCATTTTACCAAACACTACTACTATTCCAAGGATAGTTATAGTTATATAGATACTACTATATCCAAGGATAGAGTATAGGATATTCTCATCTTCTTTGAGAATACACACACTCAGACCCTTCCATGAAACATTTATACACACCAGCTTTTGTTTCAGAGGGTTTGGATCACTGTTCTTAGTGTTTATGTACTTCCTCTACTACTTTCTCTACTACACCAGAACTCATTTTTTGAGAAAACTTTATTCTGTTTAATTTGACCATCCAATTTAATTTGATACAACTTTTCATTTGTAATGTTTGACTTTCAAGTTATATGCAAGCAAATAAAAATGAAGTTAAAATCCCCTTTAAACTTGTAAGCTCAGACATTGTATGAGAAAGTTTATATTTTTATAGATATTATACACTGGATTTTGAGTAATACTACTTAATGTCATATTCTCCATTTTTTTCATCAGCATGAATATCTGTCTGGGAGGCAAGACTTCCAGATTTTGTACCAAGGAACAAAGAAGTTACATTTGCTCAAAACTATCAAGCAAAATGAGTAGAGAAACAACTACCTAGGAATATAGGAAATCCACACTGAGATCCCTGTAATGAATCAGGCAGAGGTTAAAGTTGACACTGTCCTTCACCCCAGATGAATATACCAGGCATTCTAATCACTTTGCCCCTTCTTGTCTAAATTATTATTAATTACTTATGAATTACTTATGAAATTCTGTTACAGCTGTAACAGAGACAGAAAAAACTCATCCTACAGCAGTCAGCAGTCCAGCAGTTCAACACCTCCAGGGAGGTGTGTGCCCTCTGAGTTTCCAGGTGGGTCTGCCATTTCCTCCCTGGCCTTAATCCACAGCCCATCAGATCCTCCTAAGGAACACGGTATGAAAAAATTCCCCATGGGAAATTTTGGTTTGTTGTCATCTAATAAGATCTCTCAGGCCTCTCTTCTCATTATCCAAATACTCAGCATTTGGAGAGACAGAAGTCTGAGATACAGGAACATCCTATTCCACCTGCCCAGGCTGCTGTCCACTTTTTCTTACAAGGCATTATTAATTTCTAGGCACTGAGCCTTGCCTTCACAACTGTTTGTCAGCACAAAGGAGGATGAAGATGGTCACTCTTGCTTCCCCACTGCTGTGAGAAGGAGGAGAAGGTAAGATCTGACAACACGGTGAAGCAGAAAGCCCTTTTCCTGAGCAGTACACAGATTTTTGGGGAGAGGAGGGGCAGTTCAAGCACCATTACTCAGTTCCTGGCATTTCTACCATTATATCCAACAGGTAACACCTTCCACAAATCATTTGCTGCGGTTCTATGACCACCAGCTGTTCAGAAATATTACTCAGAGACCACATTTTCAAATTCCCCCTGAGTCTTCCCATGTGAAGCTAAGGGATCTGTTAAACAGGCAGGACACATGGATTTCCTTAGTCTCACAACTTGCATTTGTGAGATGTCCTCATGCAAAGCACTGATGAGGTACCACTAAGGAGCAATGGCATATATTTAAATGTAAGTAAATACTAGTCACAGGGAACCAGAAACAACCTCACCTAGGGCCAACCTTACGTGGCCAGACTGGTATTACCAGAGACAGGACTGAGTTGCAGTTCTATGAAATTACCTGCCCAGAAAAGGTGTCTTCAGTGCCATGGCATGAAATGCAGAGGCAGGCTGGTCACATCAGGCCCTAAAGAGATGGACAGGTCTGTTCTTGAAAAGACTGCCTCCACCTAGCCTAGTCAGTGGGCTCTGAAGCACACCAAGTCCTGGTGAAGAGAAAATGTAGGGCCAAAATCCCACAAGTCTGTTGAACAAGTGGATCTTTCTGCTGCTGAGGTTTTCCCCAGATTCATCTAAATTAGGCTACCACTTTCCAGATTTAGGGAAAAATATTGACCATAAATTGAACATTTCCAGCAGGAGTAAATTTCACACCATTATTGTAGATGCATTTGTATTTTAAGAGGTATTTACTGAGTGAATAAGGTATAGCTTTATGGATTTGGGCAAGCAAATACTGCTGTGAAATTAAATTTCCATTTTACTCCCTGTCTTCCTTTTATTCTTTCCCCACAAAGAGTAAAGCTGAGCTGCTGGAGGGATGCTGCTGTCCATCAGACATTATAGCTGGAAGCATGCTTTCCCTTTTTGATAAAACTGTTGTGAGGAGGTTATTGCAAATTTTGAGTTTAGTGGAAAATGACAAAAATAGTAGATCATAGGAAATAGTTAGCTAAAAAAAAACCAAACCTGCATCTTGGTTTTATTTGCCCCTTTCCTCCTTTGCCAATATTTCTTTCTCCCTTCCTTTTTTCTTTCCCTCCACCTCACCTCTTCCAGTTATCAAATAAATCCTTTCAAAACTATCACTGAGGTAAGCATTTACTGAATAGAAATTTCCTCTTTCAGTGGAAACAGAATAATGAATGACCAAGTAATTGCTTATTTGAACATACAGAGAAGACCCTCCATCTCTTAAGCATGTGGGAGATTCCCCGTTAGTATTAATGGTCATATTGTGAGAGCACTGAAAAGTGACAAAATGTCCACAGTTACTAAGCTGGTAATTCTTCCCAGCACAAAAATGGGAATAATGCTGAAACCTCTTTAACCCTGTGTCCTGAGAAAGTGGATTTCTAAAACACTCAGCCCTTGATAAGTGCATGTGGCAGGTTGTAAAGCACTGATCCCATCTTCTGGGCATTTTAAGATCTACTCTTTGACATTCTTTAAAACAGTAAAGGAAAAGAAATAAATATGAGAAAATAAAGAAGACTCTCTACATGTTGTTCTTCTCTGTAGGGAAAATGGTCATTGGTTTTCTGAACTGTCTTTTCAGTTGCCATTTCCTCAAAAGCATCTTTATTAAGGAAATCAAGGAATTATCAAAGAAAGTTCTCTATTCACTATGGAAACTGGGACTTAAGTACTGCTTTATTCATTATTTAAAGATACAACATCTATCTAGGACACTAGACAAACTGTTTTGTATGTTCCTGGAATGGATTGCTTAGAAACATTGGTTTCTCTGCCATTTTTTTACATCATTTTGCAACTCAAAGTTTTTTCCATTCCTGCTTTGCTAAAATCCTCAGGGTATCAGCAGAAATGAATGGAACATTGAATCATTTCTCCCTGAGCAACAGAAACTCTTGTGAAAATAACAGGACAGGCAGTCTAAGATGCAGAATCCAGATCCACTAAAGGTGTGCTGCTCCACAGAGTCTGCTGCCAAAATATTAGACCAATAAAGCATAGAAAATGCTGTGGGATCCTGGGTTTTGAGGCACTTAGCCCACTAACATCCTGCATACTGGGAACTTGCCTGGCTCACTCCTATCAACAGTAAAGCCATTCTCTGCATTTACCTTCAAGCAGCCTGTGCTGAAGATGAGGAAGCCTATTTGCCTTAAGGAATGCACAGTTTGCTAATTACTTACTCAAACAGAACTGAGGTGAATACTTGATCAACTAAAAGGATATTAGCAATGCCAAGAAGACAAAAATGGTAAAATTCCATGGAGAGGAAGCTGATTTTCTTATTTTGGAGCACTCCAGTTAAAAGTATATTGATCCAGTAAAACCTGTCCTGCTACTGCACTGTAAACTTACATTTATAATCATGGGTTGCCATAAAGGGTAAACAATCACATTGACATTATGCTTACCTCAAGTCATATTAGTATAACAGGAATAAAAATATTCATTTACAAAATTGCTAAAGGAAATAAAGTTGTAAGAGTTCCTGAAGTCACAGGAATAGAGACCGTAGAGCTACCGATCAACTTAGTAAATTTGTCCAAGCAAATTCTTTCTTTGCTGAAGGCAGGTGATGACTTGCAGTGTCATGCACACATTCACTACAAGGAATTTCCAACACCAAATGTTTCATCTAAATGGGTTTTTTTCCCGTCTACAAGCATAACATGGTATTTTTGTCTCATTATTGGATCTTGACAGAAACCAGTCAGTTTCAATTAAAACACATGGGATCATGAAGCTCTTGGGGTGAATGATCCCAATCATGGTTCTAAAGAGAAAACAGTAATCCAAAATTGACTAACCCAGGGAGATTCACATATCCAGAGAAGAAAGAATGATATATAAAGAAATTAAACCACAGGTCCCAGATTATTTAATTCTTTTAATGTTTGCAATTGTTGTATCTCTATTGAACTTAATGAACACTCATTTGCCTGTGAGAAAAAACAGTAGGCTGTCATCTGAGTCAAGGTTTGAATTATGTCCACTCAGTCATTAGGTTGTTGGTCTTTTATAGTAAAAAGCCCTACCGGTGCAGAGTTGGTCCAAGAGGCTTTCTGAAGTAAAAACTCAGTAATAGAGTACTAGGTGAATTTCTGTTCCTACATGCACAATTCTGTGGAAGTTCTGTAATTTTCACAATATCTGCAATTCTGTTGAGAGTTTGAAGCCTAAGCACACCATCCCTGGCATTAAGCAGCAGGAGAAAAGCCAAGAAGCTCTCTGCCAAATAAGCAACCTCAAAAAAAAAAATAATCATGCAACTTTAAAGTAATCTAAGGCAAA
Source organism: Melozone crissalis (assembly GCF_028551555.1). Classification (NCBI taxonomy): domain Eukaryota; kingdom Metazoa; phylum Chordata; class Aves; order Passeriformes; family Passerellidae; genus Melozone; species Melozone crissalis. The sequence goes on along the minus strand of NW_026535784.1, from coordinate 49,768,098 downwards.
TCTACTGTAAGCTTGGGATATTAATGTATAGAATATGCCTCTGAGTGCATCTCAGATTTGCAATCAAACTGCAGCTCTGAAGTGCGTTGTCATTATAACCCAATCATAATGTCATATATGAAGAGTTTTCTTAGAGCAGCTTGGAAATAATTTCCCCCTTGGGTCTTCAAGATCCTTTGGAAGCATTTCAAACAAGGAACTGTGAGGAACCATCTAACTTGAGTAACAGAGCACTCCTCTGAGACAAGAGCAACACAAGGCAGTCATACAACTTAAAGTCATGAAGATTCTTAATGTTAAAACTGAGAGGCTGCAGCTTTTTTGGAAATGCTGTAGAATAGGTGGGCAGCTGGATCAATCAGTTATTACTATTTATTTACTCCAGAGCAGAGAGAATAGGGGAGGAAGTACATGTACAGTGTTTACATATTATGGTTCTGAGGGTTAGATTCGTCACTGGAAATCTCATGTTCAGATGACTGAATGGAAATACCTTTTTATCTTTTTTTTCCTCAGATACATACAATAAAGAATATTTTGTAAATATAATACCAAAGAATTAGTTTTCGTGGAAGATGAGAAGTTACTTAGAAGCATACTAACAATTGCTTGAAGCAGGAAGTTGGAGACCAGAAAAGAACCACCAAACTCCACAGCCACATTTAATCTGTATGGTGACATCAGATAAAGTGTTATAAGAAAACTCAAACATTGAAACTTGAGATAGAGTAAGAGGAAATCTTACCATACCAAGACACATGCTCTGCATTTTTGATTAATGAGTCTAGTCCAAAGAATAAATGGTGATAAGAAGGCATTTGGCCACATTCAAATTCCAGCTGATATTTTATCAAGACCACTGTGAAGAAAGTTATCTTCCTAAATTATCTCATGAAAAGTACATTTCACTGGGTTTGCCTTCCATGCTTCTATAATGGCCATAGAAAAGTCATAATCATTGCAGAAGGCACAATTGCTCTTGTTGCTGTTACAGCTTTAGCTGGATTGTATTTTCCCAACACAATCATAGTACTTGGAAAAGGTTCATAAAAATCATTAGTTACTGCTTTCTTTGGGATAAATGTATAGAACATGCATTCTGTATGATTGCCATAACTTTTTGCCATACAAAATGCCAGTTTTGAAGACAAGAGAAAGGTGGCACCTCTAGAACTCATTAAAAGAAATCACACTTACAAGATCTAGACCAAACTGGGAAAAGGATGAAAGCTCTTACAGGAACTCTTTCCCACCTTGCAGGAACTCACTTGCATTCTGTAATCCCCTTCCAGAACACCAGCTGGTGTCACTGAATGACATTATCAATTCTGCAAGCAAGGATGAGGAGCTTGGCTCTGAGCAGCTTCCACCTTGCAAACGCTGCAGCAGATTCTAGCACGTACCACACATGTGGCACGCAAGTCATCGAGCAAGGATGCTCTGTCTAACAAGCTGTGGCTGGGTGATTGTTGCCAAAAAGGCTCTGAATCATCAGCAGACAGGGACTGCTGGCACCTACAGTCATTCCAAACTTAACAGATGAAACTCCTGTGGAGGCAATGAACGTACATGTGTTGGGGAAGGTCTCCTGCACAGACTGTGGAAGTTACAAAAGAGTGCTCACCAAAATGTTAAGGTTAACTTTTTACCACAGTGGGCAAAGTCATTTCAATCCATGTTTTGAAGGACAAATAAAAAAGATTTATTATGTAATTCAAAATAATCTGAATAGGCTGGGATTTACCTCCCTGAACCTTAACTTTAGAACTTTAGACAGAAAAAGGCATTAACCCTCCAGATGGTGATTCATCCCATCTCTGTTGAAAGGGAATGAATCAACCTCTGGTTTTAGTGCTTTCTCTGTTGATTACAAGAAAGACTGAGATGATAAACTTATCCTTAACACTCTTTTGAGCACAGGTTAATCTGCCCATTCTATGTTCCAGACACCATACAGTTCATCCAACATTTTTTTTCGTTATGGAAAAATACTCCTAATGTTATCTGCATTGTGCTGTACAGAACCCTTTAGGACAATAAATGTATGTCTTAAGCAGCAAATAATGAGGCAATAAAAATAGGGAACCAAACATTGTCTCTGCTCATCTATTGTTCTACAAAGTTTACTCTGGTCAACAAAAGTCAGGTTACAAAAAACCTTTTGAAAGCATCATGGTGACTTCATCTCAGGTGGCATATAGTTAAAATTTCTTGCATGGGATCACTGACTGCAGAAGTACATAAATTCAATAGTGTTTCATCCTCGCAGGGAGTTTGGGAATCTTGAAAGGTGCTTCATTAGTAGCCATTAGTTTCCCTTTTCTACCCTTGTCAAATTAAGAGTTCAAATAGGAGTTCAGTAGGAATATCTCCTGTAGAAGGCTGGCAAGTGTGATCCCAGCAAATCACCTGCTCACTGCAATTAGAGGGAAATGTGTGGCTCTGAGGAAAGCCACGTAAGTAGCAACCATTGGAAAGTCCTTTTCCAATTTTTGTCTATTCTTCTGCTCTGAATAGTTCCTATCTCAATATTTTCCATATTTATTCAATCAAGTGTTATTTTATCGAGATTTATGGTAGATAAACTAGTTATACTGAGAAGAGCATGATTGTTTTCTCATGGTTTAAAGCATTGCTGATTTTTATCATACACTCTATATAAAAAATCATCTCTCTATTGTGAACATACTCAAGTACTTGCTTTTAGTTATTTCCATTTTTCTCCTGGAGTTTAGGATGCATCTCCTCAAAATGGATGACATTTATTTTCTCTTCTTTTCTTCTAACTTAGTTTTCCACTTCAGCTGCACCTACTGCAATGGAAATTTGAAACAGAACAGTGAGAAAATGAAACACAATATATTGAGCTTCCTGCTATCTCACCTTTAGGCTCCCTCTCTAAATTCTTTACAAAAGGCAGGTCTTCTTCTCCATTATTTAGTGGTTTGTACAGAATAGATTCATCATCTCGGAAACTCTTTCTGCAAAACAGGCATTCCTCCAAAAATGTCCTCCATTAAAATCTCTCATATAGTTTTTATTCTGTGGGACTTCTTGACAAGTAGCTTCTTTGGAAAAAAAGCCTTGCCACCATTTCCAAAGCTCAAGTTACACTGCAAAAGCTGCATCTTCCACAATTCACATGGCCTTTAAGAGGATTGAATTAGGTCACCTATAGAGACAGCTATTGTTAAGCAATACCCTGAGAGTTTGTATATTTACAAGGTAAGGAGAACACAGGCAGTTGCTTCTCTTTCCCTCTGCCCCTACCTCCTTGGATTCTTGTCCTTGAACAATTTTGAACTTGCAATGAGATATGGTGCCTTACACATGTGGAATGTGGCGGCAAGAATGTGGGAAGAACATTTAGGGACGCAAAATTCTGTTTAGTATTTGGGGCTTTTGTTTGGAGGGCTTTTTCAGGATTTTTTTGGTCTAAGTTTTTTTTCTGCTTTGTCTTCTGCTTTGTTTTTTTTTTCTTAAATTTCCCTGGTTGTTGAGGATAGAATTACAGTCCCTCTGATATTTATGCATGTGCAGTTCAAAATTAAAAGTTTCCATCTAAAAAGCCTAAAATGTCTTCACTGGAAAACTGCAGCTGTGCTGGGAAACGTTTTTTTTTCCAAGGATATTGGAATCTGGCCAGTTGCTATCTGCAAGGTTGATTGTTTCTATTTTCTTATCTATGGACAGACTCCTGGAAAGTCTGTGCATCATGCTCTATCTTTCTTCATTGTAATTTCCTGGAGAAGGTGGGAAAAGGCACACAAAGCCATGAGAGTCAGCATTCAGTCTCCTGGAATTTGCCCATGGATTTTTATTTTCTGAAGAAGAAAGAGTGGAAGACTGAAAAGGCAGTAAGTTGTAAACAAAAATCATTTGAAAGCTTTCTTAAATTTAAATATGCATGTGTTACATGCATATTTCACAATTTTTCAATTAACTATATTTAGCTAAATGAGGAAAAATTCACCTTGATGTAATGCCATTACTACCCAAGAGTTTCTGCAGTATTGAATTTGGCCCCTAGGAATTCATTATTCTTTTGGATAGATGGCTGCAGTTCATGAATGACACTGTTAATGTGGTCTGGAGAGTATGATCTATGTAGTTTGGTAGGCTATCTCCCTTTAAACCCAAAAACTAGACAAGTCCCTCCATGCAGTGAGTGTTTACAGAATCAGAAATTACATAAGGTTATGTTATTCACTATATTCAGCCTGAACTCCACATATGTGCTTGATAGACTTTGCAGTTACTTGAGAGGCAAAGCAATGCTAATGATTTTGCCTGATGATTTTAGAATAGTTGCTTAAAACTGTACAAATCTATGAGGATGTAAAAAAAAATGCATTGCCATTTTCTTACGTTTTCATTTGCTTTTTCACCCCCTACTGCTTTGTGCAAAATTTGAAGCTGTGACAGTGTGACCCTAAAGTTGATTGAGATGCGTTACTGACATTGCTGGCCAAAATGACAGGAATCTATGTGGAGTCATCTACTACACATGAGGTAAAGTAAATGAGTTTTTGGTTGGGTGGTTTCCTCTGAATCAGAGAAATCAGATTTTATTTTGAAATATCTCAAATTTCTGTTCTTAAATTGTGGCTCCACCCCTCATTTATTGTGGAGTTTCTCCGTCAGTTATAAACCAATCTGAAACTTTTTAATTTAGTCACGAGAAGAAATATTTTGTTGGCATTTTTCTAGTCCTGATACTCATGCATACTCTAAGCAATTTTTTAATACAGCTGCAACACAGAAAGTCCTAAGATAAATGTCATACAAGGTAAATTCTGTCCCAAATTCGATGCTTCCCTTTTAGTGAAACAATTCCTAAAAACTGGATAGCTACTACAGCAGAATATATGTATCTCTAAGAAAGAAAATTGAAAGCAGACTCTATATACTGTAGTCTATTACTATTTTCTGCGGAAGTAATTATGATGAGACAGCTAGGAGCTTTCATCTTTCTTTTTTTTCTCTTTTCCTTGCTAAGAACAGCTTCTCTCTGTTATGCTGCTTACCTTGTGGATAAAGCTAGAACAAGGCGTTCAACGAAAATTGTCTCTCTGGAGGAAAACACTTTCTTAAAAATCTTCAATTCATTAAATCTTCTACTTCGGGGTTCTGATCACAATATAAGGTTGTCCTTGTTGGCGCAGTTGCACCTGTTGTGTACACAGCACAAATAGGCATAAGAGAGAGCTACAAAAGAAACCATCTCTCCTGACCAGTGTGGGAGACAAGCAGGCCATAAGATAAGCTGTTATCCATCTTCTTTGGAAGGGCCCCATTCACAAGGATTTTTTTCTTGAATGTTTCTGACTAGCCCTATTAAAATTATTCAATAAAATCAAAGGGCAACATGAAGAGGATGAAGAGATAAAATTGGTGTCCTTTATTACTGGGATCAAAGACCCAGTTTCACAAAGCTGGTCTTCTTTATTCACAGCACCCTGTCCTTGGCAGACAATATATACACATTTTTAAAGGTATCATTTTGAAAATGGTTATATCCCCTCAGAGACACTCTCTGGTACCTTTTCAGTTTCAAAATACTTAAAATACTAACTTAAAATACTATATTGTCATATGTGTACCAGTACATACACATATATATAGGAGTATTTATTGCATGGAGAAATATTACTTCTTGTCTGTTCATCTAACTTCCATATTAATACTACTTGTAATTTCACTAATACCTTATAAAAATCTCATAGAACCTCAGCATCAGAACAAGAACAAAACAAATTCATAAATGTTTCAAGGCAATATTTTTCACTGTGCAGTTTTAAGCCACTTCTAGTCCAATAATTCTACATACCTCAAGGCAGTCTTGCCTTATCATCCCATTGAAAAAAAGGAAGAGTTGCCTTCTGAATCAATGACAAATCTTTATAAGTCAACGTACACAGCTTCTTTTCTGCACTCTGAGAAACCTCCTAAACAGCCAGACCTCCTGAGCATCCATGTCTTCTTTACATGCATTGCTTTAGTGCCAAATTTGGCAACCAAAGAATGGTTTGGGTTGGAAGGGACTGTACAGTTTAGCTGGCAGGTGCAACACTACTGGATATGATAAGGATTTGCTGTATTTCCATATTATCCTTACAATTCAGTACTAAAAATGGAAAAGAAAAAAAAAAAACAACCAACCAAACCAAACAAAAAAGCCCCAAACAAATGCACAAAATCAATCAAAACCAAACCAAAACACAACAGGGAATTGATCATGTCTGCTATTTTGCTTTTTGTTGAAAGAGGCATAATTCTGAGAATTTTGATTCATTTCAATGAATAAAGCAGTACTATAGAAATTTCTCACTGGCATCAGCTTCCTGCGATTACCTAAGAAAGATAAGCCCTTAAAGACATTTTCCATAGTCCTTATGTTTTCATGTAGGCCTAGTTTCACTATATATTGTCTGAGAAGGGTAGTCATCACAGTGGTTGCAAGAAATGGCCAATTATTGCTAAATTTGGGCAAGGAAACAACCCTTACAAAGGGATAGTAACATTTTCCAAAAATTTTCCTGTCATAAAATATTAGCAGTTCTGGGCAAGGACATATATGCAGCCATATACAGACACAAGACTCCAAGAGGTGGCTAAAGAGACAAAGAAACAAAGGATAATGCTCCAGCCATGAGTATCCATAGTTTTTTCCCTTAACTGCAGACCCCATAATGTTTTTTCAAAGGAAAAGCATCATCACTGCCATTTTCCATGTGGGCAAACTGAGGCAGAGCTATGTTAGGTGACTTGTCAGGAATCAATAAGCAGCTGAGTGAGACACAGGTTTCTCTGCCCGATCCTTTTACAGCCAGGGAGGGAGATTACAGGGGAGCTACAAGTCCTCTTCAAGAGTAGCAGTGGGGGAAATATGCTTGACATACAACTCAAGCCTAATACTAATTCTGCACCTGAATGTTCTTTCACTGAATATTTCTTCTTGCTCCTGGAAAAAAACAGGACACAGGGTTGGATGGACACTTGATCTCATCCAGTATCTCTTGGGCTGCAGTCTTAGACATACCTTCTTTAAAATTTAAATTTAGCAGCGTTTGACTTCTTCATATTTTAGTAATCACAAATCTCAGAATCTTGAGCCCCATCTTTACTGATTTCTGAGAAAATGCTAGTAGCATTTAAAGCCTGAGGGGAAAAAAATGAAAACAGATTCCTCATTGCAATGAAAACAAATATAAACCAGACTTGATAAAAATAAATTCCAACAAAGTGACATTTCTCCCTGTGTTTGGTTGTAATCTGTACAAAAGAAAAGGTCTTTTTAAAAATTATCTCAAAATAGTAAAAAAAGGGGTAGTGGTGAAGGCATGGGTTTACTCTGAAGAGTGCTGATTTGGTTTGTGGTGAAGACAGGACTCTGGAAATACATCTCATGGATTTATTACGTGACAGATTTTGGGTGACAAAAGGGAGTCGCTTGGTTTGCAGCAAGCCTTACTGATATGTTAGAAATAACCATGAACTCAGATGTCTGAGAGCAATGCAGGCCATTTCTGCCAGGTAATTTACAAGGATGGGAAGCTCAGCTTGTGTTCAGGGATTAGATATGATATTACACTTATATTAGCTATACAGTGCTTCCTAAATAGTACCAGCAAAGTGCTTTCCTAATCTCAGTTGATAATCTGCCCTCATGCTACTTTCTGGTTTCAGACAGGAGCAAACACAGTGCTCTTAGTAATTTTTTTCACTCATTTTAAGTGGGTATTTTAGTTTCCACTCACCCACTGCTACTTCACCTGCAATGATGCCTTTTTGCCCTGATCCTGCACTGCAGGGCAAGAGCAAAGTGCTGTAGCCTCTTTTATTTTGGCTCCAAAATTCTGAAGGCTATTCACGTAAAAGACAATGCTTCCTCAGTCCCTATCCTTCTGCCTTTTTCAGTCCCCCTCCAGCCTTGCTTCCGAGCGGCTGCAGGTACGCCTCCCACCCTAATGGTGGCAGAAAAACCCTACACTTCACTCCATTGACTGCAGACAAAGCAGGCTGCAGCGGGGGAAAGAGACGGGACACATCCTGCCACAGTGCAGGGAAAAAGGAAAAAAAGCAACAACAACAAAAAAAAAATCGACAAAGAGTGAGAGATGCTCAATAGATCATTGTGCAGGAAAAGACTGCAACTGTTTAATTTAGAGATGAACTCGGAAGTTGCATAGAAGACTGAGCCAAATCTATAAATGATAAAATCAAGAGGCCTTATTGCTCACATAGCCCAGACTGGGGGTAGAAAATGCTGGAAGAAATGCTATAAAATTCTTTCCTAACCCTTGGAATTCTCTGTCAGAAGACTTAGTATTTTTAGTGTGAAGGAACAGCAAAACAGATTTGGTATATTTGTGGATGTCTCCTAAACAATTATAGTAGAGGTAGAATGAAATGAGTGAATTCATGTAACTGGCTTAGAGGTAAAATGTGTTTGCTTAAGAGCCAAGCTAAAATTTGGGTAATGTTTTTGAAAATTCACTTTTTTCTGGTAGACAATTATAAAATTCCCTTGGCACAATCAGCTTTGAGTCAGCCACAGCCAGTCATGCATCTCCTACACTTATCCTATGGTTACATTACACAATCTGACAAGTTAAACTAAACTGGAATCACATCAATCACCTGATCCTAATGCAGAGTATTATTTAAAAAAGAATACCAAAGCAAAACAATGTTTCTGATTACAAGTAGCAGTCACAAACTTAAGGCTCTGCTATAATAAATCAAATGCATCATCCTGTGTTTCATGGGACTAAAAAAGAACCTTTTTTTTTTAAGGCAAAAGACAGTCCAGCATAAGCAACTCAGGGATTTGCTTGTTTTAGATCCACCTATGGTGAAATGCAGTCATCACTAATTAATGTTAGTAACATTTTCATTCCTCCTACTTCCTAAGTGTGTACATCTGTCAGAACAATTGATCCCTTGCAGCAGTGACAGGAGGAGCAGTGAATTTTCTCATTATGATCAAAATAGGCTGAGTGATTGTAACTTGCCACATCTGATACCAAGCCTTAGCTCCTCAAAATTTATTGATATAATTTATTTTCAGAAAAGCTTAAAATGGAGTAACAGACATTCAACACAAAACTGGAGCTCCTTCACATCAGTGATACGATACTGCTCCTGTAATTCTGTGAAGACTCATGTGAAGAATTACACATGGGTAAGGTTAAGCAGAAAAAAAAAATTATTTTTTTTCAATTGAGTGGAATATAAAGACACTGCGCAAAAGAAATCTTTGTCCTCTTGCCTGGGTACTATCCATGCTGCCATAAAGCCCATGCAACAATTCTGACACGATGAAACACAGCATCAACTAAAAAGTTACTTTGGAAGGGATTTCTGGAAGCTGCCCAGCCTGACATGGGACACAATGTTATACAGATTGAGTCATATTTTTTATTCCTCACAGTTCCTTTTCTTCCAGATAATGCTTTCAAAACGATCATCTTTACCCTATTTTAAACTCCATCCTAATTTTTACTGTTTCTGCGTCCTTTTCCATATCCCACTTGCTAAACGCAAAAAATTTCACAATTAAAAACCGTATTTGTGAAGTGGACAAAACTGTTACCAAAGGCAGAAACAGTGTCAAGGCAAGAGCCAAAAAGCACCAAACCCCTGGAAAACTCCAATCTGGTTTAAACATACCTGCTACTGTAGGTTGTCCTAGGATCACTGGATAGGAAATAGGCATTTGTCTCCAGTCATGGCCGTGGGCAGAGAGAGCCCCCGTGCATTGCTGAGCAGGAGCCTGCAGAGCTGACATCAAACAATGCCTCACCCGTGTCTGAAGGTGCAGACAGGGGTGATTTAAAGCACGTGTGTAATTGGAAACACAAACGGGAGCTTGTGTTGTTTGGCTTCAACGGGGAGCTTTGGAGAATGGCACCATGTGGCTGCACAAAGAGCAAAAACACCAATCAGCCCTGCAAAGAAAGAGTTACAGGATGGGACAGGGGAGTTTTCCTCCCCCAGGCTGAAGAAACTCAAGAGCTCCTGGCAGATCCAAAACATCCAGCATGAGCTCCTGTTCTTCTGAGAGGGACTGTCACCTTACATGTAAGAAGCACAAAGAAAGAGATAGAATTTGAACCTTAATAACATTTTTCCTCATCTGCCTCGAAGAAGATGTCAAATGCCTCAAGGTCTGAGTGTTTGGAAGAGGCCTGAAGCCTTTACAAACTGATGCTGTTTAGAAATGCCACTGCAGCCCAGGTTCTTGGCTTTTCATTAAGGAGGACGTAGCTCTCCTAGACCCTGAAAAGGCTGAAGGCCTTCAAGCTTCTGATGGTTGTGAGAAGCATAATTTAATGTGTATCTTATGCAGAAACATTCATTTTATCAGAAGGTTCAAGCTTACTTGCTCCTATCTAGAGTTCCTAGTTGCTCCGCTGCACAGCACTTGCAGGTTCCCCCTTTATGATATCCTTTTCTTATTTTCTATGATTTCATTGTGTCACATTTGATTGGTTTGGCCATTAATTTTGTTCAATTAAGATCAATGGCAGTTTCAGCATTATTATGAATTGCAGTAGTCACGCACCTTCTCTGTAAGTTTAAATTTATTCAACCATCCTTTTTACTAGCATTTTCCCACAACCCTCTTCATTCTTGTTGAACCTCAATTAATTCTGCATTATCCTTTTTATGATTAGGTACCTAGAACTGAAAATAGCTTCTAAAGTAAAGTAGAGCTACTAATATAAATAAATAATGTCACTTATAATTGTTTCTATATTATTATTTGTCTTCCTCCATCCTCCTATTTTTTTGTCGTCTTGTTCCAAAGCTGCAGATCAAACAAAAGACTGGATGGATATGCCAAAAATTCTTTGGTTAAATTGTTTCAAGATTTCATTCTTCTAACTTTACCTCATAGCCTAAGGCAGAATCTTTTTGACTCTGAATTCCTAAGAGCCCCCTAGACAGCAGCCATATGTAATGTTGCTGCAACATTCGTGCAGAAGATGGACAATAGAGTTGTACAAGCTAACCACAACATTTTGAAATACCATCCCTTGTTCCATATGACTAGAGTAGAGGCTGCCAAACAAGAACAGAGTGTAGGAGGAGGATCTTCAAAAGCTGTTAGCTTTAGACTGAAATCCATAATACCCAGTGGGAAGCTCTTATAAGTGAAAGGTTCTCCATGTTTACTGCACGCTTCCAAAGATTCACTGAACGAACTTGCTGCTGGAAAGACAGAATTTTATTTCTTGAGTTCTTTCCTCTTTCAGGAAATAGCTGTGCTAAGGTCAGGAAATTTTCAAAATTCAAACCTAACTAGTGCTTTCTCAAGGGATGATAAAGAAGAATGCTGTTTTCTGAAAAGATAAGGAAGTCTTCTTCATCAAGAGCTTGACAGATATTACTGTTCAACACCAAGGGCTTTCTCCCATCTCACAGTTTTTCATGAATGTGAATTCTTGTCTCATGTCACTTGAGTACTTTGGAGAGGAAAACCAGACTGAGTATTCAATTTATTTGGCTTCTCCAGGCATGGATATTCTTCAAGTATAACTTCCAACACTGTCCTGCTTTCTGTTGGTTCATTTTTGATCTGAATAAATCAAAGTGATGTACACAGTTTTGTACCCCTGGCTAGCTTTAGAGAAGCCCAATGCTTTGCTCAGCCCTGCTGGGATTTACTTTTGCATGCACACTTGATTTTCCTGGAAATTTGAATTTCTCTTTGTCTGATACAATTTCATGGCTGTGGCAAACCCACACAGTTCAGCATGAGGTTGGAAACTGTTGCTATCATAGTGCCAAGAGATAATTAGCTCAGCAATGTTAACACACATGCTTGGCATTCATTATCAGACAGGGTGGGAACAGAATGCAGCAAGATTTCCACCACAGTTGTCCCCTGACCCTGCTGTCTGCTCTGTCCCAGCTGCCCACGCTGCCACTCCTCCTCTGCAGCCCTGGCATCGGTTTGGGCAGGTACCAGGTGCCAGGAAGCACTAAACACTTGCATCCATGCTTCTTCCTCTTCCAGGGCACCTCTCCTTCCCCTCTGTCCCCAACATCTCTGCACTGCCCAGCTCCCCTTCTATCCCTGCTGACCAGCAGGACCCTGCAGGCTCGTTTCCTGCTTTCTAGGAAGAGCAAATGGAGCTCAGAGTGATGCACATGGAAATCTCCATCCTTGAAATGAAAGCCCACTGACAAGTCCAGCAGAGCTGATATTTAAATGCCTACATTTCAAAAGCTCTGTGTTGGAAAGCCAGTTTTCTATATTTGGTGCATTTGACCAAGGAAGACTAAAGGGAGTTGTCGAAATCAGAAAAAAGCTTTGCATATGGAGTGTCTGAATAGATGTCAAATATTTCATCATTGACAAAGTAAAACAATGCCAAGTGTTTTGTGCCTCAGAAGGGGATGAAATCCACCTTCTTGGAAGCAATATCTGTGGGGTTTACGGACTCCAGCCACAAATCTTTCCTTCCAAGCAGCTCCTTTTAGCCCTTGATCACAATGTTAAAAATCCCAAGAGAGGCCGGACACAGTAATTGTTATTAATTATCATTATTTCATCTCTTTATGACCTTTTTCTCTGAGAAAATGGCTGCCCATTACTCGGTGAACATTTCAGATGACAGTGCAATTTCCTGGACAGCCTTGATGCTGTAACAGTTACCTGAAAGAATAATTTATGTACAGTTCTGCCTATCTGGAGGACATTTTATACAGTAGAAAGGAAGAAGATGATTCCTTCAAAAGGAAAAAAAAAAAAAAAAACAAAGTGCAAAACCCTACAACAAAAGAAGAACACCCTCACTGTTAAAAAAGCCCCAAAACCAAAACCCCCTAGCCTGACATATGTCCTTGAACTGAAGATATTTGATATTATTTCTATTGGGACTGTGGTAGGTTTGGTTAATCCCTGTGAGTATTTCATATTATATAAACAGTTCTGATTATTACACAATACATTTTCTAATACATCCCAATTAAGCAGTTTCCCAAGGGAATAGAAAGAACTCTTTCTTATTTGGAAGTACAACAAGTAAGCCAGATTGAAAGTCACATTATAAATCTCAAAGCAACAATATTTTTTAAAAACAACACACAACAAACCTTCTCTGGCTCGGGAGCAACAGCAAATATGCTAATATATAACAGCAAGTATGTTACTATGTATGGGAGGAAAAAGGAAAAGGAGAATAAACCTAATGCTTCTGCAAAAGTTATGTGGAAGATAGATTTTAAAACACATACAGCAGTCCCAGAAATTCCAATGTTAATTTACTGGGCTAATCTGAAATACCACTGCAACCCTTTGGAAACCCAGGCCTAAATGTTTGTGTCTGAGATGATGGGCAGTCACTTCATTTGGAAAGTCAATGGCAAATCCTAATTTTTGAGACTAGTGTGAACCTGCAGGTCTTACCCACTTTATCTTGGATAAAGAAATTGTGCTTGCAATTTAACTCTTCCACATCTTTGGCTACGGAATCAATGACTGCCAGCAAACTCTGAGCCTAATTTTATCAATATTTTTTAACAAAATGTACAGAACAGGAAGAGATTCATACAATTTCAAAGAAACCAACCCATTTATATGCATGTGCTTGACTACCTTAACCTTATAGAACTAATATTTACTGCTGATAGAAGGAAGAGAGAATTTCAAAGTGAAAAGGGAAGAATTAAAATGCAGAAATGGAAATTACTCTTGTTTGTGTGATGAAAAACATTCTCACTGCATGTCAAGGAGGTCAGTCTAGTTAGCATCAGTATGTGAAAGATTTGGAACAACTGCAAATCTTGTACCACCACCTGTAGGGCTGAGGCAAAACAGAAGTGAAAAACCCCTCTAGTAGTAAATCCACTGCCATTTTATTTGCAGTGCAGCTTCTTTAAATTCCAAGCAGATACAAACAAACTGCATGTTAGTCCTCTCTGTAGGAATATTTGTTTTGGAGTGGGATCAGCAGTATTCCCTAATCCCCATTTTTATTAGAAATTTCAAAGTGACAGTTATAAAGTACTGAACCCCACTACATCAGCAGAAAGCACATCAACACACCAAGCAGCAATTCTTCCCCTAAAGCCACACTGCTTTATGTAGGAGGCATTTCCTATTCAGGCAGCCCCTTAGAGAACTGGACAGCATTTGGGACAATTCCCAAATATCAAATACAAAGTAGGCAGAAGTCAAAGAAGACAGTCAGCCAAAATATTTCTCTTTCTTTAACCCTGAGAAAGAATCCTTTGAAAAGTGCCAGGGCAGAATCTGTCCACCCTGATTATTTTGAATAATCCTTTGTTCCACCGACTCTACCCATTGAAATGAAACTGGAGATACTGAGAATCTCCATTAACTCTGCTGGGCTGAGGGGAATAAATATGAGAAGAAAGAATGAAAATCATGTTATAAACTGTAAAAAAAACCCCAAAACAAACAAGTAGTGAATGGACCAAAGACAAATATGTTACAGGGTAAAATAAAATGAAAATCTTCTTTCTTTTCATTTTTTCTTTTCTCCACTTCCTGTATTAAAAGCAGAGGGCTGTTTTTCCACTCAAAAATGCCTCTTTACAATAAGCATGTCCAGACCCGATTAGAAAACTGTTTTTCCCAACATCATTTGGCTTTAGTTGAATTGCTATGGTTTCCCACCCTTCCTATGAATCAGCACTCCTTTTCCATCATCCATCACTTTCCAACAGTATGCACTCTTCTGGCTACCCAGGGCCTAAAAGAAATAAAGAACTGGCTTATACATCTGCCTTTTTCTGAGGTCCTTTATATCCACTAAGGAATGTACATCTAAAAAGGCAACAAGATGTACTTTTCTACTTTGGAGAAATTAGGACATGTTGAATATTAAAATATTTTCTCAGAGCTATGCAAAATATCTTCATGTTTAAATATTTACATATTATAATAAAACTCACAAGTTCCAAATAAGTTTTAGAGATCCTTAGCTTGGGGCTCCATATGATGCAGCCAAAACACAAAGGGAACACCATAGAATATCAAGCAATTGATGGATGGAATAGGAAAAGTAATGAAGAAGAAAATAAAAATTTATGGAAGAATAATTGGAATGTTAGTGAGTTTTAAACCTTGTTCTTATTATTTTTCAGTACTCTGTCCTTACAAAAATAGCACAGAAATAGGAACAAAGGTATGGAGTGGATTTGTGGCATCTTTGAGCCTGCCCCACAAATTATAGTTAAATGAGAGAAGCAATTCAGAGGACAGGACAAACTGAAGCAGAAGCTCTGGAAACAAGGACAAAAGAGATTAAACCTTTTAATGGAAAGGAGAGGAAGTAGAAACAGCAGAACAGGTGATTTTTCCTTGTAAAATTCATCACTGGTGCTGCCAGGGTGAAGCTCTTTCACCCTTCAGAGGCTCAGCCAACCATAACGAGGACACGGCTCAGCCCGTGAAGAGACCAGGAGCAGAAATGTTCAGTATAGCATGGACTGATTCTCTAAAAGGCTGAAACAAAATCTAGAACAAACCTGGGTCTTGTTTTAGCTGAGTGCTGACTGCTGCTCCCCGAGAAGCTCAGACAGAGCCCCAGATTGCATCCTGCAAACTCCAGTGGGCAAGAAAATCAGGATTTTGTGAGAAACACAGCCAAGCATAGGGTGGGTTAGACCAAAATGAGAATAACAGGGGAGCTGTAGCACAGGGGAAGGTTTCAAAGAATAAAACATCCAGTGTACCACCAGGCCCTGTGCTGCTGAGGGCAGAAAGAGAGATGAAAGCTGTAGGTCAGCTTCTACAGAAGTAACAAATGGCAGTAGCTAGAACAAAAGAAAATAGAAAGCATAAAGAGATAAATAAACTCTCTGTCAAAATTAAGTCAGGCTTGGCATTCAGATGTCATTGCTGAAGGCCATGCTACTGACAAAGGCCACTGATAGGCATCTTTTAAAATGTATCTGTTTCAAGGTAAAATCACCATTAAAAAGCCAAAATACTGTATTTTATTTTCATGGGGACCTAATCAATATCAATATGCACAAATATCTGAAGGAATGGTGCAAGTTAGATGCAGTTAGGCTCTTTTCAGGGGTACTCAGTGACAGGATCAGAGGCAGTAGACACAAACTGAAACAGGGAGGTTTTTACCCTCTGAAAACAAGAAAACTCTTTTCACCTTGATTGTGACAGCAGTGGCACAGAGAAACCCTCTGGAGTGTCCCTCTTCAAAGATATTCCTGATATTCCTATCTAGAAAAGATCCTGCATCACCTGCTGAGGCAGGGGCTGGACCAAGATGACCTCCAGTGTTTCCTTTCAGCCCCAACCATTCTGTGATTCTCTTCTACAATAATGAATCAGTTAATAACTTTCATTTTACAGAAAAAACAGTAATGTTCTGAGAAAATGCCCTCCTTAGTATCTTTAAGCAGGATGTTATTTAACAGAGATTGCCTTTAGTCTCCTTAGTACTGAAAACAGAGAAAAAGAACATGTTCAGAATGGATGAAAGAACTGACACTAAATACCTACCTCCGCAGGGCACTGGAATTTTTAGTTCATATATATTTTCACATGGCAATTGTGCTCTCTTTGCTTTCACTACATGTTGCAAAGAGAATCATAAATGCTTCTGAAAGGTTAATAGTTGGTTAGCAGATATTTCAGGTCATGCTACCAACAAGAGCAGCATACGTAACATGTTTTCATGAAAATGTCAGTGGGAAATGTTACACACAATTATAAGCAACCTATTGACTTCTTGGAACTTAAAACAAGGTATTAAACATCTATGAGTAATTATTATCTTTAAATAAAGTATTTCTGTACACTATCTTAATGCAGTTCACATCCACTTTCTCATACCAATAGCTGAAACAATCTCCTATTTCTTTTGACATCCTCTACTCATTTCATGCAAGAGATTTAAAAGAAATGTTTCTAACTGGACAGGTGAATTCCCCAACTGAAAGGCTTTTCACTTCTTTTCTTTTCCAGACCTGGTAATATTGTACTTCCAGCTCATCCCCAAACCAAACACAACATCCTTGAAAAGTGAAACTGGAAATAGCAACTGTCTGTTACAATTAAGGACAAACTGAAAATACTGTGTTAGGTATTTCTCAAATATCTTCTGCTTTTCCTTAAAAAAATATGTTAACAGCATTGAGGGCTGCTAGGGTTTTCATGATGCTTCATTGTATCTGAAAAGAATAATAAGATGAAAAAGTGTTTAACCTTTCTCTTTGGTGAACATAGATCTTACTGTCAGCTTTGGACGCAATAAAAATATGATTTTTCAATGAGCTTGATTGGTAGTGACAGAATACAGGAATCATTGGGGTTGGAAGCATAGATATTGTGTGAGGTTTAAGGGGAAATGATTTCTAAATTAAACTAGCCAAGGTGACAAATATTTAACTAGTCATCAGCTAACTGATGTCCAGGTAGACAGGAGAGAGGGGGGATGTGGATGGATTTTATGCATAGAATCTAAATAGAATAAAGTTGATCCAGGCATTGTTTTGTATATTATCATTTCAGTCTTTCCTGATAAGCAGGACAGCTGGGACAATTCCCTCAAAACCTAGAAAAATAGGAATGCTTCTTTTCTTCAGATGTTCATTGCAGATAGAGGTACACAGGGAGAGATACAGATGCATAAATGTACTTACACATAGAAACTCACAGAGAAAATATGTGATGAAGTGGTGTGATAGAAAATGTTGAATTCATATGCTACTCCCACGTGGCAGACACCAGCAAAGTGGCCATAACATTCCAAACACATGCACGCAGATTCCTTACTCTACATAAGTCTCATTATGAGTTCTGCATATGCCATCTTTTTACAGTTCATCTAATTTAAAGAATTCCAAGCAGTTATAGCTATTATGTGTCCCTCTGCCTAATCATTGAGTGCCTTTGCTACTATCAGTTCAGACTCTGCAGTCAGGCAAAAATTTATCAGTCCAACATGTTTTAGACATCTCTGACTTTTTGACATCTGGCTAATAGGTAATGGTGTGAACATACCAAACCAATATCTTTGATGCTGACAGGGTAAAAATCATATGCAGTGTACCAGTGTGTGGTGTGCACTTCCACCACCTGTCAGAAATCCCTGCCCTTAGCATTTTGGACTTTTGTTCTGTTACTGGGCAAGGAGCAGATTTTCCCTGATCTGGGCCTCAGTGAGCTTTGGAGGGAGAGAAAAGGGATTAGAAAGAAGCTGCAGCTGAAGTCACTGTGAGGGAAATAGTCTGGGTAGATTTTAATTAGAAATGTTAAATGCAATTATGCAATTCTTCATCTAGCCTTGCAGCTCATCACTGCAGCCATTAACAGAGAGGGGTACAACCTATTCCTCTAGTTCTGCATCTCCCAGTTGTCCTCCCCACAATCAAATCAGGAAATTAAGGATTAAAGTCTCTCTGCTTTCCATGTCAGTTGCCAGAGATTCTCTGGCAGCCCTGTGGAGGAGTAGCCAGGAAAGTTTTGTTCAGCCCTGCATGTCAAAGTGCCTCTTTTGGGCCACTTGGAGAGCAGATGCAGAATTCATACACCCACCCCTCCTTTGGCTGCTCCTGGGGCACTGCCCCTGTGCTGTGAGTACCCAGAACAGGGAGACTCCTCAGGGAATTGCAGTGCAGCACACAAGGAATCCTCTATTAAGCTCACTCCAAGGCAGATTTGTCAGACACTTCAAACTTGGACACAAAAGTTGCCTGAAATATATCTCTCTGAGACCAGCCAGCCATGCTGTAAGTTCTCTTCAGAGGCACAAAGTGCAGTTTTTCTGGGAACAGCTTAGACTTTACAGAAAAAAAAGAGAAAAAAAAAGACAACCGAATTAATTCCTCCCTAATTTAATTAATCATTTGAGCTGTGCCTTAAATATAAGGCAAATGTAATAAAAACATCAGGTTGAGACAAACTGCTGTCAAAAGTGTTGGCTGGAGGCCTTAAAATGTGGCAAAGTTGCACAGAGCTGAGAATTGGCAGCTGCACTTGTGTCTGTTTATGGCACCACTGTTCTGTACATCACAGACATTTTAGAGAACTGTTCACTCTGTGCCCACCACAATCTCAGCTTTTGGAGGCCTGAAGCCTTTCCAGTCCTGAAATCTCTTAACAACAGTTCCCATGGAGCAAATATGTTTTTGAAAGTGGAAGGCTGTTTAAAAATTTCCAGAAAGTGACAATCTTCCTGGTATCAGCCATGCAGCCAACTTGAAAACATTTGGATTCCCACTGAAGTAGAAATCTGACCCCTGAAAATGCATTTTTAACAGCTAAAATTCCTGAAAGTAACAGGAAAATTTAAAGTGTGTTGAGACAACTTGAGGAAGAGACCAAGCAAACATCAGAGATACACTGTAATTATTTCAACTTAGGTATTACAAATCTGGGAAATTAATAAGTAATTTTTAATTTAAAATAAGTAAGCTGAGTTGTGGGAATGCCCTCCCCAACAAAATAGGAACTGACTGCTTTTACTGAAACTATGCCATAGAAATGAGGTGATGATTAATGTGCAATAAATACAATGTGACTTCTGAGATCTGAATACAGTTACTGTAAATGATACATTAGATTAAAATAAAAATATAATTTTGCCCCATTTTGACACTAGAGCTTTCAATGGGGTTGAATACAAAGAACATTTGAAGAAGATGCATAACTGTATTTTTTTTTCTGACTAAAAAGGTACTGATGCTTAATGCTACATCTAGAACGCTGCATCCAATTTTAAATTAGCTTCATCAGATAAACATGTTCATATATTTATTTAGAATTTATTGTAAAATTCTTTCTTTGCCCAGTCTTTGTTGTAATTCCAAAGAAGCAAGATGCAGTCCTCTTCGTTAGTGAAAAGACCAAATTGCTGTTAACCACACAAACTCATCTCACCTTAAACCACACAAACTCATCTCACCTTAAAGAAGAACCAAAAGTTTTTAAAATTTGAAAAAGTGAATAAACCATCACATGAGAGAAAGGTTCACCTTCCCTTGTCTATATCAGACTTTATCAGTTTCCAAGACACATAAACAAACTAAAAAATTGGGAACTGCAATGAGAAGGGAAATTCAATATTGACAAAGTAACATATGCAGTAGGAGTAATTTGTATTTTTAATAGGCTTTAAATTTGCTATTTAATTCTTAAAAAAGAAAAAAAAGCTAGACTGTTCCCCCAACCCAAGATAAGCATAGCTACAATAATTCAAAGATAATTAAGAAAGCCTATACTAAAAATGCTACTTCAGAGGTAGTTCTTCACAAAGAACTATATGCCAAAGATAGAAATTGCCTCTGGGAATTAACTAAGTGTAAAGAAATGTCTCTTTAAGGAGAGTCAAACATTCATGTTATTAATTTTAGAAAATAAAAATGCAAAATCTGCTATGATAAAGGTACCCACAGTGTCCAAATGTGCTGTAAAGGGAAGAAAATTTTCTTCACAAACAAGACTTGAAATCTAAATATGGAAAATTGAAAGCTGATCATGAGAAAAGCTTTCCCATCCTACACATTCCCTTATGAAACTCCTTGCTACAAAGTGTTGTTAGAATCAGTAATTCAGAAGCATTCAAAGATATGGATATGGAAAATGCTCAGGGTTTTATACCATATCAACAGCAAAGTGTTTTAGAAGGGATATGGGTCTGACTGTCTGTTCATTAGCCTTATCTCTCTGTGAAATAGAAAGTAAAAGCTGCTGCTGAGGGCAAATACAGGACTGAATGGAGAAATCATCAGATTCAGCTCTACAAGACAGTGCCCACACTGCCACTGCTTCCCTGCCACCAGTGGCCTTCCTTAAAGAACAGTTTTTTAAAGCACAGTAACATTCTCACCATTCATATATTCACATATACCTTACATGTGAGACTAATCCCTCATGCTGATATCTTGGATTTTGGACATGCAGGCTGCAGATCTGTAATCATCTGTCATCTAAAGCACAAGTGTAATGGGGTGATGCCATGGTTTTCCTAAAGTGTGTCACAATCACAGATCTGCTTCTTAAACAAGAAGAGACCATTACATAATGTAGTGTTACTTGATTTATTACACAGGTAGATAGCATCAGTAGGAGCCTGTTTTGCAGTCCAGTTGCCTTTTTTGGTTCAGACAACTCTTTCATGTTCACAGAAAAGTTTAGCATATTTGGATACTGGCTAGTGTTAGTTACAAGCCCATTTGGACAGTTTCTTTTCCTTTGATATGTGTATGGCCCGAGGCTATCCTGAAAGTAATAATCTTGCTTAACAAAATACATTTCAAATTGAAAGAGGAAAAATGCAGGTTAGATATATGGAAGAAATTCTTCACTGTGGGGGTGGTGAGATGCTGGAACAGACTGCCCAGAGAAGCTGGGGATGCCTCATCCCTGGCAATGGTCAAGGGAATGGGACATTAAGCAATGTGGTCTAGTGGGAGGTGTCCCTGCCCACATCAGGGGTACTGGAACTGGGTGATTTTTAAGGTTCCTTTCAACCAAATGGGCACTCAGAGCCCAGAAAGACAAACATAGCCAGAGCACCATGGTCAGCAGGGCAAGGGAAGGAATTCTGCCCCTCTGCTCTGCTCTCATTCTATGATTCTATGACATCCATATTTGAAGATTTATTGTGAAGAGAAATTTAATGGAGCTTTCAATGTTATATGTGAAAGCAACTTAAATGACCGTAAGAACAGACACTTGTCTGTAAAATTGGAAACTTAGGTTCAGTTCCCTGCTTTAAGTGATATAACATTTCTTAACTTAAGCTCAGAGTTATGCTAATCTGTACATCTAATCCTCAAGAAACTGTCCTCCTAGCATGGATTCCCTGAAATTTTTAGACTAACTCCAAGACAAATAACCAGCCTCTCAGTTATGGGCTTCTATCAGTGCCTTATTTTGATGCCAATAGAACTGTAAAAGTGGGACCTGTGGGAGAAGCAGATTCAGAGAGCACAGCAATGATGTCTGGAAGAAGAGACACTGCAGGCTCCCTGCCACAACCTTGCTGCCACAGCACCTCCCTCTGAAGGTGTGCTGGTGCACCCAGGGTAAGAATGAATCAGCACTGCAGCATCAACAACCTACCACTTCTCCTATTCGGGACACCTGTTGATAATTTAACAGCCTGGAGAACAGCTGAAAAATGAGTCTCAGTGCTGGCAGCAAGCACATCTATTCAGCAGTAAATCTTTCCTCTTCAGCGGTTATTCAAGGCTCTTGCTCCTACACTCTTGTTTACAATGGCTTAGCTCTGTTGGTATTTGTGTGTGGAGAGAACACAAGGAAAGAAGAAAAGTGGGCTGTGTATTATCACCTAAGGCAAGAGAAGGCTGCCTGCCTCTGTGGCACATCAGAACTAGGATTAATCATGTAATTATGTATAAAAAAAACAAAATTAAAAACAAAACAAACGCAACAACAACTTCTGGAAAACCTGTTTTCGCTAAAAACAACAAACAAACAACAAAAACGAGAAGATCCCTAATAGATATCTTACATGGAGGACAGACTGAGAGGCAAAACTGGATACTTTCCATCAGAAGAGAAAAAGGAGAACAGATCTAATCTTCTAGTCCCTGAGGACAGAGAAGTCCTCAGGGAAGCCTCTTTTACTGGGGGCTAGATGGAAAGCATTGAAAGGTTTTATTTCAATTCAAAGGTGGAGTAAGAACATGTATGAAATAATCTTCAGTTCCTTAATGCTGTGGGCATGTTTACCAGTTCATGAGTTTTCTATCTCACCACTGACAGATGAGCAGGGGGCTGAAAGGTTGAACAACCCAACCTAGTTTTCGCCCTTCACCAAGATCCTTGCAGCTGTGTCCAAGAGTAACAAAAATGCAGTCCAAATATGATATCTACTATGAGGTTGCTGTTGTGGCTCTAAAGATGTTAAGTTAAATCTAACCAGATTTAATCTCTGACAATTCTGGACAAATATGCAGCTGTAACATTTCACCAGAGCAGATTTTTGGGACCTAAAGGAGGGAAATTTATTGTACAGATAGCAGTGAGGGAGAGAACACTGACACAAATAGTCAGCAATAATGGGTGTGTATCATGGCAATATTCCCTCCCTATGTCAGGAGGGAATCATTGCTCCTCTTCTTGAAACCATCCTATTTCAAAGGACACAGCCACGAATTTCATCATGGCAATTACAGTCAGTCTTAATCTTACAGCATTAAGAAGGTCTGAACAGTCTCTGACATATAGCTGAGTTTAGAAACAGAGCACTAAAATAATATCTGCCTAAATGGCTTTGTGACAATGCTAGAAATTGTTGTCTATTTATGCAGTGAAATTAAAAACAAACAAAAAGATTCATAAAAGAATACTTGAAACGCTTTTCAAAGCTTTATAAAAGTCACAGTTCCAGCTCTCACATATAAATCTTGGTGATTTGAAGAAAAAATGAAGAAAAAGATAATACTTCAGGGAATGTTTTGCTCCAACTGTTGTGATACCTTCAGATATATCTCTGTTCAATAATTTCTCTTCTTGATAGAAATTATTTCATCCTACATTCAGAGTATGGGCTCTTTCCTCATTCCCACACACTTTGGGCTCTCTTTAACTATTTGTTCTAATGAAGAACAAGGACAAATTTTATAGAATTATGGCATGGAAAGAACTTGGCTTGGAAGGGACATTAAAGATCATCTAGTTCCTGTCATGGTCAGGGACATCTTTCAGCAGTCCAGGTTGCTCAGAGCCCCATCCAACTTGGCCTTGAACACTTTCAGGGATGGGTCATCTACAATTCATCTGGGCAATCTGTGTCTGTGCCTGGAAAAGAATTTCTTCCCAACTTCCCAACATCTAGTCTAAACCTACTCTCTTTCATTTTAAAGCCCGTTCCCCTTGTCCTGTCACTGCATGCCCTCAGAGTCGCTCTGCATCTTTCTTGTAGGCTCCCTTCATGTGCTGGAAGGCCATCATTAGATCACCCAGAAGTCATCTCTTTTCCATCCTGAACAATCCCAGTTCTTCTGAGCTTTTCCTCATGGGAGAGGTGTTCCATCCCTCTGGTCATCTTGGTGGTCTCCTTGGGACCACTCCAACAGGTGTCTGTCCTTCCTGGATGTGTTTGTCTTTCTGGGCTGGGAGTGCCCATGGCTGGGTCATGTCCATCCTCTCCTCCACCAGCACTCCAAGTCCTTCTGGGCAGGGCTGCTCTCCATCTGCTCATCCCCCAGACTGTGCTGAAACCAGGGATTGCCCTGACCCAGCTGCAGCATGCAGCACTGGAAACCCCCAACAGTAACACAAAAATATAGTTCTTATTTTCTGGCCGGCTTTTCTTGTAGAACAAATTCAGCTTAAAATCAAATCCAAAAAAGAAAGGAATTTGTCTCAAAGGTATGACAGCACACACACTGGCTAAGACATATACAAGTGCACTTACAAGGCCATGGTTTTCAAGTAATGTTTTATAAAGTTTTGGATTTCAGACCTCTGAATATTTATTCTATGAAAGAAACAACACACAGCTCTCACTATAAGGGAGAAATGGAGGGTTTAGGGAAAAAATAAAGGTAGTCAAGACACTCACTATGCAAGAACTATAGAAAAAGCAGTGTAAGGAAGGAAATGTTTCTTCTTCCACATTCAGGTAGAGGATGCAAGAAGTCTGCTTGGATGAGAAGCAGAGGCCATTATATCAATGATGGGTTCAAACACTTAAACCCTTTACTTAATAAGATCACTGAAGATGTAAAGAAAAAAAAAAGAGAGAGAGAGGGAGGGATAGAGGGAGACAGTGAAAAATTTAAGTATCAAAACATAAAGACTCCCTGATTGACATCTATAATTACATTTTGAAACCCATGCCAGAGCAGTATGTCTACTCATCTGTAGCAAGGTCTGAACATTTAACTTGGTAACAGTTAGGGATTTTGTTTGGAATGTTTTACTGTGTCACTAATTGGGTTTTATTTAATAAGCTTTTTTTCAAATGGCAAATCTTAGAGGAGGAAGTGTGATTTTTTAAATCTTTTAACTTATTTCATGTTTTGTCATCTAATATTCTAATTGGATGTGTTTGATTGAATTGTGTGGAACTGAATTAGGAATGGTTTAGTCATCTTGAATATGCTGTGGTAGTCCAGGAGGAGGATAAAACATAAAAAGTTCCATTTTAACATACTTATTAATATTTTAGAAGAAAAATATGCTAAAAGTACATTGAAAACTGGTGTCCATCCACAAGTACGTCATTTCAGATAATGATAAATCTTATTCCTGCTTATTCTCCCAACAGAAGTATATTTTTTTTAGGAATGTATGAAATGAACTGTGACCCATTTGAGTAAAATGGAGATGCGCCAGTTTTAATAAGTGGATTTTGTTCCCTTCTTTCATTTCCATGAAGACCATGAAAAATCGGACCAAAATAATTGGCTGCTTCTTTTAGCTGGATTTCTATGCATGGAAAGGATAAATAGCACTTATGCCTGGTCCTACACAAGGCCTGAAGCTACAAAATGAGCTCTTATATGTTTCCATTGGAGGCCAAAACCAATTTAAACATCAATGACCTCAATGGATTTTTGGATCAAACTACTTGGAAAGAAAGCATAGAATTAGTTTGGACTATCTCTGTCCAAGCTAGAGTGAGCACATTTTTCACCACTCTTAAATGGCAGCAAAGGGAGAATTAGGAAGGCAAACAAGAGCTTTTTCAATGATCCCACCAGTTTTACAAAAATACCACACATGTTTGAAGACACTCTTCATATTAATTCACATATAAAACACTGACAAGTAAGTTTACTTCACAAAAGTAAATAATGCCATTTAATAATAAGAGTTTTAAAATACTTTGGAAGATTCTAAATGCAATTTGTGTTGTTATGAGTGGACTCATGTTGTCAATCTGAGTTTTATCATCTGAGAACTTGTGTTTTGCCTCAGCTAGACACTCTTTGGACACTTGTTCAAGGAATTTTGAAAATTACAGAGGTAATTCAGCCTGCTGAGGCATGGTGGGTTGCTTTGTCCACAGACCATAAAATTACCAGGAGAAAGGAATAGTTTGGATAAGATGGCTAACATTAATATTAACATAGAAAAATCATGTTAAGCAAAAAGAGCCCAGTTCTCCAGGCAGAGGGAAAGGCCTGCCTGAAGGTGCCAAACAGTTACAATTGAACTCCTGTCTTATGGTTGTGCCATTATAGATGAAATGGAATAATTAAATAATAATACAGGAACTTATAAAAGTTCTTGGAAATCTTTTTTCAGTCTGTTCTTGTTACAGGAAAGTCTGTTATCTCAAGCCATTTCAATGCTTTTAGTAATGTACAATTTATGGATTGCCTTGGGTCATGAGGATACACACCTTAAAAATAACTAGTGAGAGACAGAATTGAAGCTTACAAGCATAGGGGAAAGAGTTTCCTTCTGATCTCATTACATAATGGCCTGTCTCAATTTTGAGACTATTCTCATTTCTAGACACAGAGACAAAAGCCTTTATTGGGAAAGTGGAAAAAATTGACCATGTGGAGAGTCCTGCCAAGAATAAACTTCTCTTTCCATCCATACCAGGATATGAGGAAGGAAACCAACCTCCAACAATGGGTGGCTGTTTGCAAGAAATATGAATCCCTTCAGCCCTCACAATCTGTTCTAGAAGAGAAGAATTGCTCACAGCACTATTCTAAATGCAGGGCAAAGGAATTTATGGACAGCAGCAGAAAATCAAAGATTTGTGCTCAGTGGAACAAATCACATGATTGTTACCTCCTTATATGTGACTTGTATGACTAGCTGTTGATGGGAGAGAGAAATTATATCACTAAACTTAGCATAGTTGATATTACTCACCCCCTATTTAATTTCTTATTATTATTTCTCCAAAATATTTTGTAGTGTTTCCACCAGAAGATTTTCAGCCAAGACAATAGAGTATCAATCATAGTGACAAAGAGAACAAGTTCTAATTAGTCTCTCTCAAGTCATAATTTATAACATCAAAGTTATAATTTCTTAAATAATTTCAATATAACTTCATGGATGATTTAATGATGATTGTATTCTAGCAAATTTTACCATGCATTATGTTTCTATTTGAGTTTTGATATGGTTTATATCATATCCTCTGCTAACTTATGTCTGGGAAAATAGGATTGATAGTGTGAATCCTGAAATATTAACAGATTGTTTAAAAAAAAAAAAAAAAAGAGTAAATGAGCTTTAGGCAAAATAAAAAGACCAAAAATACACTGAAACTAGGCAGTTCATGATGAGCCCCAGTCCTTGAAAAAACACAATGAGGATGTATATCTAGGGGAAATATGATACAGTGAAATGGTCTGGTGAAAGGTGTCCCTGCCACAGCAGTGGGGTTGGAACTAAGTGATACTTAAGGCCCTTCCAACCTAAGCCATTTTATGAATCTGTGAATCTATGATGATTCTATTATGATTCTATGATAGTTCTATGATGATTCTATGATGATTCTATGATGATTCTATGATGATTCTATGATGATTCTATAATTCTATGCTTCTATGGTATAATACCTTCTTCCACATTAACATCTCCCTGGTAAGCTATTATCATCTGACCTAGAAAAGACAGCAAATAATACTCTGAAACAGAAAGAATAGATAAATATGGGAACATCCAGGCCATTACTACCATCCTTAATGCTGTGGGCATGTTTACCAGTTCATGAGTTTTCTGGCATTTTAAACAGAAAATTCTCTACTAAATTGAAATTAACCCTTGGACTTCACATTCACCAGAGTCTCTGGTAGAGTATTTGCAAGCCAGAGGTTTTCCACGCTGTGTAATTTCCTGAATTTAGTGGCAGTGGGGCACTACAGCCAGATTAGACTACATTTGCCATCCCACTGTATGTTTGTCTAGGCAGCCACAGAAATGCTTTGAAACTAATGGGCAAGGACAGCTGTCTCAAAGATTTCTGCAAAACCACAATCCAGGTATGACACCAGGATGGCTTGTTTGCACAGAAAAGTTGGCAGTTGTAGCTACTGTGAGTGAGGAGAAAACAAATCTGATTCTATTTTAGTTATGCTGGTATAATGTCCACATCAGAGTTCTATTTTGCAGAAAAAGTCACTCTGTTCAGCAGTAACAACACTTTACTTCACTGGAATAAAAACAGGCCAACACCTGTTTTGCTCAAATTAAAGGGTGAAGGGCTTTCCTTGCCACTTTTGTTATTTTTCTCTTTTTAAAAAAAGAAACAAACAAAAAATGGTTCTGCAAGTTCACCAAGAGGAATAAAAGAAGGGGAGAAAAATGGATTTGTTCTGGCTTCTTGCCCTTGCACCCACACACTAAATAAAGGAATACTGAGGACAGACAGTTCTAAATCACAAGAGAAAAGCATCAAATGTAAAATAAAAGTCTTCTGATTGAATTGCAGTATTGCCACTTCCCATGCCCTTTCTGGAACACTTTGGAATGAAAATTTTTCATTCACTTGTTTGGGGGTTTTGTTGGGGTTTTTTGTTTTGATTTGGGTTTTTTTTTGTTGGTGAACAAAACTGGCAGGAATCTGGATGGAACATTCTTCCCTTGGTGGCCCCAGGCCAGTGGGGACGATGGGGCAACCACAGGTAGAGAGGAGAGAGGAAGTTGTGTCCCGAATTTCACGTGCCACCACATGTTAATAGCATCCATGGTTATACACAGCCAGTACCCCTTGGATGCAGAATCAGTGAGGAGGGAAAGGAGAGAGAAATGCATGCAAGCCCATTTAACATGTGCTGACTGGTCCATGCTGGCTAACTAACAGGCCAGCATTCCCATGGAACACGGCGTGCAAAGAAGCTGTGCAGTGAATGCATTTGCTGTGGTAGTGAAATTAGGGTCACTCATTTGATAAGAGGGTCTGTTAAGGACTGCATGTCTCCCTGATGACAGTTCAGTTCTGTGGGAAGCTAGAAAAGCACAAAACTGCTGCTAAGAGTAGCTCTGACAGGAATAGGTAAGTGTGGGTAGAAGCAATCATGATTCATGATTAACTTATGGGAGCTAATCAAAAATCCTGTGGGCAACCCCCGGACCCCTACTGTCTTCAAAGCCTCTCACAGCAGTCTCTCAGTATGAAGAAGGGTATTACATAAAGATGGAGAATGATTTTTAAGAGACCTGAATGAGAATTTGATGGAATGGAATCCTGTGCAATCCTGTGGTTGGCAATATCATCGCCTTTCCCATGACATATGCCTGTGATGCTGGCTTGCTTGGTGAGTCTGCTTGAGCAGGTTAGGATGTCCTTGCAGACACAAAACCAGATCTGAATAACAAATTAGAATTATTAGTACTCATCAAAAAAATCTTGCCCTGGCATGCCTAAGAGCAGAGAGATACTTGGTGTCCTGCCCTTCTCCTCCCACTTCCCCCCTCCCCTGCTGTAGCCAGATGCATGTGAAAAGTAGATATGGTCAGACAGAGAGGCCCCATGTGGGTCACAGTGGGAGATGCTCTTGGACTGGGCAATATTAAGGTGATACAGCAGGAAACAGGAACAGCAGCTTTAACTTAATCATAATCCATATATTTTCCTTTGAAACATGAGAATCTGATAATACTCAGTGCTTGCTGAGCTTCCCAGTTTGGCCACAGAGCACACAAGGTTTATGTGAATCACTGTCAGAGGGCAAGTTTAAATTGTGATAAGTAGCCTATATGTAAAAGCAGTATTTCTGCATCAAGTAATAAGGCTATGTTTCCTGGGAAAGGAGTGGTTGGAATCCATCCCTTGTCACACAGTATCACGAACAATAAATGTAATTTTAAATCCATTAAAATGCTGCCAAATACATTAAACAAAAATATACAGAGGATTTATTCACCAGAAGATTTACAGATTTCCTGAGTAGTACATCATTATCAGAACTGTCAATTTGAAAATAAAAATTGTCAAGCCATCACTGAAACACCGTAAAAGCTATAACAGAAATAGACAATAACTACAAAGATTTTTAAAAATAAAACCCTAAGAAAACCCACTCTACACACAATTATCACCTCTGTGGACTACCAAGGAAACAGTAAAGTAGTGAACGATACCAAAGAGAAGTTTGGTAGCACAGTTAGCATCAGCACTCTCCAATTATTAAGTGTACTGTTGAAAAGCAGATTGTTGTGCATTTAATGATGTGATCCAGAGGAGCTAACCTCTAGCAATAGAGATAAAATCCCACCTAAAAGATGATCATTTGTTGTCACGTTGCTGTGGCTTGGATTTGGACCCCTCACTGAGCTCCTGACTGGTCAGCCTCACACTTGTTAGCCTCCTTGGTTAAGCTGAGACAAACACAAGAAGTGGTTTTGTCACAGTCTGCAGGTAATTATTGAATAGGAGATTTCTGACATACAGTTTTTGGTAAGCCTTTCCTATTTGCAACCTTACCTGACTGATGTGTTCAAATTCCAGGAAGCCAGTCCCAGGCCTTGCTTTGATTTGAGTATGCCAGAGTGCCATCTTTCCCTTCCACATCCTTTATGACCACTCCACCTGATTATTTCCTGGGAGACACAAGATTATATTGCAATATTGAACCACAAGTAAAGTCTAGGGCTATCATACCCTCATGGTCTAAAAATTTAAGCCCACCTTGTTCACCTCCCATACCTTGCAGGTTCTCCAGATTTATAAATTGACCCTCAAAGGACACCTGATAGTTAAAAACAGGCACAGAGCCCGCAGAAGTGATTCTATACATGGTTGATCTGAAGCCCATCTATACTATCTATCCTGTGCTGTCCTATTTCTCTGCTGCTGTTTCTTCATCATGCCTGTCCACTTTCTGAAGACAGAAGGAGCCTAGAATCATTCACTTTGACATAGCTCCTTCTTTGCACCAAGTGAGTTCTTTCCCAAAAAGCCCACTTCCCGTCTTGCTCATTAGCTCAGTTAGACCCATTTGCAACAAAATTATGCCTCACTTGCCTTCCCAGAAAATGGTCCCTGTGGTATTTTCTGGGGCCCCCATCATTGGAAGGAAATTATGAATCTGACTCCATGTTCTTAGAGGCTAATTTATTATTTTATGATATTATATAAAAGAATACTATACTAAACTATACTAAAGAATAGAGAAAGGGAACAGACAGAAGGCTAAAAGATAATAATTAAAAACTCATGACTCTCTCCTCAGAGTCCGACACAGCTGGACCGTGATTGGTCATTAAGTCAAAATAATTCACATGTTGGATAAACAATCTCCAACCACATTCCAAAATGGCAAAACACAGGAGAAGCAAATGAGATAATATTGTTTTCCTTTTTCTCTGAGGCTTCTCAGCTTCCCAGGAGAAGAATCCTGGGCAAGGGGATTTTTCAGAAAATATCATGGTGACAGGTCCCTTATCACATCTTTGTCATTTTATTTCTAAGGTGCTACACCAAGTACATGTTTACAAAGAAATCCTTGTGCTGGTCCTTTTCAGGGAAGGTCTGTGCTGTTACCATCCCACTACTTCACAGGGCTTCTGCTTGCATGAAAGTCATTTACTCCATTTATTCTTCATGTTAATTACATGTCCACTCTTGATAAGATTTCACTGACCGCAGATGTAAAAGATAACAGAGAAAGTAGCCAGTGTTCCATTCAAAATGAGTTTGCAGTTTCACACTTGGAAGCATAAAGAGATCTGAATAGGTGGCTTATTAACAGATCAGGAGGAGTCTTAATGAGCTCCTATGGCTGAGAGATGAAGCAAGACTATCCCAGATTAAAAGGAACACTTTGTACACTAAGAAAACTTAACCCTTTAAATGACTTAGCAGGGACCATGATTCTGTGCCTTTTGAAATCTTCATGATAAACTTGGAAATGAAATATCTCTGTTGGGTGGTCTTCTCAAACTTGTACTCAAAAGTAGGAGGGACTGATTATCAGAATATTTCCTAGCTTAAAAACAGTACCATTACTTTATGGAGGCATGTATGGCAGCAGTTTCACTGCAAAAAGTATTTCAGAGGAACTTGGTTCTTGCATATCATGGTACATCTTGAAGATCAACAATAAAATAGAGACACCCATAGAGAGCTTTCCTACTAAGTGACTGACCAGAGTGAAAAAGAGTGAAGGGAGTGCTTTGAGCCAGTATTTCTTCAAGATGGATTTGAACATGAGGGTCTTCATTCTGGAATCTGACAAAGGTAATATTGAATTGAGTATCTCCACTGAATCCCAGTGTTGTAGAGGCACTCCAGGGCATCTGGAGTTTTGAAGTCAGTGACTAAACCTTCATTGGCTTAAATAAAACCTAGCAAAAAGTTGGAGGGGTTGTGACACAAAATTGAATGGAATTAGTGTAGTGTAGCAGGATCATTGTGGTTTAGATTAATGCATTAGTTTAATGCATTTTAGATAGCATTTGCTGGTGGCAAAGGAGGCTGCTCCAGTCAGTTCCAGCAGCTCTGCTGATGTCATTAAGCTGCGGTAATTCATTTGTCCATCATCATGCTAAGCTTTTCCCGGCTGCTGCTGTACCCTGGATTATGATCAGTTCTGTATTATTAGATGGCAAAAACTGACCTTCTGTTTGGTTGCCCCTTTATTCAGCTTTGTAAAATGCTATTTAGTCACTTAATACCATGCCTTGTTAATACTATCCTTAAACTGGGGTACTTTATTGACTGATTTGAGCTGATGCCCTGAATGTCCTTAGCTGGTCTGATTATTTATTCTTGCTGGATCTATACCCAGACATCTTCCTTTGTATTTCACACTGTTACACTTACAATATTATTATTTATTAACCCTGTTTTGCAGATGGTGAAGAAGTGAAATTGAAGAAGCAATAATGAGTGAGACTTTGAAGAACCCTGCAAACTCACCCCTGCTTTAAAAAGGAAAACTGCAGTAGGTATGGTGACAAAATCAGACTCTCTCAAGCACAAACACCACTTGTTTATGTTATTGCTCCCTTTTGCAAAGGAAAATCCCAAAAGTTGAAGTAATTTTTGCTGTACAAATATAATTTGGCTTGATTTGCACGTTGTTGTCCTTTTGAAATGCTGGCAACAAAGAGATAGGTGTCCTGCTTTGGCTGTGGACATCTGGTCACCCTCAAATGGAGCCAGTAATGCTAATTAATTCTAGCAGTACACAATGCCTTGTTCTGTACTGTCATAATTCACTGAAGGCAGTGAAAGCTATACCCCTCTCTGTGAGGTTGCAAGCAAGCACGTGATTGGAATATTATTCCATCTGTATTTCACGTTCTTCATTAGCCCTCATTTACTGCAAAAGAAAGTTCAATTGCTTATACTTGGGAAAAACAGCAGGTTAATTTAACTTGCTGAATAGACTTTTCACCACTGGGAAAGCTTAATATTTTCTGAAAACACCACCAGTTTTGTTTATTGCATATTAACTGCAAAATAGTTTAAATAAACAACTATCTTTTCTTCACTTATCTTCCAAAATCTCACAACTAAACAAAAATCCAAGCTGGTACCTTTCAGTTCCAGTAAGGTTTAGCTGTTTAATAGCCTTTAGTGCCTTTGAAAATACCCTGTTTAATGGAAGAAATATTGTAATAGGAGGGGTTACAAATACTTCACATCTGCAGAAAAAGATAGCAATTTAAGAGTCCCAATTGCTTTACTTTAAGAATCTGGGGGCTAAGTGACATTTTCAGTACAAGTACCAATTATCTATGTATTCAGCTTCTATGTATTCTTCCATCACTGGATTTGTCTCCATTCCAGATTGTTGCATAACATGCTTTTAAGAGAAAATGTCATCCAGTGGAACCCAAAGCTAGATGGCAAGGCATGGCTTAGTGAAAATATTATTTCAGTGACCAGAGTGAGATACTAGATTTGGTGGGGTGGGGGTGATGACAACAAGGGGGACTCAATAAGTGCCTCTACAAACTTCATTCATACCCATACCAGATCATATCTTCAAAGCAAATTTACTGGCTTTCTACACTTTTCCTGTTGGATATCACCAGGTATTGTGATGGCAGCAGCAAGGGAAGGTTGAGTAATAACTCAACAGTAATTTCCCTAGTGCTGTTAATAACAAACATTGTTAACAAATGAGTGATGGAGGTCAATGGGCCATAGAGTCATTAGATGGTTTAATGATATGCTGCAGGTTATCTCAGGGCATGGTGCTCTAATGACATTCTCAGCCTTCCCTGCAGCAAATAACCTCTGCAACCCCAGATAAGCAGTTGCATTGAGCAATACAGTACAATATCAAATGACCCCAGCAAGAAAATTTCTCTTCTGTTTGACATTTTTGTATCCGTCAAAATCTGTCCTGGGAAGAGAGCTGTCCTACTTAAATCTGGTTTTGCTTACTGAGAAGCTATTAAAGGGCAGAACCCAAAAGTCCTCAGACCTGTGGCTTATGGATAGAAGGGCAATAGTTGGAGAATAATGCCTAGCAGGAAGCCTCTTGTTTTGCTTTCCTGGCTGTTGCTTGGTTTTTGCAAAGGCATAGTCCAGTGAGTGAAAGTATGAACAATATGGTTTGTTTTGTACTGGAGGTCATAGTTGTCTTGGTTTAGGGCAAATTTGGGAGAAAACTTCTAAAGGGGTTCTTCTAGAAAGTAAATCTAAGTAGCCCTTCTTTCAAGTGTTGTGGGAAGAGATTTTCTTGGAGAAAAATGGAAAAAACCTGCTTATTTAACAGCAAAGCATTCACCAGCACAAAAATTGAACAATATTAAACAATAAAACCTCTCTCTACTCTGAAGAGATTACTAATTCACAAAGTTTTGTTCATGGGCTGTAGCTCAGCTCACACAGCCTGTTATCAGTCCCTCTGGTGCTGGAAATGCCATGGTCCAGGCCTGGCCTTGATGAGCTACAGGTGAGAGCTCCTGGTACTCTTCTGGGTTTTCAGTTTGCAGCAGTTTCAAACAGTTCTAAGGAAAAGAAGAACTACAGTCTAGGGAACTTCTCTGCTTCAGCCAGCTAAAAACTGACTAAAAGTAAAGGAGAGCTCCTCTCACTGTCTGTGCTGCACATGACACAGGCCAGGAGAAGGATGTGGGGGAGCAAGTGCAGTTTCTGATAACAAACTCTGTGCTTCTCCTCTCCCCACTTTTGTTCTTGGAACCAGTCTTAAAGGTGCAAAACTTATTTCTGGGCTAAACTGAATGAAGGGGGATACAAGCATCACAAAGTCACCCTAGAACAATAGTAAAAGGTCACAGCAGACCAATCTAAGTCTTTGAATTTATGAGAACTGCTGGGTCTCTTCTCAATGGGAGGTTTAGGCATACAATGGTAATTCAAGTTATCTTGATTTGGCATCAGCGTGTCACATAAGTATAAAATGGTAAAGAAATTTCAGTGTTACCCCAGAGCTTAAAGGAGCCCAAAACGAAGTGGAAGGTAGTGAAATGCTGGGTTTTTTTCCAGTCTGACTATACCATCAGTAGCGCCATACTGTGTGCATAGCCATCACTTAGCTTAAACCAGCAGACCAGAAAATTCAGCATTTTCTCTTTGTTACTAGGACAAAGAAGTGGCTGCTCAGGCCCTCAATTACTGAGAATGGGATAAGGTAAAACTAGAGATGTAAAACCATGTTAAACAAAGGCGTGCATTACATTTTGTCAAAGAAAGGCTAGGGCATCACAGACTTGCAGTTTCTCAGAAGATATACTATAAGTGAAACAGAAAATATTCACCTGAGCTTTTCCATGGCAAGGAGTTTAAATGTAGACAGTATAGCTATTATTTAGTTGATTTAAAGTTTAATAATTATTTCGTAAAACAGTGTTTCTTAAACATTAAAAAGTTGTAATTTAAAAGCAAAAAAATGTGGTGGAAAAAGTGTCACAAGGGCAATGAAGAATAGAGGCTGGAGAACCACTGTGAGACTTCCAGGAATCCCCTTTCTCTTGTGAAGGCTAAGTCAAGGTCATGAGCCGGGAGCCACTCACTTCATCTGGCTTGTTACTCTGTTATGACTTAGTAGTGTGTCAGCTTTTAATCTGGTGATCACTTTAATGTATGATTGCAGTGGTATGAGCTCCTACCTACTATCTCTGCCTCACCACCCAAAAGTATTATGTATATGTAGCAAGGACCCTTAATAAGCTGAAGTAGTTGTTACCACCCTAAATTTACAACCTCTTAAGACAGGACTAGAATTGTAAACTTGAATACAATTGTGTCAAAGTCTTAAAATGAGGAAACAGTATTCTGATGATGAAATAGAGTCTTTGTTCAGAACATAAAGGTACTATGAAATTCCCTGAGCTCAGATTAGTGGGAGAGCCAAACAGTGAGCATTTTCTACAGTAGTACTCCCTGTTACCATCACACTGATGAACAATCATGTGAGAAATAATGGACAAAGTTGTAACACAGGTCATCTATTTTTGATAAATATTATGTTAGAACATTGCTGGTAACACCCATGTGCAATTTGCCTGACTTTCTGGGAGGAGAATTGGGAAAGGAATGTGCACACACAACTTTTTAAACTCAGAGAGCTGGTGAGACAAATACAAAGAGGGCAAAACTTGAAGTGAAATTCAGCATGAACTATGGAGCAGATTTGTGCATTTATCAGGCTTCTGAATGGGCAGGACTTCCAAAGGGATCAATGGCCCTCTCGTATAGAATAAATGAACCACTTCCCTTTGGGTCAGATAATGTGCTTCCTTTCTTGAAGGTCTCACTTGATTCATTTGATCACAAGCCTTTGAAAATTTCCTGAATGCACCATGTAAAACTTTGCTTTGTTTTTTTTTTAATGGCACCAGAAATTGACAGACCAGCCCATCCTGGGTGCTGCTGTGCATCTGTAAGACTTTGGCTTCCTCAGTCACTCTTCACTGACATCAATCGACATGTACAAAAGCTATCAGAGGACAACAGACAAATAGACATGGACTGACAGCATGATCACCCAAGTCTTGTTTTCACAGGCTGACAGACTACAGTGTTGAAGTCAGGCATCTAAAAGCTAGAAAGTTATATAACCTCTTTACAGGGCAAAAGAACTGTAGTTCTTATACATAACTGTAGTTCCCAAGAATAACTAGCTTTTTCTACTCTGTTTCTTAGCTATTCTGAAGTTTTAGAACGCAGCACACAGGGGCACTCAATTCACCACTGAAAATCAGAGGCCCCCAAGCCACAAAGCACCTTTCAGGGTCCATGTTTTAAACATACAACAGATTGGGGACATCATGAAAGTCCTGGGGTCTTAGGCCTTGCAGGATTAATCCAATTACTGGAAAAACAGCTGGGAGCAGATGAGAATGTGACTTCTAAAATAAAACCTGCATCATCTTTGTGGTTATGCACTACCTCTCACAAGTGAGATTTCATCCTACTAAAACTAATGAGAGCCAGCAAAGACTCAGCATCAACAAAACATTAACATACTGCAAGCAGGTTGCCAGCACATAAAATAAGGGCTTAAGGCTGGATAGCCTCCAAGCATTAGACTGCTTGGCATGGGAAGTGGAGCTTCCATGTCAGAATACAAGCAGGGAAGACAGACACACCCGTCAAAACACTTAGCTCTCAGACCCAGGGGGATCCTGCTGCAGCGAGGTTATTTCACACTGTGATATGCACAGACTCCACCAAGCTCCCCTTCACCTCTCCCCTCACAGACCTTTACTCTGACCTGTTTTTCTCTGTAGATAATAAAAAACCTTTCAGAGGCTTCCAGAGCCATGCCAGACCTCCACAGAGTGGGACAGTGCCCCTGGGAGTGCTGCTCATTTACACCCCTGAGTAGTCAGGGAGCCCTGATCTACACCCAGTGTACACCACAGCAGAACAGAGTGCAAGTGGATGTTTCTTACTTCAAGAATTGGTGCACAGCCCTAATTATGTGGAAGAGTTTTAGTTTTAATGAAGTCCAAATCCCGGACTTTACCCAACTATCCAGTCACAGGAATGAAAGGCAAAGAAAAGCCTGATAGGAGGTAGAGGCTTGACAAAACCCACAAGTTTATCATTATCATTTTGCCTTCCTACAAAGCTGAGGTTTATCACATCTACAGAGCTTTAGTTTATTTCACCATATTGCCTTGAAGTACCTGTTTTTGAGTGCTAGAAGTTCCCTCTTTCCTCCCTCCCCCATTTCTCATTAGCTAAGGATGGGGCACCAAGGGCAAGACTTGCTTCAGAAAGGCAGATTCACACTGTGTACTCTGGGGTTTGGCACTTTGCGGGACACAAAGTGAAATCCATTGAAACAGCCACAGCTTAGGAAGAACAGACACAAGAGGGTTTTGTTTCTGGATGATGATTGCTGTCACTGTGAATGGAAAGGAGGACAACCCAGTGTGAGTGACACATGTATGAGACAGTAAACAGCATAGTGCCAACTGTAGATGTTTCTTCTAGTTTGGATGGGGTTGGCTACAATAATTTGCTGTCCTGCCCTGGAATTTACTCCTTTTTTTTGTTTGTTTGTTTGTTTTTGTTTGTTTTGTTTTGTTTTGTTTTCAACTTTCTTAGCTGCAGGGCTTAATTAACTGGGATTTTATTTGGGGCAGGGGAAAAGAGGGAGACGAAGGAGGAGTATGAGGAGTTGTCTTAAAAGGGAGTTATTCCCTTTAAAATCTGTTTTACTCTACAGCAATCACTCACATAATTATGTACGATACATTCCGGTGCAACTCAACCTTTGGTCTGCTCTACACGGGGGAAATTAACCAGCAGAGCTGTTCTGTAATAACTTCTATTATTGCTATTTTGGTATAATTTAACTATTCTGGAATACCTCCCCAGTGCAGACATTCAGCTCCAGAATAAAAGCAATTTTACTCCAGAATAATTACTCTGCTTCCAGGAGGGAATAATCATTCTAGAATAAAGTCACTTTTATTTCAGAATCAAATATGCAGGGAGTTCCTTGGGCATAGCTCCCCAACAAAGTTATTGTGGTGCCAGTTAATTTTCTCATGTATGCAGAAATGTTAGTAGCTTTCAGCAATGATGTGTCTTGTTACGTTTATCTGTGTTTATATGCAAATCTCCATAAAATTAAGCACTAAGATCTGGTGAAGAATGTGTTAAGCTATGTGAATTTTCTTTTTTACCTTGTCTCACACACAAAGAGTTCAATATTTTGTAATAAACACTATCTCATCTGAACAAAAGGAAGAATGTTTGAGTACTTTCCTCTGCATAAATTGCATGATATGTCAGTGCAATCTGAAGTTTATTTCCAACAGTTTGCAAAAATAGTCAAACAAAAAACAAGTATACATGCACACACAAAGCTATTTTGAATTTCAGAATTGACTTGCTAAACATGTAAAATGACTGCAAAGACAACTTTAAAGCATTTAAATGGAACAGCTCCTCCTGGAAGCTGTGCTAAGGCACATGGAGGATGGGAAGGTGATTTGAGACACCCAGCACAGCTTCACCAAGGGCAAGTCCTGCCTGACCAACCCTGTGGCCTTCTGTGATGGAGTGACTCCATCAGTGGGCAAGGGAAAAATGATGGATGCCATCCCTCTGGACTTCTTTGATACTGTCATGTATGACATCCTCCTCTCTAAATTGTAGATATATGGTTTTGATTGGTGGGCTCTAAGATGGATAAGGAATTGGATAGATGTTTGCATCTGGAGAGCAGTCAACACCTCAGAGTCCAGAGGGGGATCAGTAATGAAGGCTGTCCTTCAGGGGTCTGTAGAGGTATCCGTACTGTTTAATACCATAATATCTGTTAAGATAATTAATGTTAACTTAATATCAGATTCTAGTCCAGACTGCAGAGGGTCAGCAGAAGTTTGGAGACATTTCCCTACCTGGTTAGGCAGAGATTTCCTCTGAACCACTTTGATGTCAAAAGAAATGTTCTCATTGCATCTCAGTCAAATCCTAACTCTGGGACAAGATGCAAATTAATAAGCATTTCATGAGAATTTTTCAGTTTCAGTTATGCAAAACTGCACATAAAAGCAAACAAATAAACAACAATTTTACTTAATCTTTAACAATTTTTTGTCTATAAATCCAAAGATTAAATACAAAAAAAAAATAGAAAAACTATAGGACATGTCTTATGTATAAACAAAGCTGTGTTGTTTCAATTCAGATCGGAAAGTGAAGTTGGTAAACTGGTATTTATTTGAGGTTAGGAATGTTCTTTCACAGTTATTCTGCTGTCTGTGAAAATCATCTATTTTGAGTAGGATCCTGACAGTTTCTGAGCTTCTTCTGTCAGGCATTCAGCACCTGTCAGAAGCAAACTCTTAGGTACTTCTTTTTGATACACAAATTTATATATACTCTATGTTAAGGGCGTTGACAGATAGACAGACTGGTATGTATTTTGAAGAAATAGCAAATTGTTCTTCCACAGTGTAGTTGTAGGCTGCTTTCATGGTCATTAAAGCCTATTTTAACTTTATCCAATAATTTTCTTCCATTTGTATTGGAAAATCTTAGACTAGAAATTGTACCAATCATGCTGAAAATGAATAAGAACACTTCTGCAAAGTCTGAGAAAGGATAGTTAGGATTATTCTGGATTTATGGTAATAACTTTTGCCTGGATTTTAACCATCTGTTACTTCACATTTTAACTTCAGTTGCTTCACATTTTCAGTACCACCACCTTGGGATGAAGTGGCTGTATTCCGAATGCAGGGTTTATATTTAAATTAATTAAGGATTTGAATTGGATTAGTTTGGGGTCTTTTGAGGGAGTTGATTTTGGGGTAAAATGTCCAGCTGTGTGTATGATGCCCAGCTTGTTTATAAGTTTGTCAAGACACAGAGTGCACTACTGTCACGTGACAATCTAAGTTGATTTGAAACACAGTCAACTCCTGGTCTCCACATCTAATCTAGAGCCTGTCTTCTGAACATCTGTCATTCTGTAATTAATTCAAAGTCCATCTCACAGTGTCCCACCTGGAAAACACGAGATAGTAAGCTGATAAAAAAATCAACACTTTACAACACAAGGAGATTTCCTGTGGATAATCAGCAGAGTTACAGGAGTATGGAAGAATGTATGCATGTGCATATTTAAAACTATTTACTTTCTAATCTATTTTGTTCTCAGTTGTTTTCATTTGACAGATGGAGAGAATTTTGTAAACAGTGTTTGAACCAGCAGTATGAAGTAGTGCTTTCTGGCTATACATTTTGGTGAGAGTAGACCTGCAAAACAGTCTTTATGACATTACTGTGCCCTCTCAGAAATAGCTTTCTGAATGTTAAAAATGGAAAGCTAACTTTCCAAATTAAAAAAAAATAACCTCAACCAAAACCAACTAATAAAGCAATATGATGGGCCACTCTCGTATCAAATTATATTTTCTGTTTTTCACAATGAAGCCTGACACTGGCACACTTGTTCTGTTTTTAGTTCCATCATTCAAAGTGAAAAGCCATTTCTTTCGACTTTTGATTGTTTTCATTTTGCCTGGGAATTTTGCATGCTCATTTCAAGTGAGAATATGGAGTTTTATCCCAGATTTAAGAGACAAATTGAAAAAATATCATTCTTGCTGCAATAATTTTACTTTGAAGTAGCACTCATTACCTTTCATAAATCATTATTTTTACAAAGCTTGATATTAGCTTGCTATACCAGTGAGAAAAGGTAGCAAATGTGCATGCACTGAGTATGTGCTCTTAACAAAGAGAAAATATTAATTTTAGGGCAAAAATAGTGAATAATCTAAGGCCTGATAAGGGATTTAGGGCTCTTTTTAGACATATGGTGGGTAACAGCTCACACTGAACAGTGATCCTGCCATCTGCAAACACAGTCCTGCACTCAGACCTGCTAAAAAGCACAACCATTTTATAATCCTTCTCTTTCAGTAACTTGCCTGGAATATTCCTGAGCATTTCCAAAGATAGCAGAATTGCTGCTTTTCCAATGCATGCTGATAGTGATCCTGGAGTCCAGTGAAGTTGTAGAGCAGACACACATATTCTTCCAATGTTTTCTGTCTAGAAATATGTTCTTGTGTTTTGTCCTTTTGAGTTTGGTGCTTTGTGAAATATCTGATTTGCTGTGTTGAGAGCACTACATTCACAGGAAATCCCAAAAACGGATTATAATGCAGTTACCATTTGACTGGCATTTCTGCGTGACCATAGTCAAGCCAGAGCTCTGCTGATCTGGCAAGTTGATGGGATGCCAGCAATGCCAGCCAGTGTGTCTAAACTGGCATTTCTCCTTCCAAATGGCCAAAAATTTCAGCTAGAAATAAAACCTAATGTCATTTAGAAATATCTGAATGTTCTATAACCAGAATTCATGAGTTTATATTATTTAACAACTCTTCTTCTAAGTGGCCATCATTCCTGACAGCTTCGAGTCAAGAAATGAAAATATATATGGTAAAGTGAGGGAAAAAAACAGATGTAACTAGATTTAAAAAAAAAAAAAAAGAGAAAAGCTAGTGCAGAGACCAGAAAGATAAATCCAACTCCATTCAGACTACATAAGAGTGCTCCTTTTCATCTTTATCACATTCAGATCTCAAGCTTAACCCACTTGTAGGTCATGGTCATGTTGTAGGCCATGGTCATATGTTCATAGTGCCTATGAATACTCAGGGTCAAAGTGTGGGGCCAGAGGTACTTAGGCAGCAAATAACTGTCTGATTTCTGCATAACTGTCTGATTTCTTCCTAAGTTTCCCTCAAACTCCTGGCAAGGAATATCAGGTTTACTGGTGGCTGATATGGCAGAGCTTATCCAAATGCTCTCTCTAATAGAGGCAGCACCACCCTTGCTTCAGTCTACACCAGCCTCTGAAAGCTACTGGAAGCATAAAGGCACCAAAGGTGTTTAAAAGTGTTTGACAAGGGAATCCTAAACTTTGGACAAATCATAATTTCTTCAATCCCACCTCCAAAGCCCAGCTGGATATGTTACAGGCTGAAGAATGAAAGAGACTGGTCTGGTTTGGACTCTGCTCGCTGTGGATATTTTTCCCTTATACTTTGGAAAGGATTTAGAAGAAGGAAATTTAGCAGCTGGCTGGAGCTGCACTATCACAGCAGTGGGAAATTCGGTGGGTATCATCAGATTTCTGTGAACTAACGTCAGGCTTCCTGAACTGCTGATTTATTTGTGCCCTGTGGGAATGCAGCCAATATTGTCGTGGTGTCGCTGAGGCAAATCACAGAACAAAACCTGCTGATGATTTCCTGTTTCTCACTCCCTATATGCCACCCTATTGCCAGTGATTTTGTGAAAGAGATACCACAGCCCATCCAGATGCACTGAGCTCCTGATTTATGCTTCATTACAAGGCATCCCTGTCATCCCATCTACCTGCCTTGCCCTACTATGCATGCATTATTTCAGCTAAAACAAAAAAGAGAAAAAAAAAAGATGCTCCACTTTCAAAAGTACTCTGCATGCATGCATTTTCAGGCAGTTTGCCTCTTTAAAATTTCCACTTATCTGCACTAAGCACACCTAAAAAATTGGGACCTTATTGGGGAGAAGATTAATTTTAGATATTTTCATCCTGTACAGTTAAACCCCAGATGTCCCAGACTGTGGGAAAACCACCCCCCAAATTTTCCATTTCCCTATCTAGTAAAAAGATTTTACTTTTGCAGACTGCCACACATAAAATGCACCTGCATTTGCTTCACATCCTGACTACCCT
Organism: Melozone crissalis; assembly: GCF_028551555.1. Lineage (NCBI taxonomy): Eukaryota > Metazoa > Chordata > Aves > Passeriformes > Passerellidae > Melozone > Melozone crissalis. The sequence continues at coordinate 49,724,508 of NW_026535784.1, read as the reverse complement.
GGTGAAATTAAAATGCATATTTCCTTTCCTCTTGATGCCTCTCCCCCTGTGACAATTTGTCGTACCAGTTGAAGAAGCAGCCTGTGCAATAGAGAGTGACATAGAATAATGTGTCATGTCAAATATATTAAGCATTTTAAGGCATCACAGACCTGGAGGATTTCAGATAAAAAGAAACAATTGTTTGAATCCTAAAAAAAAGGTTATAAAAAACCACAGGGAATTTGATATTTATACCTGAGCTTTCATAGTGCCTGGATTTTCTGTTTAAGGTAGAGGTATGTGCACAGTTGTGGCTGTAATGTTAAGATTGTAATTGCCATCAGCTTTTTAGTAGCATTGTTTTGAAATGCCAGATGCAACGTTTTATGCTTCGGGGTTTTTTCCACTATTTTTTTTTCCTATGGACATTGATGACAGCAGCAGGGTTGAGCCAAAAGGAATCAGTAACTTCTGGTAATCACCTCTAGCGAGTGACAGTGAAGTAGGATTTTCTTTGCTTTAGCTTTGTGGGCTCCCTGATGGTGTTGTGCTGCTCTGTGGCTGCTGAACACACTCAGTGCTGGGGGCTGCTGCACAATGGGGCTCTGGAAAGCTGAACCACCCAGAGGTTTTTAACCCAAATTCATGCAGGAGTGTGAAGGTCAAAGGCCTTGTGGTGTGACAGTAAGTTACATGGATAGGCCAGAAAACTCCCACAATATCTTCCTCTTTCGTTTTGCCAGGAAATTTATTCCCAGAATCCACTAACAACAGCACCAGTTTTAATTGGAGTAAGTAGGAGACAAAGCCACATTCTTACCCTTTACATTTTCTTTGGTTGGTTTTTATATTAGTGAATCTGCTGCTCTGATGAAGACTCATTTTTATTGTGTGGTAAAACCCTAAATCTTGCCACAAAGACACTGCCTAATCACGAGAAAGAGAACAACCAGGGAGCAGGAGGTGAGGAGAAGCTCCAGTGCAGCTGTAGAAATCCACTGCTTGTTTGGGTATGAAAATTAATTGATGTTTGAAAGAAAAGAGGATTTGTTAAATCTAGCATTATTAAGGCAGTTCCACTGGATTTGTTTAACAGCCTAGCTGAGGTAAGAAAGAACAATTCTGTTTATCAGATGTGGGTCCCAAAATTTCCTGCCTGACCAGAAAGAGCACCAGCTTTGGGGGACAAGTTTTGTACATGAAACCAAAGCCTTTACAAAAGTCCAGGGACTTTACATTTACACAAGACACATTACTATAAAGATGGAGAGTTCGCAGCACTCATAATTTAACATTAGTTGGCCAAGGAGTTTTGAGGAGGCATACAGAAAATATTACTAGATGTCATTGACTGAAGCTTAGAAGAGAAAAAGTGGTGTCAGTTTGCAGAAAAGAGATAGGTCAATCTCAACATGTTGGAAACCAAGCTCAGTGTTCAGTGGACTAGATTGCCAGATCACAAATCACAGAGTGAAAGCTGTGAGGGCAAGAGAAACCTTAAAAATTGAGCCAATACTGGACTAGAGTGAGGAGCATGAGAGATTTTTTTTTTTTCTTCTTGCACTGATCACAAAGAAAAGTAGCATCCAATCTTGAGACAGAGCTGAAAACACATCTTAAAAAAAGCAAAGGTTGTTGCTCCTGTAGAATATGGAGAAGGGTGAAAATATGCTGAAATCAGGCTTCATAGAGATAAAATGTACTGTAGAAGGACAGGAATCCACATTAAATAAAAAATCAGACAAAAGCTAAACTAATTGTAAATCTGAAAATAATAAAGATATGGCAATTTTCCAGTATATATGCAAATGCCATAGGGAGAAGTCCTAAAATAAATATTTTCAGCATGAATAAAGTTTTGGAATCAGGATAAAAAGGAGAATAAAAAACACAGTAAGATTACGTACATATAACTGTGCTGAAGAGAATATAGGACCCATGACCCAATATTGTCAGATGTGTGTATGTTGTGTAAGGATCCTGCAAGCTGGAGTGACGCCTGAGTGTGAATACAGGTGCCTCTCCTGGAGATTTGCCATCTTTGTAGAAGCAGCACTCAGAAGAAGGGAAAGACTTCAGGAAGAAAGAGAAATGTCTTGTGCTTCTTTCACAAGGGAGATGGAGAGCAAGGGTGTGTTTCCTCTAGCCCAGTTTCTGCTTGCCCAAAAAATAAGTTGTCCAGGCTGAAACAAAATGGATTCATTCACAGTCAGTCCTAGGGAAATGCATAAATTAATCTCTGAAGATAGGCTCCTACCAAACTTCCTTGACAACAAAGGGAACACAGAGGACATCTCAGATTGTGTATATAATATGAAAATGAGCACCATAATCTGGGATCAATTCCATGAAGAGTTTTGAAGGTTCAAATCTCTTCTAGAGAGCCAAAGTATCAAACAGCATTGGCAGAGGCTGCTCACCAGAGCAGTATGGGACTGAACCCCAAAAGTTTCTTCAGATGTACCCAAGAGTGATTATTGCGTGAAAAATATTTCTGTACTAGCTTTCACTGCAAGGGGTAAGCGTAAAATAATTCCCCCATTAGGGCTTAAAAGATTTTGATTTAAGCCAGTAGCTATTAAAGCTCCAATTTGTTTTATGTGCTCTAGAATAAGTGAAGCAACACATGAATTTTCTTAGTTATCATCCCCAATGAACAAGCCCAGCAAATTCAGTGTTAATCATGAGAAAGCTCAAACACACCAAGACTTGGCAGTGCATCCTCTTGGCACAAATGAAATTTTAACTTGTCCCTTTGGAATATCATGCAATACCACTGTCATTTCAACAAGAGCTCTTGACTACCTTTGGCCCAGATTAAACCAAATCACTTTGGTAAAGACACCATGGTTTATTTCCCTGTCTTCCACTGGCCTCAGCAAAGAGAAATTATCTTGCATGGCTGCTCTAATTATGCATGCCCACACCATGAAACTTCCCTGTCTTTTAAGTAGTCCAGTTTAATTCATTGTAACACATAAACTAATAATTTACTTGTAATGCCTTGAAAAATTCACCCTGTGCCCAGAGAATAAGTCTTGTCAGCTTGCAGAGGTTTCACTGTGGTTTTACAACCCCAGCCCTTTGTTGAGAACAAAACTCAACTGCACGATGCCATGGGCGAGAGCCTCCAAAGTCTAGGGCAAAGTTTCTGTGCTCAGTCCACTGCAATGCTCCCTCCCCAAGCCTAATATGAAAGAGTTTATTTTCTGTAAGTCTTTTGCTGCTGTTTACTGCCCATGCCATGTCTTCATTTAATAGCTGTGGCTTCCACTAAGTTTATTTACTTGCCCCTGAAGCTTTGAATGAAGGACCGCTTACATTTAATTACTTTCTAATGCAGCTTGAATAGTAAATGTGTATCTGCTAATTGATAGCTCCTTCTCAATGAGGCTTTTTCTCTCAGCCCTGCCTGTCCCCTCGGGTGCCCTGGGTAACTTCATTGTAAATCAGGATTGCTGATTCGAAGAGAAAGGAAATTCAGATTCAATACTGTACAGTGTAGCCCAACAAATGTGATCCACATACGATTTCCAGGGACGGGTGCTCAAAGGGGAATAAACAACTGTGCTGATGACATGTCTGAGGCTAGGTTGCCATTGCTTACCCGTCCTTTACAAAATAACCTTTGTTTAAAATAGGTGTGGGTGAATTATTCAGGGGAACTGAAGACTGAAGCAGATAGTCAAAACTTCAGCACTCCAGGACAGTTTCTCAAGGGACAACTCCAACAGAAGGAACATCAGCGTGAAATTTGCCACTAAGCTGAGAAACAGTGAGACACTGCAAACAAAATTTTGGAATTTTGAAAAATTCTCAACCACAAAGTGGCTTTGTTCAATAAACACAACCATCATGGCATGGCTCTAGCCAGGAAATGACTGCTGTTTTCTACTCCTGCCTGGGATGGGGCCCTCTCATATAATGGGGCCTCAAAACAATACCTGTTTTCTGCTTCCTAGACTACACTTCTACATCCTGTCTGCACTGGACTTCAGACTGTTCAGGAGCAAACAATAATCTCACCAATAGTTTTGGAAGAGGGAAGATCAGTACTGCTTGGACAGAAGATAATTAATAATTTAGGGCCCACGCATGTGGCCAGGTTTTTGCACAAAGTGAAATGATCTTGCTGAAACAGAAATAAGCATTGTGCACTGTTTAAGTGGGAGCTCAATACCTGAAAATAAAGTCTTTGCTGCAACAAGTCTGGGGAATTGTTCAGATAGAGGCAGTGGCTGCTGAATGATGTTTCAGGATATGACACAGCACCCAGGGACTTGGATGAAACTTTTCATGTGAAGTGCTAAAGAGATGGGCTGTGCAGTAGCAGAGACACACTATTTAGCATGCCTGTTGCTGGTACAGGACTCAAAATGTTTTCTCTTTGGGAAAAAAAAAAGAAAACCAAACCAAAGAAACAAAAAAGTATAAGTTTCTGGACATGTCACACAGACAAGCAAGGTACATAGGTTATGCTTGTACTCTGAAATTTTGGACTGAATGCTTTGATAGGAATACTTTAGGCAAATCAGAAGTGCAAATATAAGCCTTACAACAATTTTCAGATGACTGAAGCTATCGTTCATAGTTTCACAGAAAGTTTATTTTGTATTCCTTGTGTTATTCCAGTAGATGTAAAATCAGCATTGTGCCAGGCGCTGCATTAGAGATTATTCAAAGGCAATTGTCCGAAGTTATTTGGGGGATTGTCATAAATTGCACTCTTAAAGAAAAGGGAAAAGCTTGCTCTTTGTGTCATAATGTAAGAAGTAGCCTGGAAATTGCATCATTATAATGTGATCACAAGCTCCAAACACATGGCAGTGTATCCTTGATGTTTTGGAACCTACTTCCTTTACTCTGGAAATGCATAGAGATTTATGTAGCATCCTTGCTTGAACTGAGTATAACATGAAATATTTCTGGTTTGCTAGAGCAAGTGATAAACAATACCAAGCTTCCATTTGTACATCAGGATTTTCAGTCTTCTGTGCTCATGTATGGAAAATTATTACTGCATAAGGATTTAACCAGGCAACATTTTCAAGCAAAAGCAGGCATACATTCTTGCCAGAGATCAAGACTGGTCAGAAACACACTCACAGTTTATTTTACTATCTTTTCTAAACTTTCTGCAAGTCAGATGAATTGCCAGGCAGGTTTCTGTTGTTCTTTTTTTAAAAAAACTGTTCTTCAAAAGCCCTCTTTTTGCTTTGTAGTTTCAGCGGAGATAAAACAACTGTGCACATCTGTGCTTTTCTAGTTACTGTATTTATTTGTTTTGTTCTTGCATTTCTTTCTTATTCTTTGCATATCTGCCTGAATTCTGATAGAAATTGCTGTGCTCAAACAAAACCTTCCTGTCTCCTTGTCTTTCTCTGTTTATCCTTTTCATATGACCTTGACATATTTTCTTCTCTGTTGTCATTCCTAAATATTGTTTTCTCTTTCAGGTTCAACTTTTTTGACTTCTTTGCTCTCATCATCACTTTTATGATTCTTATTTTAAAGCCCATCATAAAAATCTTTGTTTTCTGTTTTATGTCTCTGTCTTCCCTTTCCTTCTTATAAAAACACTGACTGTTTTCTTGGGAAGCTGTTAGGTGTCATTTATCTTCCCTTTGTTTCCCCTACACTCTAGCTTTAGATAACAGAGGATATGTAACAAAATATACATGGTTTTGAAATAACTACATACAATTGAATTAAAATTACAACACAAAAATTAGGAAAAATAGATTCTAGTGAACTACAAGACATAAGGAAGATGCTCCTTCGCTTGTTTTGGTACTGGACCTCTCTGAGATCTAACTTTGTAGATCTAGCCTTATAGACAGGAGGCTTTGCAGCATTCAGCTCTTAGAACTTGGCATTTTAGAGGTCCTGCTGACAGCCTCTCCTCCATCTCCTCTGGTTTTCACCCTCTGGTTTCTGAGCTGTAGTTATTGCTCAGCCTTTCATTTTACACTGAATATGATAATTAAAGGATTTCTGACATCAACAAAGCACAGTCACAATAAATCACAGGCATTTGTCCAGAAATTTTTAAATTCATTCCTTCCAGTGGCAAACACCTTAGCCTGGTCATCCTCAGAACATATCTTTATCAGAAAGTTAAGTTCTAAGAGGACACTGTTTCTTTTGTTACCAGTGATCAAAACTGGATAAATGGAACAGAGTATTTCAGATGGGTATTCAGCATTTGCAAGGATGTCTTTCAATTGTTTTCTACCATGATTGTTTTGGATACCAATCATCAGAAATGGTGACAAATGGATTGGAAAGAAATGGCATGTTACTTGAGTTGGGATTTGCTTTGTTTTTGGGTTTTTCAATTTTTATTTTCAACAACCATATGAATTTAAATTGGACCTAGAGCTCAAACTGTCACTTGCCCTCCATTAAGACCCTATTCTCCATGTGCATCCACTGGAGTGGATAAAAAATGCAATTGAACAACACAACCCAAAGTCTAAAGCTCAGCATCATGTAAAATATTCAAAGTGTCAATGCTTGAAGAGTAAACATTAAGCAAGATTTTTAAAAGAGCATTAATTCATTAATATTTTCTGTAATCTAACTGAATACTTTCTAGTAATCAACAGATTAAACATTACACTTTACAAACTGCTCCACTTCCTGAATGAATCATTACATGAAATCATGCAAGCTAGTGCACTTCATAAGCTCTTAAAATTTCACTTTCATGGTATTATGCAGTGATGGTTTACTGTAAAAAAGAGAACATCCTCACTTAGAAAGCCTGCACCCATTCCCCAGCTGCTGTACATCACTCAGCATTAGCTACCCAGGACAACTGCCTGAACCATGACAAGAGAAGGTCACATCTGATTTCAGCTTCTTTTATCTGGTTCAAAGAATCTTACAGGCTTTGCTTCATAAAGTGAAAAAAACCCCAAAACATACCCAAAACACCAACAAAAAAAAGAAATGGAAAATATCCTTTAATGTAGAGCAGCACCTTTCTGAAAAGCAGATGGCCTGATGGGTATGCGGCTCTGTTGGGCAATAAAAGTTTAATATTCATCTGCATCTTCTGCACTCTGTGGCATTCTGTACACACTTCACAGGCATTTGATTCTCTCATGTTTTAGGGAGCTACCTGGTAGCTTCCTCATGTGAATCTTTGGGGAACTCACACAGTGAGTACTGATTTCATTACCAGGTTGAGTTGGGACAAGACGGGTGCCCTATTCAAACAAATCCATCTTCATTTTCCACATATTATCCCATTCTGATTTAGTCCCCTCCAGAGTCCTGGGTTTCTTACTTTATTTTTCCCATGGTGATTGGTATTTATATATTATTTCCATTGGCATTTCCTGGCACAGGAATTTCATTTTCTGTATTGTCTATTGCCTTGAAGGCCTTCGTTGAGGAGTAAAAACTCACTCTGCATGTCTGAAAGACTCATTTACCTCAGCTGAGCTGTACTGCTTTGTGCCAGCTGAGGACCTGACCTACCTTTAAGAAGTGTAAGTTGACAGGAGGCACTCTTTTAACAAAAAAATAATAAAATTGTTTGTTACCTATCTGTAGACTGATAAGTTCTTTCATTTCTGCAACTGACACCTAAACATCCGAATTCAACACCCAGAGATAACACAGGCAGTGATACTGAAAGGCTTTATGTACTCCAAGTAGTCCCCTGACATAAATCTCTGAAGGCTCAGAGCCCTAACAAATACAACTGATGTACATGTATTGGTTCATAAATTCTGTTTATTACATCTTTGGCTGCCCTCTATTTGTTTTCCATACTCTCCCCTGCATGCTGAAAAAGATGTTCCCCTACAGCCTCTGCCTGCTCTGGTCCATTTTTTGCTGTAACAAACTGAAATACCAGAACAGGTTTGGTAGCAGCGATTTTTTGAGTTTTGTCTTTGCAGTGACAACAAACACATCCTAATGAATAGTCAAGTAAGCAGACATAAATAATTAACAGATTTTCTTATTATTTTTAGAACATGCTAATTCTGGCTGGATCTTGGCATATAGAACAAGGGAATGCTTTGTAAAATCCCCTGTTGTATTACAGAAATGTTACAGAAATGTTGCAAATTTTTTTCTTCTTGCTCAACTTTCAGATTCTTATTCCCTCTTGAAGAGCAAGACAACAAAGTCAACCTACCACAGCAGAATTTTAACCAGTGGGTAATTAGCCATTCAGCTTCAATTTAAAATTAAATTGCTTTTCAAAAGACTTTTGTATATTTCCTGAATTTCCTGGATGATTTTTTCCTTTAAAAGAAAGGAAGGTTATTTAATTGAACACCACAGGCTTTTCTTTCCAGGTTCTTGTAATTTATTTTTTTTTTTCTTGGATATGGTCTTACTTACAGTAGTAACTGGCAAGCAATCCTGTCTTAATAAATCAAAAAGTACAGGTAGGTGCCAAAAGAGAACACTTGCAATGAGTCTCTCCTATTGAAAGCACATGATTTTAACTGGAATTGACAAGCAGTACATTATATCTTGGTTGAGAAAATTTAGTTAATATTGAATCACAAACCCAAAAAATTAAAAATAAAAAAAAATCATTTTAGGGATCCCGGTGCTCTGGAGGTGACAATTTTTCTACCTTCACACGTTCTAACAATCACCCAAAGGGGTGCACGTGAAGGTTGTGTGAGCAGGACACATGATATTTAATAAAGCTGGACTCTAATTCTGACCGGCTGCTGAGATTTCCTTTTCAAGCCCCTGCCTATCTTTCATTCACCAACGCTTTATACACTTTGGAAAATAAGAGATGGTTGAATATGTGACATCATCGCTGCTAAGACCAGGAAACAAAAGAGGCCCATTTGCATGAGAAAGGTGGCTTTTGTGCAGCAGGGAAGGCAGGGAGGGTCACAGGTTCATGCTCTGTTTCTGGGCTATGGATATTGCTATAGGCTTACCATGCCCCACACTGCGGGGCTCCGTCAGCAGAAACAGCACCGAGCCCAGAGCTGACTACAAAAACCCCATTATCCCCTCGGAACAGTTGTGCTGTCTGTGACTTTTGCATGGCACTAGGAGCTCGTTTCATGTTCAATGGCTCTCTGAGAGGAGAACAAACCCGTCTGCCTCTTCTTTGTGCGGGTTTGTTCTGTCAGGGCAGCGGACCAAGAGCAGGGGAAGTTGTTTGGTGACTGCTGCTGTCAGCAAGTCTCCCCCACACAGTCACTGACTTCATCTGACCTCTTTATGGCAGAAAACGCCATGCACATACTGTGCAGAAATTAAAGATGAGTCTTTAGATAGCAAGAGTTCCTCAAAATGCCACAAAGCCCCCAAATTAATTCCAATATATTGTTTCCTGCAGTTCAAGAGGTCCACAGTGTACATAAGCCCATATTAACAGGGGACATTTGGACAATTAAACATGTCAGAAATCAAGTTTTCTTTGAGTATACTTCTTCTAATACAGAATTTTTGGCTGACACAACAGCTTTGGGGCAAAAAACCCGAACACTAGGATTTTGCTTTTGATTTGAGAAAAGAAGCAATTATCTGAGAGTACAATGTTATGGATGTCTGGAAATATTTTTACATCACACCACATGCTCTTCTTAGTTTCAGGGAGAAAGTGGGAAGTGTGTTTTTTCCTCATTGTGACTTGTGAGACTAGCAGGAAGAGGAGTGCTTTTGGAGATGCTCTGCAGGCTCAGGGAGTATATTCCCTGGTTGTGGAAATAAGCAAAATAAGCCACCCCACTCCCTTTCAGCAACATCAGTGTGATTGATTCAGTGTGGCACAAGGTATATTAAAAGGACTCAGAGAAATTGCAAAGAGGTACGCCTAGGCTTTTTCTATAAAGTGAAATAGCTAATAGGAAGGACTATAGATCCTCATGAAATTATAGATAAATCCAGTGCAATTTCTTTAAAGAGATATTGAACAGGCAGGACTCTTTTAAAGTTCAAATCAGGGAGCTCTAAACCATCAAAAGACTAATCTCTTCTTCCTGCTTACTCTCACGTGCTGGAAATGTCTGTCTCTTATTTGCCAACAAAATGTCACAGGCCTTACCTTACCTAAGGTTTTTAATAGATAGCTGGCCACAGAGCAGCCCAGAAATTGCTGCATCAGTAGAGTGCTCTGAAAGGGACACTGTAATCTAAAACCAGCAAAGGCTGTGTCTAAATTAAGGGGCACAGAAATATTCTACTCTATTCTGCCTCAATGAAATAACATCAGCGATTCCTCCCTACACACAAAAATCCCAAATGCGCCACGAAATCCCCTTGCTTTGCCACTGCAGCTGAGGTGACCCTGCCACAACAAACCAGCTCATGTTGTCGTTGCTGGAATCATAAGCAGCAGACAGACTGTTTCACAGAGAAGGATATTTATATACCCAATGTGTTCGACAGGCTGCTCAGAAGAGCAGATGAGCACAGCATTCAAAAACACTGGGTGTGTTTGTGTGATATGCTTGTGCATGTAGCCAATGCAAAGCACCATTCTCTTGAATTCAGACAGTTTCCAACATCAATTTATCTACTTATTTATTTATTTATTTATTTATTTTGGTGACTATTTGACATTCCTTCTTAAGCTTAGAAAATTAAGCCTCATTCTTCATCATCCAACTCCCTCCCTGCCATATGGTTGCTCTGATTCATCCCAGCCATCAGCTGGTACAGTGCACAGTTCAGGGATGTTTTAAGTTTTACCATATTTAAGGGCAGGAGGACTTATATGCTGCTCATCTTTTTGATATTCTGGACTTGGATGTGCCAACTAACAACACTCATCACTGTCTGAATTAATGATATTCTTTTTTTCTTTCAGACAACCAAACTTTCAGTCAACGCAGGAGATGGGAAGGGGAATAAGTATTTCAATTCCAATTCTCCCATGCCCAAGGCTGTGAAACCTGTAAATGTAATGCAGCATGCTTTCTCTGTTGCAAATTTAGCCCAATTCCCTCACAGCAAGTGCAGACACATTAAGAAAAAAATAGACCACATTGTGTACAAGTGATTTAAGCTGCAACTGCTGGGCTTTGGTGTTATATTTATTCCCTGAAAGGTTTATCCAAGTGTGTTTGAAATGTAGAAAATTGATGACATTAGACAGCATTATACACTGGCCTGCTCTTTAAGTACCAACAAATCACTCAAACAAATAGCTCTACAGAGGGAAACACAGGCAGGAAAAGCATTTTTATGAAGGCACAAGACAGGGCATTCCCACTATGGAGCCTATACCCACAGTTTCTCTATTCCCCAGAGACAAGAAGATACTCGTCTGCCAAGCCTCACATCTCACAACCCAGAACTAGTGCCACCACCAAGGCCATCCCCAATATCCTCAAGTAAACAGTAACCAACAGATAGACCCATCTTTGTACCCACCGCTGCTTCAGATAAATGCTGAGCACATCTGCCAGCTACAAAATACACAAAAAATCAAAATACATTTACCCAATCCATTACAACAACATCAAGTTGATTATATTGGGCTTTTTCTTGGTCATCAAACAAACGACAGAGAAGAAAGAGTAAGATGGATCAGAACCAAGCAAATAAGTGCAACCACTGGGAAAAAATGTGTATTTTCATTCTATTTAAAAGCACAGGCCACAGGCAGCTTTATCCAATTTAGCAAATTGTTTTTATGTTCAGAAATATTTACAAAGGAAAGAAGTCTAATTTCTGGTGATTAAAATCAGTTTGAATGGTGTGATGAATAAACACCGTGTAACATTTACACAATACTTTTTACATACATTTGAGTGTTTAAAAGGTTGGGGTTTGGATTAGATGATCTTCAGAGGTCCCTTCCAACCTTAACTAATCTGTGATCCTGTGACTTGCATGTGTTAAATTGCATCTTATATAACTGACTCTAAAAGAGCATTCCTAAGCCAGGCAAGATTTGAACCAGAAGGAGGTTGGTGTTTTGGTGGTTTTTTTAATTACTGGCCTAGCCAAAACAGATGAGTTTTCAAGTGTACAGGCTCTTCTTCAAGTTTGAAAGAAAAGCAGAGGCCTTTGGAGTTTCATGGAGGCTGAGAACAACCGCTTTGAATTTGTTAATCATTTAGATAATTTCACAGAAAATGCACCAGGTACCTCAGAAACATCTGCAACAAAACAGATTATAAAATATGTATCTCCTATGAGAAAAGGAGAGGAGTGATTGATCATGAATTGAACTTGAGAGAAATAGCAGCCATGGAAACAAGAAGTGATATAAAAGTAATATTTTCTCTAATTGATTCCTTATTTCCAATAGTATTATGAGTTCTAATTTGCACATATTTATTCTGAAGCATTTCCCAGGCTTCCCTTCAAAAACTGAATAGGAAAAAATTAAACGAGGGGTTTGTAAGAAATACTCTTCCTCAGATCTTTGAGTGTTTTCCATCAATTATTCACTCATCCTGGTGTTTGTGTGCTGGTTGGTTTCACACATGCAATTTCCTTGTGGATGTTCCATGTGCTTGCTGAAGTATATTACACACTGGATATGAAAGCTCCAGGTCCTGTAATGATCCAGTGGAGGATGAGGCAGTGTAAGGGTGGAGATGTGTGGGCCGTGCTTACAGGTGATGTTCATGTGTTATGAATCTGTTAATGTGTGTTTGTCCCTCAGAGTGCTGCTGTAGTGCTCAGTAAAGATCCACACTGAGAGCTGGAGGGCTGTTAGAGGTGATAGGGACTCCTATTGCATTTGTAGTGGACTTAGGGAAAGAACCCAGATGATAAAGGTGTCATTTCTATAATCTGAGGTACAGCCTAAGTGTAAGCAGGAGCATGATGGAATAGACATTAAAATATCTTTTTCAAGGTGGCTCATTGCAAGACTAACATACTGCAAAACTGCAAAATCCTCTGCATGAGGCAGCTGTGCCCTCACTGTCAGGTACAGAACGTGGAGTTATGTGTGAAAATGAAAAGGAGTTGACTGGTTTGCATTTCTGAGGATTACTCTCTGTGTTGTACATTCTCAGGGTAGTCTTGGAGGCCTCCATGATGTGTGGTGTTGGTATGTGAACAGGTAACACATGTCAAAACCAGGCTGGTCCTGGTGAACTTGGCTTAGATTGTGTGGTTTATGAAGGAAGTCTTCTCTGTCCTGCAGGCAGGAGAAGCAGCATCTCCTTCAAGTTCCATCACCCTGTTCAATGTAGTCTTTGTGGACGGAGACATTCTAGATCTTTGTCTGTAGGCCCAATCACAACATAAGGACTGTGTTTTAAGCACTGCTAATGGTGGTTTTCAGAAAAACCCTGTGATACCACATTTTAATGCTGAATATTTAAATGATCATTCTTATCCTAAAGTAGTTATTCTAGCAGTCCCACATGGGATTTTGGATAAGCTTGTCACCAGACTCCCTCTTTAGACTATGGAGGCATTTCCCTGCAGAGGCAGACCATGCCATTTTGCGTAAGGCAGGTGGGATGTACCATTTGAAAATATCCATGGTACTCCCCTCGCTGCCTGTAGTTAATACAAGGACTTAGTTGTTTTTTTATCAAACATTCCCTTTCCAGTCACCTTTTTCTAAATAAATGAACTGTTGTTCCTTCACAGGGTGAGACTTACAGGTTTCTTTTTCCAACCCATTGGCATGAAAATGTTTAATGGTGGTATTGCTACAAACTCCAAGGAATTTCACAAGAAAAGGCAATTCTTCAATAATTTCTGATAATTAAAAAAAAGCTCTCAACTCTCAAAAGTCCACCAGAAGGAGGACTGAGGAAAAAATTGACACAAATAAAAAGAAAATGCAGGAGTAAATTCCTTCAGCTCAGCAGTTCCTATAGTTCCAGAGAAGTGAATGTTTCCAATACAGATCTTGGATGAGTTGGGCAATCCATCCACAAATATTTACTAAAGATGTGTGAGCTGGCACTGGTGTTTGGGAGTCAGTTTCTATCCAGATGGTCTTGCTTTAATCACTGGACCAAGACTGTTGAATTTCTCTTAGTTTACAGCAGCTAGAGTCAAAACAGGACAATAAAAGTTTCCTGCTCATTTTTACATCCAAGCTCTCTATTGCTGTTCTTGCAGCCTTGGCTCAACTATTCCTGCTTCAGCAGCTTCCCAGCCAAGAGCTTCCTCCTCTGGTGGTCTCTTGGGACAGAGTGAAGGGAATGGGCAGCTAAACACAAGCAGCTCAATCACCACACTGGTTATCCATGACAGATTATGGCAGTGTTATCCCTACAAAACACTGGCACCACACAGAGCTGTCTAGCTCTGCCCTGTTGTCCTGTCTGTACAATCTGACTGACAGAAGCAATGCCCAGCAGCCCATTCTGGCCATTTCAGGCTTTCTGCAGGTTCAGATTACTCTCTACTATGACTAAATTACATTTTAGATTTTCTGGATAAAATAAAACCAAAACCTGACTGTTTTGCTTTCAAGGGAAGGTGATTTGAAGAAAGAGATGTAACCTTAGGAACTGCAAGGCTTCTGAAGGACCTACAGTTTACATCAATCTATCTCAGCAGATCATAATTTCTTTCCAATGACCATTTCTTTAAAAACCTGAGACATTCTGAAGGTAACAGTGTCAAAGTGACCTCATTCAACCTAATCTGCATCAAACGCTTACTAAATACTGCCAACCACAAACAAATTTTGCCAGTTTGTCTCACTATCAATGATCAAACTGCTAACATAGCAAGGCACTTGAGTTCATTAATGCTGAATATGATACTAATAAGTACCTCAGGCAATTAATCCAAGCACAGCACTGTATTTGGGTACTTGCTGCTCTTTGGACAGCCTGGTGAATATGTATTTCATGCAGTCCATGCAGCAGTGCCAATGATCCCAGATTGAACACCAGCCATATCTTTGGTGCTTCTCTTTCTTTGTTGACAACAGAATCCTGTCAGGTCTGTGCAAAAATCTGCTGAACACAAGCAGAAAAGGTAGGTGGGTGCTAATAAGAATAGCTTGAAAGCCTGTTAATATAAAATCCAGAAGTTTCTTATTAAAGAATTTAGATGTATTCTCAAAGCTAGCACCAGCTGCCAGTGCTGCTATGCCACAATTGTTTAGATGCTATGGCAACAGACCATGTGAAAAACACTGAGGTAGTTTTACAACACTTTACTTCATTTGGCCATTACATTTACTGTAAATTCATCTGCAGCTACATGTGGATGTTTTAGGTTGAAGCTCCAATGAATACAAAGTCTGAAAGAAAGCTTAGTTAAAACATCCATGTTTCACTCAGTTAATACAGAAATGAAGCATACACTGCCAGTCTGTGCATTATCTCTTAGTCACTCTCATCCCCTTTTCCTCTAACCCAAACAGAGGTTTTTTATAGCTTCAAAGAAAGCTTACCAGAAGTTTTGATCAGTGAGTGTGAATGAAGACATGATTCCAAGATTAGGTCAAACAGTTCACAGAGACCTAAGAACTGTCCTGTTACTATTCTACTAGCAAAAAATAATAAATAAATTGAAAAAGTAAAAAAAAAAATCAACCAAACAATAAAACTTCACCCATTCTTCCCTAGGTATATTGATAGTAACACTTTTGTGACAAGCAAGGACTGCACATATCCCAGATTTTCTATATGAGGCAAATTACAGGTCAAACAATTACCTAACACCTCACCTTTAGTATCTGAAACTAACCCCACCATCCCTTTAGCTCTGCCTCTGGGGACTAAAGAAAGGCTCCGTTAACAAAACAAGAGCAACTAGGATAGCTGCTATCTGCACTCAAACAGGACTGAATAAACCTATCAGCAATGAGGTTGGGTAGCAGCTACAATTTAAATTAGATAAATGTGAAGTGATATGGAGTGCAAGAAAAAGCCTAATTATTTTTCACACACTGCTGGGATCTAAATTACCTAGAGATCTGAATTACCTAGAGTATTTCAGGAACTGATCTAGCACTTATCATTTGCAGGCTGGCGTGCTGCTGAGATTTCAGAACAAGGAAGTGATTGGGCAAAATTATAAAAATTGCAAGAATTGCTAAAAGAAATAGTGGAACAGACTAGGATTTTCTGATTTGGTGGTACTTTTTTCCCCCATTAATACTGTGCACAGGGTAGTCTGTCTCAAATGCAAACTCCTGTGTGCCACAGATGGTAAAGTTTTGGGTGGACAGGGGATAAGAGAGTGGAAGAGAGATTAAAATTTTGAATTAAAACAACAAAGACTACTTAGTTTAGGAAGGAAGAGTATAAAACCACCCAAAATAATAGTTCAGGGGAAAGAGATCTGGTATTCCTCCATAGCCAGTCCCAGCCCCATAACACAATTATAAGAGACAAGTTGACTACATTGACAGGCAGAAAATGTGAAATGAACAGAAGGGAAAGTGTTTTAAAGTAGCACATTATCAGTCCATGGAATTCAATGTCACAGGAAATTGTTGAGGGAAAGAATTTAACAGGATTTTAAGAGGGTTGAGTTATTTATATTGACAAGTAAAACTTTTATGCCTACATGAAGTAAGTCAAGAGTGTGAGGGACTTTAACCCTTCAGACAGCAGGAAGCTGTGGGCAGGGGCTTGCTGAGAGGATGCACAAAGCCAAGGGGAATTCTCCTTCCTTGGAACTTCAGAGATGGTAGAGTGCCTGTCAGAGCAACCTTCACATTTATAGTATTTGGTGAGAAAGGAAGAGGAAATAAAAGGACACTCTGGCATTTGTTCAGATTTTGATTGTGGTCAGGATGACGTGTAAGATCCATGTGAGCTCTTCCTAAAACAGCAAACCTCCAGCAGTATTTAACACACAGGCACCAGAATGCACTGGACATGAAATGCCTGCTTGCAGAAGCTGGACAATTCTTCATTTTAGTGCAGTCCCTCCCTGCTCTTTCCTCAAGCAGCGACCATGTGTGCTCAGCTAAAGCACTACTTCAGCCCTCTACTACACACTATGAAGACTAGACACCTAGATTAACTTCTTTTCAAATGTTTTGCAGCTTTTTCAGACCAGAAAACAATGGGAAAAGATAATGCAAGTGTTGCACAGTGTCTCACATTCCCTTAATCCAAATGGAGCTACAATGAACAGATGTGCAACATGTTATTACACAAATCATGTGACACTGATTTGAATGGGACATTTTAATAAGGAAGCATTCGTAAGGAAACAAAATTGTTGTTGCTAGAAGGTATGTGACTTATTGAATTGCAATGTTTGGGTATTTTTTTAAACCAGCTGAAACTAAGTACATTACCAAGCTTAGAAATCCTAGCAGGCAGTGTGGATTGCACCATTAGCTGCCTAAACACCTTAGCACCGTGCTGTTTTGGTTCTCTGGAGTTATTTAAATGTCTAATTCCCAGTGAAACTGTTAGGATCAGAGGTGCCAGGTTCCCTGCAGTGCAAGGATAATATCGTCAAGCCCAACAGGCATATTCACAGCATACACCCTCTCCCACATCTGATGCATCTCAAATTAATGTTTGTATTTCTCATATTGCTGTGAACTTAGGTGTGGATTTAACTCCCAGTGAAATCAGCAAGGCCTAAACTCAGACCTCAGATTAAACACATGTGAGTGGATTCTGAATGAGGTGAGAGTACTGAGTTATGATGTTATGACATTACAGAGGGATAATGACCTAGGCAGTACCAACCAGCAGCTTGGTGGGTTTTCATTTCTGTTTCCAAATTGCTTGATGCATTGTCAAAATGTCCCTTTTAAGAGCCCTGGAGAAGCATATTTCCCTGGTTTTTCAAGAGATTGCTTTCATCAGTTCCTGCAGAGTTTCTCTAACTAAATCAGTGCCTCATTTTAATACATTTGACACAATAATGCTCTGCAGCTGCACACAGAAGGCACGGATAAACAGAGCAGTAAACTAACAGGCCTCTGAAAACTTTCCAGCTAAAATTCTTGTCAGATTTTCTCAGTTACCCAAAAAAAAGTAAGAAAATCTCCAAAACCCTAATAAAACATCCATCAGTGCTTTATCATGCATTTAAAATTCAGATCCAAGCAGGTCTTGGTTTTTTATCCGTTTTGACTTTCTGAAAGGCATTTCATTGATATTTAACTCTTTGATACACATTTAAAGAGAAAGTTAACAAGAACTAGAACATTTCTGAATAACAAGGAAACAACCCTCATACAATGCTTGTCTTTGTATCTTACTTGCTGAATACTCAGAAAAGAATTGTGGCATGTTAAACAATTAGAAACCACCTTCAGGTAAGGTTGTGCCAAGGCTGAGGTTCCAACTAAAGTCATATCTTTATATTTAAATGTCTTCTTTTATATCACTTCAAAGATTATATTTCTGACCTGAACCCATCCACTGCCTTTGGTAAGCTGTTAAATATTTCCCCAGCTACTTTCCTGTAAGGTCTGACTTCCAAGTCTGAAGTCCATCAGGGTGACAATGCTGTGGCAAATCTGTATTACTGTAAGAACCTAATTTTTCTTCAATTTGGTTAAGAAATTGTGTGAGAAAACTTTTTTCCTATTGAAAATAGCTTTTAAGTTAAATGGAAACTTACACCAATTATATTTTTAATAAAAGCATATCAGATTTATGGCAAGATATATATATATATATATATATATATATATATATTGCAATGGGCTATGAAAACAAAATAAATTGCTTTTGGTTGAGATTTTTGCAGAGGAAAAACATTACTTTCTAGCTATTTCAAAATTTGTTCCTGATCTAATAAGGAAAGTACAAAAGAAATACAGGCCAAGAGAATATAAAGTTTAGCCATTGATTATGCACATGTAGTTGCCTGACTGGAAGGAGGAATAACCTGGGAGATGCATGTCAGATTCCTTTATGCACAAATTTGCTAAATATCACAAGGGGTGTAGCACACAAGCCTGTGTAAGAAACTTTGCCACCCTTGCAGAAAGCTGCAGCACTTTAATGCAATGTGCTAAATGAAATTTTATGCCCAGAAGAATCAGTAAACTTCTGAGCAATGTTCTCTCAGCAATATTTAAAACTCACTCTGAAAGTCTGCAGCTGGAAGCTATTTTCCACTCACCAAATGTATTTCCTTTTTCCACATTTTAGGTAACTTTTTGCTTCCCTCTCTACTCGGGTAGGTCACAGCACATGATTCTCTCTCCTTTCATTTCCTGACTTCTTCCTCCTGCTTCTCCTCCAGTTTTAGACAAACACCTGCAGCTATCCACTGGCAACCTTGCCTCCCTTTCCTCTTGCTTTGACAGCCTTTTATTCCCAGGTACTGCTTGAGCTCAGGAGCCTATGCAATGTTCTTAACAGGGCCATGTCTGTGACACAAAATATGGAAGAATCACATGTTTTTACAGAGCAGGTGCTACTGTGGTTCTGCTCCTTTAGTGTGTGCTTTCATTCCTGCCTACGTTGGTCATTTGTCTTCTGCTATAACATAAAAGTTTATTTTATTTTATGGTAACAGTTCTCTATCCTTCCATGCATTTAAAATCTCAATTTTCTTCCAGAGTTCAGAGAGGAAAATGTGCACCCTATGAGGTTTGGGGATGAATGCTTACCAGCCCCTAAAATCCATAACTACCTGTCCCACCTATCCTGGCAGGGTCACTTTGGGCCTTTATTCTGCAAAAGTGGGTAAGCAGTGATTTGGGATCTGCCAGTTCAAAAAGTGATACCCTAGTTTCTTTGTGTGAATATTAAACTTGTCATGAGATAATAGTGAGGAATGGAGATTCATCTTAATGTTCTTGCTCAGAGGCTCAGCTGCAGACACTGCCCAGTAACTCAGCAACTGATGCATGTCAGAGATGCCAACACATTTCTGCCAAGCAGAATGCCCTGATGCATTCACTTGTTAATCAGGATATCCAAGCACTCCATGTGCAGCCTGAGCATATTTATACTCCTTAGGTTGAAATATGTTAGGTGAGTGTGCAGGATTTGTGATGACAGTAGCATTGTGCCTCTAAAATTCCTGTTTGGTTTTCCATTTTCCAAGGAAATGGATTCATGCAAATAAATGGGTTGTAAGGCTGGGATTTTCAGAAACACTTTGCACTGGCCTGCATCAGCTATCTGAATTCCAGAGATCAGTGCCAGCAGACTCATGACAGTGATGAACATTTTGAAAGACTCCACCCTCCACACACACACACATTTATTCAAATTATTGTGCAAAGTTAAACTGAGGGTGCAGGTAGCAGAAGCACTCAGCACCCATAATTGGGAGCAGCCTCTTTATAAAAATCAATTGTCTTAAATAATAATTGTTCATGCTACTGGAGTACCTAGATCCCTTTCTGACACAACATCCTACAGATTCTGCTGAGCCATGGTTAAAGATAAGATATAACTCCTGGCTTCAGTGGCTCAGAATTGGACCCAGAAAAAAGACAGAGCATGACTCCAAAACAGACAAAGCCTGGCTGGAAACAAATCTGTCAAACTCAACCCCTGCTGGCTCCTGTTCACTGAGCCAAGCTAAAACAGGGCTCTGGTGCAACTACCTGAGGAAATGAATAAAGATGTTAGCACGTGGCAGTGTGTATCCATATGAATCTTTGGTCACTGTTCTTGTGGGCAGAGGTACAGAATGACTGCATGCCTTTGTCACAGGAATACAAGGGAACAACTCTGCACTCATCACAAGCCACTAAAAATAATAGCCTGCATATTCCCAAGATAGCATTGACCACTTGTATTAGAATGCTTTTATTTCTTTTTTTTTTTATTTTAGCTAAGTAAATTTTCTTCATTAGAGATCACATACAGACCATGCAGTATTTGAATTTCTTACAGAAACTAGTCTGTGTCATTAGAAACTCATTCACTAGAAACTCCACCTAAATAACAGTCTCAGAGTAAGAAAATACCTACAAATTCTCCCCTATGTGCAGAGATGATGAGTCTTTTCAAACCTTAGTATGAAAATTCTAATCTTTAATTTCTTCTCCCTGTCCTCCTGCAATTTAAAAAAGGAAAAAATCTGAGTAATAAAGATGCTAAAATGTGTTAGAGTGTGTTAGAAATGAAAAAGAAAGACAAAATCTGACACTGGGGAATTTCTCAGCAGAAAGGTTGTTTATGTAAATCTAAGCTTAGGGAAACCAGTTCCTGGCTATATCCTCCATTTGCAGGATAACACACTTGCACTTTCATGTTCCTCACTGGGCTCTGTGGAACAGTTGGACCTTTGGCCCAACTCCAGAAATGCGTTTGAGCTCTCCTTTTGTCTAATCAATTTTGAAAATATTTCCATTTTCACTTTCATCCAGTAGCAGGGGACTGTCAAGAAGTGAGGGAACCTCAGGGATCCCTGCAGGAGTCCCCAGTGAACACCTACAGGTGTTCTGGTCTGGCTGAATCCTGAGTACAGCTTGTTTTGTTTAAAGGATGTATCCTTGGTGCAGTTTCCATGTCCCACACCCTCTCCTCTTCCCAGATGCCCGTGTGGCACATCCCACAGTGCTGATGGAGCAGAGCCAGAGCAAGGTAACTGCAGCAGACACCAGCCCTGCATTGCTATTTCCAGCCCTACACTGTGGCAATCCAGCTCCTCTCCGAGAGAAGCAGTCCTTATTAATTTGGTGACATGTGCACATAAAAGTTCCGGATTCCTAAACAACTCCCCCAGTGCCTCCCCCACAAGCTGAATAATAACCATCTGGTGGAGCAATTTTTGTAAAGTACAGAGATGCCAGAATTTTTTTGGCAAGGTTTTAATCAAATTGAAGAAGGCAAGCCCACAAACAACAGACTCCTTCACTCCACAAGCCTGATCCATCCACAGACATTATCCCTCCTGTGCTTTGGAGGAGTCTGGTGTCCTGTGGGGGGAAAAAACACCACAGCATAAAATTGTTTTGTTAAAAATCATGCTTACTGAGGACAAGAATAAATTCCACAGATCCTTGTGTTTCTAGCTCCATTTTTATCAGGTTTATCAGCTTATCAGCTCCCTTTTTTATCAGTTCCCTATTTTTATCAGTTCCCTTTTTATGATTCTGAAAACTTCTCAATCTTTTGCATGTTTTGTGTCTGTGTGAAACTGTAATTGCCAAATACTGTCCAAGTTTTATTTCAGTTTTGATTTTCTGTAGGGCACTTGCTTTGCAAAGTTTCATTCCCTGAGTTTCTGGGTGAATGTGAACTGTTCAGATTTGGAACTGGGACGTTTAAATGCAAAGTCCTTCTTTGACAGAGTTTATTTCTCATGGCCATGAGAAAAAGCATCATTTTGATCAATCTGATAATTTTGATGCAGTTTGGACTGTGCTGTAGCAGTTGGAAAAGATGCATTGACTCTACAAAATGCACACTGACGTTAAGGCCTTATACTTTAAAAATGCCCTCTGAGCAGCTCACATGGGGACAATTCTGACTCCTTTCCCAGGACAAAGTCTTGTTTACTCTTTTTTTTTATAGTCTTTTATAAGACAAAGTCTTATCATGGGGTCACCATTGCAAAGATTTTCAAGTGCCACCAAAACAACTTTGAGAGAGAAAATTCTACCATGCTCTGGAGGTACTAAGAGCATGGTAGAGCTCCAGAGCTGCTCCTGCACTTACACAGGCAGGTGTCTGGGGTTTCCTTCTGCTGCTCCTTGCTCTTGAGCAGGAATGGGAATGCCGTGCTCCTGTATCTGAATGGACAGCACCTGTTTTCACCCTGTAAGGTCAGTGCTGTGGGGCTCCTGCCTGCAGACTGGCTCGACCCCAGGGCTGGAGCTGGGCTGCGTTCATGCAAAGGCAAAAGGGCTCCTCCACACCAGGAACAATTCTCCTCTAGCGTGGACTGGGGGTTGGAGCAGTCATCCATCTTCACTTCATCTCCTCCCTGTGCAGGCAGTATTTACACTGCCTCTGCTGAAGGATGGCAGGCAGGCAGCTGGATGAAAGCAATGGCTAGTCTGTAGTAATTGGCAGCATTTCAACAAATACTACTGCTAGAAAAGATGTTGTGCTTGGCTGAAAGGTCAAGCCCCTGCTATCTCTTTTTCTTGATTATCAAATTGCCAGAGTTTGCATTTCTGGGATTTTAATCTCTTCCTTACACAAGGGAAGCAGTATTTCATTTAAGATAGAGGCCCTTCTTCAACACCTCTTCCACAGCAGGGTGTTGATTTCAATACCACATGTCAGAAATAATCAATCTGGTTTTATTTCAAGGTTAACTAGAGGAATTTTATTGCTTTTGAGTAGAGAATTAATGTTACAGAGCAGAAATAGTATATCCACTCAAAGCAAAAGTGCTTTGGCCTCTGGAGTTAATGGAGAGTCCTCAGCAATCTGTGACAGATATTGCTAATCTTTTGCCTAAAATTAAAAGAATGTAGAAATAATTTCACACCTAAATCAACAAATGTGGTTGGCCCCTTTCTCCTTTTTTTTGCTCAGCTTTGGGAGATGTTTGCTCTGAGCAACTGGATTCAAAGCTTCTCTTAATATTTAACTTGCATTAAAAAATTTGCAAGTAATTATGAAGTGTTTTCAGCAAGTCCAATGAGTTGGCTCATGATCTTATTTCCCTCATACAGTACCTTAATAAAGCTCTATTTGTACAGGCAGGAGAACAACTCTCTGATTTTGTACTCCTGCAAAAACTCAGTTTCATTTGCTGCTCAATCCTTTCCACCTTGTTCATGCCTAGGTACTGTGGCTGCATTTCTGAGAGGGAAAGCAGAGAAACTTTTGTTTCAGTGCCTTGTCTGAACCCCAGACAGAAAAACCACCTGCAATTTGTATTTTGTAAGTGCCACTACTTCCCATTTCTGCCTCCACAATCACATCAGCATGGTGTCAGAAGGGAAGATTTTTTCCAGTAATGGGCCATCTGACAGACTTATCAGGAAACTCCAAGCACATCGTTAACATTTTCTACCAGAGAGGCCTTGACAGTGTCTGTGCTCATTCATCTTTTTCCTTCTCCCCACACCCAATTCATCACACTGAATACTCAGTCTGCTGCACTGTTAAGCCCCTGATGAAAAACAGGGACAGCCCAGGTTGCTTCAGGAAAATGTCTTAAATCCATTTGTTACTTGAATGAAGAAAAGGATGTTTTGTTTGAGGAGCTAAAAGTGAGGGAGCATTCCAGACACTCTGAAAGGAGTCACCAGTCTTTGGTTATGCAAGCTGAGAGCATCCCAGTGAAATCAAAAAAAGATCATCCTTGTCATCTGTTGTTGACATGCCTGACAAAGTGATACCTATATTTTCACAAACATCTAATGTGACAGAGATTTTCAGAGAGAGATTTACTGTGACTGATCACAGAAGAGGGTGAGAGATTTGTACTATTACAAATTTTCCTTCTCCTTTCCCATAATACAGCTGTATTTTCAATGTTAAGTGGAGCCAAGTGCTACTAAGGGAGCATCTGCCTTGCTAAATATAACAGCCCCAAGTGGTTGATGGCCTTTTGTATTGTACTGCTCACGGCTGTGTTTGCCTACTGTAACTGATAAGGGTAAAAACCTAGGAAATATTAAGCATATAAGGTGAAGAGGGGGAGGGAAGGGGAAGGGTGTTTCATTAAAAGTTTTTTTTTTTTAATGAAATATTTTTAGAGGAAGTGCTGAAGAACTAGATGTCCATGTGACAAGACAGTTTGGGACTGACATTTATTTAAAAGATTCAGTCTATTTTTTTTTTCTAGTAGTAGTAGTCATAGTACGAATAACATTTCAGTCTTTTGGTTTGTTCTTGTTCTGCTTTGGTTTGAAGTCAGTTATATCCCGTTCTTAGTCTAATACCAAATCAGACATTCTCTATGTAAGTAAGTGCAGTCAAAATGCTTGGAGGGAAATCAGCAAAACCCACTTTCCTTCCTGCAGTGATATCCTTCTCCTCTTCACAGTCAGTCATAGACTGAAAAGAACTTGTGTCCCAGAAAAGATGAAAGAATTTTATGTCTGCCATAATATTAATCATCCTTCTAATATTATAATAAGATTTGGAGAAATTCCCATAACACTGGATGACTTCTAAATGAATATGTTATTTTTCTTAATAAGAGCTTTCATAAACCATCATTCAGCCATTATTAAAAACTGAATACCTGTGCATGCTATGAATTTGGTCTGCTGCAAAAATGTTGGGTTTTATTGACTATATGATTGAAAAATGTAATTCTTTGCATAAGAAAAATTTAGTGTTCAGGGTTTCTCTTTGGAACTTGAGCTGTAGTGCTAATAAAAGAGAACTTTACAGGAGAAATTTCTCTTTGGCTTTATGGAATCAGCAGAAACCAAGAGCCAAGCCCTGTTATTGTGGCTGGCATAATTTCTATGACAAAACAAAAGTTTCAAGCACTCCCTCAGAAGTTGGCTGAACCCCTGAGCTTAATTAGCAAAGTAATTGGTCTCTGGTTCAGATGGAAGAATTGTGGTATGGTCGAGATGCAGCATGATACAGATGACGTTTAAATCAGGTTTCCTAAATATGCACATTTAGTGTACTTAATTGACTGTAAAATAATTATTCTGTGCTGTATAATTATGTTGTGGCAGAGACCAAGGCTTCTAAACATCTCAAAGGCAAATGTTTACAGGCCCAGAATTAAGACATTATTCTCTCCTAAAATATACAGCAAAACAACAAAAGTGTTTTATCTCCACAACGAGGTCTTTGCATCAGACTTGAGGCTATCTTTAATATTCTCTCATTGTTTTCTTCCTCTAATTTTCTACCCTTCCTCATGCTATTTTAGTTTAGCAATACAGGTGTAAATAGACTTCAAACCATGGGTAGCAATGAGGATTAAAATCTCTGTATGACATCAGTGGCTTCAGCTAGAGTAGAATATCTAAATCTACTCAAGTAAGAATTTTAGTGTTAAAAAATTAGGCACCTCCTTCAGCTTGGTGTTGAAGGTGGATAATTGGACAATATCTCTTTAAATGGTGATCTGTGAACAGACCAGTGTTAAAGGTGGAAATTCGTTTTCCTCCTACTTGAGAATTTTAGCTTAACCCTGGCTGGGGAGCATGTTGCGATGTGAGGGTGTTCTCTCCTGAGGGAGAAAAGCCAGCTGGGAGCACTGAGCACAGTAATATTTTAAGGGAAAAAAAATAAGTACCATCTAGAAACCTGACTTTCACAGCTGTCCCCCTCATCTAACACTGCTGTTTATTTTCAAAAGTATCATCAACACAAAGCAGTGTTTCTTCACAAAGGTGTTGCCTCTATAAAATGTTCATGAGGTCTTGTATCCTTTACCTGGATGCACAGGGAGAAGCACATTGTGTGGAGCGGTAACATTTTCAACTTGCTTTCCAGAAACAGCAGGCACTAAGTCTTTCCAGCTGGAAATCCAGTAGTGTTTCCCAGCAGTCCCATTTATATGGACCCCATCATTCTTCCAACAAAGTCTTTTGGTGCAATTTGCAAGACCCACCTAACTAATGAGCCTCATATAACTAATGACCCTCATATTCTGCCCATCAGGAGAGAGTGAATTTGTGGAATTAGGGCTGCCTCTGCTTACCATGGGCACAGAGGAATCTGCTTGCTATCATCATGTTAAGAGGATAAAATTGGTGGCTGGAGCAGTGGGAAGTGCAGATGAGGCTGAGTTCTATGTTAGCATTATTCTGTTATCAACATGGAGCATTGAGCCCTGAACCAGAGAACACATCTCTCCCTTTTCCACGGAGTGAGATGTAGAAGTGCTGAAACTCTCTAAAACCCCTCAGGAACAGAAACATCTGGAACTCCACTAATAGCAAGATGAGAGAACTGCAACATTGGCAACCTCTTTAAATAGACAAGGATTGACATAGCAGAGGAAAAACTGATTTATTCTTTTGATTAATAATAAATTCTGTTGCCCTTTCAGAAGGCATCTTTAATTCTTAATATTTATCACATATCTTAGATAATAGAATACCCCAAATATAGCCCATTAACTTTAAACACTGGAGGACATTAGCAGAACGGGCTTTTGTATGTGTAGAAAAAATGGGAGACAGATTTGATAAATTATTGGTCATGGAGAATTTGAGCAGCCCATCTTCTCCATTCCCAAATGCAATAAATTTTTTAAGATCAGAGTGTATGTCAAATGGAGTTCATAAAGTGGAAAATGACACTATTTACTTTCATCAAATAAAATGCTGTCAAAATTTATGGCTCTGCACCTCAGAAATCTATCTGAATGCTACTGTTATTTTGTGTAACACTTAAGCACCCCAAGCCATTTTGTGTAACACTTAAGCACCCCAAGCTAATAGGGCTATAAACTAAGTTATGCCAGCAGAAGTTCCTAATAAATTAGATTTTAAAATCTTAAATTCATAAACTGAAAGAATACTCCAAGTTTTTGACTGCTGTGTAAGGGGAAATGTTGTAAGCTTATAATTAGCAGAGATTGGAATGTCATCTGAAGTCAGCTGAGAAACCTGACCTGTGTCTTGACCATCATACACCTTGAAATGAGATATAATGACTTTAACCATCTTAACATGCAGATAACCACATGTAAAGATAATAAAAATGGTCCTGATCCAGTTTTGCCAACATGGCATTTAATTGCGCAGTGTCAGCTGGATTTCTTTAATGTTGATACAGAAATCACAGGAACAGTACCATGTACTGCATCCCTGTTTCAACTGCACTGAGGTGAATTGGCCTATGAATCCCCAGTCTCATGTTTCCAACTAAAATGGTCATTAATATTGTGATTATTTGGACAGTCATCTTGATCTACCACAAAACCATTTTTTATGCTTTTTTCTACTCTCCCCAGTGTAAGGAGTTCACAATTGCCTGTCTCAAACACTCTCAAGATCACGAATTCCTGCTGTGGCAAAGCATGTTAAGCAAAGATCACCCCGAGTTATGGGACAGATGTGGTGGATATCTGAGACCACCAAAGCTGCCTCCCCTGTTCCCCCTTCTTTCCCCTGACCCAAATATGCCTCCATGGATTCCTGGAACTCTTACTGGCCATCTGATGGGAGCTTGAGATAAGAGATAAGATAAAGGTGGTATTATTGTCCGAGTGTCATCTCAGACCTAGGAGGAGGTAAACAAAGCTGGGGGCATTCTAATAATGGATGCGAAGAATCCTCAGGGAAAAACAACTCAGTAACTGTGCTGAAATCAGCTAATTCCAGCAGGAGAACACAACAAGAGAAACCCACTGACACAAAAGAAAAGGACTGAGCACAGGATTAACTAACATTATAAGCAAGGGAATCATTCAAATAATAGAATAATAGAATTGTGCAGACAATGAGGATTAATTCCTCTGTGTGCTAATATAAAAACTGTGACATTTCCAATGACCTTGGGACCCACATCACCTCTGAGGTACTGCAGGTATGTTTTGGAATGAGGCTTGGATGCTCTTGTACTAGTAGAAGCTGTGAAATAACTCCCTTGTGATAGGGCCAAGGTACAGTGGTGGCACTTATTATCTGCATCTGTCCACAGGTCCCCTTGTGGCTTTGATTGGAAGAATCCAGCTTGAATAGAGGTTCATCTAGTTAAAAATCTGAGGCGTAGAATTAATACTTTGTCAGTAATATTCTGATTTCCCTTGAGAGATGCAGCAGCTTGGAAAAACATAGTAGAAGTTAAAATTTCAGTTAAAAATTTGTGCCCTGTATCAGAAGGATAACTTAAAAATACAGTCATCCATACTTGTGAGGAGTTCAGCTACAAAGACAGCCAATGTTCTTTGATGTTTCTTCTGTAAAGTAAAGCACTGAGCAGCTGGAAATCCTTAAAGGGCTAAATGGTGACTTGGCTGAGTTTTTTCCTACCTGACTCCGATTGGATCTCCCATTTCTTTCCCCCAGTCTGTAGTCAGAGCATTTACCCATTAAGTGAGCAAAAAGCATCAGGCTGGGTTCCATGACCTGACCCTCCCTCCAGAAATGTATATTGAACTGCTACAAGCCCAGAAATGAAACACCACTTGGCCAAGAGGCAACAGAAGGGGACAGTGCAACTTCCATGAATGCAACTTTCAGTACAGAGCCTCCAGCAGCAATAGCTTCCCTTGATGTTAAACATGAACCAAAGCCAAGTTAGGAAACACACTGGGGTTTTTTTTCCTTCCTCTTATAACAGTTTGGACTGAGGCCCATTTTTTTCTTTTTCCATGCTCTAGCCAGGAATTCTCAGTTAGCATTCCTGCTAGAGGAAATATAATACCTGCACTTCCTACTGAGGAGCCTGGGCAGAGATGAGCCCCAAGCTCAACCCCCACATAAACACACAAATTCATCTTTAAACTCCCTCTCTAATCTGAGTGGTAATCAGCGTGGGTAGTCACCATCTGATAATTATCTGGCACTGAGATGTTGTTAGCCAGATTTCTCCCATTTCAAGACGCTTTATAGAGTTGCATGATGACAGGAGAAGGACGAGAGCCAATCGTGAGCCCCAGAGTGCACAGCATTCCCTCTCCAAGGAGTCTGACATTATCGGCAACGTAACAGGGTGCGGAATCTCGAGTGTGAGCAAATGAGGTTGGGTCCAGAAAATGCGGGCCTGTGTGATCCAACAGCTCACACGTTACACCAAACAGATTGCTGCCATTAATATTTATACAGGGAAACTTGAGATCTGGGACTCGAGAAAGGACAGCAAGTTTATAATAAATCACTACGCTGTTTATAGTTCTGCAACAGAAAAGTAAATGAAACGTCTCCTTTCCACGCACAATTTTTGACAATGATTATACTTAAGAATGAACATCCTAGGAGCCTTTGTAACTAATGCCATGCAATAAGGACTTTTCTGTTTCATGTTGGGATTAAGAGTCAGCTTTCTGTGGTGAACCTTCTCAGCAGCACTTGAGACTGAGACAGGAGAAGACTCAAAGCCTAATTTATCAGACTATAATCGTGAGAAGAAATTTAAGATGCAGAGAGCTATTAGCTAGACCTGTCCATACACTGTCATAACGTGCTTCATGCCCTCCCTTCAGTAACTGACAGGAGTGTTTAGTATAATCTCTTATTTCTCAAAACCAAGGCCATCCATGCTGAAATTAGTATGGCTTTTTGCCCTGTGAAAGCCCTGGCACAGTATAGGAGCAGAAGAATGCTGTCACAGGTGTATATAACACCCCTGGCTCGGCTGATGCTTGTCCTCACCCACACAGCTTACCAAGAGACCTATGGAGCAAATATTTCCTTCTTTTTGTAAGTCCAGGGTTTTCTCATCTGTACTTTATAAAATATAAAACTGTATCTTTTCATCTTATTAGTATATCGCATGAAATTATTTTTGCAATTATCAGATGTTTCAGATTCACTCTGACATTTAATCAACTGCAAACGCAGCTTATTGCTTGATGTGTTCAAGTGCCATGAACATTATCCCTTAAATAGAACATGTTTTGTTTTATGGTTTAATTAGTTACTGCTAAAAGACATTATCTTATTGCATTCATGCTTGTCTAGATTTTCTATTTGCTGTAATTGGCAGATAAAATACAGGTATAGAGTATTAGCAGAAATCAAGTGTGTATAATTTCATGCATTCTAAAAATTTGCAAATAAAGATGTTTCTGAGGGTAATGAAAGGGTATGAACAGGTTTAGAAGAAATTGGCAGGCTCAAATGTTATCTTTGAGCACAAAGATGGAGGCAAAGCAAAGAGCATTTTGGTGGTTTCGTTTTGTTTTTTTTAAATCACAGTAAGGCAAATGTTCAGAAGTACAATGTGTTGGCACCCACTCCATTTCTCAAATTCCTATGAAGATGTGTGAAATGGAGATATTCTGCTCTTGTTTCAGTGATGGACCACAGTAGGTGGGATTCTCTGCAGTGTTTTTCTGGCTCTATCTAAATCTGCTCCAGCCAGCTTCAGGAGAGGTCTCAGGCTTCAGTAGCCTTGTCCATCAAAGTGGCTGTGTGTTGTCTGCTGCCACCTCAGCAGCGTGTACAGCTTGCAACTGCATGGTCACACTCACCAGGCATGGTAAAGCTGGGAATGCAAACATTGATCTTCTCTCTTATGCCAGAGGTGATGTCTCCATTCCTTATAGTTCCTACACGTTGTGCTTAAATACAGCTGGTCAAAATGGAGCACAGACTTGTTGTGCTCATCTCACTTGTCCTCTGTACTGCAGCCAGCCATAGGGCAATCCTTGGTCTCTTTGTCATCCTTGCAGAAGGCAGTTTAAAATGAGCTGGTTTTCAGTAAACTAAATTCATCTGACAGAGACACACATCTCCACTGGAAAATCTAGATGTAATGAAACTCAGAGATGGAGGAAAACCAATTCTGGATGGGCCTGTTTGAGAATTGCTATCCCTAGAAACTGTTATAACCAGGAGTGCTTTCTGGAATGCAATAGTGTGGTGGATGCCTGAAACTTGCTGCAACTGCAGTGCATTAATAAAGTTTAGGATATCAATTCAGCAAACGTGTATTGAGACTTGAAGGATGTAGATGTATTCTTCATCACTGAAGTCTGAAAATACAGCTGGGCAAATTCTTTTCAGAAGATAAAAAGCTCAAAAATGTGATTTCATGAATTTTTGGGCTGAAGTTGACAAAATGTTTTGAGGAAAAAATTGTAGGCTGTAACATCAAAGTACTTCAATGTTTTCTTAAGCAGAGTTTTCCACTTTTTACTTGGGAGCGCTGTTCATAATTCAAAATGGGGGAAAAAATCAACAATCTGAAGCCCTAGGAGAACTCATTTACTTTAAAGCTTGCCAACATGTTATGAATACACTCTACTCTTTCCTTTTGGATTTTTGGTTTAACAAAAGTTTGTTTTCTGTCTGCCCAAACCAACACTTTCTTTTCTATTTCATCATCACCACCAGCACATTATTTCACTCTCTGTTCTCTTTTTTCTTTCATTTCCGCAGTCTTCATATTACAGCCGGGACATAGTAGAGTTTCAAAGCCTATCAAGTCACATATGAAAGTCAAATATGCAAATGCCAACATTAATAATTTTAAGACATTTGCAGGCAGGATTAAAATTCAGCAATTTCTTTGACAGAGGAAAAAAAGGCTGATCAATCCCTGCAGCCAAGCTTAGACCAGGAGCTTTTTTTAGGGGATTTTACTCAGCAATATCCTCTTGCCCAGGCAGGCTGGAGACATTCCTAGCACTGATTTCCTGATTTCCTCCCTGTCCCTTTCCCAGCTTCCTCCCAGCTCCCATCACAGCTTGTGTCTGGCTGCAGCGTCTGCCTTCTTGTAAGGCCACGTTTGTCACTCTCTGCCCACCGACTGCACTCGCTCCTGTAGCCACAACTGAGTTATTAATTAGAGTTATCTGCAACTACTGAGTTGTTAATTAGAGTCATCTGGGGAAGCACAACTCATCACTGCTCCCTGTTCTGGGAATTCACTGGAGAATAACATCCGTAACCAGACCTTCCAGAAAAGGCACGGTACTTGAACGTAATCCTTGCATACATTTTTCTCTCCCACAGGCATGCTGTTGACCTTCAAAATCTAGATTATTTATCTCATATTATTTACTAGTTCTGCATGCCATTGATTTTGTTTTGTAGGAGAATTCTCTTTGACCTATCGTAGCTCAGATGTAGGGAACACTATTTTTTTCCCCTTCCAAATAGGAAAAAAATCAGATTATGATGTTTGAGAGCTTAATGAAGTAATTAAAATAATCTTTAAATAAATACATTTTAGGACTCTGCAAAAAGAAAAAGAGAATAAAAATAAATGAAAAATGCATTAATTGGAATATTCTAATTCAAAATGTATTACTCCTGCAGATGTTGACAAACCCTATTGTAGACAAAATTAGCCAATTTATTATCCACATTATAATAATCAAGGATTACAACGTTAAGGGTGTGAAATCCCTTACAATCTCTGTTGTGTTCCAGGGTATATTTATTTCTATTATTTAAATCTCAGAACCAAAATGTACTGAGCTTATTAAATCCTACTAAATAAACTGCATATGGATAAAGGGGAGATGTGCTAGACAATAAGAAACACTAGTATCTCTTCCCAGGTCTTTCAGGCCTTTCATACAACTCTCCTAATTTGTGTTTTAATGAGAAGATTTTCTCATTATGAGATTTGTGCAGGATCAATGTCCTGCGTAGGAAGCGATGCCATGGAAAGTACCTATGTTCCTGATGCAAATGTATTTTTTCTCCTATCACCGGAATACTTTTTTTTTTTTTTCTGTAATGAATTGATACTTGTGTTGTGATACTTATCTAGTGGCACACATTCATTTCAATGATTTCATTGTCTGACATGACTCAGATTTCCAGGAGCATCTATTGGATCCCCAGACCAGAGAAAGGGGTTTCAGTGAGGCACTTTGCAGAAGGTCCTCAGAGGTTCTACCACAATCGTAAGTGATTCTGGAAATCCCTAAGCCCCAAATTGACCACACCTTCTCTACTTCACCACACAAGAAGTCTTTTGAGTCTCAACAGCCACATGGTCACAGCAGGCTTATTCTTGCATGCATCTGATTTGGAAAACATATTTATAAGCAAAAACTTACTTGTGCAGATGTTCAGAGATACCAGATATCAGAAACTCTGAATATCACTGCAACCAATGGCCCATGAATACATAGAGAACCCCTTTCTGCCTTCTTGCTTTCAATTTCCTTTGACACTGTATAAATTCCATCAGTACCCTCAAAAAGTCCCAATGGCAAAGCCACAGGCTTTAAAGCATAAAACATTTCCAGTCTAGTGTCATTTACACAACTTCACCAAAGGCTTCTTCTGCTGATTAACTAGTTTATCACTTAATAGACCACAAAAGTCTGTAATAAAATGCTCTCCTGGCAATTATTATAATTAGGCATACCTGTCATTTTAAATCTGATTCTGCATGCATCTCCAGAGATTTAATAATTCAAGGTAGATCACCAAGTAGCTGGTTGAGTTAATTATTTGAATAATCTACAATTCAGACACTTAATATTATACCTACATATTCCCATGTGTGCCTGCATTTTCTGCTCATGTCTGCAGAAGTTTGGCAACGCTGAAGGGAAGCTTTGCTGTGGGCTGTAACAGTACAAGATAAGGGCGTTGTTAATCCATTGCTGCTGTGGATTCTTCTGTCCCCAGATGAAATGGGTTGGCATGAAGAGTCATGTGGATATGGGCAGTCAGACCAAGGCACAAAATCAAGAGCTGAGACACTTAAGCTATGTAAAGTTGAACAAACAAGTTTAATCTCGACTTGTCACTTCTAGAGCTGTGTGGTGGTTTGGCCCTGGCTGGATGCCAGGTGCCCACCAAAGCTGCTCTTTCACTCTCCCTCTTCAAACAGATGGAGGAAGAGAAATTTTGAAAAAAAGCTCATGGGTCAGGAGAAGGAGATCTGTTGGACTTGGGGGAAAGCTGCTGGCAGCTTCCCAGAGAACCTATCCCTGTAACCCTGCCCCACCACTGCAAAAAACTTATCAAGCAAACCCAATAAACCACAAAAATAAAAGCAGCCTGTGTCTTAGTTGCAGGTCCTAAGGACAAATCCAAGATCCTTTCAAGTTTCAAGCAAGAATTTTTCAGTCTAGTGGTAGAAACTGGAATTAAAATATGCTCAGAAGTGTATGAGAGCAGCCACTTAAAGCATTTAAAGGAGCTCAGTGAGACCATCATTGTAACTCTCTTATTTAATGGTCTCCACTCTAATACCTCCTTTTAGGGAGAATTGATGGCCTATACCATTTAACCTAACAAACACATGCACCACTCAGTCTGCTGAAGGAAGAAATGACCCAAATGCCCACAAAGTCTACTTTTTTTTTTTTCTGAGAAAACATGGATGGGGGAATAGCACTCAAAGATGAAGGACATGATGGCCACAGAGATTTTTGGCTGGAATATGGATATTACAAATCAGGAATATGCTGCCCTGGCAGAGCTGGCACAGGCTCTGCTGTGACTCGACTACTCCTAGAGTTGAGCAGTGTCACAAACACTGAAAGAGCTTTTGGTAGTCTCAGTTGAAAACTTCAGTGTCCTTCCTCTTCCTCACTCTTCTTCCTCCTCTTACTTGTGGGAGAATCAGACCCGCCCTTCCCTCCAGAGAGGGATCATTGAGATCAGGAACAGGCAAGGCAACCCCTGAACTGTAACGAGAAGCTCTGTGCAGAAGGTCCAAGATAGCAGTGGGAAAATGAATCCCTAGAAGTGAAGGGAACAAATAAGAATGCAAACCTATTCTATCTAATTATTCTATCTAGTCTAAATCTATTCTATCTAATGCAAATCTAAGAAATGAAAACAATAGCCCACATGATCTCTGTTGAGGGGGAAGAGGACAGCTGACCTGTGATCTGTAAATTCTAGAGGTTGTTGCTTATCCTTAATCTTCCCTTTCTTTAAGAATTTCCAAAATAAGATATGAAAGAAGACTGCAGCTTTCTCCCACATAATAAAGGTAGTAAAACATGATATTCATAAAGGTCACTGTGCCTTAGCAGAGGAGGCGGGATGGATTTCTATTACTGGATTTCTCTCTCTTCTGTCTGCTTTTGTATGAATCACATGCTGACGTAATTTGAACTTAGAGGACACTTGATAAAAAGATAAAACATTTGTTTACCCCACAGTGCTTGCAGACTACACTGACAGAGGCACTGCTATTTACAGAGAGGTGGATGATGCAATCCACCTCTGCAGATTCCAGGAAGTGCTCAGGAACTTTGAAGGGGTTGGGAGCATCATGAAACTCTCCCCTCCTGTGAACCTCTTGCAGTTGGGAGCAAACAAGTCTGCCACAGCCTGGAGTGCACCTTTCCTGGTCTGCACTAACAGGGAGGGCAAGGGCTAACCTGGGGAATTGCAGAGGGCTCATCCCATCCTCAGGTTGTTTTGCAATGTGACTAATCCTGGAGAAAGCAGTGCCTGTAAGAACCCAGCCCTTCCTCACTACAGAGCAAAAAGACCGTCTTTTAAGTTGCCATATGTGAAGCTGTATTTTTTAACAAGTGTCTAGCATAAGATTTTTCCAAGTGGTGATGTGCAGCAGGCAGTTCATTAAGATGTATCTTCATCTAATTGAGTGTTTTTCCACTTACAGTATCATTTGGCCAAAAGCCAAATGAGAACTTGTGAGGTAAGGTATGTGTCGTGTTCAGCACATCCCAAATCCTGCAATACACCCACAGAACTCCAGACTGCAGAGGCTGATATGAGCCTGGGAGATGGCCTCACTCTGAATTGGGATGATCTGCATTTTCATTGCCACCTGATGCACTCCTGAGGCTGCAGTCACATGGCTGCCCATCAAAGGAAGTCTTTGCTAGTGTAAATTTATTTTGTGTCAATAGTAGGTGATAAGAATAATACACATAGCACTTTCTATTGAAACCATATGTAAAATCAGGTTCATATTTTAATAAAAATGTACATCTCTAAGGAGAAATATGAACAGTAAAGGTATTGTTTAGCACAAAAAAGGTTGGAGAAATTATGGATGCCACCATATAAATGGCAGTTCAGGGAAGTTCACGGAGCCTGAAATGTTGCAGCACTCCAAGTTCAACCCCTGAACCCTGGAAGGTGCATTCTTTACAGTTACTATATATCCATGAAAAATTGTGTTTTCTGTGGAAAGTGTGACTGGCTTCTTGTTGCACCTTTATATTTTCTTTCCCATAGAGAAAAAGAAATAGAGACTTCCCAGGCTAGGATTTTGAAAACAGCCAGCAATGGTCTGGTCTGATGCTGACGAAGCAAACAGAATTTTTACATCAGATTTCTGGAAAGAATCAGAGCTACCTCTGCACTGGAGGGTTTAGAAAACCTGTCCTGCTGTTTGGAGGCAATCATGCCTTTACAAAATAATCACCTATATTTTATGTTCTACATATTGTTTCTCAGCCTTTGTCAAAGGATCAGGAATTTACCTGACTTGCATTTTCCAAAATGGGAAAGAAACCTTCTAAAATACAATATGTCTAAATTAAATAATATTTCAAATTTCTATTTGTCTGGGTATTTAGTTGATAGATGGCCAGGCTTACAAAGTCAAACACTCATTTGCATGTGTCTGCACAGATAAATCCCATCAAGCCAGCTTTTCAGGGTCCTTGCTCAAGGAGCTCAAGGCCTTTTCCTGATTCCAGGGAAGGTGACTCTCAAACAGGGCCCAATGCACTTCTGTTTTCCATAACTAATGCCTTCAAATTGACAGCCTAACGTCTTTGAAAACAAAGATTCCATCATTTTTTCACAGTACTTGCTAAGGCAGTTCTTTGTATAACGTCTAATAGAATTTATTGCAGTATAAATTTTGAGGTACAGAAAAACCTGTGAGGAATAAAATCTGTTCCTTTGCCTCTGATCAAGCACAAAATACCTATTATGTATTTCCACCTTCTCTGTGTGCCAGGCTATTCTTTGCTTCCAGCTTTCCCTTCAAAATTATGCATGCAATTCCCAAATAATGTGACAGAATTCTGTCGGCTCAATGGGAATCAATGAGCAAGGAAAAGGCATCAGTCTCAATAGAAGCAAAAGGTCTGATAGGAAAAAATGATGGCTCTGTTTCTCAAAAAGGCCAAAAGGGAAATCAATGGCACAGTTAAAAGAACACTGTGCAGAGGAACTAGACCTGTCTTTGACAACTTATTTTTTGCCATCTTGTTCCCCCCAATCTATTTTAAGTGTCCTTTGGACAACTAAATACTCCAGTCTTCCCAAATGAGGGATGTGATCATCTGAGGCAGTCTGTTGCTAAGAAACTTGCTAACATTAAAGCCAGGACAATGTATTCATCAGCCTCCTGCATTGGTTAGGGCAACCTCCAGGGTCCTGTGCCTCCTGTGCTCTCGTGAATTGGCTGGAGGTTGAAGTTAATAAACTGATCCCATGCTCTGAAGAGTTTGCAAACAGCAAAGTAAACATTTCACCTCATCACAAGCTCCCAAAACTAGGGCTGGCTGGGTCAGGAAAGAGAAGCTTTGGCTTCTTGTAATAGAGAGTTCATCCAGAGTGAACAGTATTGAAAATTACTCTGTAGTTATTCCACAGATCTTGCACTAAACAGTCCTGCTGAACTTCAGAGTTCTTTGCTCTGTAGCTGGACAGAGCTCCATGCAGTTCATTTTATAGAGAATGTAACTTTCTAAACCACAGTATTAAATTCCAGAAATAATGAAAATGCATATCCTGGGCTGTATAAAAAGTTTACTGAAAGGTAATACCATTTCCCCTAATAGTACTGATTGCTGTGGCACAGGTTCAATGAGTTAAATGATGCATGCTCAAAGAAGTGGCAGCTGATTTTTCCAGAGAATAAGTAGAATACTAGGCTTTTGAGACATGTGTAAGTCCATAATTGGAGAAAAGCACTGGGGGTTAGTAACCTGAGCATGGGACTGGTCACCAGGAGTGCTTGGTAAAGGTATATTTGCACAAATTTTACATTTTTTTCCTCTTAGATGGGGGTGGGAGATAACAAAGGCATTGTGAACAAAAAAGCTTTGAGAGTAAGGCATTTCAGTCCACATAGATTTTTCCAAGAGAAGAGTGATGTTCATGAATTGGCTGAAATTTGGACCCATTTCCAATTATTTCCTGTTAGTAAGGTATTGTATTTCCCTGAGACTGATACACACTGACCTCTACTCCTGCCTCAACATATGGTGTCCTTTTTCCATAGAAACTCAATAGCACCAGAATGCCTTGTGATTGATCTCCTTTGAATGTTAACAAGCAAAGAACATGCCATTAATAAAATCCAAAGTATGAAAATCTATCTGTCATCAGTATGATGAATCTAGCCCATAATTCCACAAATCAAATCCCTCTGTGAAAGCAATGGCTGTTCACAGATCAATTTGTGGATTCAGAGTAAATCAAAAATGAACTGCCCAGAAGCTAAACATTGAGTCCATCTAATTTAAAAAATATTCCAGTTGCTAGGTCAGACTATTCACACAGAGTTAGTGTATGGCTTGCTTATACCTACAGCTGCAGATTGGAGTCACCATTTTAAACACTCCAGCCAAAAGTGGGTACTTGGCAAGGTTGTGGAAATGAGCCATCACATAAGAAATGAGCTGGATGTGGACATTTGCTGTACTCCCAAGTTACAAGTTACTGTGGCTGATTTTTTTTTCTTGTTGTTTTTACAGATGAAGACCTTGGAAATATTGCCTTACTTTCTGGGGAGGGATAAAAAGGGACATCTGCAATAAACCTCTAAGCTGATCACAAGTATTCAATCATCTTTCACCCTTCTTGTGCAATGGCTTTCTTTATGTGTGAACACAACGAACGAAATCCAGGAGATGCAAAGGTGGATCTTGTTTTCTGATGGCTTTCCCTATTTACCCTAGGAAGAATACTTAGGTCGCCTAAATAGTGCAGGAAGAAGGTGTAAAACTGAAAGCAGAAGAAAACCTTTACAACTTTGCTGTTAAGAATCGGTTTTTAGAAACAATGTCCCGGGTTTGTTTCAGAAATTCTTTCATTTAAAACTTAGAATTATTTCCATGAGGACAGACAACACTTGAACCTTTGCCACCTGAGTGCTCTGCCTGCTATGCCACCCTCTCTGATTCCTCTCCTCCTACAGCCAGTCCCTGGGACTTGAATTCTCTTCTGCTAGAAGAAAATTTTCAGCAGCTCAGCTACTCCAGCTCAAACAGCCTCTTTCCAATTTATTAAGAAAATTTTCAAAGGGAAAACTTTCAGCTCTCCTTCTCCACTCTCTGCTGTGTATCTTTGTTGACAGCTCTAACTTCTACACTGTTACAGAAATGATGAACTAAATGTCCAGCTTTTGAAGGGAAAAGGCTGGACATGAGATTGTTATCCTTATCCTGAGCATGAGATTGTTTTCCTCCTTTCTTCCTTTGCAGATGCACCTGATAAAAAAGTGTTTTCCTGTCAATCCCCTCTCTAAAGTGTTTGGTATTAGATGGTACAAGCATTCCTTGTCTGTGCTGCATAGTCCCAGCCCAGCCATGGCTTTCCTTAGTGCATTTGTGCAACAGCCAGGGCACCCTGTAGATCATCTCACACCGTTCAAGCTGAACTGTATCAAACCACACAGGGAAAATCCTGTACACTCACTGTGTGATTAACCCCAGGATGTTTGCTGGAGTGAGCAATGCCTCTGGCACTTTTGAGCATGAAGTGCCATTGGCTGGGAGGAAAGAGCTGCCAGGAGGACAGGAAACAGCACTCTGCCTCCTCTATTTGATTGTCACCATATTTTGTTCCCTTTTGTCTGCAGAAACCACCTAATTCAATATGGATACACAGCTAAAAGCAATAGGGAATCAGAATAATATTTTACAGATCAGGTACCAGTAGAACTGAGCACTTACATAACTCCATGAAGTTCTCACATGTCAGGCTGTGTTTGCCAGAAATAAAGAGCAGGATAATCTCCAAAATGGATAGCCAGTGTCCAGTTCAACCATTAAAATCTGGAAGAAAAGCAGAAAAGTCTGTACTGGTAAAAACCACCTGCTAGAGAAAAGAGGAATAAGGCAGAGGAAAGGAGAGCTGAGCCCTCAGAAGCAGTTTTTTAGGTGTCCAGCACAGAAAAAAATAAAAAAATTATAAAAAAAAAAAAAAAAAGGAAAAGCTTTTACTGTCAAGAGTAAACAACAAACCCAGGTGATCAGGGAAATGCAGAGATTGATAGAGAAAATAAGTGTGTATAAAGACAATAACCTTGCGGATGAAACACTAACCTCGTGTCAGTCAGGGAATACAAGGTACAGCCTTAGCCAACCACCAGTGAAAATGAAACCAGGCCAGCACAAGCTGTGAAGACAAATAAAAGCTTCTGCTGTCACAGAAAGCAGTAATCTTGCTGAGCGAACACTGAGGGCTTTGAAAGACAGGGCAAGCATACAGAAGCAGAAATCTCAATGACTTCCTTACATCTATGCTCACCAGGGAGATGGGAGGAAGCAGGAATAATTTTGCTGCATGTAAACAGGGGGAGGAGAAAAATAACCAGCAAGTGAGGAAGATACTGGAAGAATCAGAATGGGAATTAGATCTGTCCAAAAAACTCAGGATAGCTTCTGGACTTGAAAAAAAAAGGACATTTTCAATATTTTCATTGATACTGTCTAGGGACTAGAGAGAAATTAATCTGACCTCCCCTGTTTTAAGATGTTAACAAGGCAGGAACCATGAAAATACAGCCCTTTACAAAAAGGTTCACAGATGGATTCAAGTGAAATCATTAACTGATTTCACTCTTTATTAATGAGATACAAATTAACTATTCTGTTTCTTCAATAAGTAAATAATAGTATCTCATAAAAACAAACTTTAGAAGGTTTAGTGAGATTTTTTTGTCCAAATGAAGTTCAGGTGTTTTACCCTCAACTGTCTGGCTGCTGTTGTTTCAGAAACCTCATCTTTAACAAGCAACCCTCCGTTCAGCTGGAGACTGCAATGAAGTCACAAATCCACAATGAGGACAACAAATTGTTGCTACAAAACCAAAAACCATGACACAGATTCAATATCAGCAGTTTTCCAAGCTTCAGAAGAGGGCAAAAAAGTCTGTGGGAGTGCCAAATCTTATTGAAATCATGTCCTTCATAAACAAGCATATGAAACAGTAGAAGATAACGCCGTCACTGTTAATTCAAGACACTTGGATATTTAAATATTGAGGCCTCACTATAAAGCATTAACTGCCATGAAACATGACACAGCCCTGGTTTGTCTTTTTGTGGGGGAACATAAATACCATCAAACTTGTGTTGAGTGCTACAAAAGAAATGTGCTTTGTATGTTGGATCTTAGGTAGGTATTTTCTCTGACACACTGATGACATTTTTTTGCACTTACATTGCAATATGTGGGATTTTACCTTAAAAGTTAGTTCCTGCAAACATATGGCTTTATATTAATATCACATATTTCACTTAAAATGAATCTATGAGGGCCAATTTGAAAATATTAACCAACAACACTCTCACGGAAAATAATGATAGTCACAATCTTTAAGGTGTTTTTTTTTTTCAAAATATCTCACTTGCCTTTTAGTTAAATCATGTTTTCACTAGGACTGACTTCTGTCTTTTTTGGTTGCTACTAGAAAACCTGCCTGCATGAATAAATGCAAAATAGAACTTGATCATTACAAATAGCATGGCTCTGTGTTTATTAAGTCACCAAAGATAGCAACTGATATTTTTCAATAAAGTTGTTTTAATTGCTGCACAAAATCTTGTGGCTTGGTTCTGTCCTCCTGTGTGACTTCTCTAACCTTGGTGGGTTGATGTGATGTGTAAAACCTGATGTATAAATCCCAAATAAGGAAAAAAGCATTTGGGCAGACATTTGGAGCAGTAAGCAGTGCAATGTCTGCTCTGATGGACCACAGAATGGTCAGAAACAGGTGATGTAGAGCTACATCCCACCAAAACAGCACTTTTGCCCAGGAACTGGAGCAGGTTGAGGAACTTTCCCTGCAAACTTTAAGGAATATTGGAGTGAAACAAATCGGTGTTTCATAGCAGATTTGTTGTGGAGTTAGAAAGACACTGTGAATGCTCAATTTTCAATACTGATGTTCCAACCACTCCCAGGATATCCTTCAACTTCTTCATAATTGTGGAAGAGACTGTCTAAATTTGCCTTCAGAAACACCTTGTTGCTATAAGTAGGTCCCTGAGAAAAATAGTTTCTCAACTCTTCTGCTTCTCTTTACATATTTAAAGGCTTTTAGGAGTTTCAGTAAGAATGTGGTGAGCAAGAAAAAAGTTGTTTGCTGTAACTACATCACACGCAGAGCCCCATCCTTTCCCTCTTCTGCATTGTTTACTAACCAGTCTTGCAAGGATTTCTGTAGTAAAGCTCACTGGGTTTCAACAGGCTGGACAGAGCATCCAGTGCCAAACTTTGATGGTTTTCATTTGTATGGTAGCTCTTCTCCACACTGCAGTACTATTTGCACTGCCAGATACTATTGGCCACTTGGGTTTGAACTTATCATTATTGTCACTTGTTATTATTATTATTACAATTATTATGATATCATTGTCATCATGGTTATCATTATTGTAATTATCAACATAAACTGAGAAGCTGTTAAAAATGTTAGTCTAATTAAGCTGAGAAAAATTTTATTTTCTGAAATTGTTGGAATTCTTTACCACTTTAAGTATGGGGTAAAAATCCCTCAATCTGAAGGCACATTCTGCAATTGCAAATTTTGCTGACCAAGCCATTGGTGAATAGTCCAGGAATGCATTTTAGCATCTTATTACAGAAAAAAAAAATACTCAGAATGCACATAGACTGGAAAACTTTATTCCATGTGCTTTTCTGAAAGTTTAGGGGTGTTTTGTTGTTTTTTACCAATAGCCCTCAAATCAGAGAATCACAGAATTATTAGGTT
The DNA here is from genome assembly GCF_028551555.1 of Melozone crissalis. Taxonomy (NCBI): domain Eukaryota; kingdom Metazoa; phylum Chordata; class Aves; order Passeriformes; family Passerellidae; genus Melozone; species Melozone crissalis. Next base: position 49,681,282 of record NW_026535784.1, on the reverse strand, counting down.
TGGAAGAGACCTCTGGAGATCATCTACTCATACCCCCTTACCAAGAGGGGAGTAACCTAAAGCAGGTGACACAGGAATGCATCCAGGTGGGTTTTAAATGTCTGCAGAGAAGAAGAATCCATGACCTCCCTGGCCTGCCATTCCAGTGCTCTGCCAGCCCCCATGTAAAGCAAATCTTCCTCATGTTGAGATGGAACTTGTGTTTTGGTTTGTGGCCACTACTCCTTGTTCTGTCACTGGGCAGCACTGGAAAGAGTCTGGCACCATCCTCTTAGCCCCCACCTTTGAGATATTTCAATGTATTGATGAGAAAATCTATTAATTGATGGTTTAGCTAGTACCTTAGATGTGCTGAGATCAAGTTTTAATTCATTAAACCAAATGGGTACTAGTTTTTCAAAACCCCTAGCTATATGCATAAGGTACATATTTTTTTCTTTCATGGCTACTTGAAGACTAAGCAACTTGAGAAGCTTTGGAAAAGAGGCAAATCTATCAGAAACTGGAGTCTGCCTAGTCAGAAGTGACAAAACAGCCAGGCTCTGAGTCCTGGGGAGTATTTCTGCATTAGAGCTGTGCTGACAGGATCCCAGAAGAGCAAGCGTCAGATCTGTGGGAGACACAAAATCAACTAATAGATATATGGAGAGAGTACAGCACATGGAAATGTGGTGAAACATTGTAACTATTAAATAAAAGGCCTGTGCAATCTATTTTAACATTTAATCTGCAGAAGGGTATTCAGCTGTACTAATTTCTCCCAAAGTTTTGCATTTAAGAGTATGTGTTTAACATTAAGTCAGACTTTCCAATGCCAAAAGCAAAAATTGACATGGTTTCCAGATGTAGATTTTAGTAGATCATGTCTCAGATAATTAAGGGCTGTCAGATCTGAGTGGGTTAGTAATTGAAGCTGTATAGAACACAATTTATTGTCAAACAATACCAGACCTTCAGTGAAAAGCAGAAATCACTTCTCCCTAGCACAGGCTTTTCATTCTGGGAATAAGCTTGGAAGTATGGATTGAAAACATCAGATTTTCTTTCCAAAAGGAAAAGTTAAAACAAACATAAAAGCAGTTCCCTGGAACATTCTTTATATGTGCTGTGTTATTTGTCTCCCCACATTACCATGTTTGCTTCTTGTTTTTTTTTTCTGGGAAACATGTACAAATTACACAGTTTCCCTAACCTACTCTGCTTAGTCAGAGGAGACAGACCTGAACATCAACTGTTTGTATTCAGCTCACTGCTGCTCAAAATAGTTTATAGTTGAGAATAAACTGAACCATCAGAAATAGGATCTCAATCCTTTGAAATGTCAGCAGATCAAGTTCACTGCACAAGCAGGAGCTGAATTTTCAATCCAGAAGGCTGCATCATTGTCAAAAGCTCAAGATTATTTAGGTGAGCTGATTTACTAACATGGCAGCTAACGAGATTTGTGCTCCAAAGTTTGATTTATACTTTGGATTCATCTTGTCAGACCGGCTATAAATAATATCTGCTAAGAGCAACATTTTACATGGTCCATTTTCAGTTTGTTCAGATTGCTGAGAAGCCCACAGTAAGTCATCTCAAGCATCAGACTCAAGCTCTGCTTTGTCCTGGGCCACCATGTAGGAAAGCTAAAAGAATACTTGCAAATGGGATGTTGGATGCTGGCAAGAACCTGAGCCAGCATCTGCAAAGGCTAAGCAGGTCTCTCTGTTCAGGATAACCCTGTTTATCTCTTGGTTAAGGAGGGAAAGAACCAAACCAGACCAATGGCTGATCTCCCCTACATCACTTCACTGACATTTAGGAGCAGGATTATCTAACACTGATACAATTAATTCACTGAAACCAAGGGCAAGATGGTCCTTAGCTACCATGAAGACTTAGCAGGTCTTTGGTTTTAAGCTAAGGGAGAGAATAAAATGCACACAGACTTCTCTCAGTCTACAAAAAGATAAAAAAAGGTGACTTGGGCAACTTTGATACATCAGTGCTGAAGATAAATCAGAGTAGAGAAAGGCAAAAAAGGCTCTTGCTTTACAAATCCTGTCAGGCAGCTTCACAAAACTGTCCTTTCACAGCATTCACACCTTTAATCTTTTATTGTTGACTAAATCTGAATATCACAATGAAAAAAAAAACAGAAAAGTGTTGAAAAACCTTTTCATTTTTTTCTTTTATATTCTAACTTTAAAAGTTGTTGGGAATATTAATGAACGAATAAAATAGAAACACATTTTAGAAAGAAGGCAGTGTGTTTTCACTAAGGTTTGGAAGTACAAGTTGCAGTTCAGGTACATAACATGAACTTCAAGTAATGATCTGCAGACAGCTTCTCACAGGGAAATAAATCAGTGCCACCTATAACAAAGCCAGCTTGCTACATACTTTTCTGTCTTCAACATGCTTGGAGTTCATCAGAGCACAATCAGAAAATACAGCAAGGACAGGTCCTGTGTGCAGCTCCTGGGGGCTGCCAAGCTGCAGCAACCCAAGACAGGAGGGGCTGTGTAACCTCCAAAGTCTGTCCCCATGTAATTAAAAGCAGAGCTGGGGCTCAGGTTCCCAGCATCTGCTCTGCAGCAACCCCACACTCCAAAACAGCTTCCCTAGCAGAGCTCAAATCCTTGGCACAAAGGAGTCATTGAAAAGCAAATAATTTTAATCTGTGATACAGAAAGAGGTTCTGCAGCCAAGCTGGTAATTCTTGCTCTTTAGTATTGATTGAATGGTCATTTGTTATAATGATGGCTAAAACAGCCAAGCAGATGCTACAAATATTCCTGTTTTGATTTATAAATGTAGAAAACTATTTGTGTGCTTGCCACAGAAAAATGCAAAACTTCACATCCTCTGTTCTCCAAACACAGTTGTCCAGGTAGATTTTTCTGGGGTGTTTTTCCTTTTGCTTTTCATGTTTTAATAACAGAATATTTCACAGAGCAATGGCAAATTTGTGAAGGCTAATGCTGTGGAGCTATGCATCTACCTCAAGTCTCCACCTCCAGTGCTGGGGAAGATAATAACCCAGGATAACTCAGCAGGCTTGCTAACTTAACATGTCAACAGGGAATGTTTATCCTGCACATGCAGGATCAGTCTTACCTCAAGAGGTTTGGCACAGAAGAGCTGATAAATTCACAGCATGTATTCAAAAGCTGCTTTCAGCAAAACATTTCCACTTTTATTCTGGCGATGCTCAGATGTGGCTGAAGAAATCTCCACAAAGTGAAAGAGGAGATGGGGCCAGGAAGTACAGATTGAGGAGAAATCATAGCTGAATTGTGCTTGATTTTTCAGCTGCATCAGATACCCAGGGTTTGCTTATTGCACAGTGGAAAGAGGCAAATGAATGTGGCTATAACATGGACAAGATCTGGACAACAGTAATGAGGATGACTACAGCTAATAAAAGGGAGCAGTACAAATACAAGTAAGAAAATTAGCATATGGAAGGTAAAAGCACCATTTCATCATGCCACACCAACAAAATTACCCCAGAAAATTGAATGTAGAGCTGTAATTGATGCAATTGAGAGAGACAGTGAAGCTAATCTGAGTACTTAATGACTATGACGGGAGCATCACAATGTAATTGCAATGTACTTTTTGCTACAATGTATCATCACACCACCTCTGTTCCTCTGGAACAAATACATTTATTTGAATAGAAGCACTTAGATCCCCATATCCCTTTGTTTCATGACAAAACCTGCATGGCATCTCCCCTGTCAAGGAGTTGCAGGTTTGGGTACCTGTGGTTGTAGCACAGTGCTTGTCTCGGGATCCATTTCATATCTGTGCCTTTGCACAGCCAAACTCATGAATTTGGTTAGTTTGTTAACTCAACTGCTCCAGAGAGAACTGTGGGGACTGTTCCTGCAAGGACATAACACTTCTTCTCAAATGCAGCCTCTTCATGTATAACAAAACTATCTTATTTGAGATATTTGATGCCAAACCTCCTCAGTGAAGAGGGAAACTGATTTTTGCCTTTGCATCGTTTAAACACTTCATCTATCATTTTCATCATGTGTAAAACGAAAACAATACCAGTCTTCTTCCCAAAGGCATCATTAGACCCAGCTCACTAGTTTCCTCTAAGAGATTCCCCAGATTACAGTAGAAAAAGTTGTTGTTGTTGTTATTGTCATTATTAGTAGTAGTAGTAGTATTAGTAGTAGTATTATTAGTATTGTTATTGCTATTATTTCTTCACCACTATCAAGAAATTACATGCAGTCATAAGAAAGACAGCAAAAAAAGTGAGGAAGAAGCCATATAGTTTTCTTTGGTATCTTTTTCTTTTCTTTGGTACATGTTCTGTAACTGGTCCTGCCTCTGTGAAGCAACACACCTGCTGCTGCAGTCCTGTGACCTGTTACATTACAAGTGAAGAGATGTGGTTGAAAATACCTTGTTTCTTGCCATATTTTTCAATGGAATTTCTTCCCTCTCTCTTATAGCAACTTGCTAAAGATTGCTATTGTCCCCTTGGGGGAAATAAGAAAGAAAAAGCAAATCCTTCCCTTTTTCTTTTTCTTTTTTTTTTTTTTTTCTAGAGACATGGTTACCTTTTGAAAGGATGTTAAGACATTCCTGAATAATTTCTGACAAAGTGCTTTTTTCCTATTAACTTGATATTTTTTTCTTAAAAAGGATTTTCTCTGAAGAGGACTCTTAAAAGCAACAGGTAAATTGAAGAAGCAGACAAAAATGTTTAACCTGCTTTGCTAATGTGCTGCTATTAAAATCAGCAGCATGTGTTTTTAATGCTGTGTGCTATTTTTCATGAAACCCCTACATGCATTGCACATAATTCTGTGACTCTGATATTTTAAACTTTTTGTATATAAAATCAGGAGGAAAAGTAAAAGGTAAGGACAAGGAGCCCTCAAGATGTGTACTGCAGCCATTCCCAGAAAAAAAAAAAAAAAGTTGAAGCAAGGGTTTCCAGCAGAATACAGGCATCAATAAGCAGAAACAACCTATTTCCATGGAAACAGCTCATCTAAAACCTGGACAAAGAAAGCATGTGAGTGCTTACCTGACTATGTGTCATCTTTAACATGAAGCTGGTGAGGTGAGATATTCTCTCATGGAATCTGGCTGGCTCCCTGGAGCAGAAGAATTGTGGTCCCCAGCTGAGGACAAGCCATGGAACAAGTCTGGGATGGTGGGATCTCCATCCCAGTGTCCTAGGCCCATGGAGGGTGGGGAATTAAGGTGTTATTGTGAAAGGTATGCAGCACTAGCAGTATGGTTTTGTACTATCCTTGTGATTCAGGACAGGGAAACATGCTGAGAGGTGTATTAACCACTGCAAATCGGCTGGATCACTTGCCTTAACAATTTTATCCAATGGATAGAGTGAGATGCAACTGTATTTATCACAGTTTCGATGCCACTGGCACCTGGAGTGAAGATCACCAGTGTGTTTGAATGATACATTTTGTATTAGCACTTTTGTTATTTCCTCCCGAATTGGAACTTTTCTGCAGAGCTAGAGCAAACATAGAGCAAGTATAATTCCTATTGCAAACATGAATTCACGCTGTGTTAGAGGGGGAAAGAGTGCACTTCTCCTGGTGTTTAGACTAATCTTCAGTTTGTAAGAGGTTTTATAGGAAGTTTGCAAGAGCTGGTTGCCAGCAGAACCAGCTTGGCAAGGGAGGCAGCCTAGCTGAGAAAGCCCTGTGGGGATCCTGGTGAAAATGAGCTCAGATTTGGCCAAGTGAGGAGTCTTTGAGAGCAGCATTTTGCATACATGTGACAATGTTTTTCTTATTATCTAACAGAAGCATTCAGAGTGAATATAAGCTGCTCTCTGCATGCACAAGCAGCTGACTGTCAGGCAGGCCAAGCACTCACACCTTCTGAGGTACATACTGAGTGAGCCATGCTCTTCCTTTATTCACTGCTTAATAAAATGCACATAAAGGCTCCCCTTGGACTCCTGCAATGATTGGAAAATCTGTTTAAGCAAGTTTGGGGGAACACTGTGATGATTTAGAGGTTGTTATAGGCCCACAAATCTCAGAAGACCCTGCTGTTTTCTCTCTGGATCTGCTAAGTGCAGGCCTGCAGTCACCCGATACTGAGGCAGCAGGAGGTGAGAATCTTCATCCTCTTTCAAAGCAGAAAAGGCCAGGAATGCCCAACATGTGGCCTCAAGACCACAAACTGCAGGATTCAAGCATGTACCCTGTCATTATTTAACTTCTTGTGGATTACTGAGATTGCCAAGTGCACAGGACTTCAGCTTGCCGTAGTCTTTGTGCTTAAAAGACTTTCTCTTTTTCCCACTTCTGCGCTGGGTGTACTAGAACATGACTTAATCTTTGTGAGACTTTCTGGATCATGATGCTCTTGATCATGTAATTTGTCAAGATGTACTACTTAAGGAAAAGCAGGTGCTCAGTACAGATTCTCACATCAGAGTTTAGCAGCCAGAGTCCCAATGCATGCACCTATTTTATATCAGCTGAAGGCAACAAGAACAAAAAAAGTGATACTTCCATTTTTGGGCCCAGTTGGAAGTGTCCAAGGCAGCCATTTTTGGGCCCAGTTGGAAGTGTCCAAATCAGTTTTTTGCAGCTGATTGGATTGCAATGTCCAAGTTGCAGATGCCATCTGTGTGAGGAAATAGGAAAGGAGGGATGCTTCCCATGGGAGTTGCACTAGGAAGGAGGTTGTTGTAGGTGCTGAATGTTCTGTGTTTGACCACTTCAGGCTGTTGGGATTTTGTTGTTCCTCATGATGCTCTGGGCACCAACAACCCTGATTAGATATATTTATGTGTTCAGTATTGCATCCTTGTAACAGTGAAGGCCAGCAAGACAAAGGAACTGATCCCATCTTCTGTCCAGCATGTGACATCACCTGGCAGTGTTAGTGCTCAGAAAGGGATGGAGAATCAGGATATTTGGAGGTTATTTTCATAAATTACTCCATGCTTTCACACACTTCCTGACCAAGCAAGCTGTTTGTGGAAACAGACTTTCATACATTTCCAAGAACTCTCCATAAATGTTCAAGCATTATCTCCATTTGGCTAAAGGTATAATTCTGGGGCACTCAGAGGCTAAATGTGCAGTCCGACAGCATTGGTGGCTGTTATTACTATTTGTTTTCATATTGTATCACCTTCAATGAAAATCCATTCTTAGGTCAGTTCCGTAGTCACTGCCCAGTTGCAAAACTAAATGACAGTTCATGCACAAATGAGCTCAAAACCCAAGTAACAGCATGTTTTAACAATAAATGTATTCAGAGCCTCTGTCTTTCCTGGTTAGCCAGGAAATGAGGCTTTTTTTGCCTCTGTCAAAGGCCTGGCAGGAGTCATCCTTCATTTGGACACCTCCATAACAAACAGCTCTCCCTGACACTGACCACAGACAGTACAGAAAAAAACAAAAAAAAAAAAAAAAAAAGAAAGAAAGAAAGAAAGAAAGAAAGAAAGAAAAAGAAAGAAAGAAAAAAAAAAAAAGAAAAAAATTAACCTGGCTGCCATATTTAAAGCTACTTTGGGGTGCAGGGAAGCATCAGCCTGTCTTGCTCAGCACTCAGTTTTTTGAGCTCTAAACCTTGGGCTGCCTCAGGCTCAACTCTACTTTCACCTGTCCAGCCATGCTGAGGACAGGGCAGGGACAGGAAAAGGAAATTAACCTAGTGTCTGCAAAAAGCACTGTATTGTTTTTCCAGAAAAAAAACACCAACCAAAACACCAATCAACCCAGTAAAATTCTTAATGTTACTAATTCATATTAGCACAGGCAGGATGATGTCTAAACATTTGTGTGCATTGTGCCAAAAAGAGAGACAAAAAAGAAATCCTAGGTGGCCTTGAAATTACAGAGCGTGTGCTGCAGGAGCTCTTAAATTCCTGTGCAAAATACTTCACATCCTCTACAAAACCATGTATAAAAATAGACCCATAAAAGATATGTGATGACATTGCTCTGTGTGAGTTCCTGTGCATTGAACAAACACAAGAATCTCCAAGCAAACTGAAGGTTTCATGCAAGATACTCACAGTCATTTACTTTTTGTGACTGATCCAAGTTCCTCTCTTACCCTGGAAGAGAAAACATTGATAGATCCCAGAGCAAAGCAATTGTTTCAACGTTGTAAATTGAATCCAAACATGAAAATAAGATGGAAGACCAATTTTCCAGAGTTGTAGACGCACCTAATTAGAACTCTCAGCTGCAAACTCTAGAGATTCTAAATGCATGGGAATGGCATATTACTAGAAGTAAAATAATATGAGCAGGAAGACATGGCATAATTTAGTTCTAACAGATTATGTGGAGCTATGTAAAGATTATACAACAGTTAAGTGATCCACCAGTGCAACCAGAAATGTTTAAGCACACTGCTGTCCTCCCAGGCACTGTAAAATCACAGTGTTGCTGAATAATAACATAACTTCCCATATGCAAACCAGCTGGTTTGCACAAATGTTTCAAAGTGCTCATGACCAATACTTTGCTGTGGTATGACAAGCTTGCAGATCAGACATTGAGAGCTGCAGACTTGCAATGCTACCAACCAGTGCAATGAAATATTTTCAGATCTTGAATGGACTTTTTTTTTTTTGCCTGATTTATTGAGAGCACTATAAGTTGTGAGGAGCTATCAAGAGTAACACTATGCTTATGGCTGTGATATGAGCTCTCTTGCAGCTGGCTTTGGAACAGGACTGAGACCTGGTTCCTGTGAATGCAAACTTCTTGTGAGGTTGTTCATGACTTAAAGCGTACATAAAACACTGGGCAAAAGACACATAGAAAATATGAATAACCTTTTGACAGATATTTTGATAATTTCAGAGAACTGCTCTAGGAGAAACACATACAATAGCTGCCTTGTGAGTCTTCTCCACCTTACCTTCCCTAATCTCCTAGTAATACAGTAAAGGTAACAAACTATCTGCCAGGATGATCATGATAATGCTACAAGGTGCAGCTAACAATGCAAAGAAGAGCTGAAGTCTGCCTGAAATAAATGTCCAACAAGAAAAATATGGGGTAGCCCCTGATTTCTCCTGAAAAACAACTAACACTCAAAGTGGATGAAGTGCTGTCACAGAAAGAAATTAGAAAGAAAAATATTTGCAAAAAAGGAAGATGAAAGTAAATAGAGGTAGCTTTAGTCCATTTTAGAGGGATGACCTAAAATCAACAAGAAAAAAGGAAGGTAAATTAAACTAAAGCTAAAGTCTAAAGGAGAAATGATGAGCTGACCTAAAATTAATAGACTAATACCTTTTAAAGGCAAGGGAGACCAAATAATCATCTAATGTGATGTGCTGCTCTAGTGAGCCCCTCCTTGAGGAGGACAGGATTCTGAGATTATTGACATCCACCTTTTTTTTTAGTTAAGACTTAAAGCTGACTATTTGAAAATTCTCCATGAGAGAAAATGCTGAAAAGGCTTGTCTGAGCTCAGGAAAATGGAGAAAATCAAAGAAATAAAATAACAAAATAGTGGAAATTTTGTCTGCTTCACCAATATTATTAAAAAACAAAGACAGTATTATAGAATGCAGCATGAAATGCTTTTCAGAATGAAAACTGACATTTGGGTTTGACAACATTAAAATTATAAAATTTACAATTATGAGTTTTTTCCCTCTCAGCAACGTGTGAAGTGAGCTTATTTGCACAGCATTCGGGGGGTTTTGATAGTAAATTTTCCTATGAAGAAAAGTTCTACTCATATTTTTCTAGGCTCACCTTTATACCATGTAGGTCAGACTAACCAATTCTGCCCAAAGCTCACATTTTCCAGCTGTGCAAAGGTAGACTTTAAAAAAGATACCTGGTCAGGGCAGAAGAGCATTGAGGGATAAAGAATTTGTCATATTTTCGCCACGACATTGAAAGATTATGAACCAAATGCTTAAGAAGCAGTCCAGGAGACCAAATGGATCAAAAAAAGACTGACTAAGACAGGGAAAAATTCTATCCAGCTTCTGGAGGCTTTTTAAGAGGAAAGGAACTAATCAAAGGACAGTGAAGCACTGGACCAGGTCGCACAGAGAAAAAAGGCTATGCCATCTTGAGTCAAGGAATATAGCCCTAGGATGGTGCAGAATTCCTGGTGAGTGTGAGTTCGTGGTTCATTGATTTTTACCCCCTGTGTCAAAGACTGGCAACAATAAGCTGTAGGGGGATACAGTGTGGGTAAATGAATGTGGTATAGAATGTAATCTTATCCTCTAGAGAGTTGCAGCTGAACCAGTTACCAAAGATTAGGAGCAGGCCTGATGTTAACAGGCCACACCTGTAGCCAATAAGAACAGTGTTATAAAAGAGTGGATTGGTGGGCTCTGGAGTCAGATGGCTGCTGCAAGGACCAGGAACAGTCAGTGCTTAGAAGAGCTGTCTATGAGGAACTTTGAGAAGGTACAAAGCTCTGTTGATATGGAATCCTTGCACTATAATGATAATAGAACTCTTGGCATATAAGACAACAATAACCCATACACAAAGTTGTAAAAATGACTTTTGGATGTGACTGCTGCTGAATTCCCAGAGCAAGCTGATGCAGTAGGTGAGGGGAAGCAGGGTCAAGAATTACAGCACCAAAAGCCAGGTCATGTAAAGATCCATTTTGGAAACAGGACACCTCAGGAAGAGGTATTACAGCAGCAAAGCTAAAAAAAGCTAACCTGTTTTACTTTGCACATAAACAAATGAGGAGCACCCACACTGATGCTGCACCTACATGGAACAGTAAGTGAGGGCTTTTTAACTCCTAATCCTCTTTAATGAGATTACTGTTACATACCCAAATGGGCACCTCACCTGCACAGGGTTTTCTGTAGACTTGGAAGGAATATTTCCCTTTTAAAAGTTTTTTGGTTTTTTTTTTTTTTTTTTTTGCATTCAGCCATTCTTCCAAGTTGCTTAATGCAGGAAGAGAGTAACCAAACCAACCAAAACAAAAAGTGAAATGCAAAATAAATAACATTTGTGTAGTGGAGAATTTAGAGAGGTGAGGGTTCTCTAGAGTCTCTCTGGTTTTGACCCATGCTATAATTAATTGCAGTATAAAATGTGTTCCAAAATAATTGCAATCAGGTTAGAAAATGTCAGTTGCTCACCTGTGCATTCCAAAGAAATACCTGGGTTGTGTTTTTAAAGCTACATGAAAACAAACTCAGCTAGAAACTTTTGCAATTCAAAATATTTAGCTGAATGACAAGAAAACTAATCCTTGGTTTATTATTAGACATGATAAAAGATTTCTGAACATCCTAGATGTTCATATTTTTCTTTTGCTTTTTAATGCAGCGCTACGCTGAAAAATGACTTTGTCAAAAAACATAGCTGAGTCTTTTGAAAGTGAGAAGTGGTTGTTGAAACAGAAAACAAAATGCCTCAAAGAGGTCTAATGTTTGGAGACGTGTGCTCTGCTCTTTCTCTTTTCCATTCCCTTTGAGGATGGCATCAAGTCTGATGTCCAAAAATTGAGGTGCTCAGAATCATTAGCTTCCCCTGAAACACTAAGGAAAGAGAAGATGGGTCAGGTTATCTGTCCTTGGTGCAAAATCATTTAAAGTCAGAAGCTTATTTCAGACCTTGACATGTGTTTTGCTGCTCCCTTTAGCTACAGAGCATGAACAAAGCAGTGGAAGAGTGTAGTGGATGCTTCTGGTGTATACATTACTTACTAATTGAGCACGCTGCAAAACAGCTGAAGCACTTCTGATTTTGGCTGTGGAGGCTCCTGATCCTGTCCTATCAACCAATATAGGGGGATACAGCATGCGTAAATGAAGATGGTATAGAATGTAATCTTATCCCCCAACGAGTTGCAGCTGAACCAATTACTAAAGATTAGGAGCAGTCCTGATGTTAACAGGCCACACCTGTAGCCAATAAGAGCAGTGTTATAAGAGAGTGGATTGGTGGCATCTGCAGTCTGATGGCTGCTGCAAGGACCAGGAACAGTCAGTGCTTAGAGGAGCTGCCTGTGAGGAACATCGAGGAGGTATGAAACTCTGGAGATATGGAATCCTTGTGCTATAATGGTAATAGAACTCTTGATATATAAGATGGCAAACCAACACACCAGGAATCACACATCACCAACAGACTTGTTAAACTTGTGCCTGGTACCTCAGCAGAGGTGGCAATGACATTAACTCCCTGAAGGCCAGACTTTGACCATGGGACCAGCTGCTCCCATCCCTAGGGAGATGTGGATGGCAATAGCCTCCCTTTCCAGCCCTGGAAGTCAGATCAAGGAAGTTAAAAATAGGATTGCGGAGAAAAGCAGAGGATATTCCTGATCTTATGTGGAGGGAACCAGCATCCTAGAACATGCCAGTGATTGCATTCATGAAGCAATTAGAAGCAGTCGTGAGACTTGGTGGAAATTCATTACTCACATTGCTGTGTGAAAAGGAACAAACCAATTATTCACCAGGACCAGACTGCTATCAAGGGAAGCAGCTGAGGGAAAGGAATCCTTTCACTTGTAAAGGGAGCACTGGTGACGCAGGATTACTGAGGTACAGTCAGTAAAAATAGTCCTCCAGAATGCTGTTTTGACAGATCAAATTTTTGGAATGAAATTACATGCTAAGTGGCACGCTTAAGCAGATGCTGGATAAAATCAAATTAGGGCTGGATTTAAATGATACTTTGAAATTACTTTAGTGGTTCTTATTGATTAGGATATGCAATTTTACAGGACAATATTGTGTGTAATCAAAATGCAGTCATAAAGAAAAAGGTCAGGATATTACTGAGAAATAGTCTTTTATTTTTGTAGCAGTTAGTGAAGAAGACTGAAAACAGTAAAACTAAGCAGCATTTCCAAAGCATGGGCTACAATGTTCCCTCAATTCGAATAAGAGAATTTACTGAAACCACCAGGAACTGTGTACCTCTTCCCCTTCTGTGTACAATTCTGCTGATATAAATGTGGAATTTCAAGTTACTATTTTAAGTAATTTTCTGATTTCATTTTATTAGAGAGGAGAGAAATTGTGTTTCTTCACATTTTGGACTGAACAGTCAGCTGATGAATGCATTTGTCTTCACTTTATTAATTTTGCATAATTAATGCCCCCAAATTGGAAGTTTTCCCATGTTACAAATCCACTCAATAGGTACCTCAATCAGAGCAGCTCTGATTTTCAGGGACACAGCAGGAGGAGCAGCAACATATTAGATGGATTCTTGTTCAACCCCTTTTCTGTATTTGTGCTTGTGTACCCTAAATTTCAGCTGGCATCTCACAGATCATATGTACACACTGAGGAGGAGGAGGAGAAGGCAAATCCTCTGCTGAGGGAGTCCTAGCAATCAATCCATGATGGGAAAAATCCAGACAGTTGTACATTCTATTGGGTTCAAACTGGCCTGAGAGACAGTCCACCTTCCACTGGAAGAAGTAGTGGCTTTCACAGAAAGGTCCCAAACCAAAAATGCTGGTAAAAATGAATTCTCAACTTTCAGAAATTATTCATCTAGATGGCTTCAACGCTGTTCCCTCAAGTAGTATGGAAACATCCCATTCAATAATAAAAAAAATATTTCATTTTGATAATGGCTGAATTGTATAATTCATTAGCAAAATTATATGCTGGATACATGTAATGAAGGAGGTGTGTAAATTCAATATTATCATTCATATTTAATGATGCCATGCAAGCTGAAACAAACAGAACTGGAAAAGTAGAAACAAAATGCCTTCACATTATTGAAATGAAACATTCATGCCTTTTCAAAACCAAACAAGAAAATAGAAATGGCTCATTTAAACATTTTCTTGTCAAAAAACAAAACAAAAAAACCCCCTAAAATTGACATCCTCCCATGAAATGCTTTTATTTTAAAAACTGTTATTCTCTGCTGAGGAGAAAGTGTTCTGCAAAAAAATGTCTGCCTGCTCTCACTGCCAGATACAAGCAATGGAGCATTGATTACACTGTCTTTGGAAATGGAGATCAGCCCTGATGGCAGTGACTTGTTCCCAGCCTCCCCTCTCCAGTTTGGAGGTGCAGGCTGAGATGGCAGCAGTGTCCTTGTGAGAAGCGACTCCTAAAATGGCACATCTGGACTGGCCAGGCTGTGCACCCTGCAGGCCCTCTGCAAACAGCCCAAGAAGGGATCTCAGCATAAAGCAATGGTAAATTACAATAACTATAATGCAGGTGATAGCATTTTCACTGCTCAGAAACTACCTGGCACTAGTGAGCAGAGTCACATCCACTCCAAAACATGTCACTTCCAGCTCAAGGAAAGGTCATTTTCTGCTTCCTGACTTGAAAGGCCCTTGCACCCTAAGAAAAAACATACACACAAAGACATGTATGTTTTTGTGTGATGCTTGTTCAGCCTCCTACACACCTGAAAATAATCTTCCCCAGCTGTGTCCTGTACCAGCATGATTTCCCCCTCCCCTTGGCTCATCAACACCAGGTGATAACTATATCTAATCAAACATCCAGGATGACTGTCTGAGAGAAAAACCCACTTTGTTCCTCCTGAGAGTAAATTTCTCCCAAATTCATCCAGAGAAACAAAATCAGCTGAATAAAAATAAGTAGGAGTGCATCTGGCAGCTATTTGTAAGAGCTCCATAAATTCACATATTTCCCATCACTTAGTGCACTTCAGGAACAGTAAAGATGAATGTGCTTTCCTCCCCATCTGAGGGGGCTTGTGGCTATAATTAAGAGGGTATTATTGCTGAAGTCTAATTACATTCTCTAAAGTATGCTGATAAAGGCAGATGAGGAATTGTTTTAAAGCTGGATTCCAACACTGGTTCTTTTATCCATGCTGAAACCTGTCACCAAATAAGCAAAATCTGGTGAGAACAAGTTTCACATGATAGCATTTTTACCACTCTTCCCAGCAGGAAATGTAATGAGAAGGAGGACCAGAGAAGTTGGCAGAATTTAAAGCGCATTTTTTTGTGCAATTGAGTTTACATTTTGGTGACTTTTTTCCTACTGGAAGAGCTTTCTCATTTCAGTAACAGTGCGGCTATCTGTGTTCATTTCTTGCTAATCCTCACCTGGTTACTACTCCTGAAGTCTTCTTTGACTTCTCTTTTTATTGTCTACAGGTGTGACCAGACCATAAGCAGCTGGGGACCAGGGCAGCACATCTCCTCATAGCAGGTAGAATATGAAGGTTCTACCTCTGATTAAGGTTTCCAGACACAATTGGAGCATGGCAGGTCATTTCCACAGCCTTTGCCATCCAGGTGGGTGGGATTCTGTGTGTTTATTTGCTTGAACCCTTATTCTTTGCACTCATTGTTCTCAGACATGCCCACAGAATGTACTGCAGTTTATCTATTTTTTTACTTTCTCTTTTTTTTCCTAATGAAATGTTTCTTTGACCTTTAAACACTAGTGAAGGCAGATGACAATGTGCACAAAATTCCTGTCTTAATTGTTTTGAGTGATGTGACTTCATTATGAAACTTCGTCACAAGCTTAATTGCTCCCAGTGCTGCATTAACAGCAAGGGGAAGGTATCAAATGAGACAATGAAGGGAGTGCAGTGGTTTTGATCTTATTTTCTGAAATGCAATGATCTCATGCTCTCACCATTTATTAATACAGATCATTTCCTCCCATTTCTCACAATTGAATTGAGTCGCTGTTTGCATGTTGATGGGGCAAATGAGTGGGGAGCTGCGTTTGTCACTGCCTGGTAATGGATGGGAGCTGCTTGTTCACAGACAGGCAGCTCCTCTGGAGGCCCTGTGATTTGCCAGAATATATTACATTTTTCCAAGATTATTGCACAGCAGATGATTAATACTGCATGCTCAAATGGCCTTTTCAAGGACTGAGCAGGGAGTGTGGGGGGACTGAGGGAAAGCCTCAGAAGACTAATATCCTATCTGTACCTTGTGATAGAAATGCATAATTGCAAACAGTGCTTTGTAACTCGCCAATATAAAAGGGGAAAGCCACTGAGCAATGTGCAGCCAGAGGAAATATGTCTTCAGCTGACACTGAAAACCAGCAGAGCCCTCTTGAATCAATGTGGCCCCACTGGTTTGCATCAGTGAAGAAACTTGCCCAAAAAGATCACTAGGGAGGTGCAGCAGGGCATTACCACAGGTGAAGCAATGATTTTAGCAGGATGAAGAAATGCAGCCCTTAAATCAAGGACAGTTTCTGGTGTTGGCTCTACGGGATTATGCAGCTAGAAGAAGGATGGCTAGAAAAGTTAGGTGGTATCTGTTCTATGGTAGTAAAGGAGTGTGCTCGATCTCAGTCTGGGTGGGAGGGTGAGGAAAAGCTGCTAGCTCTTTGCTATAGAGGCTTTCTATAGACTGGATGAAGTGCTTCTGTGGGTATAGGGTGACTGTGAAATGTGTTAAAGATGTGCCTAAGGCTACATTGGCATTTGTAGTCAGCAAAGAGCTCTGCAAAGCCCCTAGCACAGGATCTAATGCTGGTGGAAATGCTTTAGCAGTGTTGAGTGGTGGAGGTGAGAAAAGGTTGTATAAAGCATTTCTCAGCTCTTGCCTCTCTGGTGTAGCTTTGGTTGTATTTTGGCAGTGTTGGAAAGCAAAGTCTTGTGTAAATGCCCCCACATGACTGAGCTGGGTTTGGATGGACCTTGGGTGGGCTTTGTGATTTTTATGGCTACAGCAGCAGCAGTGGGGCTTCTACCTCTCAGTCACAAGAGCTTGAACCAAATTCAGCTGTGAGCTTAAATAATGTGAGAAAATGTCTAAAATTATTCACCTTCCCCGTCTTTAGCCTTTGCAGGAGCACTTTTGGCAAGCTGCATGTGTCATGACTCAAAATCCTGGGAGCACATCCAAACGGGAAACGCTTCCCTCTCCTTCCACTCACGTGTCCTCCCAGCTGTGTTCACTGCAGGCAGGTTGTGCTATTCCTGACAGGAACAACTTTTTGATGCCACCTTGTTTTGGCCCCTGCTTTCTGTGTGTATTTGGCTGTTATTTCTTCCACTCCCTTACTGCTCCAACTGAGGTCCCCCTTAGGATGACACTGACAATGTTTTCCTACGTGTCAGAGAGAGAAAGAGAATGTGGAGGGGTGTTGTGCTGGAGGACTCTTGGGTCTGTTACAGATGCAAAGGCTACATTCCAGGTTTGCTATCCTGAAGAGATCAGCCAAAATCCCACTTCATATATAGACCTGGATGAATGCAGATTGTGTCCTTACCAATTTCCTCCCAGCCAAATAGGGTCTGATAGCATCTATTCAGCATTGTTTATGCTTCACCTATGCTGCCAGCTGTAAGCTGAATGTAAGGCCACAGAAAGCAGTCCAGATCTCACACTTCTTGGTTCTGGATTCTCAGGGAAGGGTTGATAAAAGGCTGAGTTCACCCTATGTGCAAGCACATTCTTGTTGGAGCTTTAGTTTGTCCAATTGTGCACTCATTGCACACTAAGTGTATTTCTACATGGCTCTGCCTAAATATGATTCATATCCCCTCCAGCTTCATCAAAGCATGTTGCCTAAAGCAAAAAAAAGTTGCTTAAAATTTTTTGTTAAAAAATCTTGTCAACCTCCCTGTGTTTGTGAGGAGACTTTCAGAGAGGGTTGGTTTTGTTTTTTATTTTTTTCCTTAATAAAAGATTCATTTTTTAGTCTTGTGGGTCCAATTTTGCCATACAACTATTGGTCTGGAAATCAAATTTTTTTATATTTGATGCTTAGATTACTTACTTGTTTATTGCCCCAGGAAGGATGCTGAAACTTAAAATACTACCAAAAAAACCTGACAAGAAATCAATTGTAGCATATGATGAGTGAGGAAATCTGTGTAGCCTGGGCCCTTTGACTTCCTGATAGTGTTTTTGTATAGCTAAGTTTGAAGAGAATTTGTTCCCCTTTTAAAAATCTGCACACATAAATCGATTGCTCTGAGACTGTTGTGTTGCATCAGGGGTAGCATGGTAATCTGGGAGAAGTGTTGGTTTATTTCCTTGCCATCAATTATCTGGTAAATATTTGAGAACAGTGAGCATTTTCAATAGAAGCTAGGTGGGTGAATGAGGGTAGAAAAGGTCATGCCCCAGGTGATTTATCTGCAGGAAATAATTCAGCTGCTTCGTAAGACCACTTTTGCATCTGGTCCTTTGATTGCCAAACTATTCATTCTTCCTAATGCATCAGATAAATGTGTATGTGAAGAAACAAAATAAAGAGCTGCTACAGTAGAGCAGAAGGCAGGTAATTTAAACATGGAAAAGCTGCGATGTCATGGGAGATGTACATAAGCATCCCTTTGTTCCTTTGTCCTTCTCCTGGCTGTGGGAACAAGCCAAGCTTTAATAGCAAATGTGTTAATTCAGTTTCTAAGTTAGCTATTTGGGAAGAGGTTTTGCAGTGTTGTGTGGCTGACCCAGAGGATGAAGTCAAAGAGATATTACAATAAAGGGGGAGGGGGCCATAACACAATTTCCACGGCGGGTCTGCTCTGTGCAGATCAATAAAGAGGCTTCATCAGTGTCAGCCCACTGGCAGTATGGCACCCAAGCCATGCTACAAACTGCTTGTGAGCAGGGCACATTCCTTGGTACTGTATTTACATAGCTTAATGGAGTTTTAAAAGGTCAGAATCGAAGCAGTGTACACTTTGGAGCATTAACTACATAACACAATTGTGTTGCTGCATTCTTAATTGTGTCTTCAGAGTACTGGAGATTTTTCCTTTTTCTTTTTTTTTAACTGTGGGGCTTTCTGAGATGAGAACTGTCCCTTTTAAAATTTATAAGTTGTAACAGGGACAAGAGACCCCACAACTGATCTGACAGGAATGCTTTTAAATCTCTGACTTCTTTTGTTTGCAGTGGAGGTAGTTGTAAATGCAGTAAATGTCCATCATTCCAGTATTAATGAAGTTAAATAGCATTTGTTTCAGAGCTACAGGCAACGAGGGCAAGGAATGGTGCTGATGGATAATTAAAGACAAAAGTTTGATTTTTGGTATCCTGAAGCAATCTCTATTCTACATTGGTTATGTTGGTAGCTGGCTGAAACATTTTCTGATTTGTTTTGGACCGCATCTTGGGATTACAAGACCCTTACCAAGCCCTCAGGCTGTTTACCTCTGAAGGGAAAGTCTCAAGCTGGTCAATCACCAGAGGACAGAGCCACACATATTGAGTTACAGTATAAAGGCATCAATTTCTTTAAAAAGCAGGTGTGCAGTGTCCTGTGTTTGCTCTGTCTGATCAGGGTGTCCTAGAGCTGAGTACACATTGTATGTTAAATCCTAACTATGGGATGTCTTAACCTTTCCAAATGACCATGTCCAGCATGGAGAGCACTGCATACAGCAAAATCAAACTCAGCTCTATCAAAGATGTTTCTGTCAACCTTTTCCCTGGGCCTAAAATATTTGGTGTATGAGCTAGCAATGAATCAGCAGCCCACACAGATAAGACATTAGCTCATATTTGTTCTTGCCAATAATCATTAGCCCCGTAATTGATTTCCTTCAGCACAGTCTATGCATAGACTAAGCTGTCAGCTCAGAGAAGTCTGCCATGAAGCCCCTACAGCAAGTCAGACAGACCCTTGAATTATCCCAGCAAGTCTGATAAGGAGATGCAGTGATGGAGAGGACTTTCTGTGCCATTTATTCCTTTTCCAGTCATCCGCCACCTTCATGGGTTCCTGCCATGCTCAGAGCACAGGTTTCACATAGAAGTTGGTGCTGGTCTTTCTCTGCTGAGCTACTTTCCAAGTAGAAGTGAAAATGTGTCCATTTATTAGCAGTTTCTTGTCACTCGTTGCTTGCTGTTAGAGAAACAATTATCGGAGGGATTTGAATTGTTTATGATACCTGGTCTCTTAGGTCACTGACAAATGAGGGTTCATTTCGGCTCTAGGGTTTTGATTGTGTTACTTTGCTAACTGTGGGAGCAAAAGGCTGCTTTGTCCTACTTCAAGAAATACAGGCTGGCTCCCCGATTCAGGCTTTTGACAAACTGTCCAGGATTTTTATGGAGGGTATCCTGCATCCCTTGCAACTTTGCAATGGCCCTGATGCATAAAATGTGCTCCTTAAGTGCTTTGTCCCCAGGGAGAAACTGGCTGGGAACAGTCAGGAGAATAAACTGGTTTTGCAACAAGCCTCAAGTGATTCCCTGGGCATAACCAGCCTGTTTAATCTCACTGTGCTCTTGCAGAGGTGTGTGGCTTCCCAGCAGAGCTCACTGTGTGCTGGCTCTGTTGGGACTCAGCAGATAACAGGATCCAGACAGTGCAGCTGATGAAGATGTCATGAGTCAGCTCGTGCTATGACTCCTACTGTAGCTTCTTCCTCCTCTTCGCCTTTTTATCCCCTGTTGACAAGATGATATATTTTTGCCAAACATGGCAAAGTGATGTTCAGTGAGACAGGCAGGTCATGATTCTGCTGAAGCATCTATGCTGACTTTTCAGCCAAGACTGGAAGGCACCTCCTCCTGCTGGGTGCAGCTCTATTCTAATTCTTCCTTCCCCAAACCAGGATAAAACTCCTATCAGGAAGACCACACAGGTGGTGCTAATGCCAAGAATTCTTCAATGGCTCTCCTCTGCAAGCCACACCAGGGAACAGCAATGTCACTTCAAACATGGTTTTTTCTGCTGTCAAGCTGCTGGAGCTTCAAAGCAGTTTCTTGCTGCCTGTGCTTTCATGCAGTTTGAAGCCTGTGTTTTTAGGGTTTATACATTAATGCTTGTTTCAGGCAGTCTCTGCAATAGCTCATTCCACACAGGGCAAAACCCTCTAAGAAGTAGAAGACCTCTAGTTACTATGGCTTAGTTCTGTTCAAAACAATTCTTACAAGACAAGAGAGATCATTAGTTCTTTGAGTTCATGAGATGGCAAGAATTAAGAGAAGTTGCTCCGCTGCCCTGTGAACTAGTGTAAACAGAGCACTAGAGATGGGCAGGAGTAAGAAATGAGCTTTTCTTAAGCTGTTCTCAAGGAAGAATTATTTTATATGCACAAAATAGAAAATGTCTTTCTCTTGGTACTTCTGAAAATGACTAGTGGAATGATTTAATGCTATGTAATGAAGGGCAATAGTGAAGTGAAACACATTCTCAAATCCCCTTTCATCAGCTTCTTGGAGATCATAAAATGCTGAAACTCCAGAGCCTCTTAATGCCAACTTCAGCTTCAGAACCACCCTTATTTCGACACTTAAAATGTCAGGTTCCTGCCATTATCTTGCTGTGTTTGTACCCTGCCATCATGTCTGGAGGAGATGGCACACTTCCTTCTTTAGGCTGCATTTAATCTGCTTTCTAAAGGTATGTTTTTTAGCCATTAACCTCTACTCTCTGATCAGAACTCTTCAGAAAGAGCCATATTTTTTAATCAATGTTTTGCTCCAAGGACGGGAGGAGTTTAAATTGTGAATTTCCTTTCCTAGATGTCTCCATGCCATCTCCACTGAAACTAAAGTAGTGGGTCTGAGTCATCTTTGAAGTATTCCAGCTTCATGCTGAAAT
Organism: Melozone crissalis; assembly: GCF_028551555.1. Classification (NCBI taxonomy): domain Eukaryota; kingdom Metazoa; phylum Chordata; class Aves; order Passeriformes; family Passerellidae; genus Melozone; species Melozone crissalis. Next base: position 49,659,801 of record NW_026535784.1, on the reverse strand, counting down.
CAGTTGGATACACAGGGTAAAAATGCAGTAATGCAGGAGTGAATCATCTCAGCAAAAACTTGGGGTTTCTAGCATCCACTTCTGCAATGCTCCATGGAGTACATGGCTGATTAAAACATGGGTGCCATTGCTGCCTCCTACCTCAAATTGTTTTTCAGAACTGCATGAGGGATAACTTCCTCCTGGTTTTCTTGGGATAGCAAGGAAGCAGAAGAGTAAAAGCTCAATATCGCCCTTATTTATTTTTAATATTTTCCCTGTGATTTATTATCTGAGACACAGGATGTTTCCCTGAGAGCTATGATTCTTTGGCTGTCTATTCAATATTGCCATTTATTTGTTTAGGCTGGGAGATCTGAGCTTACAGTATCCAACATTACAGTGAAGTTCTTGCAGGCTCAGAATATTTGTAACGTGGAAATTTCTCCTCCTGGTAAAGGAATTCTGCTTTCTTTGGAAGAAATGACAGGAACACCTTACAGCCTTTTTTTTTTTTAATCAAATTTACCTATTGAAATTTTATCCATTTTACCTCTTGAAAACTGCAATGGTTTCATATTCTGAATATTGTTTTTTCTGGTCTGCAGAGGTTAAGGGAGTGATCAGGAGCTATCATATTACCAGAAGGTATTAAAAATATGGAAGGTGATGAGAAGGGCTCAATGTAACTACTAGCAGCATATAAAAATGAATAATATGCAGCTTAACAGTTTTGATGCTGCTTCTATTTGCCTTATCGATGAAAGATAAAGCAAATTTCTGCTTTGCCAGTCAATCGTCTCATCTACCCCAACTCAGTGCTATTTGTCCTCCTCGCTTCAGTCTTCGTCCCCAGGCTTTCCCACAGCATCCTGACTTCTAGTAAAATGGGGGAAAGGAAAAAGGAGGAAAAAAAATACCAAAACCAGCCTAAAAAATCCCCAAAGCTTGGGGAAAATATTAGAGTTCCCTGTGCTCCCAACATGAAGAGACAGGAGGTTGTTTAGGTCTTATGTGCAGGCTGTTCAAAGATGCTCACGTGTCCAGTCCAGGAAGAGCATTGATTTAAGTCTCTGCCTCTGAAGAACAAAGATGATGAAAAATTCAATGCAAAATGGAAGGCAAATGCAGCCAAATACCACTTGATGAATCACCAATGTAATCCACCAGTATCACAAGCCTCTAGCAAAAGTGACAGCAGATAGTTTATCCCCAATGGCACAAAAATTATGGATGTGGTATTTATAACATCTCTGAGTAAGTAGTCCTGAGAGTGGTCAATATGGAAAAAATATGAGCAGTCCCTTGTTAAATCTCTGCCCTAAATATGTATTTATTAGCCTGACAAAATGGATCACATGGTGTGCATAGATGGCACAGAGCATACTGTCCTTGCTGCTCAGCTGGAGGGAGACACAGGAAGGTTACTTGGGTTAGAAACCAGGTCAAGCAATCAGCCAAGGAGCTGGGAACAACAACATTATGTGCTGTCAGACCAAATCTAACCTGCTAAAAATACAAGCAGGGCAGGCAGTGATCCTGCCCGCTAGTTCAGTGTCTCTGCTGCTGCTGAGACACTGCTGAAACCCTTTATCTCATTGAAAATATGTTTTTTTCAAAAATATAAACAGAACCCAATCCTGTAGAGGAGAACATGTTCAAAAAGAAAGCCAGTTATTATATTGGGAAATGTTGAGAAATCTTAGTTGAGATAGCACAGAGGGAAGATTTCTACACCAAGCTGCAGATACCACCAGTGACAACAGTGAATGTGTTACCTAAAGTTTTATACTGCATTTTAGCAAGCTTTTTTTTTTTAGTTGGAAATGTAAAAATATGTTCCTTCTCTCTGAGTAACAGAAACAAATTTTTTAAGAGTTAATATGATCTGAGAGGGTTTTTTTTTGTTGTTGTTGCTTTGAGGAGGCTTATTTGAATAATACTCATTATTGGGTTTTGTTTTATAATATCTATTCAACTCTTCAGACCTGGAAGTACCTCTGAAGCCTTCAGTTTCAATTTGGCCATCTTCATGTCTGTGTTGAGGGAGGAACATAATTGTGAAAACAGGCTTAGCAAAACTCTCAGTCTTGGTTTTTTGCCCAGTGATACATTGGAGGACTTGGCTATATGAATGTGTATGTTCTGGAACATCAGAGATGAAGAGAAATGGAAATCAGCATTGCATTTTTCCTTCCCTTCAAAACCATAATATGATCTCCATTTGCTGTCATGCCAGTCAGTGTGTGTAGGATGTGTCTAGCCTGCTTCAGGTCTGAAGGTGTCACACACAGGAGCTATCAAGGCTCAGCTCCTCAGATCTGCAGGGAATTGAATTTGATGGATCAGTAATCTCATCTGGTTTTTCAATCCCATTTGCTTTCGCCCCACTAGAAGCCTCAATGAGCTAAAATGTCCCTGACCTGTCCACTGCGGAGTCACCTCTGTAGCTGGAATAGATGGACTGGATGGCATGGATGAAGGCTGGTGGGGCAGTCTTTTGGTGTTTTCTTCCTGTCTCACCTAAGTGCTTGGAAAATACCGAAATTTCCCACAGAACCTATCCAACAGAAAACAGCTATTTTCATGTGGATTTATCCGTTGGATCCTGGGACGGATCATATTCATACAAAGTGCTCATTCTATGTGTGTGTGGATGGTAGGGAATGCTGCTTTTAAGACAAGAAGAAAAAGCAGTGGACAGAGTTTTAAGATTTTTTCCCAACAGGAAAGAAATAATGTCTTTGGTTATGTTTTCTTTGAAAAACACCTCATGCTTTCTAAATTCAAAAAGTTCCATTCTGTAGTTTTTTAGCCTTTTTATACCTTAAGTTTACCAGGGTATTGAAGGATGGAGATTTTCAGGTGTTTGAAAGCTGACACTACTTTTCAGTGAAGTCACCAGGAGCTTCATGACTAATTTTAGTAGGGAGGAGGAAGGTGAGCAATCCTTGCCACCTGACATCACACAGGAAGCTGAATACCTCCACAATTGCTCATCTGCTGACAATTCAAGAGTATTTTGCTATCTTTAAATAAATAACATAAAAGGTCACCTGTAGACTTGCCTCTGAAAACAGGAGGAAAGAGGAAAGTTGCAAAAGTTTCCATGGCTGCTCCATTTTTACTTTTCAGTCTTTTGCTTGGCAAAACTATCCATCGCTTTCTTGTTTGTTCTCCATCCTCTGCACGTCTGTCCTCATCCTTCTCTCACATACCTGTGTATGACTAAAGGTCTCTGGTCCTTTGTGATCCAGCTCCTTAAACCACAGAAGTGCTGAGTGGAAAGCACCTCTCGAGGTTATCCAGTCTAACCTCTCACTCACTTTCTTCTCAAACAACATTTGTCTAAGAACCTTAGGAACATCAATCTTCTTTACCAAGTGACAGCATCTTATGAAAAATCCAAGCTATCTGCAGCTTTGTGACCCTTCCAATTTAAAACCTGTTCCTCTTCCTCATCTCCTCTACTTTCCTGTGGCTATGGCAGGCTGCCAAGCCTTTCAGCAGGACACTTCTGCATTTTATTTTTCCCTGTGTTCCTTTTCCCTCTCACTGAGTTGTCCAACTCCCTGTAAATTTGAGAGTCTTACCATGCTTTCTTTACAAGTTAATATGGCCCTGTTGGGCACACTTGGAAGAAGCCAATAATCAAATACCACAGAAGATGGAAGTGCTTTGTTTGTCATAGTGCTGGATCACTTGACAATAAAAAATCATTATCCCCTGAGTCATCCAGCACCTCTTCTTTGAGTAACATACACCAAGATAGCAACTGAAGTGCCTGGTGACCATGGCCATAAAAAGAGGGTGAGAAATACTGCTTGTTCTTTCTACCCACCTCAGATTACAGGGCAGCCATACCATGAGTTTTCTTTGGCTTGAAATGCCTCCTCTTCCCTCTGCTGAGGAAGGCAGAGCCAGGGAGAACAGACTGTGGCATGTGGGAAGCAGCAGAAGGCCACAGGAAAAAATGCATTTATTGCTGCTGCTGAGTTATTGATGGTAGACAAGCATTGTTGAAGCACATAGGGCAGGCATGTGGAAAGGGGAAAGGTGTGCTGAGAAGGTGGGCATAGGGAAAAAGCCCAAAGCAAAAGGAACTGTGGGGGGGTCTCCTCTGCCAGGGAGCCGTGATGCTGCTGGGCTTCCAGACAGAGTGGGATGCCTAAGACAGCAGCAGAAATATTCATTAAAATTACTGTTTTAGCTTTTTGGACAATTAGTCCGATAATTACGCCACTTATTTATTATAATAGCCTGCAGTTAATGGTTGCTTTGCAAGGAAATTAATGCCTCCAAATTATTTTAGAAATATCCTGAATATGCCATCCTTATAAATAATAATGCAGAACGTCTCTGTAGGATGTTTAAACAAGTTGCAGATTGCTGTGTCAGGGCACCCTGCTACCCAGACATACTGACCATGGTTCCAAAGCCACACTTGCTCCTTAGAAAGTCAAGGGAAAATCTCTTGCTATGGGTCTGGGAGCAGGACCCTGCAGCTGCCATGTGCAGGGATGCTCTGTAACAAGCTCTGCACACACATCAAGGCCCTGCTCATGCTTTGCTGCCAGCAGCAGCAGGGTAATACCTCAGCCTTGGCTTGGTTTGTGCCCTGCCTCTTTGTCAGACAGAGATGGTGCCTTTGCCTACAGGCTGTGGCAGGCCTATTTATGATCTGTTCAGCAAAGCCTGTCAGAGGCAGTTAAGATACCTTCACCTAAGCAAATGCTACTTGCTATTGCCTTGTTATAAAACAAAGGTCGTTTGAACTGAAAATACCTCTGTTCCTAACCAGAGTGGGGGAGAGCTCTGTTTAGCTGGCTGCTGAAGCAGCACGGGAGCCATGAGAGTGGGGAAGGGAGCAGAAGCTGGAAGCTAGCACAGCTATTGCCAGAGCACAGATGATGTTGACTGAGTTTGCATGGATAAAACAAGCAGCCTCTCCAACCCTCAATCTAGGTTTCAGATGGCTTATCCAAGCCTCCATGTGGAGCAGCGCAGCTGTGTGACCTTGCTTGATTTCACTAATTGCCATTAAGATATGATAAAGTCCACGAGCTAAATGATATGTAAGATGAGAGAAAGAGATAGCAGATCCAAGGATTCAAAAGGAGAAATACAGCCTTGACAGAGGCATAAAACTCTAAGGAAAAGCATGGAAGAAAATGGCAATTGGGCAATGTCAAGCATCAGCCTTCTCTCATGCAGCAACACAGACCACCATTTCCCTACCCAGCATGCTGGAAGGGATGCAGCAGTTTCCCTGTTGGGGTAGGGAATGTGTCCATGTTAGACTGTGCTGAACAGCCAGAAGCATGGCCACTTCAGCACGTGTCTCATCCCACTGCCCTGACTGCACTGGCTTCGTTTTGCAGTCACAATAATTCCCATTTTCAGCTCCTTCTTCATGCTGGCACAGCAGAGAGAAAGGAGTGGTCCAGTAGTGGTGGCTTAGTGCCACACGGCTCTTTTCAGATGCCCACAGCCTGTGTGGTGAATGTAAAACTCCTGGACTGGAGCCTGGATCTGGGAATCCTAACTCCAACAGCTACAGAAGTACTCAAGCCATGCTTCCCAGACAAGGGGTGATTTGCACTGATTTGCACGGAGTAAATCAGCTACATACATAAAGCTGCACTGCTTAATACCTCCATTAACTGCCTTTATATCAAAGGGGCAGCATGGAGCCTATCTTTATGCGTCCCTGGGTTTTGTGACACTGTGCCATATTTATAAAGAAGGACAAGATGTTCTGTTCTACAAAGCAGCACCTACTGAACGATATGAACTAGCCAGGTACTTAAAATTATAATGGTGGCTAGCCTCTAATGGACTGAAAACTGTGTAAACATGACAAATCCCATAAAAATGAAGATAATTATGCCTTCTGTATCAGGCATTTTTTGAACATGAACAATGTGTGTTCAGGAAGAATAAAGATTCACTGAAGCTACAGGGGAAATAATGGCAGCTAGCATTCATGGGGCTGTAACAAAATATTGTTTACAGATCTCCACTGGTTGTGAAATTATCTCTACTGAATAAACTGGATGTAGTCTAAAGCAAAGATTGAAGGAGCATAAAACATGTAATATTGTAGTTACAAGGCACATAAAATCTTATTGGATCTGTGATAAATATTTGTGCCTGAGCAATTTTACACTTTACAAACTGCTTTCCCTGGAGGATGGTTAAAGAATACAAGGACACCCTATTTATCAGTTTCAAAATCAAGGCGCTAACACCCTGTGATGAGGGTATAATATACCTGTGTTCAAAAGTGTCCAATTAATTGTTTTGTTTTTTAATTGAAAATACTCTGGTTTTTATTAAAGCTGCTTTCAATAGATGGGGTATCATCTCTTGGGCTGCATTAATAAAGGCAGAAGATGTCCCTAAAGTGATGCTGGTTTGGAATTGAAACCATATATTAAACTCTCCATGGGGGATGAGGAGTCCACAATGCAGTATTAAATGGAAGCTCTGCATTCAGCTGCTGTACAACATTTGGAATTTTTCTGTGGGACTTGGACAGGTTGTGCTGTACATTTAAAAAGGATTTAGCAAAAAATGCAGGCATGTACTTTGTGAAATTTGTGGATGGGGAAGGAGGGCATTTAAAGATGAAGATAAGATTCCCTAAGTTGCGATTACATGTTTTCTGCAATCTTATATTTTAAAATCCATAAGGACCTCACTCGCTAATTTTGTTTTTTCCTTTTGACTTGGCCTCTTATACACTGACAATTCCTTACGCATTTTTTTGTTGTTCTTCATTGATTGTTCCTGGGTGTAGCCATTTTTTCCTTGGGAAGAAGTCTCCACCTTTTTCCATGCATGGAAGGAATTTAAAATATGAAAACTAAAATAAGTCTTCTCTGTAGATTACTTTCTCTTTTCCCACATCACTTTTTGTTCAAATCTCAAATTTGCTCCTAGTTCAATTCTCCGTAGGAAGACCTTACCTTAACCTTTTCTTAATGGCATCTTATTTGTCAACTTCCTTTTTATTCACTAACCAGCGTGGAGGTTTATCCCTTACTCTTGAAAATAAGTATTTCCATCACTCCTCATAGAGGTGCTTGCTAATTGCCAGGTCAAATAGTCTCAGGATGTGGTTTGGTGTTCTCATTGAGTCATCCGTGTGTTTTCTGAAGGAATTGATTTGGAGGAAGCAGAAAAGGGTGCCAAGTCACCACAATTAGACTGGGGAGAGCTAACACCTCTGAGCCTGGTGCAAATCTCTGTGCAGCTGAACAGCTGACTGACAGCAGGTAAAAAAACAGGAGATTATTTAAAATTGTGTCCACCATTGTGCAGATTTGGTGTAGGGCTTGTGCTGTGTGATACAAGAAAATATTAGTAGTGCCTCTCTGACCAAAAGAAACTTTCTATTCATCTTTTAGGGAGGTAGGGGGTAACATTTTAAGGATCAGCATTGTTTCGTGCTGGATGTGGACTGGAACAGCAGTATTAGAGGGAAGGTGCTTCTGTTTCAGAAGCAAAGTCTCAAGGTAATGTTCAGCAGCTAAATATCTACCAAAATGGGGGCAGTGGAAAGAGGAAAAGGCAGGTGGCCATGGATCTCTTGCAGAGCAGTTCCATATAATGTATTTGTATATGCATGCACATTTACTTGCATCCCTGGAACTGTTTAGAGGGTTAGAACAGAACATTTTTTATCAGGGAGTAAGTGCCACCACACATATATTCTGCCTCACATAATTCTGAAACTGGGCAACGTAGCAAGAGGATTTAAGTAACCCAGTCCTACCCAAAATGATCAAAAGCAGATGGCTTTGACTAGGTTGCTTTTCAGAGCCATTGGTGGGCGCTGGGCAGTGTTACCCATCTGCTGCAGTTGGGTGATTTGGACAGTGAACATGTTTGGAGAGCTAAGTGCCAGGCTAGGAAGCTCAGTGCCACATAGCTGTAAATAACTTCAGAGATTCCATATGATTAAACATCTTTAACTGGTTGATCACTTCCCATTAGTTATCTGGCTAGGACTGAGATTAAATTAAAGTCTTGCAACCTACTGGGACAGCTCTCACAACTACACAAGCTTACAAGCAATTTGGCTACCAGGCCACTCTGGGCAGCTCACGGAGAGAGAGAGTTAAAGTCAATTATCAGCCCTCTCACCCATTTAATTTCTGGAATGGTGACTTAAACAGACAAACAAAGGTGTCTGTAGGTAAAGCTGAAGGTCTGGATGGAATGATCAGACCTGCAGCGCATCAAATGGTTTTTATTTTTGTGTGATGCATCATAGTCCTGATATTTTTAATTTCTTTACCGGTATTGACACACCGCTGGGGAAAGCCCTTGCCTCTAGCTGCTCCAGATGCACATTAAATTAACAAATTTTCTGCTATCTTCATTATCAGAAAAAAAGTAGCCAGAAAGATAAACAGGAGATGTCTAATCACATCCGAGTCAGCACTCTATCTTTCCTGATCTCCAGTAGCCTGAGGAAATAGCAACCGCATTTTGCATCATGTCCTGAAAGTCATCAGTCCATATCCACCACAAAGTGATGCAAAATGCTGGCAAGTCTGTTCCCAGCAAGGAACCAGAGTCCAGGGTGGAAGTCCCTGAAAAGTGCAACCTGTGTGAGGAAGCAGTTCCTTCCTGCATCCCAGTTATCAGGAGCAGGAAGTAGGCTGGTATCACCTCTCCGAGGTTTAACTTGTGCCTCTATTTGTGCTTTGACACATCTCTATATTTCTTGCAGAGAAAAGCATCAAAATCTGAATTCCCCATATTGCCATGTTTATTAATTCCATTCATTTTTTGTAAGGCAGGAAATATTAAAGTGTAAGCTCAAAGGAAAATGTGATTTTTTTTTTCAGTTTAAATGCATGCTTTGAGTCAAAATCAAAGACAGACTGCTAGACCCACCTTTCATCTGTACAAAATAGTTTTTGTCAGCCTTCTTAATGTATTTGATGCAGTGTTTTCTGTGAATTGGCTTCAGCAGGAGAGGGCTGCGTTTTTGCAGGTGCAAAACCAGTTTGCTCTTTTGATTTGTAGTGGGGAGACAGACATGTATAAATCTGTTCTTCAGCTACTAAAGTCAATATTCTGAGTCAGCTGATACAGTGATGGAAAAAACAGGGCTAAATCCTGGGTCTGTTCCTGAGCTCCAGTGCAGTCAGTAAATGCAGATTGCTGTTGAGTGGGGAGCTGATACCTACACCTGTGCAAAACCTGAAGTTGAAATATAGGAGGGAAAGGCTGGGGTTCTTGGTCTTGCATCCTTGCTCAACTCACATCTCTAAGGCATCACTGGGGACCAGTTGAATTCTTGGAGGGTGGGCTGCTTACCATCCTCCCAGTACTTCCCAGTCTGGAAGCAGGGAAAGTGTCTGCCAAAAATGGGGAGAAACAAGGGTGCCATCTGAAGCTGCTGGAGCAATGCTCTTGCTCACTGTGTGTGCAGCCCCAGCAAGGATTGCCCTCCTGGGTGTCAGAGCACAGCACATCCTGTCCTGTAGCTGATGCAGACCCTGGCAGCCCTGTAGGCAGCACAGAGGTCACCCATGCAAGCATTTTTCATCATGTCTGGGCAAACCAGACATGGTATGGGGTCCAAGAGGGGCATTTGTTCAATCCACCATGCCCTGGGGTTGTGGAGCTGGGAACAGCTGCTGTTCAGAAAGGCATTACTGAAGAGACAAGATAACATTGCCTTCCCCCAAGCTGTCAGGCAAAATGCCCCTCAGGGCTGCATCTTCTTGCTGAGATTGTCACAGAGGCTCATCAGAATTGTACAGCTTTTTTTGATACTAAACTGAAGTCTAGCTAAACTTTTATTGCTTCTTCTACTCATGCTCTTTCCTAAAGTTTTATTGAAGGGAAGGGCAAATATGAAAATGTTAATATAGAGTAAACTACTGAATTGTGGCTGTTGCTGTCATGATCCCACGTGTAGGTCATCATTCCATTTTGTTAGCACTTTTCTGGGAAATTGCTTTGATGAGTTTAACTTTGTGGGCACTGGTATAAACAAGCTGATTACACCTCTTGTTCTCAGCATTTCTCTTCCCTGGACAGGAGAAAAGAGTGATACAGGAATATAGCAAGAAAATATGTTGGAAGCAAGGGACTGAGATTTCTTCCCTGTAGGATATGATGTTTCCACCTGTAATCATTAAGCAGAAAATTAGCATTTTCCTTAGTGCCTTACAAAATAAAAGAGGGATGTTTTCATCCATGTTACCAGTAAGAATAAAGGAAGAGATGATCAGAGCCACCAAGTTTTGAGAACACCTACAACAAGCATGCTGGGAAGACAGAAAACCTGTCACAAAGTCTCATGTAAGAGAGACAAGCCATGCTTAATCAAAGCTGACACAAAATCAAGACTTTTCAAGGCATACCTGCAGTAAAAGATAAGTATTCAGACACTGTCAGTCTCTGCAAACATCTCCTGGTGCCACCAGGTAAAAAAAAAAATTCCTCATCAGTAATATGTGATTTTCATTCCACTGTATATGTCAGCAAACCAGCCTTTCTCAAAACTTGGCTGCAAAAATTTCTGAGGTAGTGAACTATCCAGAGCTTTGGTTCCACAATACCATCTCCAGGGAAAAGCCACATGAAGGTGGGCAGCCAGGAAGAAACAAGGTTAGGAAGAGGTGAGAGACCAGAGTACAATTTAATAAGACAGAAAAGGTCCAATTTTGTCCTTTTTTTCTGAAAGGAAATGAGAATTTCTTAATATTCCCCCAATAGATTTCTACAGCACAGGAAAAAAATTACCAAGAAAATAATGTGTCCACAGTTTTGAATTATTTTGAAGAGAAAGGCAGGCCTTTATAACTCGTCTAAAGGGGAGCTCATCTAAAGGGGAACTCATCGAAAGACTGAAGATAGTAAATATAAGCAGTGGTAAGCTGTGGGGCAGAGGTAAAATAACAACTAGAAACCTTTATTCTTTTTGGTCAAGTTGCTTCTGAAGACACATCCTGAGTGCTTTGGTGCTGCCCATTGCTGGCTTAAAATCAACACATTGACAGAGTGCCACTTTTGGCTTAATAAAGTACATATATTGTTCAAAATGTTTATTTTTAAATACTCTACTTAATGATTTTTTCACATGCCACATGCTGGGTGATAACAGGGGAGGACTCAATTGTTTTTGAAAACAAATAAATGGACCAAAAAAAAAAAAATCCCTTTTGGCTATGAAAAGAGCAATTTATGAGACTGCTATAAATGCTTTAGCTGTGTGCTCCCAGACTCATCACTTAGTGCCTTCTCCAAACTGTTGTGCAGCCAGTGCTGCTTTAGCCAAGATGTTTGTTGGAGACCACATCTTTTCCTTTAATGACATGGTGGGAACAGTGTCTTTAGTGGTGATTTCACATGTCTGTAGGCTTACTCAGCTTAAGTACATTTTCATTAGGGAATTCTTAAATTTTCCAATGCTATGTGCAAGAGACAGGCTTCTCAGCAATATACAGTAAGAAAATACTTTCTAATTCCTTCTATTTCTTCTGCTGCTTCCTTGCTGTCCTGTTTTCCAAAGAAACTGTCTGTCTGCTGTCCTCTCCTGCCTCGGGTCTCACATATAAGATTATCCTGCTGGCAACTGCTACCAAAGAAACTGTTCAAATCTGTTTTGCATTTTGCCTTTGGGGGGGAAAAAATTACTTATTTTTTATACTGGTTGCCTGTACCTGAGAGCAATGCCACCTCAGTCAATGGACTCCTCCCACTCTTTTTGATTTTAATAGCTCACTGACCAGTGAGCTTTCAAGTGATCTTGTTCTTTGAAAAAGAGACTTGATAAGCTCTTAGCACGTTAAAGTGCAAAAGCACCTGATACTTTTTATACTCCTTCAGAGGCTTCACTTCCTTTCTTTCAAAGTATTGGTCTCTTAAAAGAAATTTAAACACAGTATAATGTGTAATTTGTGTGATTCACAAATTCACATTTTGGAATTATTTCTACAAAAGCCTGAGATGCTGGATATGTGCATGTGCTGAGGATCATTCAGTTAGCATCTCTACTAAAATTCAGATGTTAGGTTTTTCATGTGTTGCTTAGGAAAAGAAGAATTTTGGTGGCCATCCTTTGAGAAAACAGATCTCTTTCCTGTTTATTAGCTGGAATAGGAAAGTTGGTAATTCTTTGCACACACAGCCCAACTCACCCGGAATTCTGCCACACAGTCTCTGCTGATGGCTCAATTTTAGACGCAGTATCTAAGAAAGATTTAAAATGTGTTCCTTTTTTTTAACATCAATTACTGTGAATAATCGTACAACATTTAACTATTGAATAACAAGGACCAATGCATTTGGTACTTTTTTCCTCCTTAAATACTTTACTGTGCCTATTTTAACTTCAAGAAATTGTTTGTGCCATTTTACTCCCCCAGGCCAGATGCCTGTCCTCATGTTCTGAAAACAATATATGATCAAAGCAATTTCAAAAACAATGCAGAAGTTTATTACATACTTGCTTTTAAACAAGGATTTCTAAATGCAATTTAGAAATAGAATCTAGAGTAAAGATTTCTAAGCAGCAATGCCTCTGCTAATGTGAAGTATTGTTCCATGACTGCCTGCCCAAGAAGAGATCTATAGACTCATAAACATGTTCTAGTGTGGGGTTACTTTCTGTGTGTTCTTTCTGTCTTACCCACCTTTTTCTGCAGAGAAAGTTGTGCCCACAGGATGGTACAACAATTGGTTGGGGAAATGCTATTTTCATTCTTCTGGTAAGGAAAATCTTACAATAGGAAGTATGTGTCAGTAATTTTTGCCATACAGCAGTTGGAAGCCTTCATTGCTAGACTGTATCCTTTACTGGTCTTTAACTTGACCTAACACTGTCTGTACATGGCTTTCTAAGTTGTGATGTGGTTATTAAACAGATCCAAGTGCCACTCTTTGCTGTCTCCATTCATAAACTTGCACCTCTATCCCACACTGTATAAGGGACATGAACTGTCTGTAGACTTGCAGCAGAATTCTGTAGGCTGCTCCCTGGAGTCTCATAAGCTGCCTGTGTTTTAGCAGTGTACCTTTCAAATGAGAGTGTGGGGCCTGTGATCCACAGCCTTGCCCTCAGCTGGCTTCTAGACTTCCCCTCACCCCCAGCAGAGAGCTTATTGAAGCCACGGGCTGTCAGGCTCAATTATTTGTACGGCATCTTAATAGGACTTGCAGTTTTCCTAAAAAAAAAAAAACAAAACAACACACCACTAACAAAAAAAAAATGCCACTAGGGTCAATTGTCCTTTCTTTAAAATTGGTTTTATGGAATTCATCTGTCCCTGGGAGATTTGAGGCACTCCTGGAACTACTGCATAATCAACTCATGTCTTCTCTGGGGACTACACTGCTATGAAATCAAATAATGCTGTAATCTCGATGTGAAAACCAACTTCAGTCAGCACCTTTGATCTCAGAGGTTTGAGAGTGTCACTGAAAGAATTACTTTGAGCCTGATAGTCTTCCAATCAAATTGCAGCAAGTATTGACTATGATCTCTCCCAAACCTGCAACCCAAGCAAGAAAGGGCCTGGGCAGGTCTTAATGAGAGGCTGCCAAAAAAAGGCTCACATGACACAAGAGAGGCATTTTAGAAGCTATTGCTTTCCTCAAGGGCTTTCCATAGTTGTAGCACTGCAGTGTGGTTTAGTAAGAGCAGAGCTAAAGGGATTACTGGTTGCACTGCTGAATGTGACTCTGGTCCAGATCCTTTGTGCCCTACAGCTGGCCTTATTTAGAGAAGCTATCTGGTAACTTTTCTCTCAAAACAAGACTTTCTGTGTGAAATGGGCTTTCACTGGAAAGGCATCATTCTTGTTTCCCTGTTTTTTGGAAACAGATCTTACAGAAAAACAAGATAGGGGAAAATGCACTTTTTTATTGCTTTGGTCAGTCTTTTCTGTTTTCAGTTTCATTTTTCATTGGTAACAAAAAAGGCTGTTTTCAATGGCATTTTTTAAGATGAAAAACTTTCCCATGAAAAATAATTGGTGTTTTTCAACTGCCTCCATATGAGAGCCCTATAAACTCTAATCCTGCAGCTGGGGCTATTAACCCATGCTTCTGTACCCTAGCAAAGCTGCACTGAAATAAATGGTGTGCAGAGCACGACGGGCAGCAAGAATGGTTATAAGATCAGTGGCCAATTAGGCAAAAAGACAGCTCAAGACTGTTATGATAGTGGGAGCTAAAGCACTGGCTTCTTAGGTAACAGAGATAAATCACTGAAAACAAATCCACGTGGCTTTTTAGAAAGGCACCAAATAAGAGTTCTACAATATTGTAGGGGATCAGCTGGGGAAAAAAATGTCTTTTTGACAATGTTTTGTGGCAGTTTCCTAAATTATTATATCTGGAGAAGAGAAATACACCACAGCTTTTTGTACTCAAGTTAATATTGGGGTGAGGAAAATATTTGGTTTTCATCTCTACCAGTTTTACTGCATACTGTAATTGCATCTTGTGCTGTACCAAGGGACACATTCAGCCTGCCTTGCCAACTTGCTTCCACTGAAGTTATGGGAGGTTTTATTTGATTATCATGCCAGATAGAGGAGAACATTTTCATGCAATGCCTGTGTTTCAGCCTCTTCCTTTTAAGTATTCCTTTGCAAGTGGTTAATGATGATGATAATTTGATAATTTCTTTATGACTATACTTTCCTGTAGAAAGAAAAGCTAGGCAGTCATGCAGTTTGTCTGTGTTCTCTTTCTCTCCAAAATTTCTGGACCTTTTTGTCTGCTCTTAAGCAAATCTGACAGGCAGCAGAATTTTAATTTTCAACAGAGCCTGTGGAAGGAGGGAACTGGACATTTCCAGTCTCCCTGGAAATGTCTTAGTAAAGGTGATTTGGGGATGAGCTGACTCTTTGTCAGTCACCACAGCCATGGCACAGGAGGGAGCCACCAAAAACAACCTGGATGTGTGAAAAGCCCCAGGTACAACTTACGTTTTCTTGGGTATCAAAGCCAGATGCTCTCAGACGCAGAACCATTAAACAAGGCTTGGGCAACTTCATGCCTGCAGACATTAGAGCAGATGTTTACAGGATGCAGGAAACCGTGTTTCAGGGAGTTTTGGGGCTCTCTGGGGTTGCAGTTGAAAGAGCAAACACTTTCCATGTGCAGAAAAAAAAAAAAAAAGAGGTCAAGTTATGAAGCTTAGAAAGTGATCAGTTGATCAGTAATTCATTAGGGGAGCTGTAAGTGTTATTAGCTCTGAAGAAGTCATGATCTACTCACAGTCAGTCTGCAAGTACAAAGAGATGAAATACACCAGATAATTTATCTGTGTATGGGAATCGCTTTGTTCTAGCCATTATTTTTTGCTGTATAATTTCTTTCTCTATAATTTCCTCTCCCTTTCATATTGTTTCTTTATTTTTAAGATCACTTTGTATTTGTCTTTTATTTCCTCATTTAATTATGTGCATAAAAAGAATAAAATGCTGAAATGTTTAAACAACTCACTAAAACATACTTGGAATCTTCTGCCTGGGACAAAAACTGCTGCAGTGTTCAATAGCCCAGGATACTGTAGCTTTATCAATCTTCTAAAAATCTTGTAAATCACTACCTGGGGCTGTCTCCAGTTTCTTGTAAATCAAGTAAATCTCAAACTGGATCTCTCAAGGAGATTGTCCAGGCACTTTTAAATGTCTGTACAGCTTCTGTCTTCATCCACTCCTGCGGTACAAAGCCTTTACTCCATAATCGCTGCTACACACACAGCCTGGAGTTCCACTGAATTATTGGAAGGTGAGAGTGAGGCTTTCAGAGACAGGATTTTCATGCTTATAAATTTTATTGGTGTCATCTTGTCCGCAAGATATATGTAAGTCTCCTACAATATCTGTGACATCCATATCCTGCCTTATAATCACACTGTGCCACAACCATCACAATGATTAAAGAGATTACTTTTTTTTTCCCTTGTGTGGCGAGATTAGGGAAGTTCAGTTAAATGGGAGAAGAGCAATGAAGGAGCACAGTTCTATATCATGATCAGTTCCAGGGAGAGGCCTTTAGAGGAAGCCTCCCTGTGCCCCTGAGGACTCAAGGGAGAGTGGGCATCTGCCTCCCACCCCCCTTCTGGGACAGTTTAGGAGTGCATCCTGGTTTAGAAGCAGATTTTGTCCTGCAGAAAAGCCTGCAGCAAGACTACACAACCCGCCAGACAGACTAGACACAGCCATGAGGTGACATGGACAAATCTGATGGTGGCTCTGGGAGGGGCAGTGGCTGCGCCCTACAGCCGGATGGGGAATGTGCCCGGGTGGGAGGCTCCAGGAGAACACACCTCTCTCCATCCCCTTGCACCTATCAGCCATCTCTGCCCTTCCCACCTCAGCGATACTCTCATTATGCTGTCCAGACTCAAAGTGGGTTTTTTGCTGCTCCTATTTCTACCCACCCTCCTGCCCCTATGCCGGTTCTCCTCTTCAGTGTGTCCATTTCACTTCAGGCAGTGTTTGGATTGCATCATTTGAGTCTCCACTGTGGTTGTAGTGGAGGCAATAATAGCCTCTGTGTACCTTCTGTCTATAGTTATTAAAGTAGGATGTGGGACTGACTCTGACTTTATAAAGAGAGCAGGCTGGGTGTGCAGGGACATAGCTGCAGGGCCAGAGCTGGGTCTTAGGGAAATCCCAGTGGCCCCCAGGGAGCCCATGGTTCTTCTGTGTCCCTTCCTCTGAAAGTGAGGCTTGAATACACAGATTACTGTGAGATTTCTTGTCTGCTGTCCCACAGAAACTATTTGTAAGGATAAGCTTTTGATTCAAAAAGCACTCAGTTTAAGTTTTGTACACACTACAGCTTACAGACCCAAAATGAAACACTGCAATATTTGTGGTGAAATTAGATTGGAAAATGAGGAAATAATTTGTGATAGTCCCTGTCTAATTTCAAAATTACCAGGGCACCAAAGACATCTTAAAGATCAGAGAGGAAATTCTGAATTGGAAATGTCAAGTTGTCCTTAATGTGTCCTGGTTTTCCCAGGCACAGTATGTCTCCCATTAACATGTGGTTGATGGAACAGATGGGCTGCAATGCTTGAGCAGGGACATGGGTTACAGGGAGGCTGTGAGACACTGACTTCCACTTGAAACTGTTGGCATTGTTTTAGTGCTACCTCTTAGCTGTCTTGTTTTAAAGGGCAGTGAGTCTTTGTAATAATGCCATGTCCTAAACTGCTGGACAAAGGGCACTCACTGCCATGTGGTCTTAGCACTTTGGAAAACACTGCAGCCCTCATAAATAGAGACACAATGAGCCATCACCTGGTTTTATTGAAAGGTCACAGCAGATGAGGATGTCTGAAATCACAAATCACAGCACCAGCTTCTCGATATTCCTGCCTCACTTTTATCTTCTGTGGACCTGGACTGGTAACAGCTTCCTATCTAGCAGGGGTGCTGCAAAGATTAATTATACACCAGATTATGAGACAATTTAAAGCATTATTTTTATTCAAAGTAGCACTGTTTATATCATAACAACCTGGGAAGAGCTAAAGTGGCTCGCTATCTACCATCTTACACTTGCATTCACTTTTAAGGTAGATCACCTTTATCATCTTACCCTTGTCCCTAATGTTACCAGGCAGGTCACAAATGTGCTTTTCAAAAGGAAATTTCTGAGTCCAACAAATTTCTGTTGTCAGCTACAGCTTGGGAAGGAATTTCACGGGGATGAAAGGGACCGCTCTCAACTTCCCCGTCCATCCTTTTCCCCCAAGTTTCCCAGGTAGTTTTTCTGCCTAAATTCTATTACATCCCCTGCAAAGAAAGAGTGGGCAGTATTTTGCGTGCTCCTGCTAATTAGGATAGCAGAAATACTTAAAGCTACTCCCAGAGCTGTGGAAACAGAATCTGAGCAGCAGCTGCTCCTGGAGGCTCTCCTTTTCCTGCTAGCTGAGAACTCCGGAATAGTTCCTTTACCCATGCCTGCTGGTAGGAGGCAATTTTCTTTCTCCTTACCAAAAATGTTTCGGTAAAACTTCCCTTTGAATTTACAGGAAGGTGTTTTAAGCGGGTGCCCTCAGTGTTGGCTGCGAGGCCAAGCTTGGGCTCTGATGATTTCCAGTCGCTCAAAGGCATTGTCCAGCAGAGGGAGCAAAGGGAGCACTGTGGACACCACACTGGCAGAGGCTTCCCCAGCACAGGCAGTCCTTCAGGGCTTCTCCCCAGCCCACCTCAGTGTGACACTGAGCCATGCACAAGCAATCCCCAGGAAGAAAAGAGCCTTTGGATAGCCAGGTCCTGCCAATGAAGCCAGACAGAGCATCAGCTGCTGGTGTCCAGGCTTTTAAAATATTTTATCTACACTTGCATCTTTAAATTCTGTATAATAATTTATTTAAATAATATAGAACATTTCACATCTATTATTTCAATTAATTATCAGGCAATTCGTGTGTAGCAATTAATAATGTGTAATTATTAATATAATCATTAATATAAATAGAATTTAGTAATAATTACCCTTTGACAAGTTTGGGGGCGATTCCCATGGATGGCATCCAATGTTCCCTCAATAGCAAGCAGCATGCAAGGCTTCTTGACCAGCTAGAACATGCTTAATTCTGCTGCTAAGGACCATTTCCACTCTCTGGTACTCAGTCCTGTGAATTGGTCCAGGGATGTGCTGTACCAAGGCCCCAGTGTGGCTTGGAAACTGGGAACTTTTCATCTTGGAGGTTGGGTTTCTTCACTCGAGGTGGGATTAGTGCTGATAACTGGCTGCTTAGGCTAAAACAGACAAGCCCAAAGTGAAACAGAAGGAATAATCTCAGTGTTGGAAGATAGCACATCAATTTTCTGCTTAGAGCTAGTGCATATCTGCATTTCCCCAGCTTGGTTATGACTGCCTAATTCCAGGTAGTGCTTATTTTCTAATTAGTTTGTAAAAGGTTATAAAAGCCATTAGATGCATATTCAGAATATTACTTGATGTGTTTACTAAATAGGAACATTAAAGATAGGATCAGATTTTCCTGTAGAGCATTCTGGCTACATCAACACAAATCCCCTCCTGTTACAGTAATATCAAAAACATTTGTGGTCTTGTATTTAGGTAAATGTCTGACTTCAAGGTGACATTTTTTTTGCCTCTTTTTTTTTTGAGACTTTTGGCTAAATAAAGACCATACTTCATAAAGTTTGCATGTCACAGTGAACTGAAAAACTATACCACATCTTGTTCAGAGACATTCAATGAGCCAAATATATTTTGTCTCTGCATCATTTTCATGGCTTTAATTTTTTTAAAAAATTACCATAAAGAACATTCATGCCAAAAGTTTAGACTTTCATTTATTTGAAGCAGCAAGGAAGGAATATTTTTTTAAGTTTTCCAAATAGCCCCTTTTTATCTGAGTGACAGAAAAAGAGAAAAAGTGCAATTAAAAATCACACCCATAACAAACAGAGAACAAAAGTTTAAAACTTACTATTAAGGTTAAGGTATCTTTGGATCAGTTTCCAGGGAGCAAGTTCTGATTTGTTCCTCTCTAATTTCAGAGTGATCTGTTTGTAACTAATTTGTTTAATTTCAGCCGAAATACATATGCAAGGTGCAAAGCGATGGACCAGAATAATTAATGGAAGGGCATATAGAGAAGCTAGGCTATGTTTGTATTTATGTCCAGCAGCAGTAATCCAGGAGCATTTCATATAAGAGGCATCCTTATAAAACAAGTTAAACAGGCTGAATCAACTTTCAAAATCAATAGGAACAGAGCATTGAAAAAATCCATGCTATTTCAATTCCAGCAACTACTGGAGAGTTAACTGGCCTCTGAGAAAAATGTTATCAGGATTGACACGTTTCCAAAGTGTATTCTGATTTTTAGCTAAGCCTTATCTTCTGACAGAGAAATGTTCTGTTGGATATGTTCCAGCTTGTTCTTCAGTTATTAGGTTTTAATTCTTGCTTTCTTAATATGATGTTATTTTTTTTGTGTGTGCTGTGGTAATTGGAATAGAAGCAAGAGTGTGCTATTCTTCTGGCAGTCACATTCCCTTCAGTGGCTTTCTTTTAAGTAACAAGACATCACAGCAGTGAGAACCAAAAGGCTACACACAGGCACCTCGGGTGGCTCGGATGATTGAGGGCAGGCTAACAACGGGTACCTTATTGTGACGGCTAGGCCGCCACCGCCGCGAACACACCAGCGCATTCAGAATTCCCTAAAGACGCGCTCCGTTTGATCCGCAACGGATCTCTTCAGCTCTCACAAAAGTACCTGGCAGAAAATACCTTTGTTCCCATGAATGGCAGTGGATCTGCTTTTCTGCTTTCCTTCTCCCCTGGTACTTTTATCTGCAGGCATTTCAAGCCTGAGCTGTCGCAAGTGTGATATTGGGTGAGACTCTCGTGTGAGCACCCTTGACTCCTGCAGCTCTGGTGTTTTGCATGTTTAAAACCTCCATGGAGTTACCACGTAGAACATAAACAGTTATTGATAACTCTCTGAGGTATGAAAAAAACGCAATATCATGACAGTAATCAGAGCAGCAGCCATTAGCTCAACCCAGGGTCTGAAGATGTGTGATGATCCTTCAGAAACTTCTCTTCGTCCATGGCATATGCACAAGGTGTTATTGTTATTCAGGGCACATCACATTCCATGCACAGTGGAGCCCTATCCTTATCAGGAGTATCCCTATCCAACAGGAGCTGGCCATTTCTCCTGTGCTGCACGTGTTTTGCTGCCATGGGGTTCCAGTTGTGTCTGGTACCAGAGATGCAGCAGAGGAAAGCCAGTTTTGCAACAGGGAGTTTTGCTACATGCAAAACACGCGCTAGAGTCCTAATTAAACACCATCAGGCTCCACACTTCCTTCAGGAGATGTCGGGCCTTTAGCAGAAATAAGCACTGTTGCATGGAGAGTAATGGCAGATATTTGCTACCTGCACAATTAGAAAACCCTGGGGATCCTGAAAACAGCTTTGTGAAAATGCAGTTCCGAGCCTTTTTTTTTGCCGTTTGACTGCTGGGTCCTTCCTACCATACTAACACATAGTACAAATATGTGTGGTGTGCTGAAATGAACTGGAGGCCACAATTGAAAATAAAACATGTGGAGTTACCAAGTGCTGAGAACTGGCTCTTGGAACGTATGTACTAAGCACTGAAAACAGCTTGAAATCTTAAAAAAAACCCTCAAACCAAAAAACAACATCCAAAAAACCACCACCCACACACACACAGAGAACAAACCAAAAAACAAACAAACAAGCAAACAAAAACTCTAAAAATGTAAAAGAAGCCACTGGGGTAAGAAAATTCAAATCATGTAGTTTAGGTTTTGGCTGACTCTGAGGTGTTTGCACACAAATTCATTGCACAAGGCCAGGAAAAAATAAGGAAATTACAGGTAGCAGGGGGGAAAGCAATACAGTCAAGCGGAAAAGATGTAAAATCTCAGTTTCCTTATGGATTCCTTATGGATTCCTTATGGAATCATGGAAACTGTTTTAGTGTATGTCCTTTGTAGTGGCAGAGGTACAGGACAGCCTGGGAAGAGAGCACTGCCATGGCTCCTCTGTGCACTCATCTCCCCCAGGGAAAACCTCTCAGTCCTGGTGCCCCACAAGGCAAACAGCCTCTGCAGCACTGCTGGGACCAAAGCTCACAGCTCCTCTCTGTGAGCTGATACAATTCCTCCTTGTTAAGCACAAAAATGTTCAAAGCCATGATTTCAAGCTTGACCGTGACCCCCTATGAAAACAGGTCAGGCAATTAACTCATCATGAAAAACATTCCTTTTTTTCCCTCCCTCCCTTATCTCTTCTAAATCTATTTTAACTTTATGGTGGGATTAGATACCAACACGCCTTGTGTTGATTCCTTGTGTCATGGACTCAATGAATCCTTCATTTTCCCCTTTTCCACTTCATCCAAGCTCCATAAAATGCCCAGGAAGCATTACTTTAACAGTGTGATGACAGTTTAATTAGATCAAGACTGCAGCAGAAAGGGGAGTATCAGGATTGAAGGCAGCTGTGGTAAGAGTCAGGATGTTTGCAGCTCAGCCCTCTTCCGTCCCACCTAAGTAAGGGCAGCTCAGGGGCAGCTGCTGGTACTTGCATCTGGTTTTCCCCTCAGGTACTGTCCCCCATCTGAGGGCCATTGGTCAATCTATAGGACTGGGTTGCAGTATCTGCTGGGGTTTTTAATTTGATTTCCATTTCTGAAGCTTATGATACCAAGTTTTGTGTTCAGTGGTATCTGAAAGAGCAGCAAAGAATAATAGTGCAGGTCCATGGAAGGCACAATCCTGGTGTTGCTAAAATTCATGGCAAGACTCCCATTGACTCAAAGAAAGGCAAGCTTTCACCTTCGGGAAAAAAAAGTAGGAAGCCTTTAATTAGGAGGGCTCTAGAAGAAAATGTATTCTGGTATGAACAAAGTGCCTTTCCCCACAAAGTCCATGGCTATTTGACTTGGAGTCTCAACCTTTCTTGTGAGAGACATGCACTGCAGCTGTTTTACAGCTCTGTAGAGTACGATGCAGAGAAATGGACGTAGGTGCTCTAAGGAATATCAGGGAGTAAAGTTTAGGCACTTTGACTCCCACTTTTCCACACATCTCAGATTTTAATGTGTTTTTCAGCACTGATTTTTGTACCAAGGTACACTGGTTTCAGTGTGCACACTCAGGATTCGCAGGTGGGAGCTATTTTATTGACCATTTGACAATATCTTATTAACAAAGGCTACTTTTCAGCTGGGAATCTACTTTAATAAAACATGCATATATTATTATCCTATGTTCTATTAACTATTTGGTAACATTTGGTTAAAAGCATTTGTTTTGCAGTATCCTCCATTCTTTCATATTTCTTTTCTAACACTCTGATATATGCACAGATAAAGCTTTTTTAAAAGAGTATGAATTTGAAGAAAATCCACTGAGATAATAATACCTTTTTGTCTCATGCCACCATCTGCTGTGTCACCTCTGCAACGCAAATCCTCGTCATTGCTATGTAATATCTTCTAGAATAGATCTTTGATCAAATCTTGCTAACTCTTGCATTAGTGGGGAAATATAGTACAGGCAAACTCTTTCTTACCTTTAGTATTTTCAGCTTTCTATAATTAGGTTTCCTTTTACCTTAGTGCCACATGTCTGACCTTTAATGCAACAATTCACAGTTCACCTTTAATGCAACAATTCTCAGTGCACCATCGTCAAGCAGAGAAGTGTTATGCATCCTGTATTCCAGATGGGCAGCTAAGGCCTGCTGAGGTCACACTGGACTGCTTGTAGAAGATTAAGGACTTAACTCCAAGTCCTTCACACACCAGAGAACTACCTCCAGCACCAGACCCATCTGACAGTTCAATTTGCTGCTGTCCAGGCCCTTCCTGACACTTAAACAGCCTGTGTCCAGGATGTCTTTTGGAAAATGCACAACTCAATGCCTGGGGTTCCCCTACTCGCTTCACTAAACACACTAGCCATTTAGCCAGGGAGCATAAGAAATTCAGATTATTATTTCTGGTGCAAGATTGGAGATTTTTTTCAACTGGGACCTGCTGGATTTTCATGTATTTATTAGGTTTACATGGCAAGATTTTGGTAGCAGGGGAGCTGCAGAGGTGCTTTCTGTGAGAAGATATCAGGAGCTGTCCCCATGTCAGAAAATTCCAGATACCTCCAAGAAGGCCTCAAAGCTGGCCAAAGCAGAATCATCAGTGAGCTTGGAGAAATTAATTTTGCCAGAATCTGTTGTGCCCATGACAGTGATTTCCAAGTGCTCTCCCCATCCTTAACTCGACCCACAAGATTTTTGTCGTATTTTGTGCCCTCTGTCTAACTGAGGAAGATAAGTGATAGAGCAGCTTGGTGGACACCTGGCAGTCACCCAAGGTCAACCCACCACAATATAATTATCATTGCAACCTGCCTTGATGAGAGCACTGACATTACCCCACAGAGGTTCTGTGGGCATCTGGGCCAACACATGTTCTTTTCTTTGCAAAGATGAAGTTACTTGAATTAACTCTTGTATGCTACATTAATGCTGCTAGAACTGAAGGGAGGATGTGCCCTGTTGAGCTTGTGTGATTTGTGTCTTAATGTGGGGCTGGTTTGTGAGTTAATGCAGAGCATTTGTTTTTATGATATTTCCTAGCAAAAGAAGTAATTTTATCTTTAACAGCATCTAGCTTTAAAAGCATCCAATAAACAAGGCAGAAAGTAGAGAATTAAAGTGTGTTAGCTGTATGAGTGCTCTGAAGACACTGAACATCAAGGAGTTTGCCTTTGTCACCTCTCTGCCACTGCAAGTCACCCAAATAAGGTTTACTGTAACTGAGCTAATGATAAAAAATCTGCAACTCTGAAAGAACAGCTTTCTATCTTTAGGCTTCAGCTATGCTTTTCTTTTGTCTGTAGAGCCTATTTATGGAATGCTGCTGTTGAACTTGAATGCAAACCAGAAGAGCGTTCCTGCCTAAATTGTCTATAAATACCTCCTGGAGGAGCTTAGGGGCTTTTACTGTCCATATTTTTGTGAAGCCCTCAGTGTGCTTCTTTGGTCAAGTATTTGTTTATTCCTCATTCAACATTCATTGTCTGTCTTCAAAAAGTGACCTCCTGAAACGAATACCCCACGTCTGTATGAGGCTGCTATTTTTAAATAACTCTGAGAACACTGAGGTTGTATGGGCCTCCATGAGACAGGAATATACAGAAACCTGTGTGTGAAAATTGCCATTTTGGATGCACCAAGATGCAGATAAACACGCAGATTATTTAGGAAACTAACAAAGGAAAGGATTTTAGCAGAAATAATGCTGTAATCTACCATTTTAGATTACTGTTTGCTGGTCCCATATGCCCATGGGGCATCCAGAATAGGATGCAAATGATGACAATAGAAGAAAATGCAGAGCAAAAGTGTTAGTGGATAATTTGTACCTAGGAAAATTTTCCTCATTAATTAGGCACAGATTCGTGCCCTCAGGCAGAAAGCTTTCAAGTATTTTTCAAATCCTGAGCTCTGGGTTTGTCTTGGTGGGGTTTTTTGTTTAGTTGGTTGGTTGGGCTTTTTTGTTTTTATTTTTTTTGTTTGCCACTCTCTGTAACAATCTCAGCCTCTTCTTGCTGGGGGATCACTTGCAAACAGATTGTATAGGATGGCCCCTCAATCAACATGTGATTTCTTTTAAGAGGTTTGATTTACCTGTTTTTCTAACTCTTTGAAACTCTTCAGGCCTTGAACTGGAGGTAGGAAGGAGTGCACTCCTTTATAAAATTAAGCACTTTGACTTTTCATTGTATCCTTCCCTATGGCTTGAAGAAGAAAGGGGTAAGGATAGAGTAACAAGACATCCTGCACAGTTCAATCCAAGTTGCACAGAGCATTATAATTGCTTTATAATTTTTCTCCTTCTTGTGATTATTTTTGACATTAGTGAACACTCCTGTATCTTGTGATGGGATTGTGGCCATTTTTTGGGTTGCTTCCTTAACCAGCCTCCAGCAACACTGGGGATGTCACCTCTTGCAGCTCCCCCTGGACACCCAGGGCTGGAAGGACTGTCCTCATCATAGCTTAGCAGCCAAATTACAGAGAGTATTATCCCAGTCCTGGGGCAAATACCCAGATATTTCCTTTGGAAAATGCATGTGAAAGTGCAAAATTATATTTACACCCATGCAAATGTATGTGCTTTTCCCAGGGGCTTTGCAATACTGAAAAACAAACTCTAAAGAGGCCAGAAGCAAAACAAATTTGCTTTTAAGTTAAAAAAAAAAAAACCCAGAACATTCAAGAGAAGAAAACTGCAGCCTACACTGAGCCTCATTTGACACTGGAAATATGAACACTGGCCACAATTTTGATAGCAGTTGTGTAGCACACTTAAATTTGCTTGGGTAACCAAACATAAAATTCCTAAACTTCAGTAGAAAATTGCAAGTTAAATATATTACATTTAAATTTAAGTTGCCAACCAGCAGCCTTATTCACACAATTCACTGTTTTGCAATATTGTAAGTCAGTCAGTTGAAAAACATAGAGTTTCTACATGTCTTTTCTGCAGGAATTTATAGCATTTTGGGGGGAGGAATTTCACCTAAAAATAAGAAATACTTGGCAAACCAAAACTTAGAGCTGCTTTGGTGTATAAAAAAAATGATATTTTGTTTTGGTAATATGTGAATCAATTATCACTTTTACATTTGTTTAATGTTCCATAATGTAAAATACTTTTGCAGAAAAGCTCCATTCCAGTCAAGGTGAAGCAAAATAAGAATTTTTCAAACCAGAATGGTACTTGGATTTATGCAGCTTAATGCAAAGCCTGAATAATCAGAAATCAGAAGCAAAAAATGAAACACTGGGTTTATAAAAAATGAATGGGCCATATTCAATCCAGAAAACAATTCGCTTAGTTTTACAAGAACAAAAATGTTCACTTATAAAATTGTGCAAGAAGCTTAACAGGCTGACATCACCATCTCTTGGGTAATATTACACTACAGGTTTGTCTGGTTTGGGTTTTTGTTGGTTTTGGTTGGGTTGTTGTTTTTTCTTTTTCCTCCTTATCCTACAGCTCAAGTCCAGCAAGTACGAAATGCTTTGTGAATACCCTTGTTGATGTGGCACTCAATTCTTTGAAGCTGTAAGTGGGTGGGGAAGGGTGAGTGTGCGTGGTGTGTAATACACCCACTAATAAATCCCTGGTGCAAATCAAAAGCCTACAAGACTATTGCACAGTGTTTAAGCAATAGACTGAGTCTTCTGGTTGACACTTGACTGAAGCTTTATTAGTCTTCCCACCAAAAGTGCCAATTTCTGGTAAGGAAATAAACTACTGCTTATATCTCGAATTCATTGTATGTGAATTTTGGAGTAGGCTCCAGGACTGGAGGACAAAGAAAGCAGCAATAATAAATAGACATGAAAGGGTGGGATAAAATTGGGGTATTCAAAATAGCATGACTCCCTATAATGACAGGACCCTCCCTAACTCTTTAGCTGCTTTCTTTTGTGATTTAAATTAGCAGCAGAAGTCAGTTTGCCCTTTAGATTGAAGGAGCATGGCCAGTGCCCTCAGGGCCTAGTACAGGTCGTGTATTGAAATGCTTAGACAGGCTCAGGTTGCCGGCTCAAGACCAAAGAAATAAAATTCCTGTCTCAAAACCCATCTCTCAGGCATTTTGTTGCTACAAACTTGTTTGTTTGTTTGTCTGAACTGCTTTGTGTCTAAGCAGAGGGGAGGACAAAACCTTTCGGCAAAGACGTGGAGAAATGTATTAGGGACATTTCTTTGAGTTTTCAGAGCAGGTAGAACCCCAAAGTCAGATGTGAACTGCAGTCTCACACATCTGTGCATTCTTAGTCCCACAAAGTCACCCAAACAGGATTTTAGTTTGCCAGAATTATCTTCATATGTGCATGTGTCCCTTCCCCTTAGTCCAGGCTCACTTTTCAAGGAGTTAGGGCTGGTTAATTCAGCTGCTAAGGCTCTGTGCTGAAGTTGGCCAGAGTGTGCAGGTATTAATTCAACTGCCTGGTTTCTGCAATTCAATGTACAATTGAATGAGCATAATCTGAGCAGTACGATTGATTTAACATCAGTGTGGGAACTTTAGCTTTCAGTTTTCATGAATTATGTGTTTGAATTTTGAACTTTAAAGCTGTACTAATGTAGACATTTGCATTTAATGACACATCAGTGAAGCTGAATAGGCCTGCCACCTCCTAAACTCTTAAAAGTTTCAGCTCTTTGGAAACCTCTTGCTGGAAATATGAACAACAGCTGGTAGATTGCCTGACTGAAATGTTCTAATCTTGATCATGAAAAGAGAAGAAACACAGCATCAATAAAATCTCATGAATCTTTTGACACAGTTTTATGACCATTGTCTTAATATATCTTCCCCCTTGTATCTGGAGGCTAATAAAACTTAAATAAAGTTAATTATTTAATATTCATATTGAAACATAATTAAAGCAAGATGTATTGCAGAATCACCAAAGAGATGAGATTAATATAATTTTTATCCCAGATGCTTTAAGTGTTTGTGATTTTTTTAATGCATCAACCAAATTATGTAGACAAATCTGAAGGAAGATAACAGAAATATCCAAAGTAGTCTTGCACTAACAAGAGCACCAAGAAGCACATTTGCCAAGGTACTTTGATAACCAGCTCCCAATGATTTCAGCAGCAACAACAAAGTTGGTTGAGGATGTGTGAATAAGTTCCTGGAATTGTCAGTATGGACATATATTCTGACCTCTATGGAGGCATTGAAACAATGGAATAATTTATTGTTCCATTCAGTGTGTTTTAAATCTAGCAATTCTAAATTTCAAGTGATTTAAAAATATTTAGCTGAAAGAAAAAATAGTCATTTTAATAATATATTATAATGATTTGATATCTGATTATAATTGTTTTTGAAAAAAATTACTTCAGTACATTGTTAGGAATTTTGCATCCCCTCAATTTTTTGGTCTAAACATTTCTGGCTTTATCTCAAACTGCTGTCATCTTGTCTTTAGAAAGTAGGAAATAGAAAAAAGAATTAGTAGAATGTCCCATCTTTAAATCTGACTTTTTTTTTCAGAAAATGACTTTGCATTCAGCTAAAATTTTAAAACTCTTTTCCACATGAAAGTAGCTTTCAAAGTTCAAAAATACATTGACTCTAGTTCTATGTTTTTGACAAGCTTTTTTAATAAGCTATTTTATTGCATGCATAAATTAGTTGTGTTTTAGCCTCATAACCACCTGGAACATACAAAACTTTCACAACAGAGAGAGAGATATAAATGTGGAATATGGAAAAAGGAAAATACAACTCTCAAAGGAATATCAAACCTTTCAGCTTGAAGGTTAAATGTGGGCATTAAAAAGAATCCAATTAAATTGAAAACAAGGGTGTACTAAATTGCCCAACTGTAATAAATTCATTATGTATGGATAAAGGAAAACATAACAATCCATAATAAATACATGGCTTCTTAAGTACAATTGCTCCTAAAAGTAATTAGAGTAGATCATTCTTTGTTCCAGACCCATGTTCTCAGTAGTCTGATGGGTTTAGCAGTGCAGAGGCACTAGTACTGCTTGGGGAAATGTGCAGGAGCAGTAATGTGCAATGGGAAAACAGTCTCATATAAAATTTAAGTCTTCTGTATAAAAGCAGGAAATAAAAGTAGGAATCGGATGTTTTTCATTGTTAAACTTCAAAGACTATACCTTGCATTTCTGTGGTTTTATAGCTGGTTTAAATGCTAGCTTGTTGCTAGCTTTTAGCTCCCCTCTTGTGCCAGCATGATGTAATAACTGGAGTTAGATCATCCAAAAAATGCTATCTCCCTGGTTCAGCCTTTAGACAACCACATTTTCAAAGCAGCTTATTCCTGGCAGTTTCTCCTAACAGGAAGGAAAGGAAGAAGGAGTCCTTTTGTTCCGGTATGCAAAATAGTCAGGCTCACCTGTGTGTTTCAGCTGCATAGCCCAAACTCTAATCAGAGCCATGGTCAATCATAAGATTCATAAGGCTGATAAGGCTCAGAGCTGGCTGTGGAATTGCATATGTTAATGTAAATTAATGTTTTTAAAGTACAAGACAAAGGACTGATTGAATGACCAATGCCATGTTTCCTCTCCTTGCTCCATTTTCAAGAGATGTTTTTCTCAATGTTGGGAGGAATATGGTTGCTGTTGGTAACGAATGATATAGTATCAGAAAGCCAAAAACCCAGGATCAACAGGAAAAATAAACCAAATAAAAAGCCCAGCCAAAATGGCAGTGAAGTTGCAGACCAGGAGAGATGCTGACAATGACAGCAACCTGCACACTTTTCACCAAAAGAATTCAGTGTGCTGAGAATTATGCATGAAGGATTTGCATGCAGGCAGTGTCAGAGGGCAGACTTACACAGTGATTGGGATTGCATGAAAAAGCTGATTCATTAAGGTCCGGTGCATTCTTAAGGAGAAAATCTAGAACGAGTGCCATTATTTAAGAGTACATTTCTCACTCACTGAGTCAAGATTCCCAGGAGCTATGAAAAGCAATCATGCGGTTCTCAAGTGATTGGAAATGTCATTATAATGTAAAATGCAGAAAACTTAATCCCCGTAACTTTTTCCACAGCTTTTTTCCTGCCTGGACAGATGTTCCTTGTCAGCCTCTTAAAAAATACATGGACCATAATACAGGCTCACCATGGTCACTGTGAAGTGGTGTTAGTCTAAGCATTAGTTGAAGGCAAGAACAGGAACAGGAAAACTTTCACTCTAAATAAAATATGTGTCTTTTGGCCAGTTGAGCAGAGAAGTATTATAAAACCCAGGAAATTAGGCAAAACCCTCTATTCTTGTGTAGTAGATGGTGTAGATGTCAAAAAGCCATGTTATGACAGAATTTGAAATAAAGGGCTAAGACAGGCTGTGGGGCTGAATCCAAGTGGCAAGACCTCAAAAATCCTTTGATGTTCATTTCAAGGAACAGCCTGAACAGCAAGGTAGATCACAGGCTTCAGATAGGTTGCAAAACATGTGGAATCATAGAATGATTTGGGTTGGATGGGACCATAAAGAACTTCTAGTTCCAATCTAGTTCCCTTGTATCCTTGGGATTTTAATCTGCTGGGTGCAATCACTTTCTAAAGGTTGCCTCAAGAGGGGAGCTTGGCATGATGAAATGCATTGTTTTAGCTGTGGAGCTGGTACCATGAAATTGTGCTTGTGTGTATTGCTCTTCAGATTTTTGAAAAATACTTCGAGTTGAATTTCCTCAATTCCCATTTAAGCCAGCCTGCCTTCAGGAAGGGAAACAGGCCAAAAGTTGGTGTCATACAGGTGCCCTCTTATAATTCTTACAAATCTGAGGTCATAGTGATAATCTCTCATTAATTTTTCTATTTAGCATTCTTATAGTCTACTACATGTCAGCCTGATCACTCCTACTGGGTAAATGTTTGCTTCATTTGAAGAGAAGAAACTAAATAGGACTTGACCCCAGCTTGGCCACGTGTTTTTTCTTACCATTTTATGACTCCCATGTCTGGTTTCCCAGGCTAGTTCATCACAACACAAAGAAATAGGTTTTCACAATCAGGACTATGAATTACTAAATGCAGCATGAATTTTCTCTGTGGTAACTAAATGTCATTACCATTGGTGGGCTAAATCAAATAACTTGCAATCTCTCTAATTCTTAAGAGTGCAGGTATTGCACAGAACAACTGTACTTTAATCTCTTTCTTTTTGGAAAACTCAAGAATGGGTGGCACGGATAATTAATTTCCCTTACTGAGAAATTGTGTCTCCTTCTAAATGCTGTGCCACTTCTGGGCAAGTTCAGAGGAGTGGGAAAATTTATAGGATTACCTGAGGATAAGAACCTATTTGCACCAAGGAAAAAATGTTGTAAAGCAGAAGTTGTGCTGCATAAAAGAAGCCAGAGAGTCTTCAAATCTTTGAGGCTGAACCAGAACTTGTCAAAGTCTCTGCCACCACCTATGCAATGGCTTCCCAAATCAGGTGAAGTTCTGCTCTGTAATATCTGGGGACATCCAGTAACCATCAGCAAAATTAGGCTCATCTAAATCCTGCTGGATTACATAAATACATAATACATTTACAAAGGATTGGATAGAATAAAAGTATATACAAATATAATATACAAATATATAAAAAAATATAAATCCTGCAAGATATAATTCCTATTCTAAGCTAAGCTCTTCCCCTTGCCATCATGATAAAGCTGATTTCTCCCATCCAGAATGAATCATCTCTTGTTGCATGGCTGTGGCAACAAGATGATCTCTCCACAGAGAGAAAAAAAAAAGAAGAAAAACAAAAGGAATCTCTCAAACAACAAAACAAGTTGAAACCTGAATTCCCGACTTAGGGTGTAATCAGATAATGATTTTTTGACTGCTTGGGAATGGAGCAAGAATTAGGACTACATATACACTTCAGCCTGAATAAACCATATAGATAGGGAATGACACATTTTAAAAAGTGATTGATTGAAAAATGATAAAACAAGCAGATATTATCACAGATTTTTTTCACAAGGGAAACATACTTCTTTACATTAGCGTCCCACAGAAATGTATTGTCTCAATTTGCTAATATAGGTGTGCTTATGGATGCTTCTACAATGTTTTGTTCTTTTAGCTGTGTTTATTTTGATGAAGTACTCTTTTGTTGCCAGGATAACTCCTGACTTATTTTTCTTTTTATTTATTTTTAAAAGTCCTAGTCCTCAATATGGAACAGTCTTCCATTCCTCCTCCCTCTAAATATTTTATCCACAGAAAACTGAAGCTTCCAATAACACAAGGCTACTCATGAGTCTGGGTAAATTTCATGAACAGACACAACTGAATGCAGAGGCAAAACTCAAGTGCAAGCTAAAGAATAAGCAGAAGATGGTTAATTTGTAGTTCAGTTCTCCAGAGAATCCAGTGGTTTTGTCCACACACCATACAAACAATTTGCCAGCAGGCAGCAGTGTAGGAGTCATATTGCAGAACTACAACATAAAACAACCAGAATATAAGAAAATGGGTGGTGGATCAGCTGATCCCTCCAGTATCCTTCCCAATGAAATATGGATAGGACAAGTGGTACTTGATCAGAGGGCTCTCACAGGTGCTGCAGGGTGCATTGCTACACCTGGTGTGGGAGGCTTGGCATTTGACAACCCTTAAAGCAGTTCTCGTCTTTGAATGTGCCCCACTGCTTTTTCACATGTGCATGAGTCACCAGCAGCTCCACTGCTCCGTGGCCTGGAATCCTGCATTCTAATGCCAAGGGCTGTGAAAAAGGATTTCCCTTCTCTGCTTCAAAACTAGCCTTGCCTAGCTTCATTTGATGCCTCCTACTTCTCAGATTGGAAGAGACAGAGAACATCAATCCCTCTTCCTGCTGTCCATGCCTTCTGGTGACTTTATGGTCCAAAAGCAAACCAAAAAAATAAAAATGTGACCCCTTCTAGGATGCTTTTTGTTACTTGCAGCTACACTATAAGGTGTGCACATACAGAGCAGTTTATGGCAGCTGGGAGGATTTTCATGGCTAAGGATGATATGTGGTGATCCCAGCTGAACTGAAAGGCAATGGGTCTTGCACACAAATCACTTATATGCCCTCTTTTCTTCCCAGAATCAAAATGCATAAGTTCACTCAAGCAGGATTTTAATTTCCCAGAATTATCTTCATGTGTGCATCTAGTATAGCTAAATCCTTAGACTTTGCTGCTTTTCTGGCTGAGCAGGTGGTTCAAGGGTTTTGACACAGCCATTCTCAGTTTGGGATTTAATGACTTACAGCATGGAGCTGAAGCAAAATGCCACACTGCGTAGCTGATTTCAGCTCAGCTCTGACAGTTTGCACAAGCCAAGGATCCATCCCCAAAGAAGGTGGTTGCTAAATTCATATTTTTCTAAGAGCAGTCACAAAGTATTTATAAGTTCTCCAAGAGTCTCAAAGCAAATGTGAGGGAGCCTCTCTTTTCCTGGACCTCCACCCCATGCCAGGAAAAGCATCTTTGCCTTAGCTTGCAAAAAGATCAAAGAAAAAAAAAATCACTGCTTCCAGTAAGTGGGAAGGTTGACTATCCCATACTGTTGTGGGGTGGAAGGGAGGAGCTTGGCAGTTAAAAGACTATCAGAGATACAAAATCACACCACTTTTTTTTTTTTTTTTAACTTCATCATAGTTTAAATATATGTATAGCTCACAATGCATGTATTTTAAACATAGTTTGAATGGAGCAATAGCAAGATTAGTGCTCTGACAAGTTCAAGTTGTTACCAGTTGGGTATGGCAGTGAAGTTAGAAACTTAATTTCTAAAAAAAATGTAAAACTTGTGTACATTAGCACGTGCCTATTTCCACTGGCCTTTCCTAAGGCTCCTATGTGGATGACTGGTGACTGGAGTAGGAACCCCTATGGAGGTGGATGTTTATTTTTTGTCTTTTTTCCAGAGCTGCTTTAGCTGGTTTTTCTAAGAGTCAGGTTTGAACTCTACATTTAAGCAAGTAAGTTATCAATGGAAAATAGGATTGTCTTGGAAATTTTTCCCGTAGTCATGAAAAAGTGGGTTCTCCTGGATTTTCTGTTCCTACATCCCATGTTTCTCAAAGCACAGCTGCCTCCCAGTTTCTTCAAGTGCCTGATCAATTTGGCATTCACCAACCAAAATCAGAAAAGTATAATGAGAAGTAAAACCAATTCCTCACAGGGGAAATGGAGGGGCAGGCACTGATCTATTCTCTGGTGACAAGGGAATGACATGTCAAGGGAGGTTTAGGTTGCATATAAGGAAAAGGTTCTTCACCCAGAGGGTGGTTGGACACTGGAACAGGCACCCCAGGAAACTGGTCACAAGAGTTCAAGAAATATTTGGACAACATTCTCAGGCACATGGTGTGAGCCTTGGGGTGTGCCGTGCTGGGCCAGGAGCTAGACTTTGGTGACCCTCATCGGTCCTTTCCAACTTAGGTTGCTCTGTTATTCTATGATTCTATGTGAAATCTTAAAAACACCTTCCTGCCCACCACTCCCTCCTGCAAGACAAAGAGGAAGTTTCTGGCAGCTTCTCAGAGAAGCCATCCCTGTACCCCCTCTGCTTTGGGAACTGTGCCATGCCAACCCAGTGCAGCCTCACACCCAGAATTCCTGTAAACATTTACCCTTCAGCAACAGCCCGCAGGCTGCCACTGTGTATTTGCATTATTCTACAAATACTTTTTGTTGTGAATAATGTAAAAATCATTGCCTATTGTGCTTCAGCTTCCTTAGCACCTTCTGAAAATAGAACATACACTGAAGTAGTGCAACATTGTGCTTCAAATCTGGGGTTTGTTTGGATTTTAGGTTGAGACTTTTTTTTTTTTTGTTTTGATGTTTTGTTGGGGTTTTCTTCCCCTGCTATTTTTCATCCTGTTTGAACGATCTGGTGGTGAAGCAACTGTCACTTTATAGCAATCTTTTTCACTGACATTGCTGCTCTTAGGCACTTGAAATGAAATGTCCTTTTCTCAGCAGCAGGCTGGGCTGTGGTTACTGGCTGATGTACAGGAATTGTTCCACCTGCCTGTGAGAGGCAGCTCTTTCTTGCCATGACAGACCCACTTCCTAGGAGCTTGTGACTCTAAGGTGATAAAATAAAAATATTGCATCAACCTGAAAGTGCAGGGCAACTCCAAATGGGCTGAGTGTAACAGAGTTCAAACTGAGATGTATTTTTCCCTGTGTGCATTGTATCAGTTTATATTATAGAGGCTTCAGCAAATTTTTGCTTTTATGGTAGGGCATGAATTTACTGAAAAGAACACGAAGGAGAAAAAACATTTTAAGGAAGAGTCCTGGGAACTAAGAAATTCATGTATTAATATTAGAGTAATATACATCCATATGCAAATCACTGGTTCTGGATATCTCAAGGTATTATGATGATTTACCTCCCACCTTCCCACCCAAGTAATACAAGAGGGGAAAAACCAGGTAACATTGTAATTTTTTCTGAAGAATCCTTGGAAAATAGATTTTGTTTGCTAAACTAAAATCAGCTTTCTAACAAGGACAAAACAGTTAATGATTGAAAAGATAGTTTCTTTTAAAAAACATAATGAAAATCAATTTCCCAATGAGAGGTGTTTCAAGAAAAAAAAGTCTGATTTTCTACTATAGCAATTACTACTGAAAACTGAAAACAAACCAGGGACTGATCAGTATATTAGTGAAAGGTGTATATGGGATTCATTTTCAGAAGGAAAACCAAAGTAAGAGATACGACCGCTTCACACAGAAATAAATCCTTAAAAAAAAATGAAAGAGCCAGTACCAACAGAGTTATCTCTGAACACATAAAGTAAAAGAAATGTGGCACCTCTGGCATATCTCATAAAGAATAAATCTCCATGGACATTTTATAAATATAGGTATATTCAGAATCACATCAGAGAAAGTATTACTCTCGATTGTATTAATGAACTTTGCCAACAACCCACACACTAAAACATGTTTGCATTAAGTGTTCCTTGAATTTTTCAAGTAAGAAACGAATCAGTACAATCAGGCTGTTGATACGTATTTCATGCAGGAACATAAGACACAAATTAGTTAATAAATTATTCACCAGCTTTGCTCTGAAGTGTATTGGGAGCTGGCAAGATGTCCATGGCTCAGGGTTGTGCTAAATGACTGCACATAAAACAGAGAGGCACTGTCAGGTAGCATACACAGAGATTACTGGCAGGTCTTGACTTAGGCAACATCCTCGTTAATGATACTAAAGCATAAGCAAACAGAAACATAATGAAATCTGTTGGAGCTGCATGCCAGTGTCAAAGAAAGTGGAATACTACAGAAGAACTGAAATGCCTGGGTGTCAAATAAAAGCCCACTACATCAAATGAATAAAAATATTCCATTCATACTTGAGAAGAACCACAGGCATGTCTCAGATTAGTTTTCCATCCATCACCAGGCACTGGTAGCCAGACAATCAGAGTAGCTCCACAAAAGTCAGTGGAAACAGCAGTGAAGATTTAAGGACGCATGGACCTGTTTTGCCCAGCTGATGAGCTGCTTCCTAGGGAGAGTGGCAGGGAGAGCAAAAGGTGACTTTTGGTGCTGCATGGTGAGGTGCATTGTTCGTGTTACAGAGAGACAGCAGCTCTTCTGACATAATCTACAGCACCCCATTGATTATACTAGCAATAATTTTTTTAATCTGTCAAATTGTTACTCTAAATTTTTAGAGGTGAGGGGGTGAATAATACCAAAGGTAATTTCATAAATCGATAAACTTGAAAATATGTGTCTTAAGGTGATAAATAAGTAAATGATCCAAGGAACCTTATTTGCTCTGGATACCTCACAACCTGTACTGAGAAAAACGTTGTTGCTGAGGCCTCAAAGTGCTATTTTGCCTGCTGTTTTCATTAGAAGCCATTCATGTTTTATTTAGATAGCTTCAATCAATGTGTATCTCTGTTTTATTTTTCAGTTAAACCCTGCCAGTGCAATCAACCTTGTCTGCAAATTATTCTACATTGTCTGTAAGTAAATGCCTTCCAGTACTGTAAACCTTGTGTAGTTAATTGTTCTTAGAGAATAGGGGAATATTTCTTGATAGCAGGGCAATCATTTATGTGACAAAGTGTTGTGTTTATTTTGAGTACAAAATTCATATCACACTCTTGGTTTTGCTATTTTTACCTTTTGGTGTCTTACATGTCCTAATAGGGCTAGCATAGAGGGAAAAACACCTGCTCCGATTCTTTACAAGTAGATTGGGGACAAATGGAAATGATGGATCAATTTAGCTGGAAAAACTTGCTCCAGTAAGGGGAGGTGCCTGCATATGTTAGTAGTTGAAGACAGAATGCAAGTTGTAGGAGTTCATGGCTGTTCTTGAGGAGGATGGAGCTCACTGATGGAGTCCCTAAAAACTGTGTGTTAGGAGCTGTGCTGTTCCCCATGTTTATAAAAAGTCTAAAAAAGGGCCAATTGTTAAAATTAAAAGATCCCAATAAAATGAAATAGCTGGTCAAGCTAATGAAAACAAGGGCTGACCAAAGATTTACCAGGTTATTTTTGAAGGTGGAGAATCTAGGTAATAAAATGACAGGTGCAACCCATTGGAAATAGATTTAAGGTGATGCACCTTGGAAAAAGCAATCCAAGACTCAAGTGAACAATGTGAGCTCTAAGCTGGCTGTAACAAGACCATGAAAACACCAGCTTAATTCTGGAAAATGCTGAGTAAAATCATAGGAGATTTTACAGGAGCAGATAGAGAACAGAAAATACTGTTAAACTCCAGTACAACCACAAAGTTCATCCCCATTTTGAACACTCTGGCTCCTTCACCTGCAAACAAAATATGATGAAAATTCAGAGGAGAATGACAAAGGTGATGAAAGCTTCCCCTTGATAAATGAGCAAGTGGTTTAGGACTCTTGTTATGGACAGACATGACTTGAGAGGAGATGGTAGATTTGGGACTCAGAGTCACAGTGCTGGATGGAGCCAGACACAGAAGAAGCCAGACCACCATGGGGTGGTGGTCTGCAGCTTCACCTGGCTTTACTGGGGCTGTTTTTATGGTGTTCAACATCTAAATAGCCTCAAGGGAGAAACATCATCAGACTGTGCAGCAGAAATCCAGAAAGCATAACTAACTGTGAGAAAAACCCAAAACTCTCCACATGTTGAGAAAGTTCTTGAAATTTAAATGGGTGAGAGAGTACTTGAGGAAAAATACCAAAAGTGTTTGTGCTGCTGTTGCAATGTGTGCTTAGGGGGACAGCTGGAGCACGTGTGTGGTGGCAGGGTGTGTGTGTAAGCTGTTTATATCCTGAACATGAACCATATGCTGCTTTTAAATCTTCACCAACTAAGCAGCCGTGTCTCCCTGATCAGACCTTATCTCTAAAATGATGACCGACTTCTGGGACTTTCTTCCGTGCTTGCTTCCTGCTTCTGTGAACCTGAACATGGCTCCTGGGAAGGATTGACAACTTCAGCAACTGCAAAAAATAAGACATGATAATCGTTGTCAGAGAAGGACTGGAAAGACAATCTGAGAGCTTAATTACGGCTGCAAAGGAATGGGCTCTTTGTAAGGGTGATGATAAAATGAAGATAGAGGGAAGGCAGTACAGAGCATGAGAACTGCAGTCAGCTTTTGGAGACTATTAGCAGTTCAGTTTATGATCATAACAATACAGCTGGAGATTCTATAAAAGGTGCAACTAAAAGGCTGTCAAATTGTGCACCAGGCATTCTGCAAGAGCTACAAAATACAAGTGGCTTCATCACAATAAGAGAATAATAGGGGATTTGTGGCAATCTTAGTCCAAGTAAGAAATACTGATGCATAAAAATTCCCTTGAGACTTTTTTTTTGGCTGCTACTAGCCATAAGGCATATGCTAGGAGATCCAGCGTGGTGGGCTTAGAAAGGAAGGAAGGAGACTGTATCATCATGGACACTGCTTGTCCACTTCTTGAAAATACCAGACTGAGAATGCAGCATAATACAAACACACATGACTAGCAATGACACAGAAACCATAATTACAATTACTTAAGAAATTGTTGGGAAAACCAATATAAATATAATAGAAATAAATAGATAAAAATAAATATAAACCAATACTGTGCACACTACAAACATAAACAATGCACCTTCCCAAAACCATTTGGTTTTACAAAACACAATAATAGCATCCAAAGCTCACTAATAGCTGGATTTGAATTGGATCCCCTGAAAACCTGGATGGTATGACAGAAAAAAAAAGACAACAGCAGCACTAACAGTGCCCTCTAGATATTGCTAACACATCTATAGAAATATATGCTCCTGATTAGCATTTCTATACTACAGACAAAAACCTGGCTGGTTTTGATGAACATTGAGGTGTTGGTGTCTGCCACACCATGAGCTCCAGCTTGATGAAGTGGGTGATCTCTCCTTTCCCAATATTCTTTGTACAGGAAAACTGTGCATGAAGGTCAGCTGGGTAAAGACACGGCCTGAAGAGGTGAAACACAGGTTTCTGCCTTGGCCATTCCCTTCAGCTTTTATGTGTAGGATCAGCTTTGCAGCCTGAATGGACTATTCTGCTTCAGCCTCTGTTTAGCCCAGGGGCTGGGATACACAGCCAAAGAGGAAAATGTGGATCCCCACTGGAAGGGCTGTATCTTACTGCCTTTCCTGAATAAAACAACAGCTTTATTTCTTTAGGGATGGTACTTCCCTTTCAACACACGTGTTAAAGTAAATATGCTTGTCTTCAAAAGTGTAAAAGACAGCCAGGAATTTGTGAGAGGGGGATGCTCAAGGTCAGCAAAAGAAAAGCCATCAGTCTGCAGGTGTTTGGTCACAGAGCCAAGCAACAGAATCTCCACCTGTATGTCAGTCCTTGGAGGGACACCAAGGAGCATGCAACCCCACTGTCTTGAACCCTCCAAGCTAGAGGACAGCCACATTAAAGTAAAAAAGATAACACCTCAACTAGCTGATTGATAAGGTCAGCAGTCCTAGCAGGAATCCTTAGTCCAATACCTGAAATACAGAAAAACATGAGTGTGGACAGCTAATATTTAACAAAGCCAACAAGGCAATGAGTGAAACTAATTAAAAGTAAATAAAACTATATAAATAAAAGAAAAAAATAGGGTGAACCAAAACAAAAGCAAACAATGAAACCTACAAAATAAAATAAAGAAAAATCCAACCAAAAAAAATCCACCATAAATAAAAACAAAACAACAAAAAATGTTGTTAAAATATGACATCACAGTGCTGTCCTATTTTAACTTGAAAGAGAGCAATGTGGGGCCAGTGACGTTACACTGCCCTCAGACTGACCATGAATTTCACAGGGAGAGATGACTCCTCCCTCCTTTGCACACAAAAGCTTGCAATCTTCAACATGTAAGTACATGTAAACTACAAGGAGTTTTATGGGCCCTGTTAAAAAAGGCTGTTCTATGTCAGTGCTCCAAAAAGCAGAAGGTAGGTAACTTATAACCTAGATTTAAATTTATGATAGGCATCCTGGATTGACCACCACGAAGCAGGAATTTTGCTGTTTGCATTATATTTGATGATGTTCTCCACTGCCACATCCAGGCCATCTAGTGCCCAGAAAATGTCACAAACAAGCATGTGGCACCAGGTAAGCAACACTGCGAGAAACAGTTGTACTGCAGTTCCCTCCTTGCACAGATCATTTGAACAAGCTAAAACTGAGTAAGATGCACCTAAGGAAAAGGGTGTACTGGATAACACAGGTAACCGGGAGCTCTCATATTCTAATAATGATATTTA
The DNA here is from genome assembly GCF_028551555.1 of Melozone crissalis. Lineage (NCBI taxonomy): Eukaryota > Metazoa > Chordata > Aves > Passeriformes > Passerellidae > Melozone > Melozone crissalis. Next base: position 49,618,954 of record NW_026535784.1, on the reverse strand, counting down.
GGGGTTTAGCTGTGTTCTGTGAAAGAGCCTGGTGATCCAGGACACATCAATTTGCCAGTCAATTTACAGGGGCCTGGCATTGGATACAGATCTCCAAAATATATTGAGGGTCACATCTGAAAAGCAATTCCAATGCTTGAGCCTTATTCCCTACCTACTGCTCTAAGCATCTCTTCAGCATAATGTTATTCATATTTTCCAAATCACTATGCTGCTCTCATCTTGGCTCACTGAGAAGCTGTTGTGTGTACTAATTGGTGTGGTATGTCCTATACATTAGGGTGTCTAGCTTAATTTGGAAATCTTCTTAAAATTCATACTTGAATTATTGATTGTACGGCTTGGACAATGAAATGAGATGGGGTGGATTTTAGAGTTATGAATAATAAACTCCTGCTCAGCCAAAGCTACCAAGTGATGAATTCAAGCTTTAAGAGATTGCCTGCTCCACATTTTATACATGCTAGTGCCACGCTACCTATAGACCTCACCATATGTTTGTTATTCTTCTTTGTAGCCATGCAAAAGTAGGGATTATTGTGTAATGGATTTTAGAACACAATTCCTGTTGGTCTCTGCTGAGATTATGCACCTGAAAACCTCTTTTGAAATCTGCTCCAGATATTGATTGCTGTCTGATTTCCATTTGGCTGAATAGGTGAGGTCCCTGACCCCCTTTTCTTGTGTGCTGGTTGGTAACATTGATAGTCCATCCTGTTATCCTTCATGAAAGACATTAGGTACAACTTGCTTGCTCCTCTTTCCCTTTCAGCATTTGTCTCAGTAAGACCTTTCTTCTAAAGCCCTAATGAGCACATAAAACTAACTGGGTACATCTCTAGCCATGCTTAGGAACATTCAAGACTACCTGCCACTGTCACCCTTTTTGCACTGTTATGGTATCAGTACCTTGGTAATGGGCTACTCAGCATTTCACACATCCCTCAGGGGGGAGTCCTATGGCCCTTTCTGCATTTCAGTCATCTCTTCCTGTTGGGTGCCTCTGCTGGTACACTTTGGTGTTTTGTTTGCTTTATCTTCAGCTGCCAGGCACTGTGCTAACTATCTGAGGATCAGATTGCCCATTTGTCTTGGATCATTTTCCTGTGACTCAATCAGAGGAAGCATTAAAAGATTTATGAAATGAATGTGTGAAACAAGGACGTGCCAATCAACTGTACAGTAGGGGGTAAAAAAAGCCATTATTTCAGTGACTGCTGCTATGCGTTAAAAGAAAACTGAACTTAATAAAAAATCATTCTACTGATTTCTGAAACGGAGTCCAGGAGGCAAAAAGGTCATGTAGAAGACCAAAAAGATCAATTGCATGTGTCTGCACAACCACCCATTTCTTAAAGCTCTGATTTTCGGTATAATCCCTTTGTCTATGTTTTGACCCAATCTTATTTAATTTATGTTTTTTATTCATTAAATTGTATGCATGAGGTATCGGCTCAAGACTGAGCCTCATGCTCGTTTCACTGAAGGGATTTTCTGTTGTATTTGATACAAACCACTCTACCTAGTTTTATTATTTGAAATCTTCAAAATCTATCTTTGCATTATTGATTTCTTTCTTTTTGAAACCTGATTTACCCTCAGCAATAGCATTTAGTCTTAAAAATAATTAGGATCACTTTACCACTGCAGCATAACCTCAAGTAAGAAAGTTAATTTCCTGTTCAGTTTAGAATTTTTCCATTAATACCATGAATACTAAATTTATACTATGGCAGTCAAAGTCCTCTGAGAGTACCTTTAAAACACCAATTTCTCAGCTGTGATAATTTCCTACTTTTGGTTCCCAAATGGCTCTAAATCCTCCCACAGAGTTGCAAAAAGAGTGGTATTTTCCCTTGTGTTTTTTTCCTCTCTTCTCCTGCTTGACAGGAGATAGGTATGATAAGTGTTTACAGATGATATCAGCATTACAGGATAGACAGTTAATAGTATCTGCAAAATAGTTAATAGTACTGCAAAAGCACTGTGCCCAGCAGTCCTCAGGGCCAGCACAACATTTCTCCCAATAGCTCAAACTTCTCTCCAGCCCAGCAAGCAATGTGAACTGGCACCTTACCCTCTGGACATCAGTACAGTTCATCCTTCATGGTAACCCTGTGTTAGTGGTGGATTTGCCACTCGTCCTCATGGCTGGGACAGGTTGGTTTCTTGCAGTGCCTCAAGGCTCCATGATCCTGGCTGGTGCAGTTATGCTAAGCTGCAGCATGCAATGAACGTTTTCAAGTGCCCTATAGATCATTTAAGGTCAGTCCATTGGTTTCCTAAGGCGTATGGGCACCAATATCTGTGTGTTGTTGGGTTGTTTGTTTCAATGAACATCTGATTTTCCTCAAGATTACCACAAGAGTAAATCAACAAGCAGCCCAGAAATTACTGTCCACCTTTTTGGTCCTAAAAATCATTCTGTTTCTTCTCCTTCTCAACCAAGCCATTGCTTTTGCTATTTATTGGGGTTTTTCCTGGTTTCCCTGAACTTTTGTGACTTTCACCCGCAGCTGCAAGCAACAAACCCCTTTGCTTCCAAATTTGCTGTCAGTTCCAGGGAAACCTCTCTGATGGCACAGCTTATTTACTCTGCTATTTCTGCTTCCTGTTGTTTCAGCAATAACTGTGTGGAAGAGCATTTAATTGCTCTTCCCATTTAGCCTGGCTGAAGCATGCTCAGCACACCCATCTGCTTCAACATGACTTCTGCATCAAAGTCTCTCCCCCGCTCTACAACAGCCAGTTACATCTTACAGCCTAATTTATCCACACACAAAAAGAGTCTTTATTTGAAAATAGAATCAGAGCTAGCTCTGAGAATTCATGGGTTCAAATTAACGGGGAAAAAAAGCAACTGAAGTTCTTTAAAGTGAAATTCTAGTGACAATTTTTATTTTCTCCCACATTACAAATGTACTAGAACAACAGAGATAGGTCATGCTTTCCAAACAATTGAAATAACTTGGAATTGCAGAGGAAGTCTATATTGTTAGGTTTCAATTAAGTTAAATTATTAATGATTTTTGTGTCTAATTGCCTTATTACCTTGACTACAGACAGATTCAAGTCAACAGTTCAGACAGCCTTTATCCATGGCCATTTTGAAATCCATGTCTAAGCCACCAGTCACCACCAGTGTTCCACAGTGGGTTTGCACAGCCCTCCCAGTTGGACTAAATACTGCACTTTTCAGGGCAACACCCTATCTATGCCAGGAAGTCTTTCCATGTCCCTACTGCCTCCGCTTCAGGAAACACTGAAACAGTACTGACACCCACCAAAAGAGTAGGAATACAAAAAAGAAAATCAGGCATATTTCTGTTTGTCATCGTTTACCTCAGCCATCAACAAAGGCCCATGCAAAAGCTCACTCACTCCCCCACCAGTAAGACTGGTGAGAGAATTGGAACAGCAAAAGCTAGAAAACCCGTGGGTTGAGATAAAGACAGTTTAATAGGGAAAGCAAAAGCAGTACACTCAGGCAAAGCAAAACAAGGAATTAATTCAGTGTTTCCCATGGGTAGCAATGTGTTCAGCCATCTCCAAGTGAGCAGGGTCCCCCAGTACACCTGACTTGGGAAGAAAAACACCATCACTCCAAATGTCCCCCCTTCCCCCTTCTTCTCCCCACTTTATACATTGAGCATGATGCCACATGGGCTGGAATATCACTTTGGTCAGGTTGGGTCATCTGGCCTGGCTGTGTCTCCTCCCAACCCCCTGTGCATCCCCAGCTCCCTGCCAACGTGGCAGTACAAAACAATAGAAGAGGCCTTGGCTCTGTGCAAGCCCTGCTCAGCAATAACAGAAACATCTTTAGATTATCATCGCTGTGTTCAGCACAAATCCAAAACACAGCCCAATAATAGCCTCTGTGCACCAAATTAACTCTACCCCAGCTGAAACCAGCACACTGATATTGAGAGACTGAGAACCCATCTTCTGCTGCACAAGGCATTGGACATGAACAGGCTGCAAGGAAATATGTTAGCTCAAAGTTAGGAACTGGACATCCCTTGGCACCTCCTCTCCTTTAGGCTTTTCTGTTGGTGCCATGCTACTGCAAATCTGCTATGGGCGACCAGTATGCTATGGCTTAAACAATCCCTTAAATGCAAAGCATTTTCTTGACAGTCCATGTTTTCAAAATTAAATCATTATCAGTTGCATTTTCTATGTAATATGGGAGGGGGTCTTCTATTATTTTTTGAGGTTATTCTTGCACCTAGAAAAATCAAGGTACATGTTACGAGGAAGAGACTAAAAAAGTCAGACTAAATGTGAGCCTTGTCGCTGATTTCTGCTTTTGAATCGCTCCTTATTTTGGAATTTTGCTTGAGTCCAGTGCAATCAATCCTGATGAATTTCATGCCTTAAAATGAGTGTGGGAAAATTCAGCATGCAAAAACATGAGGTGCTTCCCTTGCAGGGAGGGATCTAACAGTACTTTCCTAAACCAGGACCACAGAGGAGATGATGATGGGGGAGAAGAAAACACAGAATGTGGACCCTGTCGAGATCTAATTCAGTGTTCCCATCCATCCATCCATCCATCTATCTGTCTGTCTGTCTATCTATCTATCTATCTATCCATCCATCCATCCATCCATCCATCTGCTTGAATTGTTGTGATTTTATGATGAAAATGTGGGTTTATCAGAGATAAGCTAAGTTTTGCTGGATCTATAGCAGAAGTCAGTGATGTTTATTTGTATCACTCCACAGCATTTGTTTTTAAAAATTCATGTAGTTTTGTCATGACAACACTTCAGATTGAAAAAAAATGGTGAAAACCAACCATAATACTTGATCATGAAGTAAAGAAAACATTGTATGTTTTGTGTAGGACAACTGGTAACAGTGCTGAAAACAGAAATGTCTATCCATGAATTGGTCCAGATGACATGCATCTTTGAGAATAAGGTAATTCATTACAGAATGTAATGGCTCAGTGACAGTTGTTTATGGAAGTTAATGGAAATATGAGAGAAAGAAAGAAAGCAAATAGGACATATCTTCAGAAAAAGAAAGAAAAAAAGAAAATAATCAAAATCACAGTCAATTACAACTCCGTAAACCCACTTTTAAACCATCTCAAAATAATAATGAAATTATCATTAAAGCCCCACATCTACCTGGGGGATAATGGAATAATGAGCAAAAAAGGATGCAGACACCACGGTGCCAGGTTGGTATGTGTGACAAATCCTCCTGAAGTAAATTGATTGGGAACTCAAAATACTGAGTGAACAGATTCAAACAAGACAACTTGAAACAGAGTTTGGTTTTTTTTGGTGTTTTTTTTTTTTTTTTGAAGAAAGTGTTCTGGAAAGCTCTCTAAGGTTGCAATTTGGTTCTGTTACAGGTTTCCCAATGTAAAACACCGCACTGAATTTCAAGGCCTGAAGGCTGTCTGCCTATGCAAGTAAAAAATATCTGAATGCTGGGGTGATGGATATGGAAAAGAATAGGAGTAGATTATAGAGTCTTACAAAATGATAGAGCAGCACAACAAATCAATGCGCTCTGGGGTTGCTGGTGAAGGTAAGTTATATCCTCAGACTGCACAGAATAACTGCTCTTTATGTAATCACACCTGGGATATGTCATTAAATTGCAATACCTCATTACCCGTCCTCAAAAAACACGGAAGAGTTTCAGGGAATTCAGATCTGAAAAAGAAAAATGATCAGACTCTTGGAAAGAGTGATACACAAGCAGAGATTAAGTAGCTTAAATATATAGCTTATCTAATCAATAATTAAGCAGGGGAAGGATAATGGCTTAAAAATATGTAAGAGAAAGATAATTATTTTGCATGATGCATGGTCCCAATTCAGCACAGTGCTAAAACATGTGCAGATCCATCAGCCCTGCAAAACACCAATGTCCAGGATTTCAGTGGAGCTTCAGCACATACCTAAATTTAAGCATGCATTGAAGTACTGTGATTAATTTGGGCCATAACCACAAGTAATAGTATGAAATTAAGAAATGCAAAAATGTAGGCTGAACAGCAGGAAAATCTTCCAAATGGTGAGATATATGAGACTGGGGAGTAATCACTCAAGGGAATTGGTGGAAACCTTATCCCTGGACACATTTCAAGTTTTGCTGGACAAAGTACTGGGAAAATATCCTTTGGGGAATAATCTTGCTGTTGCCTCTGGAGACAACTGCACAACCTACTGCAACTATTCTGTGCCTAAGTTTTTCTGGGCTGACTCACAGCATTAAGTCTGAGACATGATTTTAAAAAGCACCAACAGCGCAACAGGCTGGTGGCATTTTGAAGCTCTTCCTTGCCTCCCCCCACAATTTACTGGGTTTTTTCCATCTTCATTATATGGAATGCTATGAGAGGGAAAAAAAAACCCACACCACCACACTTTAGCTTAGTGGCTTTTTGTCTTTTTGTTACTCACTGGCTGAACATTGATTTCATTCTCATCTCTGCATTAAAACAGAGCTTAAAGATACAGAGAAAATATAATTTCAACTTGTAGGGCTTTGTTTCATTCCCAGAGCATGTATGGTGAATGGTGAATATCATCAGAGAGGTAATTGTGTCTTGAAGAATCTCATATCTCATATCTTTGAGCATCTCAGCAGAAGCAGTATTCAGGATTTGGGGGTTTTGCTAGTTTGATTTGGGTTTTTTTGGGGGGTGAGATTGTTTGGTTGGTCGGTGTTGTGGCGATTTTTGGTGGTTGTTCTGCTTGTTTGTTTCATTTTTTGTTTTTCCCTTCCGTGCAGACCCTGGAAGAAAGGCTGTTACAAAAAGGATTTTCCCAAAGATGAAGCAGTAGATTCTCCAAGGACTTTTTCCACTGGGAATAGTAATTTTGGTGAGTCAAATGCAAGGTCCAAAGAACAACGGCTTTTTAATTGCTTTGAAATCTACTTTTTCTTAAATCAAATTATTGTAGAAGATTGAGCATAATTCACTTGGACATGTGGATATTCTGCAGCCATGTAGCAAAAGGACAGGTGTTCTCTAACAAGACTTTGCAGAGATCTATTGGAAATGGTTGAGATAGATCTGTTAAAAATTGTAGATTTCCCTTCCCTGACCACAGTTGATATTCTTTGTTTATTTTTGCAGTGTCAGTGAACGGGCCTTGATTTTATTATTGGGAAAACAGCACTTATGTTTATTGGTACTAATTTTCCACTGCACATCAATGCATCCAGAATAGCAGTTCTTAACCTTAAATACACATTTCTGTGCCTGCCTAACTAGCAATTCAGCTAGGAACATGTGTGAGCATCTTCCTGACTCATGGTCTGAGTTAACAAACAAGGTTACTTAATTCCCTTATCCCATTTAAAAGAATGGCCTTGCAAGGTCTCCATCATCAAGGATACTTAAGAGCTTGTCAAGGAAAAAGCTGAACAGGATAATTAACTGAGTGGATCTTCCATTGGGTTGCACCAGGAGGCCTCATTTGGGCCCTTCCAGCTGTCTTGGCTAGAGTGAAATCTGGGAGTGCAGCAGCAGCTCCTCAGGTAGGTCTGGTAACTGGGATAAAGCGTGGTGTGTTGCACTCAGGCAATTAGAAAACTATGATTTTCTGAAATCTACTTTTTTGTTTGTTTTGTTGTTAAAAGAGCTTCATTTGTTTAGGTCCTTCCCTCACCAACCAAAACGAAACAAACAATTTGGTTGGTGAGGGAAGTTTTTAGCATGTTTCAGTCAAGCACCATTATTTCCAGAGATCCCATGTAAGCATGTAAGATTACAAATGTTAACACAAACACAGGCTTCTTATCCTCTTTTGTGGAGGTTCCTGACTTTTAGGAGACAAGGGGATTTGTGTTTCCCACCTGCTGAGGGTGCCAGGGCAAGGACAGAATGTGTCTTGCCGCCCCAGCTGATGCCAGGCTGTCCTGAGCCCCATCCCTGTGCTGGGCAGCAGGGAGACCATCCTTGAGCAGCAGGTAGGATCTGATGGGCTGCTTGGATGGGGACAACAGGCTGAGAGGCCAATGGTGCGCTGGGGAATCTAGCGGGGAATGGGTCTGAGCTGGAAACACAAGCTGCCATTGGCTTTCTGGGAGGGCAGCAGCGGGCAGAGCACCCAATCGCGGCTGAGGGAACCGCACAGGCGATGAATCGGTGCCGCAAAGGCAGGCTGCAATTGGCCGCTCGGATGGGCACAAAATTCCAAGCGGCCAATCGGGACGTGGGAGATCCAGTGTGCAGCGAGGTCCGTGCCCAGTGTTGAGGCTGCCATTGGCTACCTGGCAGGGGAGCCAGGGGCAGAGCGTCCAACCGGGCGGTGCGGGATCCTTCGGGAGGGGCTGCGGGACAGGTAGTGCGGGCCGGGGGCTGGCACCGCAGCGGGTGCGGGCAGTGCGGGGCAGTGCGGGCGCGGCGGTGCGGTGCGGTGCGGTGCCGGCCGGCTGCTAGGTGGAGCCCGCGTCCGCGCAACCCAGATCCGGGCCCTCGGCGCTCCCCCGCCCCTCGGCTCGCCGCCCGCCCGGCTCCGTGCGGCCGCCGCCGGGCAGGGCAGCAGCGCCGCGCCGCCCGCCGCCGCCTCCTCCCCGGGCCCCGTTGCCCGCTCCCGGCCCGGCCCTGCGGGGGACGCGGATGCCGCGGGTCCCGCCGGCCCGGAGCGCGCTGCCCGTGTGCGGAGCGTGTGCGCTGTGCCGAGCCGAGCCGTGCCGAGCCGGCGGGGCGGCCATGCGGCCCCCCCGCGCCCGCTGAGCACCGCGCGGGGCGCGCCCGCCCAGCCGCCCCCTCCGCGCCCGCGGAGCCGCCCCCTCCGCCCGCCCGCCCGCGCCGAGCCGCGCCGCGCCGGGGCTGCCGGTCTCCGCAGCGGGAGGAGGAGGAGGAGGAAGAGGAGGAAGGATCCAGGGTGTCTGCGGAGCGCGGGGGGCTGAGGACCACCCGCCTCCCTCTGCGCGGGCGCCTTTGTGTCCCCCAGCCCCGGCGGAGCGAGGGGCCGCGGGCAGGGGAGCGGATGCGAAGAGCGGCTGGTGCTGGAGGGGAGAGAGAGAGAGAGAGAGAAAGGGGGATGGTGGAAGATTTCTCTCCTTTTTTATTTTTTTTTTTTTTGGTGGTCTCTTCGGCAGCGGCTGTTCTTCCTCAGCAGCAGCAGCAGCGGCGGCGGCAGCAGCAGCAGCACAGGCAATGACTCTGCCGCATCCGAATCGCCTGGCCGGTGGCGCCGGCTCCGGAGACATCACCTTGCTCTGAAGTTGCCCACCTGGAGGAGGTAAATCGGAGCGGGGCTTTCGTCCAGAGGGGTCGGCGACGGCGGGGAAGAGGAGGGAGTGATTGCCTCCCCCATCCTCACACACTCATCCTCCGGGAGGAAGCTTGTGTAGCAGAAGAACACGGCAAAAAAGGAAAGACTTTTACTTCTTTTTATTTTTTTTTATTTTTTTTTTAAATTTTCCTTGCTTGAGGGGGACGTCCGTGCTTCTCGTCCGGCCCCCTTTTCCTCCTGGCTGGGGGCTTTGGTACTGTGGCCAGGTCTGCTTCCTACTCCCACCTCTGGTTTTAATGGCTGGATTGTGGCAGCAGCTCCCTGCTGCAGGTTGTTGAGGATCTGATGGGGACTCGCATCTCAGGAGCCGGAGGTGACTAAAGGTAACTAAGGAGCGGATGGATGGATGCTCGGCAGCCCTTGCCTGGCCCTCAGTTGCTCCCTTGCCCGCTTGCGCTGGGCTGAAGGGTGCCGGCCGCCCTGGGCGCACGCTTGGACGCTTGGATTGAATTATGCTCTAATAAGGGTAGTGTGTCTTCAGGGGGGCTGGATCCTCCAGGTAACGGGGGAGCATCTCTGGGTCTGCATGCTGGGCGACAGTGGAGACGAGGGGTGTGCATCTTGTTTGGAAATGCCTTGTAGGCTCCCGGTTTGGCTGTGGGCAGCTAGGGTGGCAAAGACTGTGAGGAGATGGAGGGGACCGGGTAGGTTTTCTTCTTGCTCTCTCTTGGTCTTTTTCTATGAAAGGCACCACGTTGGACCGGGGGGTTTGCTGGTGTTACACTGAGGAATTCGTGAGTTTCATTATGTTCCCTCAATCTCCCCCCTTCTCCCCCCCTCCCCGTCTTCATGCCCGCTCCTCCGTGGATCTGCGTTGCTGTTTAATCGCTGAAGGCTTCCTCGAGAAGCGATTGCTTTCTTGGATATCGGGGGGCATGAGTAGGGGGGATGCTGCCGAATTGGGGGTGCGTGTCGGGGGCTGCCTGTGCTGGATGTGAGGGGCTGGGCAGAGGTGTGAATCCAGCAGCCCCCAGGGTTACAGGTAGACGCGGGGAGCGAGCTTCGCCTTGCCGTGCAGCCGGGGAGCGGAGCGTTCGGTGTAGGTAGGGATGTGCGGAGCTCCCACCTCCTGCCCGTGAGGCTGCCTTTGCTGCCTCTAATCAGTGTAGGGCTGGCGTTTGTTTTGAGCAAGGGCCGGTATGTATAGCTGGAATTGCATTTTTAATGCCGCTTTCCTTTTAACCCTTTGCTTTATTTGCTCCCTTAATTATTTATTTGTGTTCCCCTTGCAATCATTTGACCGCGTAACTTGGAGGTACCGGCTGTAAGGCTGATGGCGGGGAGGAACCATCAGCCGGAGAGCAGCCCTGTTTCCCAGTTTAAGGAGCCTACCTCCAGCTGGTGCCCCTTAGTGCTAATGAAGATGTAGCTACACTACCCCAGAGATGTGCCCTGGGTATTTGGGGGATTGTCTTCCAGGACTGAGTTTGATCAGTAGACTTGCACCCGGAGTTGTCCAGGGAAGTAACGCTGACCTCCAATACATTTAGTTGGGCTTTCTTCCTTACCCTTTCCCCTGCAGACAGGCAGATGTGTGGTTTTGCTTGAGGGGTGGCGAGGTAGGAAAGGAGCCTCTCTTTCTCTCCCTTTCCTGATAGGCATGAGATTCTTCTCTGCGGTAGTTAAAACAACTCGTATTTTGGCCAACAGCAGTGTATTGTTTCTGCTTGTCAACTGTGGAGTTCATTATCGTTTTAACCAAAACAGCCCATGTCTATTGTATTTACTTTCCTGTTTAGATCACTCCTTAGGAGTTATTGCCATTTCCACTCTCACAGTTCTGGTTCCAGGCAGCCAGCTGCTTAGAGGGAGGCTGAGATGCGAGGGAAAAGGCGAAAATGCCATCTGTTTCTTGATATAAGGCAGAGAGGTAGTCTACCGGCTGCAGTTTCTCTCTGTATTACAGCACTTATTATTCCAGAGTGTAGGATCAGAATTGTCGAAGCTGACCAGAAAGAAATCTTCCCTGGAGTTGAAAAGAAATAAATTCCATTTTCATTGTGGAATGCTGCCTCTTAAGAGCGCAGCCAATGCTGCCTGCTTGGTATAGAGTAGTAGCATGTGCTTTGTAGAGCTCATTTATCATCATTTCCAGGGGTCTGCAATACGAACAGGCTTCTACTGTGCATTCATTAGGAAGAATTCTTCCATGGAGCTTTTCATGGGAGTAAACCAGGTGTTACAGGTTAAAATGGGCTGCTGTCAGAAAGTCTGCAGTTGTCACTTTAGATCTATGCCAATGTTGGGTGACAAAGTTCAGGTTAGGGCTCCATGGTAAAGCTGTATTTTTTTCCTAAAGATTAAAGTGCTCTGAGAGAACAGGAGTCAGACCCCCTTGTTGTGGTCGAGGCTGCTCTGGTTCCTGCTCTTTAAGAGTACTTTAAGAGTACTTTTTCCTTATTTAGGCTTGGTTTACTATAAAGTGACTGCTGTCTTGTTACCTGCTAGCAAAAAATAAAGTGGGTAGAAATCTCTGGTATGTTTATTTCCAAAAGGATTGAACTTTCTGTAAAGCTAGTGTTCACCTGTGAGTTCCAAATAATTTCTGTCATTGAATAAGTATGCATTTTCCCTTTTCTTGTTGGGGTGGTATGTTTAGTTTTGCATTGAATTCAGAACAAGATAAATGACAGTGTAGATTGATGATAGTGAAAACATTGAGTGCTGCTTTGCAGGCAGTGAGATTTTAATGCTATTTATTAAGTTGAGGCTACCGAGTCCTCATGGAGATGTGTTTTTGTGACAAGAGTGGGAGCTGGTGTTTCAGTTTCTTGGTGCCCCCCGGAGATGAAGTAGTTTATGCGTTAGCCTGGGATATGTGAATTTGTCCCTGTGCCCTGCCGGATCCAGCCCTCCACCCCCTCCTTTGTTTGCTGTGCATCCCCCAGGTTGGGGTGCCATGGGGAGCACGTCCTTCCTCCCAGTTGGGGGTGATGTGGCAGAGGTGCTCAGCTTGCCTGTGCAAGCACTGATTGCAGTAAAGGCTTTTTTCCTCCTGAAACAGAAAGCAAATTGCCCAGTGCCTGCTGGTGGAAAGGTGAAGCTGGTGCTCTTTGCTGGGTGGGAGGGAAGTCAAGCAGGTTTGTAGGTGAAAATGCAGGCATGCACATCCAGCCAGCTGACTGATGAGCTGGATGTCTCAGCCCAGCGTTGCAGGGCTGTTGGAAACATAAATAGATATTTAGAGGCAGGTAGAGCGAATGATCAGCCAGGACTGAACAGGAATGTGCATGACCTTTAGCTTTGGGCAGCGCTCAGCTGGAGGGCCTGATGCTGCCGTCAGGGTTTTCACATTCAGAGCATGAGTGGATGCATCATCAACACGTTTATTCATGCACACGGGGGAGGGAAGTCTTTGTAAATGAAGAAGTCCTAGGAATGGGTGATTTATTAATAATTTTAATACTAATAGTGTTGGGACTGGTGTAGATTGACTAGGAAGCAATTTAATGCGTGACACAATATAAAAGATGGGTTAAAGATTGATGAAAGAGATGGAATTCAGGGAGCAAGAATGGATCAGAGAAAAGCTAAAGCATGGAGGATAGGAATAAGGATTTCTATGCTTTAAATAAGTTTCTTTTAATTTTTTCCTGTTGTAATTATATTACTTGGTGATTGTGGAAAAACGGCTGAATGCTGCAATTGGAGTGATTTTGATAAAGATTTTCATTCCCTAGAGGCATCTTGCATATCACAAGAGGTTTGTAAGAACAACTCTAAAATTAATTTTTTTTGGAGTGGCGATCATCTGAGAGATAGACATCACAATATTGATGGGTTGCTGAGGACTGTAGTGAAATATCAAGACAGCCCTGCAAAATAAAGAAGGTTTTGTCTGCCCCTTCTGATGGGCTGCTTATTGGAGTAGGATGTGCTGGTGAGCATCGACATTCTGGAGAGATGTTTATGGACGCCCATTTCTTCCCTGCTGGTCCTTTTCTCATTCAATAGATGCGCTCCTGCTGGGATGGGAATATGAAAAATGCACCATGATGCCAAATTCTGAGTGTACATCCACGTTTCAGTCTCTGCTATGTCTTCAGGCAGTGCTTTCAGTTGCAGGATGGAGAGCTAGAAATTGTCGATTGCAGGAGTTCAGTATGCACTGGTGTATTTGAAGGAATGTACCTGTCCCAGTGAGGGGGTGTGATGTGCTAGCCTCTGGCTGCCTCGTCTCCTGGGGTCATGCCTGCCTTGCCAAATGTTTGTCACGCTCCTCACCAGCACTTACTGTGAGGCTCTTTAATCCCTGCTTGGGATGCATGTGAGTATGTCCTGTTTCTGTAGGTGTTGAGATGCTCCAGCACTCCCTGATCTCATCCTCATGCTTAGTGTCAGTGGAAGCTCCCAGAACAGTCTGATGAAGTAGAAGGAGAACTTTGCTTTTAAGCATCTACTTTTAATTCTTGCCTACTGTAATGGCAAAGAAACCACCTCCTACTCAAATCTGTGATGTGATCCTATCTAGGACGTTATCTCATTGCCTGGTTTTGGCCTCCAGGTTTGCAGTGTAATGCTTGCTTTACATTCCTCACTAGATAATCTCTACAGTGCAGTCTGAAATTCCTGTCTGCAAGCTAAGTGTTCGTTTTAAAGACAACTTCTCTGAAGACACCTTGGCTCTACAGCTTTTACTTCAGCAGTCTTTTCCGAGAGCCTTCTGACTTTGCCTGTAAGGCAGATGCTTTTACCAGTCATTGCACCAAGCATCTGTAACTATAGTAAGGTAGCTAGTCTTTTCAGGAAATGTCATTTTAATAGTGTTGTGGACCACAGTTTTACTTACTAAGTGGTGCTCAGTGAGGGATTTTTTCAGCCTGCCTGAAACCCTTGTTTTCCTCTGAGTCTTTTTTTCCCCTCCCTTTTTGAGCTTTTAATCTCTACTTCTTCAGGCCCACTCCCATCCGAGGGAGGCACTGCTACGTCTGTGATGGGAGCTCCCACTGTAGTCAGTGGAGCGCTTCTGTTGGCTTCCCTGTGAGGGGAAGATGCTCAGGAATCTCACATGTGCTATCTTCTGAAGAGAAGCTCCAGAATCTCAGATGAGGTATCTTTTCAAAACCATTCCCCTGCTTCAGCATCAAGTTTCTAGTAATTGTTTTGTAATATCTTTGCCAGAGGTGGCATTTCAGGCCAAACAAAGCAATGAACACAGAGGAAGAGTAGAAATCTGTGTAGACTTCTAAAATGTGTTTGTGAAAACAGTCCAAAATTAAAATCAAGACACTTTTGTTTGAGGCTTGACAGCTTTCAGTTTCAAGGGTCATGAAATAAACACCATTCTGAAAAAAGCAAAGAGGAGTTTGGCAGCTGTCCCAGTTAGGCAATATGCAGTTGTAGATTTCATTTAAATGCCTAAGAGTAATAAACCTTTACAGAGCATCCATTGGTGCTCACTCTGCCAGGATTTTTGAAAATTATTTTTTTAAAGCACGTTAGTCAACATGTGAGTAATTACACAGGAATTATTTCAGTGGCTACAACCTAATGCTTCAGAGGCCTGTAGCACAACTCCGATTCATTACAGTGGGTACCTGTCAGGGAGCAGGTTTGAAATATTATGCACAGTGTTTTGAGTAGTTTGGATTATAGCTTTGCTACTATTAATTGTGAGAGCTTTACTGATTTGATTGCAGTTGCTTTGATTTATATCAGGTAGAGTCATTGATTTTGAACTTTGGAACAGAGCTGTGTGTTTCTAAAACTTAGAACAGGGTGTCATAAATACAAAAGACCAACATGAGTGTTTTCTTACAGCAATCCAAAGTTAAAATGAAATGAAATAGGACTCTCTGTGCTTTTGTGGAAGTGATGCTTAAAATTTAGCTCTGAATTGCCCTACTGCAAAGTCCTGCTCAAAGGTGCCACACAGCACAGCACTGTTCTGAAAGGAGGTCTAGTCTAAACCTGGCCCCTTTGGGTAAGACTCTTAGTGGTTTTGTACCAAGGGCAAGTAATTAATTTGTGAGAGTCACTGCACACAATATATATGAGTTTTTACAGTAAGTCCCTTTGCCACTCCCTAGAAACCAAGAATCTACTTACAGAGGTGAGGCCCCTACATGAATGAGCACTGTTTAAAGTTCGGGGAATAGGAACCTTCTGACTAATGCAGTCTTAGAACATCTGTTTATCATGGGGAGGCACGTATATAGACATATAAATACTATGATTTGGGGAACAGACTCAGTTCTGATTTTTTTGTCAAACTTGGGGAAATGAAACAGAGTTTTGGCTTTAGGTGAAATTTGAGAATTGCACCTATACCCAAAACATAAATGTACCCACATGTGTATGTCCATGTGTGTGCATACACAGGTTTGTTTGTGAAATGATGGTGCTGATGCATAGAGTTGGTGTTTTTTTTTTTTTTTTTTTAAATTGTCTTGCTGGAAACTCTCCCTGTTTATTTTCTGATTGTTTTTTGGTAGGTGCAGTAATGGACAATAAGTTGTGCAGGGCCTGCAGCTGTAAAATTTTAACTGAGTTGCTTGGTTAATAGTCCAACACCAAAATAGAACAACCACATTTTCAGATGTGTTGAGCAACCACATGTTTTATCAGAGTCAGTTCTGGTCCTTGCTTATTTGTTGTAGCAGGCTTTTTCCATTCTGAAGTTGCTGATCCCAAGCCTGCCTTAATGAGATTTTTTCATTGCCCTCAGTGAGGAAGAGAAGCTTCAGTGTGTTGCAGAAGTGCTGTTTGCAGCATACTTGAGAAAGTCAACATTTTCCTTTGAGCAAGGAGTAAGGGGCATGTTAGTTACAAGTATGCTGCTAATACTAATTTTGGGCAGGCCTAGGTTAGATGGGGAGTTGAGCTCAGAAGAGCCCAGCACTGGGAGCTGCTGAGCTGTTAACTGGTTTTTTAGGGCTAAAATAGTTATGTTGGAGGACACCAGGAGACAAGGGAGGCCCTAAGCAGAAGCAGTGGCCCTGTTCTGTTTGGTCAGTGGGTCTCTCTTTAGGAGCCCTGCAGAGGCACTGCCCTGCCTTGCTCTTCAGTGTCACAAACCAAGCCTTGGCTCAAGCCCGTGAGAGTAGGGGAGGGACCCAAGCCCAGTTTTTGATGTTCTGCATGGGTGGGTACCTTGAATACTCAAATGCATTCCCGTGACAGTTGACCCTGTAAGGACATTTTCAGTAGCTCTCTGGATTTTTTCTCTTTTTTTCCCCTTTCCTTCTCCCCCACAATTTTTTTTAATTTTTTTTTTTCTGTTCCAAAGACTGCTGAAGGAAATAAAAAAAGCACCCTTTGTACCTGTCTTTTTGAATACATTTCACTGATGGAGACAGTTGAGAATTTCAGGGATCATGTTAACTCCTTTTGCTTTGCCCTTGTATGTGTGTGTTACTGACCGAAACATTGTGATTTCAAAATGGTGCAGATTCCCACCACTCACTTCAAAGGGCACAGGTTTTTGTTGTTTGGGTGTTTTTGTTTCAGCAAGATGTATGTTGTGGTTTTTTTATCCATATGTGCTGTGTAATGTGAATCCTTACTTACCACTTCTGTTGCTGCGTTCTTTTGCATTTTTGGTTTGGGTTTGTTTGTTTGTTTGTTTTGTCTCCCTCCTTTCTTTCCCTGCATTTACAAAAGATTTTGGGATTCTATCCTGAATGTTTTTTTAAGGTGAAGTCTATCTGGAGGTACATAGTGCTGGTCTGTAATCCTGTAGTAGATGGCTTATCTGGAGTATCCAGAGAACAGCCATTCCTGTTTCCAGCAGACCACAGATTTCTATATTGGACATTGTTTCTCAACTAAAGCTTGTTGGAACTGTGTATGTAATCTAAAATGTCATTCCTTTGGATTTTGGATATTGCAATCACAAGCTATAATAGTTGGAAAATTTGATGTATCTATCCCACTTCCTTCCGAGGGAAATTATGATGTGACTACTGCACTTGCAATTCCCACAGCACAGACTTCTTCAAGAAAATGTCATTTTGGATTATCTTTAATGGATGCAGGTGTGTGGAATGTCTGTGTGTCTTTTTTTTTTTTTTTTAAGAAGAATGGAGTGCTACAATTGCTGCTTTATTTGGTACAACTCCAAAATGACATATATTTCCTTGAGTAAAATTCTTCCTGATAGGTATTTGAAATATAGCAATTATGCTGCATAGAGGGGTTACTTGTGACCTTCTGACAAGGGACCCACAATTACAATCATAATGCACTTTATAGATCTCCTTAAGTGGGTCACCAATTTGCAATGAGTCTTTCTAAAGTCTGTGCGAGGCCTTTCAGTTGCAGGAGTGGGGAGCCTTGTTCTGTACATCACTGATATTCAAAGGGAGGCTGAAATCACTGAATCACAGGATGGATGAGGTTGGAAGTGACCACACTGGGTCATTTGATCCAACCTCCCTGCTGGTGCAGGATCATCCTAGAGCACATTGTACAGGTTTGCATCCAGACTGTCCTTGAATATCCTCAGTCAGGGAGACTCATTTTTTGGGCAATCTGTTCTAGTGCTGGGTCACCTAGACAGTAATAAAAGTTCTTCTTCATGTTCAGGTGGAACTTCTGTGCCTCAGTTTCTGCCCGTTGCCTCTTGTGCTATTGCTTGGCACCACCAAGAAGAGCCTGGAAACATCCCCTTGACACCTCCCTTTGGAGACTCACAGACATTGATGAGATCCCTTCTCAGTCATCTCTTTAAGACTGAACAGGCTCAGCTCTCTTAGCCTGTTACTTATATCTCAGTAAGAGAAGCAGAATCATGGAATCATAGAATGGTTTGGATTGGAAGGGACCTTAAAGATCATCTCATTCCAAACCCCTTCCATGGGTGGGTTGCCTCCCAACTGGACCAGGTTGGTCAATGTCTCATCCAACCTGGCCTTGAACATTCATTGCCTGGGCATCTACAGCCTCTCTGGACAGCCTGTGCCTCTGCCTCACCACCCTCACAGTGAAGAATTTCTTCCATAAATGCTCCAGTCCCTTAATGCTCTAGGCTCCTCATCATCTTTCTTGGCCACCACTGAACTCACTCCAGGAGCTCCG
Organism: Melozone crissalis; assembly: GCF_028551555.1. Lineage (NCBI taxonomy): Eukaryota > Metazoa > Chordata > Aves > Passeriformes > Passerellidae > Melozone > Melozone crissalis. Next base: position 49,600,655 of record NW_026535784.1, on the reverse strand, counting down.
TGCCTCTTGTCCTGAGGAGCCCTGAACTGGACACGGCATTCCAGGTGAGGCCTCACAATGGCTGAGTGGAAGGGTGGAATCACCTCCCTTGCCTGCTGTCAGTGCTTTTCCTAATGAACCCCAGGATACCATGGGCCTGCTTGGCCACAGGACGTGGACACCTGGCTGCCTTGTGGACAGCTTGTTGTCCACCAGGACCTCCAGGTCCTTCTCCATGGAGCTGCTTCCTGGCAGGTCAGCCCCAGCCTGTGCTGGTGTGTGGATTATTCTGCCCCAGGAGTGGGACCCTGCATTTGCCTTTGCTGATTTTCAGATGGTTTCTGCTGAAGGGCTGCACATCTCTCTGGGGAATTGGCCACTCCTCCCTGCCTTGTGTCATCCCTGAGCTTGCTGAGGGGGCATCTGTCCCTTTGTCCAAGTCACTGATTAACCGGGCCCAGTATTGACCTGTGGGAAACAGCACAGTGACAGGCCTCCAGATGAACACTGTGCAGTGACTGTGACCTTGTGGGACCTGCTGTTCAGCCACTTCTCAATCCACCTCACTGTACCCTCATCCTTTCCATGCTTGCTGAGCTTGCCTGTGACGATGTTGTGAGAGATAGTGTCTAAAGCCTTGCCGAAGTCGAGGTAGACAATATCCACTGCAACAAGGGAATGATACCTATGTAAGGAACTTGTTTTGGTGAGAAATACAGGCACACATCACTGAGCACATGAGGATATTCCCAACTGAGCAGCCCTGTGTTTGCAGTGGAGCTGAGACCCTGGGTGAAACTCAAGATGTTGGAAACATGTAGAAAGATGTTTGCCAATAGACTCGAGCAGTTGTTTATGCCAACCTAAGCTAAGCTGCAATTTTCCTGTTCAAGAGGAGAATCTGGACCTCCACAGTGTCTGCAGGGATGTTTTTGACAGAGAAAATGTGATATGGTGTGGAATATATCTCGGAGCTGCCTCACTGTTTGTCTTAAGATTTGGCAGCAGCAGATGGGGGGTTGTCTTCTCCAATGCCTTTATGCTTGGTTGCTCCCTCATCCCGAGGAAGCAAAGGGCAGCCCAGCATAACCTATGAGCCAGGCTGTAAGGGTGAGGATGCCAGCTTTTGTTTGACCCTTTTCAAGCTGCAGGCTTGAACACAGCAAGAGTCCACAGTTATCCCAAGTTCACGTAATTCGGGGGTGAAGCCTGTTTCAGCAGTCGTCATTGTGGTAAAGCTGATTACTTAAATGCATAAATAAGTAATTAGTAATAAACAGAGTAATGGACAATTTAGTGAAGAATACAATTTAGGTCTGGTCTGTAGTAATACAGATGTATTTTGCAGTAGTAGTAACATAATGCTGGATTTTTGAGCTGGTTCCTCTCACAACTACAATAAAATAAAGAGCAAAGTATGTTTTGACCTAGGGATGCCAAGTCCACTCCCAGTTTCTAACTCAAAATAGGTCTGTGCTGTAATGCAGTAGGAGCTATAGTTAAACATCAAGCAGATAATCACATTTTGGGGTTTTTTTCTCCTGTAAATCACTTTTACTTTTATACCATAGATATTTGTGTGGATGATTGCTTGTTGACCACAAAGTTGTGGTTTTTGTTTCTTTCATTTGCGTCCTTTATTGAATTAGCAGAGTTATGCAGTTTTGTCTTCTGTACTTGGGTGGGATGCTGCAGTGATTTAATTTAAAATGAAAGAGAGATGTCTTCATTGTAGGGAAAACCATGGCTAAGTGGTGAGAGTAGGCAGGTCTTCCATTACCAGAAACCCTAATTAGAAGAAATCCCATGTACGGTTGACCTTGACTATTGAGACAACCTCAAAGAAGAAAGAGCACTAAAAATTAGTATGCTGCCAGTGCTGCACTTGTATTATTTGACGTTATTAAGCAAACTCGGTGTGTATTTCTTTTTTGAAGCGTTTGATTAAATGTGTGATCTTATCTTGGCGAAATGGCTTGCTGGGCTGCAGACAGTGGTGTTCAGAAATGAAATTTGTTTAGAGCCTCTGAACAGACATTTATTCAATGAGACCTTTCTTGAATAATAGATGTGACAGTGAGACAGCTGTGCAATGTGTTCTGGGGTTGGACTTTTTATTTTTTTTGTGTAGAGTTTTGCAATGTGATTGGGGGGAGAAGATAGCACAAGACCACAGGTGTGAGAATAGAATTTAGGGAAATTATCACATGTTGCAATTCAGTCCCTGGTTCTGCCGAGAATTATTTTGAGATCAAGATTTACACACTTCAGGACTTCCCTGTTGGCATATGGTTTGGCATATCAAGTGATACACATATATATCTAGCTCTGTATCAATAATCTTATGCTTTAGCTAGAGCTTTAAGATGCTTAAATTTTGTAGAAGTAAAAGAAATCAAAACTCACAAATCCCCAAGCAGGGATTTAACTCCTGTGGTCAGTGCTGATGTAGTTGATGGTAGCTGACTCCTGTCATCAGTGCTGATGCCCTTAAGCAGTCCTATATTTTATGATAATTCCAAGTCAGTGAGATGAAGGGAGACTTCACCACCAGGTGTTTACCCTCTTGTGTCCAACAAGAAGAAGATGTGAAATGTGGGTAAATATTCTCGTCTTACATGTTTTTATCATCAGTGCACTGGTTTTGGCTGGGCTAGAGTTAATTTTTTCGCAGTAGTTGTTGTGGAGCTGTGTTTGGGATTTGTGCTGGAAACAGTGTCAATAATTCAGGGATATTTTGGTCACTGCTGAGCAGCTCTTGCACAGCATCAAGGCCTCTGCTGCCTCTCACCCCACCCCACCAGCAGGGAGGCTGGGGGTGCACCAGGAGCTGGGAGGGGAGCACAGCCAGGACAGCTGATCCCAGCTGACCCAAGGGATAGTTCATCCCATATGGCATCATGCTCAGCATGAAGAGCTGGGGGAGGATGAAGGAAGTGGAAGACATTTGGAGTGGTGATTTTTTGTCTTCCCAAGTAACCACTGTGTGCAATGGAGCCCTGCTTACTTGGGGGATGGCTGCCCATGGAGAGTGGTGCATAAATTCCTTGTTTTGCTCTGCTTGCCTGCACAACTTTTGCTTTACCTGTAAACTGCCCTTATCTCAACCCATGAGTGTTCTCACTTTTAGTGTGAACCATTTGATTGTGGGGAGCAGGTGGGCAGCTGTGTGGGCTTGGTTGCCAGCTGGGGTTAAACCATGACAATTGAAAGCACAATGCTTTTTTATTTGGCACAGCTACTGTGGAACCCTTTTTTCCCTTCACCAGGGAAAAAATATTCCACAGGAGCGTTCGATTTTGAAATATTATTGGACATACAGTGCTATATATCTGTTTTTCCAACAAAACAGTCAACTTACTTGTTTTCCATACAGCTCACTGTGATAAAAATTCATTGAATGGGTGAACTGCACAGGTTTCTCAGGTGCTGGCACACAGCTACATGACTTGCTTTTCCCAATATGAACTGAGAACATGAGTACCTGGAAGTATATTATTTTAAACTTTCTCTTTCAGTAGTGGGCTGTGGTGATCTTTGAAGGTTGGATGTGTGAGTTTTCTGAGTGACTTAGCCTTCCCCTGCAAAAGAAGGAGGAATTCCACTTTTAAAGGAAAGGAGCCCCAGAGTGCCTCTGCTGCAAAACTGGGTTTTGATCAATCCTGATCTGCCCCACTGCTTCCCTGCATTGTAGAGCAGCTGTCTTTACATCAGGTTAGATGGTGATTAAGTGATTCCTCCTTCTAGAGGTAAACCCAAAACCTTTCCTTATAGGAGTTGAGAGAAGATGTGAGTTCCATGCCTTAATGGTGTCTTGAGGTGCCACCTTAGGACCTTCCAGTGTTTGATGCTCCAGCTGCCCACCTTTCTTGGTCTTGGGTTAAGGGGATTGTTTTTCCTAGGAGCTAGGCAGCTCTCAGGACTTTCTAAGAACTTAGAATTATGCATATATTTTTTCTCTCCTAGTGCACAGCTAATCCCACCAGATGCCAAATGCAGATTTTTTGAGGTTGGATGTGAAGTACAGGAATTCATGTGTCTGTGAGCCCTGCATGTTTGCCTGAGCTTCAGGGATAATTTCTACTTGCAAGGTGATTTGTGTATATGGTATGCTGAGGAAGAGAATGGCCTGTAAGCATGATATGACCATCATATTTTAAGGAGCTCTTCCATACATCTGCAGCTGGATATGAGTTGTCTTTTTAGCAGAGACTGCAAGCCCAGAGCCATGGGTCAAAAACCAGCAAACATGATTCTTTTTGAGCATCCTAGATGATGTCCCCAGGGCTGGCTTGGTTCTGAGGGTGGTGAAACTGCCTGCCATGAAATCATTATCCTGGGATGATGGCAGACAAGGAGGAAGGATAAGAGCAGAGAGAGATGGGTTTTTAACCATTTTACTGATTGCACAAGGATGGCAGGTGTTCTTGGCTCTGGTTGGAACTCAGTGAGGTGCTCAGACAGGCTTTGTTTCATCTGGGTCCCTGTGTGGAAGCTAGGTTATACTCCAGCCTGTAAAAAACCCCAAACATTTAAAAATGGTCCTTTATGGAGATGAAATTTACATATGAAAGCACAGCCTGCTGGTAAAGTAATGGTCCCATTATGTTCTCCTTAAGCTAGAAGTCAGACAGGAAAAGGAAGATGGAAAATTCACTGGACTGAAGTCTACTTGACATCTGCTCTTCTATAGAGCTAACTTGGTCCAAGTAACTCCATATGTATCTGTTCCTGAGCTGAGTCTGATAATTTATTTCTGAATTTAGAATGATATCTTGTTGTAATATTTTAAATTTTTGTTCTTTTTTATGTAGGTGCTGCAGAGCTTTTCCCCTAATTTTGAACTTTCAGTGGGACTCGAAAATGAGCCAAAAAGTCCACCACTGATAAATTTCTCAGGTGTTTTTTTAAAAAAGGGATGTGGCATTCTTTAGTAGCATTTTGTTGCTCCTAAAGCTAAGCTGTTTTTTAAAATTAAAATAAAAATTGCTTGCCACATGTGCTGGGTTTGCTGTTTGGGTTGGTGCACATTGTGAAAGCAGCAGTGATGCTTCCATCCTGAGAGATGTGGTGGCCCCTGGGAAAGGTGCATGGGAGCAGGAGGTGTTTTATAGTCCTTTTTTCCTGTCTAGAAGTCATCTGTGCAGAACTTGAGGACTTTTTACAGTTGTATGGACTTTGAGGCTGAAGATCCCAGATGTGCCAGCACTCTCAGTGGCAAATCCCACAGGGAATGGAAAGTTCCACCTTAGAGCTCAAGGGAACCCCCTTTGCCAGATGCTACAAAACCTATGAGAAGGGGATAGTGCCCATGTTGGAGGCAGCACAAGGTGTCCAGCTGCCGTGCATACTAATTATTGCACTTGGTAACATTGCTTGCTTTCTCCTCCTGTTGAGTTTTTGCCTAATTTTGCCTAACACAGCTAATTTGTGTTAGGGAGTAAGGGACTAATGACAGCCATGCAGTTAAACCTGTGTGTGTATGCAGTAATAAGGTTCAAAGGTTGATGTGTAATTATGTTAAGTTTCCAGCCTCCTTGCTAATTTTCTGTTGATTGAGGGAGAAAAGAGGATCCTTTTGTGTCCTGACAAAGTGTCTTCCAGCAAAGCAGGGGCTGATTCCTGGCTACTCCAGCTTTTTCCTGGCTGGATGCAGACTCCATTTTCTTTAGTTTCTCCACTTTTATTTCCAGACTCATTACGTCCAGCATCCAGGGTATGTAAAGATGATCAATGTGTATCTACTGGTGCTGTTGTAACAAGGAGCAATTATTTAAATTAATCAGGACCTCTTTCATGAGCAGGACGGGATAAAATAATAGCAGGAGCAACGCTTTGTTCAGTGCAGGTCTGTGCTCTCAGTATCAAGATTTCAGCTGCTGGCAAGACACTTCATCATCTGGGAAGACCTGCTGAGAGCCACAAATAAATCACATTGTGAAATCTTGATGTAGCCTTGCAATGTTTGCCCTTTGGTGTTCAGCTCTCGGTGCTGGTGTCACATCGTGGCAAAAGCGGTGTTGGTGTGTGCTCATCCATGGAGGAGGATGAGCAGGCAGCGTTGTGGTTGCCTCCATTTTCTGGGTGCACTGAAGAGATTATGAAGACATGGATGCGGCCTTTTTTTTTTTTATCCTTCCCTTTTGAGTTTTCCCACCACCTTGCTGATCAGTTCTCATCTTATTTACATTTTAGGATATGAGACCAGTGAAAAATGTGTTTCCTGTTTTTTTGTATTGGTATGATTTTGTTGTGGTTGTCTCTATGTTGTTCTTGTCAGGTAAGGGTATGGCAGAGAAGCAGTTTCTGTCATTAAACTGAGAAGAAGCTGTCTTTCCCTTATTAATTTGGCTTTGGCCAGTGCACTGAAATCTTCAGAGTGATATGGAAATGTCCCTTAGTTTGCATGCTTGGATGAGGGCCAGATGAGGTTTTCTTGTGTGGGCTTGCTTTGTTTGTTTTCCTCAAAACCTCTGTGTTGATTCAGGCCAGTTGCTGCTGATACAGTCTTTGGATATAGTGTTTGTAGCTAATTAAAAATAGCCTCTAATTGAGAGCTGAATGTTGTGGACTTGAATTTTCCTGCACATTAGTCATGTAAGAGGTTGCCTGAAAAAGTAAAGGGTGAATCAGCTTAAAGAGGCTTGAAAATATCTGCTTCATTCAATGTGGAGACACATTTGAAAAGTAATCTAGTGGTGACTCGTAATATTGCTAAAATATGGGGGAAATTAAAGTTTCATTTAAAAGTACAATGTCTCGTCACTTTTATTTTACTGATACCTGATAACTTAGAGGTTATTATGCACCTCTTATGTACTGTGTTTATATTATAATGTTATGATTAACAGGACTGTTGCCTGCAGTACCAGGCAGCAGAAGAATTGAGTTCAGTTGTACGAGTGTGACAGGGTATAATCCCCTTGTGCCCCGTGATTCATCTGCTGAACTTCCTTCAGCCCACGTGCTGACCTTTATCGTTTCATGTCTTTTCACTTTGGACAGCTCTAAGTATGCCACTGATTAAAAATGATGTTTGAACACTCCAGTGGGAAGTTGCAATTATACAGCAACTTCACCAAAATCACAATGTGCCAAAGCCTGTGAATTTTGGAGATACCTTAGATGTTGTTGCTGTTCCAGAAATAATACCTGTTATAGTTAAGATACAAAAGGAATAAAGACACAAAACTTTTCTTTTTTAAATTATTGCTTTATTCAGAAATAGTGGTTGGTGCTTGGATCCTGCCTGTGTATATTTTTCTAGTTACAAATGCTTAGCTTTTCTATACAACTAACCTTGGCTCCAAATTTCTTGAGCTTCTGCTGGCTGCTTTTTGATGCGTATGGCACTCCTGCAACATTGCCTTTTTCTCTTCCTGAACAAAATTATTTGAGCTGGTCAGGTATCTAGAAGAAGGTCCCAGTGAGCAGCCTGCCTTGCTCTCGTGGCATCTGCCCAGACACTGAGCTGGGCTGAGCTGCAGCTGGGGAGGAGCATCCACTGGGACAAGTTTGGTGGTCGATCAGCTGGTCGCTGCTGTAGGCAGTGAATAAGCCTGGTGTGGTTAACTGGCTCATTAGTGAGCTTTTATTGCGGTGCTAAAGTGTGGTGGGCAGGAAGCTGGCATTGTTCTGCCTTGTTTGAATAGCTAATTGGTATTTTTATAACTTTATTCTTTTATTCTGCTTCCCATTTTTGCCATGGGATCAGTGTGTCTGGCTTTTGTGATCTTTTGTTGTGATTTTGAGGTTTTTCTTTTGGGATGGGCTTTTGTGTGGGTTTGTTTGTTTGTTTGGGATTGTTTTTTGTGAATTGTTTTTTGTTTTTGTTTTGTTTTTTAAAAGCAAAAAGATGAGGTAAGTTTTGTTTGTCAGGTCTGAGATGTCTGTATGAAAGCTAATCATTTAAACTGACCTTCTGTCTAATGGAAAGAGGCAGGCACTTTTGAGACATGATTCCTTTCCTTCTCATGTAGACCTTTAAAATATGTCAGATGAATCGCATCCTAAAAAGATTATTTCTCTTCACTGACTGTAAAGGGAGCCTAAGGTGCCAAACTCAGATAGAGACATTTACATTGCAGATACCTTAAGATGGAGAAGGTGAATCCCACCCCAGGAAATTACTCTCCTTGGCTTGCAGTGCATCTCCAATTCAAATGTGAATCTGTGTGATAAGCTGGTACCTGGCAGAGCAAAGCTGATCCATCAGGAAGTGCATGGAGAGGAATTGAAATGGTCCCTGATCTTCACAGAGCTTGTGCCCAGGAGGAGCTCTCACTTCAGCTGGTGTAAGACATGCACCTTAAATATCACAAAAATAAATGCAAGAGTGCTGGCACACGAGTGATTCCTCCTGTTAGTTCCTGTGCAGTTCTGTATGTTAGGTGTGGGACTCCCAGCAGGGGCTTTTGTACCTCCCAGACTCTTTTCCCTCAAGAACGTGGAGTAACCTGCAAACCTGAGCAACTGCACCTCTGCTCTCCCTTTTTCTTTCAAGGACCGCAAACATAAAACTCTGAAAAGGCAGATGGTGGGAGATGTGTCTGCCTTGACTCGTGTGGGGAGGCATCCCTTGGGTAGGTGCCCTGGGATGCTGAGCTAATGGGTGGGAGAGGAACTTCCAGAATGCAGCCCTAAGCTCCTGATGTCTGGCAAATTAATGATTTATCTAAGAAAGCTGTGTCCTATGAATAAGGTATGTGTAAGTCCTTCTTGCCTCTTCAGAAACTCAGGGAAAAAAAAAAAAAATTCTTTCTTCCTTTTTTTGATTCCCTGAGAACTGCAGTTTGGACAGATGTTCCAGAGCAAGTTTTGACTGCTTCCCCTCCACCCCCAAATCAACCCTCTTCATTTCCCATCTGTTTCTGTGGCTGTATGGGCAACCAGGCTGGGAAATGAAGCTCTAATTTGAAAATCTCTGTTGAATTTGTAATCTTGCTGGGCTGTTTCCACCTGGGATCAGCTTCCTGGCTGGTTAACTGCTAATTTTTGTGTGGCTGCCTAGCAGTAGCACAAGCTGTGGGACAGGGCAGAGCTCCTCGCAGTGTGTATGGTGTTTGCTCTGTGGTGCTGGAATCTCTCTCAGCCTTTCTGTTTCCAGTCTTAGGTGATCTAAAAGTCAGTGTCCAGTGTGTTGGTAAAGTCTCCTGCCCTAGGGAACGCTGAGCATGGCATAGATGTGTGTTACACAGGAGTATGAGTAGGAATGTGTACATACATACATGTGGACTTAATGGCTTCTTTGCCCCAGTCTTCAATGTCAGGACCAGGATACCCAGCTCTGAGAGCTGCAAGTTGGTGATGAGGAGATGAGTGAAGTCCCCACAATCCATGAGGAAAAGATCAGTGCCTGCTCTGCCCTGCCAGTTAGGCGCTCACAAGTCTGTGGGCCCTGATGGGATCCACTGTCAGGTGTTCAGGAGGGGTCTGGATCTGCTGCTGGGTGATGATTTAGTGGTTTAGGGGTCACAGTGTCAGTGCTGGGTGGATGGTTGGACTTGATGGTCTTAAAGGTCTCTTCCAACCTTGATGATTCTGTGATTCTCTAGATGTGTGTGTATATGTATGGTAACTTGCTTAGCAAGGTGTGTTCTATTCTCTTTCTTCCTGCTGTTTCTAATATAGTCCAGTGAAAACTAACAGAATCCAACTTCATCATGATGCAAATTCCTTTTGAAACTTGCAGAGAACTTTGGAGAAAGAGAGATGAGGGAGCAAACTGCATCTTGCATCTCCAAAGCAGAGCTATATATGCATGGCACATGCCTGAATCCATCAATATTGCAGATACATAGCCCTAAATTCACTCCCCCGTTACTAATTACTTGGTGCTGGTTTCTTCTCCACACGGTTGGTTTTCATTTTGTAAGCAGGTGACTGAATCCTTGAGCAGCCCTGACTTTTGAACTGGATGGAGATGGGGATTTTAGGAGCATAGAGTAGCACTCTCACTCTGGTGGCCGAGTTTTTTGTATTTTTTTTTAGCAGCTGGTGAAGTTCTGTGGTGCCATTGGATGATTTTGCCCCATTAGAGGATCAAGGGAAGATTTCTTTGTTCTTTAGTCTTGATGGAAAATGGTGTATGCTGCTTTTTCTGAGGAGAGCTGATTGAAGTATTTAAATTCATAGTGACAACTAGTGATGGAGCATTTAAAACTTCTGTTGTTCTGAATAAGTTTTAATAAACAATGAAAGCAAAGCAGATGTTGCTGAGTGTTTACTTCAGTGTAGCTTAAAAATAATTTATGCTTTATGGTAATAATTGTCAGATCTAATTAAAAAATTGGAGGAAAGCAATATGGAGTTAGATCCAATGAATGATTTTGTATGACTCGTTATCTCAAAAAATAAAAAAAAGAAAAATAAGTGAATAATATTGAAAGTTTTAGCCACTTTAGCTGGAAATTAACAATTCTGATTGAGGGGATTGAGAATGTTCTGTTCAAGGTTACTTGGTAGCCCTTGATCTTGGTCCTTTTGTCTCAAGTCGTTCATTAAGAAGTATATTCATGCCTTCCTTAGTCTTCTGAAGATATGTATGTTTCATGACAGTTTTTTTGGTTTTTTTTTTTTTGCTGGGAGTTTATCAGTGCATCAAACACCTGTAATTACTTTCAGGTCAGCGTTGTCCCTTAATTTCAGTGGCCAAGTGAAGTGCTTTTGAACAGACCTCTACCCAAAATTTTCTTGAGGGGGTCACAAAGACATGTGTGTTCATCTTGAATAAAATTAATTAGCATTAAAAAACATCTTGGAGCAGTTTGAAGGCTATAGATCTGTAAAGCTCCTAAGTGTGAATTCAGAAATCTCTGTTACTCTCCTAGGCAACACTTGCTGACTTAACCAGGGTTCAAGGGATTTAAACATGATACTTAATTTTATCTCAGTTGAATTTTTTTTTCATTGATTTTCCTGATATTTGTGAATTTGAACTCTGAACAAATCTTTTCACTGGAGAAAGCTGCATTTCTGGTTAGAGCTTGTCATACACTAGGGGCTCTGCTCAGTGCGACTTAGCATCTGCCTCTGCAAGAACTGACTGAGCCTGGATGGCATTGAGGTGTTGCACTGTGAGCAGCCTTTCCTACTGAAGGACACACTTGAATAGACAAGTCCAAGCACGGGCTCCTTTCTGAATACTGTTTTGTATTTCTGCAAATCTGCTCGTCTCTTGTTGTGAAAAGCTCAAATATTATTTTAATGTAGGCTTGTGTTCCCACTGGTTTTACAGCAGCTGTTAATATAAACTGCTCATGAAGCTGCTCAGGCTTCTGTAGTGTCATATTAGGTGGGAGGTTTTTGGTATTACGTCTTTAAAGATTGTCTTTTGTTTGTTTTGTTTTTTAAAGCATGTAAGTTTGAAGCTCTATGAGTAAAGATGGGCCATGGGGTTTGGTTGGCATGATGTATATGAAAGGCAAAGAAGCAGTTTGTTTACAGAACAATGAAAAGTTACAGGAAGCACTTCAGTAGCTGTATCTGTACTTCAATAGCTGTATCATGGCAAGATACCAGTTTTGATTTCTATATCAGTAAACTAGTATTTAGATAGCTTTTTCTACAGGTGGCTTTTTTAAAGCTGAAATTCTGAGAATGTGCAGTGTCTTAAGATTCATCCTGCTTGAATGCACTGAGTGTTTTTAATATGTGGCTTTTATAGTCACAACTGCTGTTCTTGGGAATGGTTTTTAGCAGTGTTCAGGAATTGCATGTGTTTGCTCTTTCCTTGCAGTAATTTATTTTTATATTTTCACTCCTTTGTTTAAAAACAAAATCTTTAAAAGGGGTATGATAATTACCAGTTATTAACCTTCATTTGCCATTAGTTGTGTTGAAAGCTGGCATCAAAAATGCTGTGAGTGTTAAGAAGTGTTTTAATTAGGTCATTAGATCCTATGTGATTTAGTGATAGCCCAGGGAGAAATGATAACAGGAAGAGGTGTAAACGGGCAGAGCCTTAATTCAACAAAGCTTTTATACAGATGCACTAATAGGGCTTCAATCCTGCCTTTTAGGTGAGCATTGGCTTTCTGGGGTTTGAGCCTAAAACCGGATTTTCACCTCAGATGGAGAGGGCTCAGCATCTTGGCAGAAGTTGCTGCTGCTGTGCCCCTGGTGAAGTTGCTTGGTTTTGGCTCCCTGGGTACCATTTCTGTGTTAGCTGGACATGGTACCACACATTGGGAACATCGGCCTCAGAACTTCCCCTCTGCTGTGATTTCTCCTTTGGGAGTCTGTTGGGAGAAAAAAAAGGAAAAAAGAAAAAGCAGAATTAAAAAAGGAGTCAGTATTAAATTAGTACATTTACCTCAAACTGGAAAATGACATCTTGTTTCTTGTTTGCTGCCTTGAGCTCCAAGGGATGCTTTTCACTGTGGCACCATAAATGTGTGTATTTTTATCAATACAATTCTTTGTGCTTGGGGGTAAAAATGTTTCCTGGAGGGCCCATTGCCTGCCTGGCTTTTTGTCTTTCCAGTAAATAGCTTATAGCAGGAAATACTGGGCTGATTTCAGAAGTCAAAAATATTTGACATTTAATTAGGGGAGTGGGGTTTTTTTTTGCCTGCTTTACTAAAAAGGGGAAAAATCTAATGTAGTAATTTTGAAGAGATATTTAGTAGCCACAAGCTGTCATATCCTCTGCAATCAGATTCTAACCTTTTTTTTCCTTAGAGCACAATCAATAAGATTAATATTTTATCACATATTCCCTTCCTGCCTTTAAAAAGTGATTTGCCAGGAGAGAAAGCTTATTTAATGGTTGTACAGGTCAGTGTCCTCTATGCCGTGCCCTGATAACTTTTGAACCTGCTGCTGAATTTGATTACCAGAGGAGGAGAGGTCTGAAATTATTTTGTTTGAATTCTGTGCAGGCTGGTGCCAGGTTTTCCATAACCTCAGGTTTTGTTTGCTTTTTACAAGTGGAGACCAGTGAGACCTGAACCTCAAATGATGTATTGAGACAGTGCTCATAGCACCTTCAGTGGGGCTGCAGTCTATTTATACCATCTGCAGCCTGGCTTTAATTGATGGGGTTTTGTACCTTTTTAGGTGAACATAAATTATATGAACACTTTACAGTCCAAAGTAATAAAAAATCTGAATTGTCACCATTTCTTTCTAATCGTATCACAAGGTAGATTCCCGAGTAAAGTATGCACATGAACTTTTAGCCCATTGAAATATGCATATATAATTTAATTTGCATACATTAAATTCTTAGGTTCATTAATGATTTAAGATTCTTTTGCAGTCGGAAGTCTCTGTCACATTTTTTCTTGATTGAATTGCCTATTCTATTCAAATAAGACTTGGTAATATTGCATGTGCATTACAGAGTGATATTGGTAACTTTGTTAGACCTTTTATCAATGTGATTAATTTATAACTGGCTGCAGTGTATTATTAGCTAAAGATATATTACAGTGTAAGACTTCACCAGAGTGGAAATTTTAAAGTGCAGATAAGATGGCAATTGCAGGGCATGTAGCTGAGAAGGGAGGAAACCTTGCATCTTACAAAAAAGCATTTTCATATTAATATTGTTAAAAAGGCAGTAAACCTGATTTCTGGTTTCCTCATAAATACAAATATTAACTTGTATAAAAAATTTAAAGAGATTTTTTTTTTCTGTTGAGCTCCAGCAAAATTAATGCAGCCTATTTTAAATAAATTTTGAGCAGCAGCATGGTAAATGAATGGAAAACCTTATTTTTCTTCTTGCCCCTTGCTGCCTTGGAAGCTGCTGTTGCTCCGTGGGCTTTCTCTGATACTGGAATTTCTTTCTTTTGGAGGGTTGCAGGAGTATTACCCCACTAAGTCAAGGTTATATTTTTTTTTTTTGAGGTGATTTCCCATTCCTCTTTACCAATAGGTGTCCTTTTGGCACTTAATAACATGGTTTTTAAAAGATTGGTCTGTAGGAGACTGCTGTTGTTGGGAGGCCATTGGGTTGCACCTTCTCTTCTTCTCTTCAAAAGCTCAATTTTCTTCTGATTTCCTTGGAAATTAGGGTAGTCTGTCTGGTTCTAATGTCCTCATAATCTCACCTCTGAGCAGTGCACAAAGTATGCCTGTGGAGCACCTGCACCATGGTTTCCAAGCACTGAGGAAATCAAAGAAGCAACCTGGAAGCTGGGTCTGGAAAGCAGCAGCTCAGTTCGTGGAGAGAGGGAAGGTACTGTGCAGGAGGCTCTTCCAGGAGGAATGGATGGACATCCCTTAAAGGAAAAACAAGGACTGGGGACAAGATGTAATTCCAGCAGGGTTTGAGGTAGGAATGGGGTAAATGAGGAGCCCTGTGTAGACTTTTTGGTGGGGTTTTATGATCTCAGTGTTTATTTCATGGGATGGATGCATCCTGCTTTTTATCCTTTTTTCCTGCCTACTCTATAGGCTGAAATGGGAAGCAAATCTGGACTGTCCTGTCCAAGTCATATTAGTGAATGTTTTAATGGGTTGCAGCTGTCCATGACAGCCCTGATCCTGTAGGTCCACGTGTTAGCTGTAGAGGATGGTCCCATGAAGCTGAAGTGGGACTTCTTAGGTATTGGAATGCACACATGTAGGTCGATATTTGTGCTTGCCTTGGTTTGACTGTGGGATGTTGGTGTGGGCTGGTCTTGGATTTCTGAGGTGCTCTGGTTGCAGAGAAGGGAGGATTAACAAAGGTGTAAGAGAGAAAGTGGACAGTTACTGAGAACAGAAAAATCACACAGTGCTGAAAGTTTTCCTTTTCACCGAACATTAGATATTCCCAAAGAATGTACTGACACTTGCTCTTGAGTACTCCCAGTTTGCACTTTGATATTAATTGAACCAAGGACTAAAATTCCTGCTTTGTTGATTGATTTTTTTTTTAAATTTTAAACTGATTAATGTTTTCATTTGAATAGCACTGCTGACTCTGCAGAAGATGTGATCTTTTAATTAGCAGATGTCAGGATTAGCATTAGTGTTGAGCTGTAATTAGCATTTGTACGCATAGCAAAAGACCCAGGCTCAGTTTGGCAGCAAGGAGAATGAAATTATAGGTAGTGGTGTAACTTGGCACTTGCCTACATATCTGTAATGGGGTTTTTTGGAAAAGTGAAACCCACAAGTACCACGATCAAAGCATGAAGTCTAGCGGATTAATCACTGATTAAAAAAATACATATAAATTATTGGTATCGTTCTGTTAGCTAAATCACAAGCTTTGTTGGCCTAACAGAATTTAATATATCTAATTGTCACACACTGATGCTCTTAAATGGAAGGCTGCAAAGTGCTAATAGTTTCTTGGCTACACTGCAGTGGCAGCAGCGTGTGTGGACATGGATGTCTGTGGGAATGGCATTTGGAGTAGAAGAGACCTATCTGAAGCAGGTGCCATTTGGGGCTCTTAGAGTCCCACTTCAGCTTAATTTAATTTAAAGAACAAAGGTGCCTTGCCTTAGTGCCTGTTTGCAGAATTGAGGGTTTATGTTGGAGGAGTTGTGTGTGAATGTAGGAGGAAACAAGACAGTGTGTGTATCACAGGTCTGAAGGACCCAGGTACAGGAAATAATGTAATTTGGATTTCTCCTAGGAATGAGACCTTTCCCTTCCTGCTGGTGAAAGGCAAGCATGACTCCAAGTTAGTGGAAAGAGAACATCACTGGCTAATAAGAGACTTAAAACCTGGTTGTTGATTATTTTGGGGAAATCTATCCAGTAGCATTGTATCCATGCAAAGGGGAAAAAAAATCCTTTTTAATCCTGCTAAGGTAATTGAAGACAATTGTGATTTCTGTGACTGTTAGTCAAACAAATAGACAAAAATCAGTAGTTCTGCTTTTTGGTACATCAAAGGAAAGTAAAAGGTACTTAGTTATAGGTATTACAGGAATGAAGGTTGAGAGTTCTCTGGTCAGTGGTGCTTGAGGGGAAAAAGGGAGCCTTCTGTAAAGCCCATCTGTGGTAATGGTCATAATGTTAGGATATAGAAAGAGTTTGCAGTGCTCCCATGGCCGGGTAGGAGAGCAGGATTCTATTCCTGCCCTGTGTGCATGCGTCACTCTTCCTGGCTTTGGTCTCCTTGTTGCATCTAAACCCCAGTAAAATGCACTTAATGATTCTGACGACCTTTGTCAAGGTGCTCTGAAATTCACCTCTGACAAGTGCTGTTTTAGGATGATGAGTTATTTCTGCTTGCCACTTCCTTGTGGTTTTAAACTCTATTGGACTTTTAAAAGACGAAAAGACAAATGTTATGCAAGTTAAACTATGAAATGATGCTTTAAAAATGAAAATCTTTTGAGAGGAAACATAAAAATGAGCCTTGAATCCATATTAGTATTTTTTTTCTCTCCCACTTTACAGCTGAGTATTTACAGGTAACAAAAAATTCAAATGCCTAAAGCAGATGTTGGGCTGCTCCCCTCTTGCATTTCCACCAGGGAGAAGCAAGAAGGATTTAGCTGTCATCTTGCATGTATAAATAATGCTTATAAGCATAACCACCCCCTGCAAACAAACCTTCTCTTGCTTCCAAGCCCCTGCTTGGATCTCTGGAAACAGCCATGGAGGATCCTAGGCACTTAACATATGCTGGTTTGTGTAGTTGCATTTGAATTTCCCTCCAGTGCTTTATTTCTAAAAAGGAAAAAGACATGCCATGAAAAATGAAGCTTTTTCAAGGTGTTGGCTTTTTGAGAGAAGAGCCTGGTGCGTATGTGGCAGTGTAAACCTGCAATGATCATTCCATAAAATAGCATTAAGAGCAGTGGTGTGTCTGATTTGTCAAATGAAGAGGTGGCACATCTCACCTTCCTGCTGAATAAATACAGCTCATAGGAGAGGGTAATACTGTCATCATAATATAATTGAGATTATATTATTCCAATGTACAATTCAATAAAACTAACCACAGTAGTGGTGTTATCGATTTAAACTCAGTTAAAAGCAGTTCACATATTCAGTTCAAAATGTTTCTGATGAATATCAGTCCTGGTAATATGATTTCTTTCATTCAGTAGCAGAAGTTTTTATCAGCCTTAAATATCAGATAAAATATTAAGAAACAATTTGATTTTTGCACCATTGGCCTAAACAAACTGACTCCTTAACAGTGAGGGCTCCTAATTTTTTTTCAGTCTCTGCATTTCTGATACATCCTCAGCTTTTAGTGATAAAAAGAAAAAAAAAAAATTTAATGGCACTTTTTCGGAGGAGGGGTCCTTCTGTGCTGGAAGCAGCCAGTGCTACTCGTAGGCATGATCATTTGTCATGTAAATGAATGTCTCCGACCTCTTCTGCACCAGAGGAAGGAGTCTGCAGTAATTACTTGGGTTTTTCCTAGTGTAATTAGTGAGTAATCTGCTGTGACATCTAAGTACAACATATGTAGTCAGCCTGTGAGTAAATATGTTGTTTAGTGAATTGTAAAGCAATGTCACCCGTTTTTAAGTGGTATTGCAGGAAAGCCTTTTGCAGATACTGGCTTTCACAGCAATTTGTTCATGGATCTTTCTGCTGTTTCCAAAGAGGAGCAGTGGAGCTGGGGAAGGGTCTGGAGCACAGGAGAGTGTGGGGGAGCTGGGGTTGTTCAATGTGGTCAAAAGGAGGCTCAGAGGAGGCATTCCAATTCAATCTAAACAGACAGTGAAGCCAATAATGAAGGATTCTTATATTAAGGTATAAATATGCAGATGGAGATCAGCCTTCAGCATGGTTTTGGCTTGAGATTTCCATTCCACTCTTCACAGGTCATAGGAGAGAAATCCTTCAGATCAAAGACAAAGAAATAGGAGTTAGTAGACTTATGGTTGAACAGACGTGGGAACAATAGTATTTTTATTTATTTAGAGAAATCTGTTTAAATATCCACTGGAATTCAAGTCCCCATTGAGTGTGTATCATTTGGTAAACAGGATAGATGCAGACACAGTCAGGAATCCTAAATTCTCTTGAGTTCTGCCTTGTGGATGTAAATTCCTTTGGAGGTGGTAGTATGACCTGCATTATAAGGTGTGTATGTATCTATATATAAATAAGGTAGTTTGACCTTATCACTCCCTACCACTACCTGACAGGAGGGTGTAGCCAGGTGGGGTTCGAGTCTTTTCTCACAAGTAGCAAGTGACAGGACAAAAGGAAATGGCCTCAATTTGCAGCAGTGGAGGTTTAGATTGGATATTAGGGAAAAAAAAGCCTTCATCCAAAGGATTATAAAGCACTGGAATACGCTGCCCTGAGAAGTAGTGGGGTCACCATTTTTGGAAGTATTTAAAAGATGTATAGTTGTGCTTAGGAACATGGTTTGGACTTAGCAGTGCTGGGTTGAATTTGATCTCAGAGATCTTTTCCAACCTAAATTATTCTGTGGTTCTAAGAGGTCACTGAAATATATGGATGCAAGAGCATAGATGATTTCATGAGAGGGGAGATGAAAATATATAGGATTGGCATTTGCTTCTTGCTTGTGGCAGGATCAGTACTTCAGTCTTAAGGCCAACTTTGCTCTTCTTTTTCCTTCCTGTTCTCTTCTTCTGTTCCTACCTGTTTTAAATCCACTTTTAAGAGGGCCTTAAGAATGGTTAATACTTTGAGAATTTAGGTCTTGCAGTAAGTGTACTAGTTTGTTAGTTGTCTCTGGCTTTACAGTCAGAATAGCTATCAACTGTGTAATATCACTTCTTTTCCTATGGCAGCAAGAGAGTCTTACAAAAAAAATCTATAAGATTCTTTCTCCCCCCTGGCTTTCAAGGGCTGTGTTCAAATCTTCCCATTTTATATGTAACTTCTGCCAAAAAATATTGACTTCTATATGCTCCTTTCGTGCCTACTTGCTCAAACTACAATATTTGTTCTGTGCTTCCACACATCTCCCTGGTTTGTGGCAAGTGTTTTACAAAACCTTGTATGGTAGGAGCAAGCCAGCTGTATGCAACCTGATGAGCTGACCTCAGGTCCTTGCTTTGTCTGACTCCTTTGTCACTCTGAGCCTCTAATGTAAGACATATTTCATGTTACTTCTAAATGTGATGGCAAGGAAGTCATTGATTGCTGAAAGCATGTGACAAAACCTTTGCAACATTTTGGTTGGAGTCCTTGCATTTCACTAAACTTCTCCTGTTTGGCATGTTCATAGAGATGCAAACCAGTTTCTTCTATCAGCAGCACATCTAATTTATTTCAGAGTGAGGGAAAAAAAGTAAAGCTGGAGCTCACAGTGAATGTTACTCCTGCTTTCCTACTTGCAATGTCCTGAATACTTCCATTTATTACACCATTGCAATTGAAAGGAAGGTTGTGTGTGTAAACAAAGAAGTGGACAGTGTCTGCACTTGCTCATGTTGCTCATTAGGCTACACCTAATTTTCTTTCACCTGTCATTGCTTGGGTTGATGGTTCCCCACCTGCACCTGCTGCCTCACCTCCTGTGCTCTGTATAGGCCAGGTGGTCTGGGGGAGAACAACTCCAACAATGAGATAAAGGGTTGTCCTGGAAATGGATCTTGATTTGAAGAGGTTCAAGCCCAGAGTCAATATTCATAACTCATTTGCAAACAAATACATGTAACCTGCAGTTAGGAGTGTCAGATTGAGTTTGTTATGTAATAGTATTTTTGGTAAGGCCAGAATTTCCAATTTGATACATAGTATTAGAAGTTTGTGGTTTTTTTTCACTTGAGTACTGTTAAAAAAATTAGTAGGAAATTTTTGTGGTGCCTGTTGAGACAAATTAAGCACACATTCTTGTTTAAGGATGTGTGCAGAGTCCTACTGAAATACCTGGTTCCACAGGGAGTCTTCCAAGATGCATCACAAGCAAATACCAAAACTGCCTCCAGCAGCAATCCCAAGAGTATTTGCACAGGCCACCCCCAGCCCAAAGGTTTCCCTGAGCTCATCCCCTGAGGCTTCAGTTCCAGGATGGCTACAAAACCCTGCTGAGACTGTCTCTTACCACCCAGGGAAACTTCTCTCCCTTGTAAGAAGTCTTTCTGTCCCTGGCACTCCTCCTTCCAGAGTTTCACCCCTTCCTGTAGTTGGACTTCCTGCCCTCTGTGCCAGGTCATTTTTCAGTCACAAATCACCACTGCTGAGTTGTCACAATTAGAATTTTTCCCTGTGTGTCTTCCCCTCACTCCTGAATTGTTACAAATTCATGAAGAACATTTTGAACAGCCTCTAGCAACGCTGCTGGTGGTGCTTCACCCATGCAGCATCCTACCAAAATCTCTTACAAAGATTTAGATTAATTGAATGTGCGTTTGTGGCTGTGCTCAAATGTTGCGCTGTTGCTGAATTTCATGAAGTACAGTTCAGTTGTTGTCACATGGTTCTGAGTTTGAGATTTTAAAAAGTGGAGCTGATGTGCTTGTGAATCTTTTTGCAAGGTTGTGCCATAATCCTGCTTGGTACAAGCACCAACAGCTGGGACTCATTGAAACAGTAACAGCAGAAATCAAAATGGAGCATTTGGTATTGCATTGAGGGAAAATGCTGCTCCTGAAGTAGCAGCATACCCAGAAACTTCCAGTTATTTCAGTGTCCCCTCAATTTAGTCTTGTTTATTAATGTGGGTGTATAGAATTCACTTTTCCTTGAGTGAATGAGGATGGTGAAGTTGGCTTGGAGGTGCAGTGTGTCAGGAGCAGAGATCTGGAGGAATGGTATCATGCAAAGTCTTCTGTCCACCTGCAAACCTAAGGATGAAACAGAAGTGAACCCTGCAAAAATGAAGCCTGTGTGGTGGTGATCAGCATACAGAGGAATTAGTGTATCTGACCAGATGAGCTAAGGTTTGGCTCTCTGAGTGGAAAGAAAAGGTTGCACTTACATAAAGTGCATGTGGATAAGCTGTGCTGATTTGGCTGCTTTCACCTTCTGGGGCTCAGCTATTTGAGCAGGTGGCGAGGAGAAGCTCTGCTTGGGGTGTGGGTGCGTGTGGAAATCCATTGGCTTGGGAAAATATCCCACCCTAGCGCTACTGGGGTATTTGAGGAGGAGCTATGACCTTTGCTGCGTTTCTGTGTGCTGAGCCCTCGCAGGAGCAGTCAGCTGGAGGGGTGCTGCTGCTGTGCCCTGCCAGGCAAGGCTGGAGGGCTCTTATCTCCTTCCTTCCGCCTCGATAACAGCACTTGTCATCTTGCCGCACATGTGGGTTTTACACAGCTCAGCGTGCTTTCCAGCAGACACCAAAATATTAATTATAATGCTGTAAAAATTAATTGAAACGCAGCATAATCTCTGTTAAGTAAGGTCACTGAAATTGTCTGAAAATAGACTGCTCAAGAAATAAGATGAAATCTCTCTACAGAGAAGCTTAGCAGATTTCCTGTGCCAGTCCTCTTGAGATGCTTCTTACTGCCGTTAAAGTGCATTCAGTATTTCTGTATTTTCCCTGAGAGTTCCTGCCAGCTTTCCTATCCTGCTTATCTCTGCTAACCTGTTAATAGTGTTTAGGCCTCCTTTGCCCAGATGGTGATGGGGCCAAGCACTGGCTGGTGGTGTCTTTGTCTGGGCATTGACTCCTTGGGAGAAGACATGGGCCTATGGAAAATGTGGATGGAGATGCAGTCTGGTGATTCTTTGGTTCCTATTACAGTTCTAATACCTGTGCTGGCCCTGAAAGGTCAAGCTGCCACAAAACATTTGGTTGTTAGTGTGTACCCAGTGCCTTCAAAGTTGGTTCAGCAAAGTAGGTAGAAGGATGAAATCCCACCAGCCTCCCAGTGGCCCCAGTCCAACTGATTTATGGCATTTAGGAATGGCAGCCGTGTCTTTTTCATCCCATTTGAAGCCAGCTAGTACTAAATGAGGTTAGATTTGGAAATAAAATGCTTGTTACTCTATTTATTTACTCTAGAGATTGTTCTTATTTCAATGAATTGGCCATTGGAAATAGATGGCCCATAACTTCAGTGTGACAGTGGGGTGAATGCAGGCTGGCATTTTAGTTAGGGATGCTGCCAGTGATGTCATTGCATCAAGAAATTCAGGCAGCCATGTGGTGTGATAAGCCTTTACTTTCAGAGGCTGTGTGAATGGGAACTCTGACAGTTTGCAATTTCTGGTGACATCTGCTACATTTTATTTTATTTTAAGGTAAACTGCTGTCTGGGAAGGTAAAGTTACCACCTGCAGTCAGAGAAGGATCTAACTGGACCAAACAAGCTTCCCGACATGTAATAGTGTGACCTTTCTCCAGCTCTGGTTTTCTCTTTTGGTGTTGTAAAGTCCTTTTCTCTGACTGCACATCAATGGCCTGCAGAAATAGTAACCTTCAAGTGGAGAGGGGAAAAAAGAAAGAAAAGAAATAAGAGCTTCAGGTGAGCAAGATGAGAGCACGTGTGGAGGAGCTGCTGTGTTGTCTGGATGCTCTGATGTGCTGTGCATTTCAGCCATGTTCTCCAAAGACAGGTCCTTCCACAACTGCTGGTTTTTGTTTTTGTTTTTTTTTTTTTTTTTTTTTTTTTTTTTTTTTTTTTTTTTTAATTCTTTCCTGTTGGCAAAATCCTGGGGAGGAAATAGCTATGTGTGAATCCATTTGTCTTAAAGCTGATAGAAAAAATTTCCTTGGGCATCACAGGCAGATGAGAAGAGAGGCTATTGGGCTCTGGTGGGGAGAGGAGGGAGCTCAGAGCAGAGGCAGCCTGCACTGCCTTTTTTAAAATTTGGTTTTGTTTTCAATAAAAATCCTGGCTTTGGAAGGAGCCTTCTGAGGGAGAGAGGGTAGCAGCATTGTGTGTGAGTTTTTAATTCACTCGTATGGTAGAGCTTTGAGGAAAAAAACTGGATGGCACTTAATGATTTTCTGTGATTTTTGGGTGATATAAAGATAACTTTATGTAGTGTGAACTCAAGGGTGTCATGGTCTGTGAACTCATGCAGGAGTGGAGAAAGGAAAATGTTGAAAACTGTAGTGATTAATCCTAGCATTTGGTTTGTTAGGCTTCATGGAGGCATGCCTTGCCATGTAGAAGTTGAAATAAGTCATTGCAGTGGAAATCTGAAAATCAGACAGGACCCTTCTCTTAGATTTGACTTCACATGAGGCATCTGAACTGCATTAAATCCATATTTTTAATATTTGTGGCTAAACTTTGCAAGAAAGGAGCAATCAGACTTCATGTTGTGATGACAAAGGGTGGATCCACTGTCAGAGTGATTAGAGGCTCAGGCTATCCCCAGCAATTGCCATGCTGTAAATATTCAGTCCTCCTTACCCTGAAGCCAGCAGCCTATAACCCTTTTAGAGAAGAAATGCAATGAGGTTGTGAGCCAGCAGACCCATTTGGAAATGTATTCTTCCTGTGCTGTTGGGTGTTACAGCACTAAAAATAAATTAAAAGGCACCATCATAGGATCTTACTACTAGCTTATGATACAACTTAACTGCTGATAGACAGTCTATTATACCGATTCCTCTGGCTGCTGACAGCTCACCAGGTGCTTGGAAATGTCAGCCCCTGCCCCGGGATATATGGGGAGGTTATGGTTTAATTTTCAGGTTGCCCATGCTTTCTGTGGGTGGGCAGTAGCACAGAGCTGGCCCCGGGAGTCTTGCATCCAGCTTGTGTTTTTAGTGTGCTGCCTGAACAGTGTTCTTGCAGAGCTCTTTGTTCTGTCAGACTTTTGGGTGTGTTATCACCTCCTATGCTGGTAGTCACTTTTTTTTTTCCCCTTTATTGAAACCATCTCAATTAGTTCATATTGCTGCCACTTTTTTTTTTTTTTCCTTTTTTTTTTTACCCGCACTTAAGGAGGGACCCACTCAGCCTTCCTGGTATGTTTGGTAACTGTATAATTAGAAAGCTAAAAATAATGCACGGAAAGCAGCAGTTTCGCAGGAGGTGTCCCAGTTTGGCAACAGTGGGCTCTGAGTCACACTTGCTTCACTGAGAGCTTCACTGAAGGCAGCAGCGAGTATTGTGCACTGCCTGTCTGGGCAGCCAGGGTTTGCCAGTGTGTGGTGCAGCACAGCTGAGGTCTGGCCAGGCCAGAGTACCGTGGGTGGAGATTTATTGCACTCTGTGTTCATTTAGGATGTGTTACCATGCTGGCCAAAACCCTGCTCTGAGCTCTCTCTGAAGTACCTTGGTGCCAGGAGCAATGATACAAATAAAAGAGTGAATGTCTCCATCTTTGTCTGATAGCCAGCAGATCTCAGCTCTACCAGCAGGAGTCCTTTTATTCTTGAAGATAGTACTGCAAGCACTATACGATTTTCTCTTAATTATTATTTTTTTGCTTCCTTCCATGCAGTGACAAGGCCATAAATTTCTCCTTCTCTCGTGCTGTCTTTTATTATTTATTGATAGCATGTTAATTCCCAGAATCTGAACTCCAGTTGGGACCTTATTAATGTTGATTCTTTACAGACTCACCATAAGAAAGGAGGTCTCTGGAACACTGAGGAAGCCTGTTTTATACCCTCTCTTTATACTTTGATTACTTGCTGTTTTGGGATAGAGCTTGAATGAAGGAAATTGCAAATTTCATACTGTGCTGTTGCACCAGGTGAAAACCCTCTTGTTTCCAATTTATCATCATTTTTATCATGTATCTTCCAATGTACACTCCTTTTCATCAGCCCTGTCACTTAGGTTTGTGTGGTCCCAGGGGAATCTCAGCACATTGGCTGCTTCACCTTGTAACTGCCTGGGAAACTTTTAATTATGGATCTTAAAAATGATGGCATCCAAATACAGGTGAAAAGACTCCCAAACTTCTTGTGCTTAGGCATTTATTACTTTGTGAATCACTCACCTGGTTTTCCTGGGGGCTGCTTCATGGCTTTCAAGCACTGAACACCTGAAATGCCATTGGGGTGGAAGGAAGTCAGGACTGACTGCACAGAAAGCTCATAGGGATTAACTTAGTTATTTATCCCCTTGGTTCTCACTTTAATCTTCTTTTAGTAACCAAATTCAGTGAACTGCAGAGCTGCTTAAAGGTCTGCCTTGTTCTGAGCAGTTTCTTTCAAACTTTATTTTGTCTCTTAGGTGAAATAGGGATTAAGTTTACAGCATGGTTTGTGAGCCATGCTTAGTTCAAATTACAGTAAATCATTAAATGTGCTGCCATTGGTTTTAGAGGAGAAGCAGATGCAGCCCAGTACTGGGACCATTAAACTTCCAGGAAATGGTAGATACCAAAAATAAATAAAAATGCATGAGAAACAGATTTTGGCTGAAAAGTTCTTCATTACAAGTGCTTTTTAGAACCTCTGAGACTGGTTTGCTGTCTTTGGAAGGAGCATACTTTGTCTTGTTTTAGCTAAGCTTTGGTGAAGAAAAGGGGGGCTGCTGTGCTAAGTGCAGGTGCCCCAGTGGGCAGGGCTGGGCACTCTGGATCATGGCACACAGCCAAAACCTGGCATTTCTAGTCCTGCGATAGTTTACCTTCAATAAGTTGTAGGAGTTTGGATTTATTCTCCTTGAGTCAGTGAAAGAGGGTATAATAACTGTCTCGGGGAGGGAGGAGAAGATGTGCATGTAGATTTGTTTATCTGGGTTGCTGTGGGTCATTTATTCATTGCTGAGCACAGTGTGGCTCTTGCACATATTTATTTACTTGCTAATGAAAAAGCTACAGAATTTTGGAGGAAAGGCTGAGAACACAGATTTGGTATCTGAATGCTTTCCATATTCATGCTGCGTGCAGGCAGACATTTCTTTATACCCCATTTTAAAATTCTAATCTGTGATGCTGTAGATGAGCTGTGGGATGGTGGCTGACATTTCAGCTCATTTCTTATCATTTTAGTTTTAATCAGAAGCTAGTGCTCAACTTTATATCAACACAGGTAAATCAACTTCATTGGTCTCATTGAATGGCAGTGAGGATTGTGATTTTATTCTTTGTAACATGAAATTTTGAACATTAAATTTTGACACAGCAAACTAATTTCTCGAGAATTCTTTCAAGAGTTATACAGAGAAACATTCACATGAACCCAGGGTCATGGCTGCAATTGACAAGAATCAAATACTTTTGCCACCCAGGCTGTAGGTGAGTGACTGACCTCACAGAAGAATTCAGTAAGATTTTTATGAGTGATTTTGCAGTCTCTGGCCTCTGATGTCACCAGGTTCCTTAGAAAAGAGGAGAACTTCAAAAAGAGGACTGTATCAGAGCTCTCATTAAATTACTGAACCTTGTCCTTACTCGGTTTTCCAGATTGATTTGTAACTAATCTTTTAACAGCACACAAAATCTGCAGGCCACCTGCAAGAAGGGGGGCCATTACCATTTAATAATATTTTCTCAACAGAGATACAAAAGAAATGCCCTGCAGAGTTAATCACAAATATCCATTGA
This sequence comes from Melozone crissalis, assembly GCF_028551555.1. Taxonomy (NCBI): domain Eukaryota; kingdom Metazoa; phylum Chordata; class Aves; order Passeriformes; family Passerellidae; genus Melozone; species Melozone crissalis. Next base: position 49,574,375 of record NW_026535784.1, on the reverse strand, counting down.
GAATAAACATGCAAAATGTTACATCAACAGAGTTCCTACGTATGCAGCACTCCAAGCTCTGCTGCTATTAATAATATGTTGAGAAGGCATGGGTGTGTAAAGGAATGAAGATATTATATGCATATATATATATTTATATATACCCACCAACTGTATAACCTACATGCTAGACTTTACATAGCACTGTATCAGTTTCATTTTACTGCTGCCTGCAGGACTTCCCTGGACTTTAATTACATGCTGGAAAATCTTCGCAGCATCAAATGGTAGATAGATTATTAAAAGGAAGAGCTTGGCAATGGCACAAGCTGCATTCAGGAGTTCGAAGTATAAAGTGCTGGATGATGACTTGTTTTTGTCAAGCCTGCGTGCCACACGTGCACCCCAAACTGTCCTAGCTGCAGGTGGAAATATAGTTAGGTCATGAGAGGGAGGGATGGATGTGTAGCCATCCCTGACATTTATTTAGATAATAAACAGTTCCAGTACAGAAAATAATCCTTAAAAGCTGAGTCCTGGGGATTTCTTCAGAAGAGAACTTGCTTTTGCCCCTAGGAGCAAACCAATTTGCTTGAGAGAGCTGGTGAGCAAGCTGCCTGCTGCTGGCTGTGAAAGGAGCAGTGCTGTGAATCACTGCAAAGAGTAGAACCCTGAAAAAAATTACGTTTTTACAAGTCAAAGCTGGGTTACTTGTGTTATCTGGGTTGTTTGTATTACTTGGGTTGCTTTTGGCACTACAGAGCTTCTTTTGCCCCATCCTCTCCCTCTCTTATTTTATTTTCTATCAGACAAGACTCCTGCCTGTGGAGGAGATTCACAGTAATGAAAGCACAATTCTTGGTTCACACCTGGTCTGCTGGAATTTTTTTTTCCTTCACAGTTTTATGAACAGCCAGGCAGGAGCTCAGCTTTAGGTATGTCCTATGTAGACCTTTAGGTGTATCCTATATGGAGCTCCGGGTGTGTCTGCTTTACAGACAGGTGCAGCTCTGGCAGTCTCATGGGACTGCAGCTAGTTCTAGTTTGTTTTTGGGTGATTTTACTGGTGAGATGAATTACCTGTGTTTGACTCCTCTGGTAGAGGGGGAAGTTTCATGATTAGCAGCTTTTAATGCTTTGCAGCACTGGAGAGTCGGCTCAGATGCCAGTGTGGGACATTGCAGCTGGTGTTTGGCTATTGAAATCATCCTCTGCCTACCTGTGCTCCTGGCTGGCCACGTTTTTCTCCTGTTGTTTGGCATTCATCAGAACACTTGGTGCTTGGAGAACGGATTTGCCGTGCTCTGCAGGACCCTCTTGCAGTGCTCACTTAAACGGGAAGAGCAGCAGTGTCCCACTCTGGCTCAGCATGGGAGGGGGCTTGGGCTGGATCTGTCTGCGTGTCAGGGTGGGTGGACCTTGACTTGACACCTTAGGGCCCATACTTTATGCAGATTAAATATATAGATATAGGTAGATATATATAGATATATACACACACACATATATATAATATATATACACATATACATACATATATGTAGTATATATACACATTATATATAATAGATATATGCATACATATATACGTATGTATTACTATATATACAATATGCACTCATATGCATGATATACTACTGTACTCTGTGCTTCTATACTCATATGTACACATACATATATACACAGATATACTCAAGAGTATATATATCTTCCACTTCCTCAGCTAGGAGTGGTAAAATTGCTCTTTGCACACCTGGATATGTGCATTGCCTATACATGTTTGCAAAACTAACAAGAGCAGGACACAGTTCTCTCTTTCAGGGAGTTCTGTCCTTCCTCTAGGAGCCCCAAGTTTACCTATTTGCTTTGTAGGTCCCAGAGAGCTAACTTAAGATGATATCACTTTGTGGGCAATTTGAAATGCAAATATTAGTCAGAAATTTGAAGTGTGTGCTTCTGGGCGGGAGACAGGATGCCAAAACCAACATTTATCCATTAAAATCAATCTTAATTACAACAAACCCAAGTATTCTGATCTGACCACAAGATTTGCTTTGAGTTTCCTTTTTATTATTTATTTTTTCCAGTTTATGTATTTCTAGTGAGCCACATTCATACTTACTAATTTTTTTTTAAAACTTGATTTCTGATTTTTTTTTCCTCAGGGGGAGGGATTTAATTTTGCTCAAAGTGGAAATGCAGAATTAATAATTTTTTCCTTCCTTTCCTTCCTTTCCTTCCTTTCCTTCCTTTCCTTCCTTTCCTTCCTTTCCTTCCTTTCCTTCCTTTCCTTCCTTTCCTTCCTTTCCTTCCTTTCCTTCCTTTCCTTCCTTCCCTTCCTTCCCTTCCTTCCCTCTCTCCCTTCTTTTTGTCCAGAAATAATAATTTTTCTTGAGTCTTCTGCCTGCTTGAAAGGCTGTATCTACCAGCTTGATCAGATTCCTCATGTAATTCCACAGATGTCGTAGAGCACCTTTCTGCTCCCTGGGTCTGAGGCTATGGTGATTTTAATGGGTTTAAAGACAGCTTCAGCACTAATAACAGAAATGTTCATTTATTTCTATTGCTTCTGGCAGGTTATGCAGATGTTGCAGTTATTGTAACGTTGTGTGCTTCAGATATCAGATGTACTTTGATAATTTTACAAGATGTGTTTTGCCTAATTATTTCATCCCCGTTTAATTCAGGTTGTCCTTGACGTCAGGGCAGGGCCAGGCCCGTGTGACATGGATTCCTGGGAAGGTATTTAAATTCCTGAGCTTGCTGGGGCTTGCAGAAACAGCTCCTTCTTGCCTCAGACATCAACCAGCAGCATCTCTGCTGTCTGTGCCTCAGCCAGGTCAGGGGTCCCAGGCTTCTGCTCCACCTCAGCTCTTCTGCCCTTGGTTGGGTGGTGCCTCTGGTTTTCCCTGAGAGCCACGGGTGACCCCAGGCAATGCTGCTCCAGCCCCTCCCTACACTTCTGAGGTGAATCTTCAGCTTGGAATGATGGAGGATTTCCCTTGAAGGGGCTTGAGAAAGGGAAAATATTGTGGACAGACCAAAAAAAATGGCTCTTCATACAGATATAATGCATTAACTACAGTCAACAGTCAGGCCATGCTGCTTTTATTGCATTTAGTTGGGTTTTTCTTATTCTAGCAAGCACAGTGGGGTTAAAATTAATTAAATTCCTCAATTCCAGTTTCCTTAAATTCTTGGGGCTTTGTTGTTGTTTTTATTTATTCATTTAGTATGTATTATTTGTATTTTAAATTAGAGTAAAGGGTTTTATTTAAAATGCCTGCAAAAAAAGCAAAGAATAGGAAATGAAATAAAAATGTGATGGAGGCAGAAATTAAAAAAACAATCAATTTAAATTAAGGAAAAAAGTGGACTTATATATATTTTTCATTATTATTATTTCAAGGACATCACCTTTTAAGTACTGCAGGTAGAAATAGGCAAAAAGTTAAACAAACCAACCCAACTCTCTCCTTTTTACCATTGTGCTGGATGCACCCAGCTATGCTCACAGCAAGTTTTCCTGCAGTGTGGAAAGTCTCAACACGGGACAGCACTGTTTTTGTTGTTCCCCAGCACACCTCCTGCATACAAGCAGGTTTAGAGCTCTGTGGTAATTTCAGGGCTGGGGAACCAAGTAATTGCAGCCAGGAAATATTTTTCTAATTGTACTGTACTGAACTTGCAGAGGAGAGATTGTCTCCAAGGCAGTTCCTCCTACGAGTTTTCTGTAAACCCCTGTTTGTGTTTTTGGCCACCTTTTGGGGTACCATTGGTGCCACAGGGAGGAGGAGCCTTTCCAGAGTTCCATCCTGGCATTACTGGCAAGGTTCTTGGTCAAAAGAGCACAGAAAATCACTTGTGCTGCTCACTGGTGCTGATGTTGCCCTGAAAGAGAGGCTGGTGCGTGCCTTTGATACTGAGCAGGCAAGTAATTACATGTGAGGGATTAAAAGTCTTGGAAATTTAGGTGTTTTGCTAATTCTGGATAGAAATTGTTCATAAAGAAGTAAAGGAGACCCTAGGTTGGTACCCAGTGAATCTTAACAAGGTTTTGGGGTAATTGGTGGCTCGATTGCAAATGAAGTCTGTTCTTTCTTGTGTGGTTGGTATGCTGTGCTCCTTAAGTTGCTCTTGAACTGAAGGAGATGAAGGTGGTTATGTGCAGAAACATAATTTTACAAGGAAGGAAAATTGTCCCAATCATACTTATTGAGTTTGTTGCTTTTTTGGTCAACCTGAAGCACCATGTATCTTTTTTAAAAGGCTGAAATTACTCAGAATAACTAGATTTGTAGTTTTGAAAGTCAGTTGTAAAGTAATTTTGTGATCATTTTGCTGACTGAGACAGCAGCATGTTATATTTCTGCTCCTTTTGTCCCTTAAGACCTTCATAAAATGAGATCTTCTACCTCATGAACCCGTCAAAATGACTGCATTCTAAAGTAAATATGAAGGCATCAGTGAACATAATTTTCTTTGAGTTCAGTCCTGGTCTAATGGCTTTGACAGAACATCCAGTTAATTTTGCTCTAGGCTTCTGCTGCAATCTATCCTAAGGAAATTACTGGAGATGATCAGATTTCTTTGTTTGTGAGAGGTGAATGCTGCTGCGTTGCCTGCTTGCTGGTGTGGCCATGAGCTGGGGTTGCTTTTCCAGCAGGGATGCACAGATGGAGGGTTCCTCCAAAGGGAGGAATTCCTGCTGTCTGTCACTCAGGCTGGCACTGCAGGTGCCTTTGGTAGGGCATTGGCACTCTAAATGTGCTTTCACTGGCCTGCAGTAGGGGCAATGCCTCAAGTAGTTGTGGGGCTGATCCCTCCTTGTCCTGCCAAAAATGTGCTCCTCCTTCCTGTTCGCAGCTGACAAGCACAGCACAAGTGTTTTCCCTGCATTTAAATGCCCCTGGGTGAAAGCAAAGAGTAGAAAAGTCAGGCATTAACCATTAAGCCACTTGGGCTAGCCGTATCTACTGGCCCTGTTGCGTGGTGGAAACATGCATTCTGTACACCAGCAGTGCTTTGCATGGGCCAGCGGAGAAGCTGATGTGGAGCTCCTGGCCCAAAAATTTTGTACACCTCACATATAAATGCATCTAAATGTTGGCAAATGGATGACTTGCTTGCCATCCTGTAATTAATGCACAGGGTCTTGCCCTGAGTAACATTTGTGTGCTCTTGGGTGGTGGTCCAGCTGTCTGAGTTTTACTGTTTCCTTCAGAAAAATGTCTTAACACAGAGAAGAACGGGGAGAAAGTCACTTGTCTTTATAAAAAAAAATACACCGAAAGTTTGTGCACACAAAAAGCAAAAAAAGTTGACTATCACAGAATGGTTTGGTTTGGAAGGGACAATAAAGATCATCTAGTTCCACTCCCTCTGCCATGGGCAGGGACACCTTCCAGCAGACCAGATTGCTCAGAGCCCCATCCAACCTGGCCTTGAGCACTTCCAGGGATGGGGCAGCCACAGCTTCTCTGGGCAACCTGTGCCAGTGCCTCACCAGCCTCACAGTAAATAATTTTTTCCTAATATCTAATCTAAATCTGCCTTTTTCCAGTTTGAAGCCATTCCTCCTTAGCTTATCAGTACACACCCTTTTAAAGATCAGTTTCTAGTAGTGGAAAAGAAACAAGAAATAAAGCAATATCCCTTGCTCACTGGTAGCCGGGCTCTTGCAACAAATCCTGACTGAGGCAAATTCTCCTCCTCCTGTTCACTTTAACGCAGCCATTCTGCCTTTCCCTCTTCCCAAATTGGTCCTCCTGCACGAGCCCTGATCTTGCTGAGTGCAGAGCATAAATACATAAAAATGTTGTGTGTTGGTAGTTTTGCAAACAGAATCAAAGAGAATATTCTGAACAAATTGGTACAGGGACTGTGATCTGAAACTACTGTACTCTTGCATTCTAAAAGCAGTAATTTTGGACTTTGAGTCTCAATTTACTCTTAAAAGAAAAAGGTTGTTTAACCTTAAAAGGAATAAAATGGAGCACAAGTTTACTACCTAGCTTTTAATATCTTTGCAGAAGACATATGTTTTGCAGTAATGTCAGTGTTTTTAAGTTTTGTTTTATCATAACATAGGCTTTTTGAGTAAATTGTTTAATCAGAAATGTTGGCAGTAAAGCACAGTTTTCATTTTCTCCAAAATAGCTTCGGTTGTTGTTTTTTACACAGAATATTTATGGAAAATCTTCCTATTTTATGTTTTCTGTGGAGAAAAGTTTATAACTGTTTCAATAAATTATTTCATGCTTTCGCTAGTGATATCACTGCATTTTTAGATGTTAGACTTTAAAATTCACAGTCAGTCCTTGGAGGAGGTAGTTTTCCATCTTTTGCATTGCTCCAAGCCTGAGGAGGATGAGCACAAATCCAGCTGTGCCATTCCCAAGTTTACTCAAGGGTGATGCTCCTGGGTGCTGCTCTGAGCCAGCCGAGCTTTTCTGGGCTGTTGACTTTATTCATCTCCCTGCATTCATCTCCCTGCATATCCACAGGGCAAACATTTAGCCAGGAATGCTAAATGTCCCGTTTTAGAGCTGGACAAAGCCCTGCGCCGCCCACCCCTTCCCCGCCGTATTTACCGCCTCGGTCGGTGATGGTTTGCATCACAATCACCCAACCAGTTCTCCGGGAGCTGAAAGACTTTATCTTTGGAGTTATTGAGGTATTTGTTTGTGCTGCAGCCAGTTGTTAGGCAGGGTTTGCAGACAGTCCTGGAGGTTGGGAAACACTCAGTAGATGCCATGAGCTGATTTCTAGCCCTCCCTGTGCAATCACAGACTGAGCCATGTAGGTTGTGCTGCCCAGCCAGGTATTTAAATCCTCTTAGGCAAAGACAAAATCCCCCATTTAAACACTACCTGTTATGGCGAATTCTTCCCGTGGTATCTTTCTTTTTATCTCGAGAAAACCCCCAGCATCTTCTGAAATCAGTGTTTCCTTTCCTTCTCTGAAAGAAGATGTTTCAGTGGTAGGACTTGAGTTGCTGGTTTCTGTGTTGATGAGACCGAGTGAAGAAACCCTGGAATATGCCGGTGAAAAAGTTAGCAGAAATTATAAATTTAGATATTTTGCTTAGTGTCTTAGTGAGCTTTTTAAACCTTTCTACTGATTTACTTTCTGCTTCCGAGTTTTGCTCTTCCCTTATGTTTCTCAAAATCAGTAATGCAAAGAAAAACATTGCTAGAAAAAGAGAAAATGTGGGTTTTTCTATTTTTTTTTTGTTATTATTTTTTTTCCATCTCCTTTTTCTTTCTTTCTCACCCATAGCAGGCTAGGAACTGAATGATCAGTAAGTCAGGAAGTTTTAAAAATCTCCTTTAAATAACATGAAAGTTTAATTGTTCACTGCCCTTGGGGAGTATTCTTGAAGATCTGTGGCTAATTCTTGTTGATTTCAGGATGAAATAGGAGCCTAAACACCTTTTAAAATTCTTTCTGGTAGCACTTAGGGCACTTTATAAGTCAGTGGGATTTGTGTGCTTATGTCAATGAAGGACTTAGAGAAATCATATTTAGCAGTTTTAGCGGCAGACCCACCAGTGGAAGCTGTGGGAATTTATTTTTCTAAGTTGCTTAGGTGCTGCTGATAATCTGAAATGATTGCAGGTTTCCTATGTATAACTTAAAGTTCACTTCCTTTGGCCCAGGATCATTTTCCACTGCCTTTTCTGTTTCATAGTAGAAACCATGGAGGCCCTTCATTTTTCTGAAACTAAGGCAGCCCACAAGAAGGTGTGCTTCCCTCAAGTGATATAGAAATATTAATTACAAAGGCTGAAGAGAAGAAAAGCATTCTGCAGTTAATACAGCATGCATTATCACTCTGTAGGCAAGCAGGCAGATGAATTCTTATCTGACTATCAAAATAAATTCACACTCAGAGGGATCCAAGACTTTTCTGTGGGGCTGGTTGCATCCTGCTTGCAGGGAAGGGCTAAACTTGCCTCCAGCTTGGCTACTGCTGACTATCTGTGTCAAGGTACATGTCTGTAATGCTTTGCATGCAGAAAAAGCTGATTTCAGTTTCAGGTGAAGCTATGATCTTGGCACACATTTTTTCCATTTATTTAAAAAAAAATTTTTGGTTTGTTATGTGCTTTTGATTTTTTGTTTGGTTGGGTTTTTTATTTGGTTGGTTGGGTGTTTTTATTTTCTTTTAAGCGTTTTGTTTGCACAAACCCATACATTTGGGTCAGGAGCAGCAGCCGTAAATCTCATAGCAGTGGGTTTTAGAAGGGTTTCCTTGGAGAAATGCTGGATGAACTTTCAAAAGGCAGGACGGTGCCTCATAGCAGGAATGTTGTCTGCTGGAGAGTTACATTGGGTGAAAATAACTCTTCCCTAAAACAATCCTCATCTATCCTTTGCTGTCTGCTTTCTGCCAGCTTCCATTGCTGCTGATGGGGTCCAGCCAGAAAAACCATTAAAGATAGGCTGGATGGGAGATGGGTCTTTTGAAATCTGCCTCTAATGTTAGAGCAGTCAGAAAAATACGGCTGAGTACTTGCTGTAAGTAAGTAGTGGTACAGAGCATGACTACCATTTTCCATTTCCATTAATCTTCCATGGGAGTTCATTGGTCTAGCTTAAGCCAGGGTTAAAGCTAGACATGTTCCTACCCTGGATTCTTACCTGGAATCACAGCCTCAGTGTGGCAACAATTTCAAACTTACTAGGCGGTTCTGAGTGCCTGTAAAAATACTTGTGAGGCATTGCTTTCCTGGGATAGAGGTGTACAGATGAGATACTGCCCTTGGCTTCACGTGTTATATCCAGAGGGGGTCTGAAATTTCCTACTGGTTTGTGCTTAAAAGTAATCTATAATAATAAATGCTGGAACAAGCTGAAATAAAAAGTGAAAAAAAAATCAGCCTAGAGAGCCTGTTTTGGTTCTAGGAGTATTTAACAATCATTAGACCCTAAATATTGGAATTAAGGGTTTGTTTTCTGAATACTGCTGCCAGCTAGCATGCTTTGGGATGCTGTAGAAAAGCTGAGGGATTCACCTGCTAAATTTAGCTCTTCTACACTCAAAAATCTTTTTTTTGCTTCTTTCTGAAGGCATTTCTGAGCAGATTTTCCTGCCTTAAAATACAGGGTGGTGTAGAAGATGTAACATAACCCTCCTAAACAAACATACACACTTATCCCCCCTCTCACCAGCTTTATTTACAGAGATCCTCCAGACCTCTCCAAGTCCCTGCACGAGGTTTCTTCAAAGGGGAAAACTTTCAGAGAGTTAAATACTTACTTTGAAACGGTTGTAAAGATTGCAGCTTCTGGAGCAAAGCCTAGCTTTTGCAGGAGTCTGTCGGCCAGGTGTGAGAATCCGTGGGCTGCAGGCCAGTATCAACCCCATACATCAGGTCTGTGGGCCAGTGTAAACCCTATAAAGCATCTTTGAGGTCTCGCAGCTTTGAAGTTTGGGAAAGGAGCCTTGCCAGCTCCAAAGAAGGGGGCTCTGAAGTTGGAAGCAGCCACGATTAGTTCAGGAAGGATTTGCTGGCTTGGTGTTTCGCTGTGGGATGCTGCAAACATCTCTGCAAAGAAGCTGTTTGCTGCTGCACTGAGATTCCTGATTTCTCTCCTAACTATTCCTAAATCTCAAGTAATCGTTTGGTGAGTGATTTTTATAGCACTTCTGGTTTATATTCCAGACTGTCTGGTGGTATCAGTCTTGATTTCCTGTGAAATATCAATTGATAGTATAAATGTGTTTTTAAGTAGCAAAATGCCGTTGAGTTTAATATGAAAATGAAGCCATATTGGCAGAGGCTAAATTACATGCTGGATTTAGAAAACAGAGTGTGAATTGATCCCAAGCTGGTGTGAATTCCTAAGGGTGGTTATTGCATTTATTGCTAAGGTGGGTGATGAGTTCATGTCATCTCTTTTGCACTGGGAGCCAAAGATAATGTGTCCCTCCGGAGCTGGCTTTGATTCTTGTTTTCCTGATGTGAAGCTCTCCATCTGAGCATGGACTCAAGATCTGTCCAGAGCTGGGATAGGTGTGGTTTTAGCTGAGTTCAGTATCTTGTCTCCAAAAGTATTGGCCAGCTTTCTACAGCAGGGAGAATTTTGAATCAATCTGTTGGTTTTGATGTACCTTGCCTGTAGCAGCAAGAGCTTTGCTGGGTGAGGTTGCCTTTGACCTTTCCAAAGATTGTTCTGGTTGTCATTAGTCTGTCTGGGTGAACGGAGGAGTTGGCGGCCTTGGCAGATCCCCAGCTGTGCTTCCTGCTCCATTTGGAGACAGAGGTGCGTGCACCAAAGTGCCTTTTCATTTTTTCTGTTCAGCTTTCATGGCTCTACATTCCCCAAGTGATGACACAGTAAATCTTTGCTTGGGTCTGTAGTTTTCTAAACTTATGTGTGATGTATCATCAGGATGGTGCTAAAGCAATCTGTAAAAAGATGCTAGCTGTGCAGGTAAGCATTTCTTATTTGTCTCCACTATCAAATGAAGTGCAATATTTTAATATATTTTGCATTTATCCAGCTATCCTGGTGCATAAGTGATGCAATTCAACTTGTAGTTTTCCTTACTAAGAAGTAATACAGCTCTTCATTTTAAATACAGTCCCCTTTTGTGAGTAATTTGAGGACCAGTTGGTCCTGTTCTTGTTACTGTCTAGTTTGCTGTGAAGAGAGCTGGGCATCTGAGTTTTGGCATGTATCAGGTTTGAAGCTGCTTCACTTTCACGTAGTAGATGATGATGGTTCTGTCAGACAAACCCTGTTAAAACTTGTTCATTGCTCAAAATGGAAACATGAACAGCTGCTCATTGCTTGACTGTGTCTTGGCTAATTTTTAGGGATGGGTTCTCATTTAGTAGCAGTTGTATGATAGCTGTCAAAATGTCTGATTATTTATAATTTATAATAATAATTTATTAATTCTGCTTCAGTGTTTAATTCATGTTTCTAAACGGTCTAACGTTGCTCATGAAGTGTCAACAGAACAACTTGCAACTGATGAGGAAGTACTATTACTGTGAAACAGAAATTTGAGCATCCCTGGATACAGGAGGAGCCTTTTATTGTCTGCTTGTATATTTTGACCCTCTCTGCTGTCATAGCTGATCACTTCATGAATTTTTGACATGGAATTTTCCCATTCTGTTGTCTTACAGGTGTGGAGCTAAGGCACGGTGATATATTGAGTCATGTAGGTGTCCTGGCTCCCTTCCCATTTGGCTCCCCCTGAGCCATGGAAATTGTGTCTGTGGTTGTAACATTAGTGTAATGTGGTGCTGGTGATGGAAAGTGTGCTTGCTAAGTGATACAAGAGCCCTCCACAATTTACAGCATAATTACTTGAGCTGGATGAGCAGAAACTGAGGGCTCATTCCCCTCCCAAAGCTTGGGGTATCATGAGAAAAAAGCATGAAGGTAAGAGTCTCTTGGTCTGCCATTCGTCAAGGGCTAATAAAACACTTTAAAAAGCTGCCACCTTCCTATCAATGGGTCAGTCTCCTTGGCTTTCTAGGAAACTTTTTGGTACCAGAAAGTGACGCTCATATCCCTGAGCCTCTACCCTTCAAGACATCTAGTCATAGTTGTTCATATATGAAAAAGTTCTTGGAGAATTCTATCTTGCAGATAAATGCTCTATCTGGTGGATCTGATGATGTTCAGTTATTTTTTAAAATTTGATTTGTTTGCTAATACTAAAAAAATGTAAGACAGGGGTTTCTTAAGTAGCATGATGGTTTTTGTTTGCATTGCTCATGAACGTAAGCGAAAAGCCACTTAAACTTTACAAGGACTCAAGTCTCCTTGTAGAATAGAGGTCCTGTTTGCATCTCTTCACGCAGTCTTGCAGTAAAATAATTTTGTGTTTTCCTTTAGATATTTTTGTTCCTACGTGTGGGCAAGATGAATAGGTCATTAAGATTTCAGCAGCCCTCACAGACCTTGAGAAAAGGAGGAAATTATGGAGATACTGGAGGGAGGTGCTGTGATCTGAATCATGCTGAACCGTTGAGCAGAACCTCCCAGAGAAGCTTGTTGATAGCCTCCTCCCTTTGCTGGGAAACAGCTTTGCTGATATTTAGGGTATGCACACAACTCTATCCCATGATCCAGGAGGATAGGGAGGAGGTGAGAGGCAGAGAAAGCTTGTTCCCTGGGCCAGTCAGCTTTATAGCTGGCTCATGGTGCTGTGTGGGTGAGCAATCTTGGTGAAGGAGGATCAAAGGAACAACATTTTAAGGTCATTGCTGCTGTACCAGCTCCAAGCAACAGCCTTGGCACTGAGTGAGGTCGTCTGTTTTCAGGGCCACCTGGGAAATAGCACTGTATTGTTTTCCCATCCTAGTAGGGGCAGAGCTAGTGGATACTGGTAGTGGCTTAAATAAACCCTTGCCTGCTTTGGAGATCCGAAGGATTGTGGCATTTCTCATTTAACTCGATTACTCTATCCTGTGGTTGGAAGGGATTTCTTGTCTGTTGGACATAATTGTAATTCTCTAAATTTTAAGCTCAGATAACTAAGGCTGAGTTATAGGAGCATTTTCAATATCTTAACTAGGAATAATTTGTATCCAGAGGAAAAAGTCTAGGAATGCGTGTATTTAGGTGAGATACAAGTGAAATAATGATTGTGCTGTGTTGGACAATTTATCTAAATGCTTTTTACCTTGGAGCTGTGCATGGACAGACCCCCCTGTGGCCTCCAGGCTGACCTCTTTGGTGGGTGCTTGGGATGACATGCAGGGAAGGAATGTTCACTTGATCATTTTGAAGTTTTAAGAGTCCCAAGCGTGCATAGCTGAGGCATCATTACGATAAGAATCTTGAAAATTTAAGAAGCACTAAGCAATGTATTTGTACGAGATGAGCAACTTTAAACATTCACTTTTTAAGGCAAAATTATTTCCAGAATTTATCTTCTTGACCTGCTGTGTAACTATAACACATAGTTCTAAATATAGCATTTTTATAAATGACCATTCCTGTTGCTAGTAATAGGTCTTATGCAGTGCATTGCTGTGACACCTGACTTGCTAGAAGTACAAGTTTTTATTAATGGAAAGATAAGTTGCTGTTGCATTGCATCTTGGGGTCACTGCCTCCTGGAGTATAAATACACATAATAATGTTGTTTAACGTGACACATTCTGTTTCACCATATTGACATTTCCATTCTAATGCACTATACCTGTCTGGTGAGGCTACCTTTAATGTGCACCACGAGCATAAAAATCATCCGCAGAAAAGAAAAACAACCCACTTGAAGAAATGATAGCTTGTTTAGTATTGTATTACTTCTGGGAAAGTTTTATTTATATGTGAACAAATGTTGCAGTTTTTCAGAGAGTGCTCCAAACCTCAAAATGCGTTGTGCAACCAGCATAATAAAATGCTGATTGGGCCATAGGAAAGGTGCTGTGTCTCCCAGAGGGAAAATTGCTCCTTCTTACTCATTTAGCCTATGGCTGTTCTAAAGGAGATGCAGTCACAGAGTACCAGAGTTGAATTATGCACAGCCCTCACTTAGGGGACTCTCCATTTTCATTAAATTGAATGGAATATCTTCTACATGAAATATGGAGGGAGGAGAGGGAAAGTGTCTAGAGATGTCAGGGGAGTAGAGCTAGAAAGGACCAGGGAGCTTGGGGGATAGGACTCCCAACACAAAGAAGTGCAGTAGAATCTACTGTTTTCATCAGGGAGCAGAGCTCCTTTTCTTGTTGTTGTTTTTTTTTTGCTGTAAAATTTGAGAAAAGAGAGTGGAAAACCAGTGAGATATTCCTTTTTTAGTACTCCTGAAGACTACTGGGAGAGTTCAATTTACAGCATAAAATTTAATAGACTCCTATTGCATAAGGTAAAAATACCATCCTTAGATATCCTGGAGAAATAAAGTATATGCCAGAGCATTCCTTCATGCTGAGCATCTCTTTCCCCCTCTGCCCTGTGGGTACTGCTTGTGCACTGCAGTACCAGGATCAACTGGAGCTTCCTTTTATGCCCAAATCTTTGACATCTTCCTATGGGGCTCCAACAAAGTAAATTCATAAGTTTTTTTCCTTTTTTTTCCCTTTTTTTTTGTCCCCAGACAAGTGGTGCTTGTGCTTTGGCAAGAGTAAATAAGAAGTGACATGGTCGGCAGGAGCGGCTCTGAATTGGCCCTTGTCTCCCATTGTGTCCTTTGCCAATTAAAGGTCATGCACAGGGCACAGCAGTGGGGACATGGGGGCTAAGCCTATTGTCCACACATTAATGTTCACTGAGATCAGAAGCAGCTGAAACATTCGGGGACTAAACCCAGTTTTTTTGTATGTTGGCAGGGTGATGCTGGGAAAAGAGGCACAGGAGCATTCCTGCCCAAGGATGCACTGCTGTCACCAGCACCCAACTCTGCTTGCTTTTTCCCCAGGCTGCTGCTGGCTCTGTTACCTTCCTGTGTGTCTCTTTGGGACAGGCATTCCTGTTGGTGTCACTGTGCAGGTGGGATGCTGAAGGTGCTGGCATGGTAAGAGCAGATCCACTTCCCAAGAGTGTGTGGCTCCACTGCTTTCTTCCTATGCAGCATTTCTTTGGAGGATGTCAGGGCATTGAAGGCAGTCATGGTTTGAACCTTATGACACTCTGGTTGGATGGCCTGTTAGGGTCTCTGTTTTTCATGTGGCAGAAGCAAGTGGAGAGATGTTTTTGTAGGGGGATACAGTGTGGGTAAATGAAGGTGGTATAGAATGTAATCTTATTCCCTGAAGAGTTGCAGCTGAACCAATTACTAAAAATTAGGAGCAGGCCTGATGTTAACAGGCCACACCTGTAGCAAATAAGAACAGTATTATAAAAGAATGGATTGGTGGGAACTGGAGTCAGATGGCTGCTGCAAGGACCAGGAACAGTCAGTGCTTATAGGAGCTGCCTGTGAGAAACACTGAGGTGGTACGGAACTCTGGAGATATGGAATCCTTGTGCTATAATGGTAATAGAACTCTTGATGTATAAGACAACATGTTTTTGCTTCAGCATGGTGAAATCTCTGTTGAATTTTGGTAAGAGCTTAAAAGGGTGGTGTGGAGCAAGTGATGCCCAGTGCAAAAGTATCAGTAATAAATGGAGAATTTTGAGCTGGGAGGACCAGCTCTGTTTGGGGGCATCTTCTCCCATGTTTTAGTGGTTGACTTTCTGTCAGGTCCTTGTACTTTCAGTACTTCTGGTGTCCTTATTTAGCATTCTGGCAATTTTAGAAAGCAAATAGTGAAACCTTTGTTTATCCACTGCCTTTTTGGAGGCTTAATAGATTAAGAGAACAGAAATGAGCAGCTAAAATACAGTCACTGCCACGCCATATATTTGTCCATAAATTACCATTTGTGAAGGCAGAAGGCTAAAGTGGGGTGGACAGGGAAGAATGATAGGTCTGGGACTGGAATTGGGAGTTTTCTTAAACAGACTCTGTCAGAGATCAGATAGCTGGAGAAGCTGAACTGGCTAGCACAAAGATCTTTTGGCCCTGGTACAGTGAAAGCCCAGGGAGAGATAAACTCAAGGCAAGAGCAGCAGTGAAGACATCATGTCTGGTCACTCTGACCCTCTGATGCTCACTGCTTTGACAAAGGAAGGTGCACCAAGGACTTTACTGGCAAAAGAGATAACAAAAGACATTACTAGTGAAAGAAGAATAATCAAAAGATTGTGTTTCTGAAGGGGACAAAGGGTCAGAATGGAAAATTTTGTACGGACGTAGAGGCCTATAAATACTGGTAAACTGTAATAAACTGGCTTTGCTTTGTCAAGCAGATTCCATGTCAGTCAGTCCTCACAAGAATGGAATTAGATAGCGGGCTTCCCTTTGAATTTACAGGATGGGTTGACTCTGACTGTGCTGCTTCCATGGGTTAGTGCCAGGCTCAGGTGTGGTCCCTGGAATTTGTAGCTGAGACGGAAGAAGTAATGGTGTAAATGTGCCAAGGCAGCAGGATTAATAACAGGTGTTAAACAGTATTTCAGGAGATGTCACTACTCAGAAAACATAAGTCTCCAGCCACCTCAGCCCTGCATTGTTTTGTAGGGGCTTTATTTCACATTGGGCATGACAATTTGATAGTGGATTTTCTTCACCTTATGTTCTCTAGGCAACTTCTCAATGTGGCTGTCATATCTTGTTATCTTTTTTACCATGAGTCACGTGGTTTAGTTTTTTTTTTTTAAATTCTGGTGCAGCTCCTAGAATTGGAATATTTAGTACTGATTTCACCATTCATTAAAAAATAAGTTTCAGCAATTATATTTAGCACCCAGTGTCAGCAAAGGTGCACTGAATTTTTTAGAAAGATATGCTGATGAATTCCTCTTGTTCTCTGAGTACTGCCCAGGGGACTGAAGGAGGCCAGGAGCTGAAGATGCTCTTTAGCCATGGGTTTCTGCTCCATTTTTATTGTTGTCTAATCAGTGTTTCCTTGGAGAGGCAGGATGAGCTGATGAGGCACCTGTAAAAATTAATGTCAGGGCGACTTTTTCTTCCAGGTCTGAGTAGCATCCCAAGGTGAAAGCCTGGTTCCTTTGAAAGGATTGCCAAATTCACATCGACTGGAGGCAGTCAGTGTAGCACAAGCAGGTTTTATTGCACTGCTTGCAGCTACAGCATTATAGCAATTGGCAAGAGAGACACCCCAGGTACTATTGACTTTGGCTGCTGCAGTAGGAAGTGCATGGTTTAATAAAACAAATGCCTAAATGCAAGGAAAGATAACCAGTGTAATCATCCTGTGCAGGAGTCCTTGATGATGTCCCTATGTGTGTGTCGTGGCAGGGTTTTGGTGGAGCTCATCCAGCGGGCAGTGGAGCCTGCTGGAGGTCAGACCCTTGCCAGCCCCTCAGCTGATGGTCCCAAGCATGAGAGAGAGGGAAAAGAGCTGGATGTGTCCCTGAGTGGGTGTTGGTCCCTCCTCCCCTTGCCCAGGAGTGCCGTCCTTCTGATTTATGGTGCCTGCCTTCGGTTTCAGCATCAGCACTGCTCGCGTCTGCTGTCTTAATTTCTCATGCCTGACAACCTTCACGGGTGAGCTGGCTTTCCACTCCTTGATCCAGAACACTTCTCAGTTTATTGCTCGCACAACAGAGTCTTTTAATTGAATTTATATTTGTTTGGATAGCACTTGTCAGTGTGGCATGAATCTTCATCAGGTTCAATTGTCTTTCACCGAGCTCCTATGTAATCCCCACAGTAAGTGCTCCAAAACTGGAATGCTTCTTCCCCCTTGAGGGGGAAGGAAGCTGCTTTGGAGCATGGCTGTCTTTTTCCACTGCCCATCCAGTGCCTTGCACCATCAAGCTCTTGTCCCATACTGGAGACCATTAAAAAGGTTATGATGCTTGGTTATTTCTTTTTTTGTTGTTGTTTGTTTGGTGGTTTGGTGTGTGTGTTTTTTTTTTTTTTTGGTTTTTTTTTTTTGTTGTCGTTTGCTTGTTTGGATTGAATATTTATTTAGGGTAATTGTAACTGCACTTATTTTTAATACTGGTGCAGTGTTTTTAATACTGGTGAAGAGATATGCCAAGGCATCATGCTGGAAGCCCTGAGGGGAATGGGTTTGTATGGTCAGGTGCTTCCCCTTTGCACACTGGAGGACCAAAGTCTCCTGTGGAATAAGCAGCTCCCCTTTTGCAGAGTCTGGGTTGAAAGGCCCTAAGACCTTGAGAATTACTGACACAGGAAACGTGGTAGCAGTACTGGAAAGGGGATAAAAGAAACAGAACCGTAGTAATTCAGTTAACAATACATTCACAGAATGCATTCATAACTCTTCCTACTTGGGGACACAATTTGCTTGCTGTATTATGCCAGTAGAGATAACCCCTAATTCCTTTCGTATCCTGTTTTTGAATCATTTTGTTAAACAAAGGCCTTTGAGTCCTCCTTTGTTGCTGAGAACAAATGGTGAGATTTTGGGGACTGTAGCTACTTTTGTTATTCACAAATTCCAGAGCCTTTCAAAATTCTTCATCATTCGAATTCTGGGCTTCACCACACAATCATTCATTATGTCAGCAGCTGCCCGGGGAGTCTCACTTCAGCTCATTCAGCCAAATAATAAGCACTGGGACAACTGCTTCTGCATTAAAATAATAATAAAATAATAAATAGAGGTTCTTGCACGTGAAGAACAATGTTGCTATCTTCTGCTTTTTGACACATGGCTGTGTCGAAGTCAGTGATTGGTTTTGCTCAATGTCTGTTTTGGAATGAACCTGGCCATTCAGGAAATTGTTTTTGATGCGACCAAACACTTCAGTTCTGCCCAATTTTTGGTGCTTTTTAAATATGTTTTGTTTCTCAGTTACCTCTTCTGTATTCCATTCATATTGACAGGAGGATTTGGGATGCTCACCTGCCATGCCTTTGCAGGTGTATTAGCATATATGTGTATAGCTGTGGAGATAACACAGCCCAGCAAGCACAAAGTGGTTATTTGTGGTGTGGAAGCAGGATTGCAAATGAGTGACCAGCAGAGCGAATGTGTATCTTTTAGTGCAACTGCTTTGTTTTTTCAAGTGAGTGCATCCAAGAACCTAATAATAATATTAGTGTGAGGCTTCATTCTTTCTCTGTAGTTAGGATAAGGAATGTAATTTTCAGAGTGAGGCAGGATTATTCCTTCCATCTCCTGTGCAAACAGGGTGCTAGCTGGCTTCCTGTGCAGTATGCAAATATCAGCATCCCATCGTGCAAGGTATCTGTGCTGCAATCTGCCTGGTAGCAGACTAATCCAGGATGGCTTTATCCAGATGTCATTCTGTCCCGAAATCTGAAGTGATACACCCTGCCTGTGCCGTTGCCTCATTCATCTCAGTGAAATTTGCATGCTGATTCAGCTGAGCAAAGGGAAGCCGCCTTATGGCTTTTCAGGGATATATAGCTTTCCATACATCAGACAGGCTGTGCATGATGTTGCCACCTTTTTCTGAACTCTTCCCGCCTACACAGATAGTACCACATGCAACTGAAACCCACTATTGATTGTGGAAGCAGTTCTGTCTGTTAGAGGAAGTAATTTGGATGTTTATGGGAGATGGGTAAAAAAAAATAAACTAGTTCATTTTTTTTTTTCTTTTTCTAAGTGAGCGTGAGAACAATATGGACGTGAACAAATGCTCCTAAAGACTGGTGTTAGCCAATTTTAAGACAGAGTCTGGAAAGGTTTGGTGAAGATTTTCTCTGGGAGCATGAATACACTGTCTGGACACACAGGTTTTTTGTCCCGTCCAGCTGGCCTCACTCTTTTTCCTACATACACTGGGCAGCAAAAAATAGAAAGGGAGAAGAAAAGTGTTTAAATTGTATTTGTAGCTGTTGTTCATCCTGGTGAAGGATACAGAGCTTATATTTCCAAATGACGTAATTTGTTTTCAAATATTGGTCCAGCAACAGGAGCTCCTTGTACCCTGCCACCTCCTCTGTGCCTTGGAGATGAGGGTGTTGCTTTTCCAAGGTGGAGCTGAGCTTTGATCTGCACCGTATCCACTGCTGCACACCTTGACTGTGCTGTGGCCACTCCATATTTATGGTCAAGCACTTTTTTGTCTATTTCTTTTTCTTCTATTTTTCCCTGTTTCTTTAGTGGTTTTTGGTTTGGGTTTTCTTTTGAGTAATGGA
Source organism: Melozone crissalis (assembly GCF_028551555.1). Lineage (NCBI taxonomy): Eukaryota > Metazoa > Chordata > Aves > Passeriformes > Passerellidae > Melozone > Melozone crissalis. The sequence goes on along the minus strand of NW_026535784.1, from coordinate 49,554,766 downwards.
AAATGTCCTCAGCTGTTGCACCTTTGGTGAAGAGGCTGTGTTTTCTTTTCTCCTTGAAGAGCTGCTAGCTCAAGTGAACCCCCTCTTAGCTGAGTGTTCTGTGGCAGCACAGCTGGCAGTTATTTACATATTACATGTTTTGTTGGCCTTTTTTTGGAGGTGGTGTTGATCTGAGCTTCCTAGCCTCTTGTGCAACTCCAAACCCAAACAACAGGCCTTGTGAGCCACATTCCTAACTTGACATGTAGCAAAGTGCCTTGTCCTCCCTCCTTCCACACCCCCTACACCCCAGTTTGGCTCCCAGCCTTATTCCTTCTATTTCTACACCTCCCTGCTTCATTCTCTTTAGAGGATGCTCAGCCTACGCTTTGACATAGCTGAAGCATCTCAAAAGGGCACAGATTTGATGACTTTCAAGTGGCCTGGGCCCCAGCCTCCATGTCCAGCAGCTTTAGCCTGATTATTTGTAAAGTAGTTCTTAGTCACTCCCTGGCGGCTCCACCTCTTACTCATTTCTCTGCTCAATCTTAACTTTTATAATGTTTGTCTAGTTTCTTTGTGTTCATACAGTAAGGTTGGAAATGCCCTTTTTTTCCCTCTGATGCTTGCCAGGAGGAGAGTCAGAGAGGTGCTGTGAGTAATGGCTCTTCTTGGGTGAAGTCAATGCTGGGCTTCACCAGTGGAGAGAGGCAAAGGGCTCTTCTAGCAGGTCTTTCAGGCAGCATTTATGAACCTACATAAAAAATCCCCTCCTATCTTCCCCAGAATACCCAAGGCATATTGTAAAGTGAGATGGGCTGCGGTCTTCATGGCCAAATCTAAACGTGTCTTGCAGTAGAGCTAAATATGCTCAGTAAAGAAAGACATTAAAAAAAAGCAGAGGCAATAGATTCTGATGGGGAAAGTTCCTTTGCAGAATTTGAGTGGCTGGAAAGCTGCCTGGGAGAAAAGAACCTGGGATGCTGGGAGACAGCAGCTGAACACAAGCCAGTGTGTGTGGCCAAGAAGGCCATGGGCATCCTGGCCTGGATCAGCAGCAGCGTGGCCACCAGGACCAGGACAGGGATTGTCTGATTGTCTGTCTGTACTTGGCAAACGTGAGGCTGCACCTCGAGTGCTGAGTCCAGTTCTGGGGCCTTCCCTACAAGAAAGACACTGAGGTGCTGGAGTGTGTCCAGAGAAGGGTGGCAGAACTGGGAAAGGGTCTGGAGCATGACTCTAATGAGGAGCAGCTGGGGGAGCTGGGAGTGTTTAGTCTGGAGGAGACCAAGGGGGATCTTATTGCTCTCTAAAATTACCTGAAAGGAGGATGTATAAAGGTAGGGGTCTGTCTTTTCTCCCAGGTAATGTGACAGGACAAGAAGAAATGGCCAGAGGAGGTTTAGATTGCACATCAGGAAAAATTTGTTCACCGAGAGGGTTGTGATTCATTGGAATGGGCTGCCCAGGGAAGCAGTGGAATCTCTATCACTGTAAAAAGTTTAAAAACTGTGTTTATGTGGCACTGAGTGACATGGTTTAGTGGTGACTGTGGTGGTTCTAGGTTAATGATTGGACTTACATACATTTTAGAGAACTTTTCATCCTTAATGATTCTATGATTTCCGAATCTTTTTTTTTTTTCCCTGGGTTACTTTGAGCTTCCTAAAAAACTGAAGTGGTGCCTGTCTGTGCCATAGGTTCCTAGACCTTATCCAGCACCCTGGTGCAGTTTCAGAGCTCTGTCAGCAGGGCAGAGCCTTGTGTGAAAACTGTCTGCATGCTGAGGTGTGTTCCATCTCCCTTTTCAAAGTCGGGAATGCAGCCTGGATGGGAAGGGTGAGGCCTGATCCCCTTCCTCTGCTTTACTCAGTTTAGCTGCTGGGGCCCTCTTCGCAAAATTAAACAGAAGTCTGAGAAGAAGCATAATTACATCTTTATGCAATAGCTACACAAGTTATGCAGAGGCTGTGAGGACAAGCATCATTTCTGCTGGCCTGCCCTCTTGGCAAGCACTTGGCTTTTTGTACATGCTTTTTGGACACTTCTGTCTGGGTCAAGATGAATCACTCTCTGAATTCCCCTGACTCTATTTACTCAATCTCTGCTGCCTATAAAAGGAGCCTGGTGAGTATTTAGGCTGCTGATGGCTCCATTTTAGCCACCAGCCTTTGAGCAGCTGAATCTTTTGTTTAAGACTCATTAGCCTGGAAAGTGCTGGGAAATGATGGTCTGGATGCCGGGAACCCCTTCAGCTGTGCCACCCCAGGAGAGGGACAGGCAGGTAGGCATGGGGGCTGCAGCCTCTCCCTTCTCTCCCAGTGGGCAACTCCTCCTGAAGCCTGTACCCCAGAATTTGGTTTCCCTTGGCAAACCTACCTGTCCATCAGGGCTGTGCCTGCAGGTCAGTTAAGTAGGATTCTCCATTCACCCTCTAAGGGTCCCTGCTGTGGTATTCTGAGCAGCTCTTGGTCCTTGAGGGGGGTCTGGGGCTACAAAGATGTGTTGTGTCAGACTGGCAAAGTATCAAGCTGCAACAACTTTCCCATGAATTAAACTTGCTGTGAGTGTGGGAGCAAATAGCTTATCTTGCAGTCTCATTACTAGAATGGATATGCCATAAGCATTCCAGAAATACACTCTTTAAAGATATACAAAGAAGACTGTGTAAAAATCCATATCTGTTCAGTTACAGTGTGATGCAACAGCTATGCTTTCAATGCCAGCAAGCTGGGAGCTGCTGGAGAAATGGTTGAACCTGGGGCAGGGCTGGCAGCACATTCTCTGGGTTTCCTGCACTCCAGCATCCCTTTTGCCTGACAAAGGCAGCAGCTGTTCCTGCTGTACACAGATGTGGCAAAGTCCTCCAGGAAGGGGAGAGCTGCCACTCTGTCTTAGGAGCAGCTGCTCTTAAATGGTTATTTTCCTCTGTGATTTCCCCCAGCTCTGAGTCTCAGTGATATCTCCTCATATGCTGCCTGCCTCCTCCAGCTCTCAGAGCACTTCTTGCATGTCAGGGAGGCATTTCTAGTTTCTTCTCCTTTGGAAGAGGTAAGAGCTGAAGGCCTTGCTTCTATTTTTGGAAGCCTCTCTGCAGTGTATCCAGATTGATTTGGCTGTAGTGTGCTTGGTGACCCATCAAACCAGGTTATCCTCCTCTGAACAGCCCCTCCAAACTTAAACTCTGATGTCTCTAGATCTCCTGTATCTGATGCATTTTGATTTTTTCAGTCCGTGAGTTTTCATGTAATTCAGAGAAAATTCTTTCAGTCTTGTATTTTGCACTTTACTTGCCCAAATCACTTGTTTTTCCTGTTACCTACCTTGCATCTAGATACCAGCAGAGTTAAGAAGTACCAGTTTGACCTTTTGACTTTTGCAATTTGTTCATATGAACTTTTATCCTTTTTTTGCTTTCCTGCATCTGCTTTTACACTGGATCTCTGTGTGCCTTCCATGCCTCAGCCAGGGCTGAGAAACTTCACCATAGTGTAGGTGTGGATTGAGCTTTCCCATATTTCTGCTTTTTTGCTCTTAGGAAATCCTTTTTCTCTAGCACAACTGGTGGTCTTTGCTAGCTTGCTTCATTCAGGAAGGAAAGGCACACTTCTATTAGTGTCTTTGCTAATCAGGCATCTTGGATATAATTTTCTTTTTGACTGGGCACTATTTTGAGATACCACCTTGTGTACCATGGTCCAGACACTGCCTGGCAGGAATTGTGCTTTCAGGTGGCAACCCCCTACTTTTGTGGGGCCTGCACCTTTGCTATGTTCACATTCAAGTACCTGAGCTCACTCTTTTTATCAATATTTTTAGAGGTACTGTTCCTCTCTCCAGTATCCTTCACACATCCTTCTGCTGACCATGAGGTTATCTTCCCAGGTGGAAGATTTTTTTTCAGAGAGGAAGTAATTTTCTGGACAAAAAGTCCTTATTTTTTAAATAAGAAGTTTAGGGGAAGGATAATTGTTTCACTTTCTCTAAAATGTCCTCATAGTCTTTTATTGTTGCAGATTCACAAAATACTTCAATGTGCATAATCATCTTTCAGTAATCAAGGAGTAAATGAGTCATTATTTGGGTTAATGTATTTTAAACGCTAAAAAAGCAGGTTTGCCTTTTTGCATCCTGTAGCTCTGTTGAACTCCAGTGCAAATTTAAGAGCTTGATCAGCCTTCTTCTTTCATTGTCAACTATTTGCATTCAAGCACTTGTTTATTTTTTTAAGCAAAGGACAAAACTGAGCTAAAACCTTGAGCAGACTTTTTTTCTTTGACCAGAGTGTATGAGCTTTGACCATAAATCACCAGGAAGGCGTTTTAGTTCAACTTTCTGTCTGTTTTCCTCAACAGAGCACAATAATGGCGATTTTAGTTTTGTCAGTACTCTTGGTTTGACCACATTCCTGCTGATTTGTTGATGGCCACCAGTGAGCTTGGAATGTCCTCAGTCAGTGCTGGATGACCCTTTGCTGAGACCTGGCTCCTTAGGCTGCCCTTAACCTGTTGGTTTGAGTTGCTTCTAAAGCTGTGTGTGATCTCTGTGAGCTGCAGGTGCCATGAAAAGATGCTGTGTGTCTGTTCTCAAGGACAAAAACCATTTCTGAAAATGGTCTATGTGCATTTGGCCAAATGAGAAAATAGCACTGTGGTGGTGGTCTCAAATCAGGCTAATGAGAGAGGAAGTAAAATTTAAACATATAGATTTCAAAGGGGCAAACCCACCCCACTCCTGCAGTCCGGGGCACTTAACATCTTTCCATTTAACCTGCAGACCTTTGTGGCCATATTTATTTAATCTGCTGACATCCAGGGAGGGATGTACTGACAGGGACTCTGTGATCTTAAGCTTTGCAATCAGTAGTCCTGTCTCCTGCCCTGAGGAGATGCTGGAGGCACATCCCCTCTCTTGGGTTGTGTGGCTTTCTGGCATCTCTCATGCCGAGGAGAAGATGCCGTGTTTGGCCATATCTGTGCCATCCCCTGCCTCTTGCCATGTTTCCTGATGGTGTAGATCTGATGGTTTTCTCCCCCAGTCTTAGTGAAGGCAGTTAATGCTAGTGGAAGGCTCAGTCAGAGCTTAGCAGCCCCTGGTTTATCATCCATAATACTTAGAACAATGTGACAGCAAGGGCAAGGATGAGAGCGCTGGAAGAGCCGCTCAATCCGAGTGTGCGGCTGGGTCAGGGTGTGACCCCCACGGTCACAGCAGTATGTAGGGCACACACCCTGGCTGTCAATAACCAAACTGGTTCTGTGTCCTGACTTTAATAATAAATCTCTCTGAGGGGTGGTTGCTCCAAATGCTCCCTGTTGGCCTGCATTCCTGGTGAAGGCTATGTCTGGAATCATCCCCTACCCTTTCAAGCTACTGATAGTTCTTTTACTTCTGATTGCAGCACTAAGCTAGAGTGAAATAATTTTGCAAATCCTGTGCATTGCTGCTAACACATCTTTAGTACTACCAGGCAAAGTGTATTTTCAGTTGTGATAAGCTTTCTAAATGCAAACAAAGCCAGCAGCAAATTCTTCCTTTCAGCTGTAATAGTATTTTTATTTGTGTGACTTTGTGTATGTCAGGAGAAATAGTTTCCTTTTCTTCTACTTAGTGCAAAAAAGATGGGAATATGTAGGATAGTTTAATGCAGATGACAAAAACTGCTATAGGGGAGTAAAGTGGTCACAAAAGAACAATATACGAGGTCTTAGGAAAAGAAGGAGAGCCCAAGCAGCCGTGTGTTTGAAAGGAAACCTGCACAGGATAAATTCCTCAGTATAAATCCTTTCTGAATTACTATTCTTGCAGTTAGTGGCTTTGTTTAATATCAGATTGCCTTCATCTTGTGGGCTCCTGCAACTGGAGTTTATCAGGATTGAGTGACATGAAAGTGTTTGCATATTCAAAAATTAGTCTTTTTAAGACTTCCCAGTGGGACTTTTAACTATGCTTAGTCTGCTTATCCATTCAAATCCACTGCTAGCTACAGTGTTTTAAAATCATAACTGCATCTGAATTTCACCATGAAATAAAATATTGTAAGTGAGGACACATGTTAGCAATCAACACGAGGTCTTTCAAATGAGCCCTTGTGCTGCAGGACGGGAGGCTGTTTCCAGGGAAGTATTGACAGACCCTTGATCAGTTGAAGCCCGGGGCACTGAAATCCATCAGTAGGCACAGAGGTTAACGCAGAACAGGTTTTGGAGGTGCTCAGTGCTCCTCAGCCATGGACCAGATTGTTTCTGTATCTCAGCCCTAGCTGGCTGAGCTTCATCAGGCTAGCTGTAAATCATGTCATGGGGAAGGTGCAGAGGTAACAGCCAGAAGAAGAATCTGCTTGAATTGTGTGTGTGGAGCAATCACGGCTTTTTCGCAATCTCCATGTGCCCCCGAGTGCTGACATCTTGACTGGCAGTAAATTCTTCATGTAGAAACAGGGGTTGTGTTGGATTGTTTGTCTTATCTCAGTCCTTTTCATTTTCATGCAAGCTTTGGCCAGTCTGTAGGATTGCTGATTGAATTTGTTCAATTAACAAAGACGTTCATGTTACAGAAATGAAAATTCTTATTTTTAAAATGTATCTCTGGATAGCTAAAATGGCCAACTGTGGATGAACTTTTCAGGAGATACGAAACAATTAAAGTTGAGTGGCATGGCTCAGTGATTTTTCCAGCAGACTCTTGTGAGTCACGCTTGTTAGATGTCCAACTTACTTTTATAAAATACAAGATTTTATTTTTAATGGACAAGTGTGCAGTATTTAAACAAAATATTCTGATGGCAAATTGTTGCGCGCACTGAAAGTAGTTATTTTTGAAACAAGTAAGTAGATAACTAAAGATACTTCTTATAGTAAGAAGCAGAAAAATCCAAATATTTGATCCATTACAATACAAGGGGGAAGCCCTAGAAAAGTGCTGCCCCATAACACAGAGCACTGCAGAATGGAGGAGCTGAAAATAAAGGCACAGGAATATCTTCCTAAAAAGCTGGTGTAGTTGGCTGAGGTTAGAAAAGTACAAGCACATTCTGTGTTATTTGTGAGGGCAGAGGGCAACTTGTAAAAATAGCAGGTAAATTTCTCATTTAATATTTTAATGAATTCTGTGATTGGTAAAGCCCTAGGCCATGTTTATATATATATGTGTGTGTGTATATATTTCTTAAATTGAAATCATTTTTTCTTCTAAGTCACTGTGAAATTCCTTAATTCATTTGGCATGCCTTGGCCACTACAACAGCAGAATAATAAGAGAGACCTCTGATCCTGGTGTGTGCACATTATGCTCTACTGTATAGCAGCCTGCATTGCCTAGTAGTACTCTTATCTTCTTCTCCTTTAAGGCAGTACAATTTAACTTTGCAGGCCCTGTCATCCAGCAGTAATTTTCTGTCACTGCAGGATACCAATCCCCTGTTTGCAGCTCAGATGCATTTTAGCACTTCACCCTGTTAGAACACATCATCGTTTGAGGGCTTATGTAGATGAGGGATCTGTAAGCTGAATCTCTTAAAACTGAACTCACTGTCTTGTTTCAAGCATTCAGCAGTATTTTTTACCCTAGTTACTTCATTTTGGTCCTTGACTTATATTTGCTTTTTGACAGGTTGAAGAATAGGCAAAAGGAAAAAAGACCCAAAACCATCCTCTGACATCTCCCTATTTTTAATTCCTGTTGCTAGTTCTTGTTTTACAGCTAGGTTTGCATTGGATCACTTATTGTAGTTTTCCCTAGACCACTGTTGTATTTCTTTACCCATTCATGACCAAATTAGGTTTGATTTTATATTTAACTTAAGACTAAGGGGAATAAGGCTGTAGAAAAAACAAAAAAGACTCCAGAGCTGTTAAAGATAAAAAAAAAAAAAGTAAGTTTTGCAAATAGGAGGACTTAATTGGTTTAAAGAACATAAGAAGAAAATATAAAATGAGAGAGTAAAGGGAACACTGCTTTTTGTGTGTGGTTGTGGGAAGTCAACTCAGTAGAGCTGTTGGTTTGTGAAAGATTGGGATTTAACCTGCTCTAGCTGTGAGTTTCTCTTGGTTTTTTATTTTCTGTGTAAGGCTTGAGTGTAGACTGGTGGGGAAGTTTGGGAATTTGTCCTTCCTTGCTGCACCACAGCTTGTTACAGCACAGTGGGATATTCAATGATTTTGTAAGCAGTTTGGTGGCTGCGAAATTCACTTTTCCTGTGATTTGATGTGATTTTTAGATTACCCATTTTCAAATTTCTCTTCCTTTTTAAAAGACACACTGTATTACTGTTCTTTGAGCCCTGTGGAAATATTAAAATAGGTTCCATAAATAATAGATGAGTAAGAAAAATCTTTGTTAAAAACAGTCAAGGGTTCCTGATCTCTACAAGATTAAGCTCTCTACCCTTGCACACTTAAAAAAAACCTCCACCCTCTAAGACACTGTCACTTTTCAGTGCAAACAGACCGAGTCCCACACTTGTTCCTGATTCTCAGTTTCTCCCCCTGCAAGTAAAATACATGTTTTGTCCAGCTCAAAGCCCCCTGCTTCCAGACTGGCTTGTCAATTTCTGCATTTGCACAGACATTGCAAATTCGCCCATCCAGAAGGTGCCTGTGGAGATTTGGGAGCACCCGTGCAAGGCTCCATGTCTGGTTTTGCCCCACTGCCTCTCTCCCTTCCCAGTGTCAGTGATGCTGAATCCCAGCATCCTCCTGAGGAATGCAACCAGGCACTGGGACCTGGAGAAGCAAGGGACAAAGCTACTTTTGGTGCAGGTTTTCCCTAAGTGAAAGCTGTTTTCCTGAGAACTGGTACTTGGCAGAGAGGCCACTGCAGCTGTATGTCCTAAAATGGGCCCTGACTTTCTTTTCTTTGCCACAGAGCTGGATCAAGCCCTTGTTCCTTTTTGAATGCTCTACACAACTGGTGATCTTGTAATATACATGACAGTGAGCATATCTGGGAAAGGAATCCCTTCTCAAGCACCTTTTTCTTTCTTTGACTATTTTTAGGATATGTTGTATTTCCTTACCTCCTTGTTTTTTTGGTTTTTTTTTCTTAAAGGCATGAAAATCCAGAAGTGTCCAGCAATGCTTGGCAGCATGGGGATTTTCAGGGAACATAGCATCACTAGGTGTTTCCTGTTTACAAAGATTGCGGTGGTGTGGGGTCAGAGATGAAAGATGTGGCTCCTGGTGCAGGAACCTGGCACTGTGGTTCCTCTTCCTATGGGTAGAGGTGGGGAACATTGCACTGCTGGGGGCTGAGGCACCTGCAGCAGGAAGGGTTGTCATTACCTGCCTCAGAGAATTTTGATTAAGAAGAGAAGGGATCAAAGAAAGAGCTGTTTGAGCAAGTTCTCTTTTGTTTTTTTTAATGTGAAATCACATTGAAATAAATTTGGGGTGGAGGGAGCAAATGGTAATTTTAATGATGCAGCAAAAAGGTAATGATGAAGCATAGTTCCTCGGGCTCCATTTCATCATAGCCTGTATCTTTAAAACCACAGGCTTCAGGGGGCAGAGATTGTAGCATCTATCTGTTCAGGCTTTTATTTGACATGGTTGGGTAGGCTATTGAGTCCTTACTCCCTGCCTTTAGCTTAGCTGTGTACTATATGTTCTCCACAATACCTCAAGCTGAAAATTGATCTCTGGTCAATACAGTGTGATGATTCGAACCACTCCCGTAATCAGCACCGCTTGTTGAATGAAATTCGTCGTGGGAGGCCTGATTATTGTCTCCACCAAGACTAACCCTACTGAAAGGGCTATCAGACTGTCTGAATTTGGACACTTTGGACAACTGCCATCAGGAGTTATCTGTGATTCCAGAAAGGGCTAAATTGAGCAGAGATGAAGTGCTGGTGTTTATTGATTTCCTTTAAAAAAAAAAAGTTTTTCTTTCACTCCTCCTGACTAGGTAGACCAGGGGCAGGTTTAGCTACATGTTCTAGCTGCTGAGATAGCATTGCTGCAGTGATTATGTATCTTTTTTGACCCCATGTCAAATTGTCTACAGCACACACTGGAAGATTCCAGGGATGCTTTTTAAGGAAAGACCTTTGTCAAAAATGCTGAGTTGTGTAAAAGAGCCTCATGGTCCTCTTAGGTATATGCTGTGGACCAAGTAGAACAAAAAGTTGCCACAGATGAGGCTGAGCACTTAGCAACTTGTGTATCAGCCTCACTACAGAAGTTCTTGATCTGCTGGAACAGGAAAGAGGAACTGCAGCCTTCAAGTAAGTGCCTGGTTAAAGGGATTCACTATGCCAGTGATTTCCATTAGGTTGTTTCATGGTGTACCTTTGTCTTACATTATGAAGCTTTCTGCTGCTGTATCAGCAAAAGGGATGTACTATACCAGCACAATGAGTGTAGCAGCAGCTAATCATATTTATTTGGTACTTGCTTAGAGAATGCTGTTTATTTCTCCTATGCAGTGTTCAGGAGTACAGAAGGTGGGTTGGGTTTTTCCTCCCCTTAGCAGTGTAGAAAATGTCAGTAGTGCTGGTGTGACCTGTATTGGGAAACCCCATTTCATTCTACAGGAGCACATGCCACTGATCTTTATTAAAAATGTATTCAAAATAGCAATAATGAATGAAGTGCAAATACCATGGCTGCATTTACTTCATGGAGTGTTTTTAAAGCTAGTGTGGATTAGGGCATGCCGAGCTTTAATCGTGGAAAACCAAAGGGTGAAACTGCACCACTGTGCGCCGTTCCCTGCCTGCTCAGAGAGCTTTATGCAGTAACAGTGCATGGTCCAGGCTTGCTAATAGCACAGTTTGTCTTCCCAGTGACAACTCCTCTGCCTCTGACTCGAGGACCTGGACTGAAATCTTAATCTCACTGCAAAGCTCTCATTGACGTGTATGGACTTTGCTTCAGCTCCATTTGATGGAGCGCAGTGGAAGCTTTAAAAACACTCGGGCCAAAGTCTCTTCACCAGGGGCATTGTGCCTGTTTGTCACCAGATAACCCTATGTCTTTTAATAGAGTTAAAGCTTCGTGGGCAGGCTCTGCCCTTGTTTAATGCCATGGCATTGTTCCCATTGGCTTCAAAAGGAGGAGGCACTTAGACTGGGACTCTCAAAGGCCCTTAGGACCCTGAGTCCCATTCATTTCCTGATTTCAGTGGGACTTAGAGTTCTAAATCCCTTTGTGAATCCAAGCCATAATGCTCTACTGTCTAGGCACAAGTATTAACAAGAGTTCTCTCTTTATCCTCTTAGCATGGTAAGCCTGGAAAGTAGAGCTGTGTGTTATCTTCCCTGTGCTCCTGAAATAGGCTGAGAATATGTGTAGCTGTTTAAATAAGGAATTTATCTTCTTATTTGAGTCTGGATTATCATCTCCTCCAGAACAATAAAAACAAACAAGTCTGGATGATGAAGCTCCTTTTTGAGCTGAAATTCTGCAGGATGGGTGCTAGGGTGGAGAATGGGTAACATGAGTGAAGGGGGAAAGGTACATCATTGCTTTAAACCCTTTCTGTCCTTCTGTCAAGCAGCTTGGTTCCTTGGGATGTGCACAAAAATTATCTATGTGACAAACCCTTTCCATATTGGTAACCATGAAGAAGAGCCCTGTGCCATAGTATCCACAAGCACTTGATAATCAGAATCTGTGGGGAAGCTAGGTGCTCTTTAGTGAGGCCATAAAAACAAACCTTCAGTAAGAAACCTAACCTATGTAAGAGCCTCTTACAGCCACTCTTTCAATGCCAAATTTTGCATCTGCTTGCTCATTTCTAAATCTATTGATAATGGGCTCGGTGTTCAGCTGGTGCAAATTAGCATAGTGCCACCAAAATCAGGTCACTGCGTATGTTTATTTAAGTTGTCTGAGGAGCTGATACAGACTCTCTGGTTCTTCTGGTGTTAAACATCTTTCCTTCTGTAGCCCTCTTCTTCCATTCAAGAGCAGTGTGAGTCTAGAAATGATTTTTGAGTAAAAGAAAAAGCTATATGATGTGTTGTGTCAAAAGTAAATAATGTATAGGCTTACAGAGGATCTAATGATTAGTTGTTGGCATATATTCTTGATAGATTAGGAATCCTTATCCCATTAATGAGTCAACTCTTAGCCTCTGTGATAAATAGCTGGGATTGACAGAGAAGGAAAAGGATGAGGTATATTGTCTTTGCTATGATGATCCTAAGAAGCAAGGAAAAATCCTTTCACCAAAGTGTATAAAACACCCAGTTGATCTACAGTTAGTGCAGGGAACAGCTATAGAGATGCCACTCAAATCCTTTTACTGTAAAGCATTTTTGCAGCAGGTAAGGCTTTAACTTTACTGACTTTGGGTCAATTTTCAAATCCCTGAACTATCAGGACTCACCATCCTCCACTGTTCCAGAGAGGAATGGGATATTAATAGTTGTGCAAGTTAATGGGAATAGAGAACATTGCATTTAGGGGCCAGGGGTGACAATGCTGCTGGGCTTCATTCTGCCCCTCCCCTAGCCAGCCATCCTGCTGAGCCAGGATCAGCTTTTCCAGGGAGCACTAAAATGCTGAGTTTCTTTCTCCTTCTGTTGTGGATCACTGTGCTTTTAGAGGCTTGTGCCGCCTTTTTCTCTACAAATGGAGCTCTTCCTACTTTTAGGTAATTTTGCTACAAATGAGTGAGTCTCAAGTGTGGCACAGAGTTTTGTAACTGAAGAGATCTTGATTAGTTGTCAGAAGATTTTGCGTCCCTCAAGGGATGTGTATTCCTCTACACTTGGTGTCTCTTTCACTATGTCTCGTGTCATTTGGGTCTGAAGATCCTGAGAGAGGCTCAGCGCACAGCTCTGAAACATTCATTTTTTCACAGGGTGTTCAGAAGGATTTCCCTGCTGAATTCCCAACTCGTGGTAGCATTCCAGGAGGATGCACAAAGTGCCTAAGCACAGCATTTAGCAGTGCTGGCCCAGACATCAGAGTGGGGAGGGCTGGCCTTGCAGTGGACTCCAGACTGCAATTCAGGTGACCTGTGCTTGCACACCATTGATTTTTCATCTGACCTTGCAAAAGGGGCATAACCTCCTCCTGCCCTGCGTGGCCATCTGAATCGCAGGGACAGCACCACTGCCTCTTTCATGGTCTTTGTCCTCACACTTATTGAATATATATTGTTCAGGGCAGAAGGGGTTTTACTTTACCTGTGTGCAGTACTTAGTGGGCTGGAGCTTAGGACTCCACTGGGATTTTTGGGTACTCTGATAGTAGTAAAATAATGAACGATAGCTCGCGTGCTACTTTCCTTCCACTGTATCACTATTGCCATCCTGACCCTTTCCTGCCTGTACAGTTCCCATATTGGCTTTGAAATGGTCTCTTGTGACTGTCAGTCTCTGCAACGATTGATGGGTAACGTGTAACTTACTCCACTAATGGGCATTTTGCATTTTTACTTCATTACTGTCTGCAGGTGCCTTGATTTGGGAACAGTCCCGGTCTGTAAACTCATTATTTGCTGAAGCTATGTTAAAAATTTAATGGAGTAGCAGAAAACCTAACCTGGCATGCCCTTGAGAAGTTTGAGGTGTTATTCCACCATCAGGAGCCATTGTTGAAGCTTCCCCAAACTTTGTTGCATCTTGGCTTGAACAGATATACTGCAACAAAATGCCAAAATGTTTGCTTGAAAGTCTGCAATTAGCCTTGCTGGGGAATGGTTATAGAACATATTAGACTGAGTGGCTCTTAAATAATCTTCTTAAAAGCAAATTCATCTGGTTCTTTGCTTTCTCTAAAATTGCCAGTTACCATGACCAACAGGGCTCCAGTGACTCTCAGGAATGTATCATTTGTAAAAGTGATTGGAGATGAATAAACAGTGTTTTATAATTTGGTATAATAGCTAAAACATACGCTTGCTTTGTGGGAAGTTGGCAGTGAAAGGGATGTGCGTGTTTCCAGTGGCCACAGGTGCTGCTGTGCGTTGGGGAGGCAGCACATTGCCCTTTCTTGTCACTTGGGCAATTTCCTCAGCTCTTCTCTCCGTGACTTTGGTGGTGAGGTAAAAGCAAAGAGCAGGGCATGGCTGGGTATTGCCTGGGGCATCAGGGACCTTCCACTCAGACAGAAGGAAGGGTCATGGTCCCTTTCAAGAGAAAGCCAAAAATTGTGTCCTTATCTTTTGTGGTTTCCCTGGGTGGCTGCTTATCTGATAACGAGGGACTCAGAGATACCTATTTAATCCCAGGGGCTAAAGGATGAAGCTTTTCTGTATTAGCATAAAAGGAAAAAAAAAATGACATGCCTTCTGCATGTCGTATTTGACTTTCACTGGCAGCTTCTGTTTCTCCAACTGTTGGTTGCTAAAATGTGTGTTTGTTGTGGGTGGAAAGCCGGGTAGTAAACACATGAACCGCTCCAAACATCAAGAAAATTTGTTGTCTCCCCCCACTCCCTATTTTGAATCACAAATTTTTCTTTAACTCCTTGCAAATAATGTGAAAATCCATGTTGTATGCCTGTAAAGGATAAGTGTAACTGTAAGATCCTGTGAGCTTAAGCTTAAAATCTTCATGTTTCATACTTAGAATGGTACTTTGCCACATACCTTTCTGTAATTTTATTTTTAAAGTAGATGTTCCTATTCTTCCTTCTCCTGGAATTAACAGTGTCTTTGTCATAATGATCAAGGTAATTCCAATAAGAAAAAAATCACATGAATTTTAAAAATGGTTCAAATTCATGCTTTCTTTCTTCTTTTCACCCTGCCCCATGGAAGCGATTATAAATGTTTGAGAAAATGTGTGGTTATGCAGGTCAAATTATCCTTCAGCAATGATTTTAATGTTTTGAATCTTACTCTAATACCCATGTGTCAGAATTTTGGAGGCTCAAATTTACTGATTCTATTGTCACTTCATTTTCTGGCTGCAGGAAGCAAGTGCAGCCCTCAAAGGGCAGGAGCAGAGAGGGCTCTGTAAGCACAGGACAAGTCAGCCAGGATGCTGTGTGCCTGTTCAGTGTGCAGGGCGTGTGCTGTGACTGGAAAAGGCACCAAAAACCAGCATTCTTGGTGCATCCTTGCTGATGCTCGTCACTTTGGCTGTGCTTTTTTTTCCTGGAGCGTGAAGAACTTGCGTGTGGCCATGCCTTGTGTTCCATGCTGTGCCTCATCAGTTCCACTGCTCCCTCTCATTCCCAAGTGCTGCCTGAAGCGCTTCCTTGTGGCACTGCAGCCCACCACTGCATCGAGGAGGCTTCCAGCAAGGTGCTGATCATTTCATGGTGCCCCTTCTTGGGCTAGGACGTGAGGTAGCCAGACCCCTTCCAGATCTGTTCGAAGTCCTGTAGGAAAAAAGGTGGAATTTCTACCCTTGGTGGAAAATTGCGTGGGATCACCTGCTGTAGCAGATGAACATTGTCCTGATCTCGGTTCTTGCTGTAACTTCTTTTTATTAAGATCTGAATACAAAAACCAACTTAGATGGTTATAAGATGTTACTGTGCAGTTTATTTCTCCTAACCTACTAGAGTGTATCCTTGCCCAAGGCAACACAACATGCTGTTGGATTGTCAGAGTGGAGTTGTACCAAACATGAAAAAGAAAGGAAAAATAAAAACCTCTTTATTTTGTTCTGGCCTTAAATGCAGCAAGATGGTGAAAAAACCCAGTGTAAACCTTTAGGCAGTCTGTGCCTTTATTGCAGCCCTTGAAAATAATCCAGTAAACAAGCAAAAAGCATAATTTGGAGTGAATAGTGAAATGCTGTGTTTCTCTTTAGTCAGCTCTCTGCAGCCTTCAAAGATAGGTTAAGTGTCTGGCAAGAAGGAGGATGCGTGTAGTGTATAGTCAAAGGGCCATGCTTTATCCTTAAAGTGACCTGATTGCCTAATTATTATTTTTTCCCCAACCAGCTGCAATTGTAAATACCACCTAAATATGGACTGGAAGGGTATCTAGTTTTGCATGGCTTGCTTTGTGTTTCTCCTCTGTCCTTCAGAGATTTGCTGTTTGTAGCTCTGTGTTTTCCTCCTGCAATCATAGAAAAAAACCCAAACCAAATAGTTTTATCAGGGGTATGAGAACCTCAGTGTTAAACTGCAGACTTGGTAGTAGAATATTTAAAATATTTTCTGATTTAATTTTTTAGAATGGTACCTGTCAAGTCAACAGTTCATCCTTTTAAGAAAGCCTTATGTTTCCTAGTCCTAAGACCATGGTGTGTCAGTTGTTCTGAATATGCATGCATATTCATGTATATATATATATACATGTATATATATATATATATATACATATGCATGTATATATATATATATATGAATGCATCTAAATACGTGTGTGTGTATTCAGTAGGAAATTTAAGTAAATCAGGTAAGTAATCATCTCTCCTCTCCTCTGGAATCATTCCCTCTCAGCAAGGCTAACCGGCTCAGTAGCAGAGGGTGAATCCTTTCTGAAACACTTCCTGAGAGTCAAGTGCTCAAGAACTTGAAGAAAGCATGAAATCAGTGCACTGTGGGGACCTCAACCCTGTCCCCTAGTAATTCCACACTGCTGTAACTTCACATCCTGAACCCTGTCCCACTGGTGTAAGAAGGGAAAATGGATATATAGTGAGCCCTTTTACAGTATTTTGTATTCCCTTGGCTGTTGGCCTCATATTTAATACCAGCAAAGTGTTGAAATACTCAGGATGCGGTTAATGCAATTTTGACTCCTTTGTGCTGTTTGTTTCAGATGTATTGCTATGCTCCAGAAACAGTCATGAGTTTATTGAGTTTATTTTCTCCTGACTATTGCAAAATATCTGTCTATCTATCTGTGTATTTGCTTGTGTGACTCTGCAGATGGGGAAGTCAGGGTTGGAGAACTGTACCTGCTGACTTCAGGTTTGGGGTCAGACCTGCCCTCATAGAGAGTGTTGTGCTCTGTTTATTTGAAGCACCAGCTCCCCTGACTTCAGTTGTGAGTTTATGTGCACTAAACTTTTGCAGTGGGAATCCTCGGTTCTCACTTCAGCTTTCCTTTATCTTTCTGGAAGTTCAGCTCTTACTTGAGCTTCTCAGATATACTCCTGTTGGATGGGGGGGTGCCCAAAAGAGTGAAAGACACTGCTGCTGACTGGGAAGGCACAAATGCTTTGAGCACCTTCTTCCTCAGGACAACTCAGGTTTTCACAGAAAGCTCTTGGCAGTGTGTGCATTGAGTGGAAAGGGGCAGTGCAGACTGCCATTCAGGAGGAAGGAGAAAAGGCATCTGAGAAATAGCCAGCATCATTCGTATGGGAGCATCCAGTTTAGGAAGGCCAGAGTCACGGATCAGTTCCTTTTGCCAGGGACTGCAGCAGAGAAGTTGGTAGGTTTCCACTTAAGTAGTCCTGTGCGGGCCCAGGAGTTGGACTTGGATGATCCTTGTGGGTCCCTTCCTGCTCAGGATATTCCTTGATGCTGTGATTCTTTGAAGTGCTGCTGAGTGCCCTGTGCCTCCCAGCGCTTGCCTGCTCTCATCTTGCTGGGTGCTGCCAGCTCTGCCTGCTGGGCTCCGAGTGCCTCCCAGCCCTGCCACATTCTGCTGAATATGCTTTTTCCTTGCACAGCTGCGTTTGTTTGCCTGCAGTGGAGTCCCTTGTGAGGCTCCCTGCCTCAGGAATTCGTTCATCAGCCTGCAGGATTCAAAAATAGCATCCAACCTTCTGCAGGGACTCCCTGGCTGGAGTAAACAGAGCAGCCCCGTGCCATGACTCCACACACTTCAGTGGCCAAGCATCTCCTCTGGGCACTTTGCTCTTATTTACCTGTGAAAAAAAAGTAACTGGCACTTGGGGTTCTTGATTTCTCCAAGGCCTCAAGCTGCCTTTGGCTGACTTCCATGCGCAGCGGGGGAAGGAAGGGAAGCCTGGCTGAGCAGTGCCTGCTGAACTTGCCATGGTGACTCTTGGGGAGGGAAGGCATCTTTGGTTCCAGATGCAGACTTGTTCCACACTAGGGCTCTGTGGCTGCCTCCCAGTCGAGTTGAGAAGTTATGTGAGTCCAATTTCCCTGCAGAGGAGTGCAGTGCTGCTGCCTCCCTGTGCCAGTTCTTCCTCCCTGGGAAATGAAATACCTAAAAGGTATAAAAACTTCGTGTGGACTCTGGAAGCAAGCCTGTGTTTTGGGGTCCCACTGCTTTCTCTCTTTTATGCCTTACTGGTATTTATGGGGATTTTTTCGTTGTGAGGGCATTGGAAAGTCCGCTCAGTCCTCCCTCCTAAGTATGTGTTCCCAGTGTTGTCTCATTTCCAGGCTAAGGCATAATGTAGTTATAAAAGCCTCCCCCTTGGGCTCACCAAGCAGTGTAGCATATTTTTGGCCTTAAGCAAGGGGAACAGATGATAAGCTGAAGCCTAGTTATCCTTGTGTTGAAAGTGCCAGAGTGGGGCCAGCAATCCCTGCTGCTGTGGGTATGAACCTGCTGCAGACACCTCACCTTCCATTATTCCGTGCCCTGTGCCAGCTGCTTCTTTTCAAGGCACTGCAGCATCCTAGGAAGTTGCTCTGCAGGGGAAATGATCAATGTAGAGTCCTGCCTCCACATGTCCTTGTGAAGCAAAATGTTAAATGTCCATTTCTTGTTGCGGTGAGAGATGGCATTTTTCTCCTCACTGCTTGTGTGTGCATAGTTTCTGGGTTTTCTTTAGTTTTGATAGCAGAAAAAGTGCTGACTGATAGATACAGATACCCATCTTAGACTTGGCCTTCATGTGAGGACTTCTGCTCTTGACTTCAGAGGGTCCTGAGCAACATTGGTAGGTGAGAATGTATAGGTATGGTGCAGGTCAGGAGAGGAAACAGGAGAAAAAGGATCATTGCAATATAATATCTGCAAATCAATTCTCTTTTCCCTTTAGAGGGTTCAGCCAAATTGCCCGCCTTTAGCTTCTGTTCCCAACGAAATATGAAGGTGAAACCACTATGCTAGCCAGGAGGAGCGTAGCTTTGGGAGGAGCACCAGGTGCACCCAGCAGCATTGTCCCTTGTGCCTCACAATTGCCTGCTGATACCTGGAGTTCCTGGAAAACTGGCTGTGCTGCTACTCCTTGCTGAGGCTTGGTACTTGCAGGAAGCATGCAAAATCCTACTGTGACAACTCTAATGAAGACAGGGCATTATTTGGGAGGTTTTCTGGCTTCTGGTCAAAAATGTCAAACCTCTTGGTTGCCCTCAAAGACCTGGAAGCCTTGAAGCACTTTCAGACTTTACTGCTGTTTAAGGAAATTCTGTGTAACAAATATCCCAAAGACAACTTCAGAGCAGTATGGCTCTGATTACAGCACAAGACTGTCAAATGGTTTCTCTAACCCTTTGATTAATTTTACCCATTTTTTGGATACAGGGGCCTGTGCCTTGCCTGCCTGTAGGGGGATACAGTATGAAGGTGGTATAGAATGAAATCTTATCCCCCAACGAGTTGCAGCTGAACCAATTACCAAAGATTAGGCGCTGGCCTGATGTTAACAGGCCACACCTGTAGCCAATAAGAACAGTGTTATAAAAGAGTGGATTGGTGGGGTCTGGAATCAGATGGCTGCTGCAAGGACTAGGAACAGTCAGTGCTTAGAGGAACTGCCTGTGAGGAACATTGAGGAGGTATGAAACCCTGGTGATATGGAATCCTTGTGCTATAATGATAATAGAACTCTTGATACATAAGACAACACCTGCCTTCCATCCAGTCTAGTTCAAGTCCCATGGGAAATACCAGCAGCATTAGTGCTTTCAGAAAAGCAGGAGAGTCCTTTGGTTTGTCACAGTTCAAGGGAATGCAGTTGTCTTTTCTATGTTGTGTTTTCTATATTCTTGTCTTGCTAACAAGGGCTTGATTTTGTGATCCCCCTCCTTAACCCCCCTGGATTGGGAACCCACCTGGGCATAGGTTTATATGCTACAATATAGGAAAGACAAATATTTGGCAGATGTCAGAAACTCAGAATCCCATGTTACAGTGATACTAAATTCTCTACCTTTCTCTGCCTTTAATATAGCCTCTGTTTTACTCATTCCTGATGATGTGAGATGTACCAGTTCCTTTCTGGGCCATGGTCCTTGCTGTATTCCTCTTGATGTAGTCAGCAATATGCAAGACAATTACAATTATTTACTCTGCACAGTGCTGTGACCAAAAGGGAAAGCTAACTTGTAAGCATCTTGGAGGATAAGTCCTCTGTTATTTGGGAAAAAAAAGAGGAGCTGCTAAAATGCTCCAAAAGATCTTCTCTGTAAAATGTTTTATTTATTTGGCTTTATCACCCCTTTTCTTTGCTATTTAGGTGGATAGAATAGTATTTTATGAGCTGTGTTAACTAAATCTTAGCTGAGATGTGACACCAAGGTAGGGTCTGCTATGAAACAGGGATGAACAACAGCAGGACTTTATTGCATTGTGTCCAGAGCTGCTGCTGATGTGAAATCCTTGCAGCTTGCCAGTGCTCAGGTGGTTGTTGGCTCACCAGGGGGCAGGACTCAAGTCAGGCTGAAGGATGTAGATACTCAGGAATTAGAGGGCTGCAGGCCTGCTGAGCAGGACCACAAATCATGCATTAACTTGAATTTGCGCAGTGCTCTGAAGATGATAAATGCTGCCTAAATGTTCACTTGGGCTTCAGCATGAATTAAATTCGATAAAAACATGGTTTGGGTATTATTTTTAAAACATTGCAACTGGACAGAGTTCTTGTAGTGGTTTTAGGGTTTTGTTTATTTAAATATTTATGAAAAGTATGGGGAAAAGATTTCATTGAGAAAGAGATCTTGCAGTATTCAACTGAGATGTCTTCATATGTAGTTCTGTGGTGTAACTGCAGCAGCAAATCCTGCAGATTCCTTTGCTTTTGTGGCTAGGGTAAAATGTGTATGATGACACTGAGGAGTGCAAACACAGTGAGATGTCACTCTCCCCTGACCCTTCAAATTTTGCAACAGGAGTTGCCACTAATTTCCCTCTTTCTGGAATGAGGTACAGACTGACCAGCAGTGACTGCACTCACTGTGGCTGGAGCACTGAGCTGAAATCCTCTGGCTGGTGTTACACAGAAATCCAGAGCCACCTGAGCCATAAGTCCCTTCCAGCCTGGAAATGGGAGAAGCTGGGACAGGATTCTGGGGAATGCTGCCCAAAGCTAGGCTTGAAAACACAGCCTTGCAAATCCCAGATGTGCTGAAACCCCAGTGGCTCCTCCCCAGATGTCCTAAAACCCCTGTGGATGTTCAAAGCTGTATTGGGAGTCTTGGCCACTTTATCCAGGTGACTGAAGGTTTTAGGACCAATTTGGGGAACCTCAACCTGTGTTTCTGGGATGATCAAGGCCTGACATGCAAGGACCTATAAGGTCTTAGCAAATTATATAAATATATGAGGAAGTTTGTTGGGTTTTTTCCCCCTCCACTCCCAGTAAGCCTTGCTGGGTAACACAGTCCCTCTCAGTTTAATGTCTTTGTGTTCTTCATCCTCCTACTGTGCTGTGCAGAATCTGAGGCTTTAACATTTTTCACCTTGTTGGATTCGCTGTGTCTTTTAGTACAGAGGATGAGTCATCTGGCATAGTTAAGTGCAAACCTTGGGAGAAGATAGCTCTAAAATTGTCTTTTCTACTGGAAGCTGATAAGCTCATTACATATGCAAAAAAGGATACGTATATCAGGCAAAGCCAATATACGACTTGGTAGCAAAGACCAGTCGGAAATACAAAATATATGTAATGATGAATTTAAACACCGTGCTAAATCACAGCTATGCTGTTTTATTAGACATTCCTTCCTCAACTATGAAAGCTTTAGCAATCATATAAATCTGTCTCTTAATAGTTAGCAGTTACAGTCCTTTATAATTTATTTATCGGATACTGCTCAGCAAAAATGCACCTTCCTGTCAGCTTCCTTTATATACTACACTCTGTTCAATGCTGCAAGCCCAGATTTTTTGCTGTGTTCTCTCTGCTGATGCTGTGTGAATGACTGAAGATAGGTCTTACAAAGAACTCCTTGGTGCTGGTGACACTAAGCAAGGGTTTGAGATGGGCTTCTTCAAGCAGCTTCTTGCATTTACCTTGAAGGACCATCTACTCCTCAGGGTTAGCTTAGCACTGTGGGCACTGGGACCTCTTAGAGCAGTTCAGAATGAACATGAAAAATGTACATCAGCCATCAGGGGTTGCTGGTATCCCAGTTCAGACCAGTTGCTATCATTTTTATCACCCTAATGTAGTGTGCTTCAGTGGAGTCACTTGTTCCAGATGTAGGAATAGGTGTGAGTGTGTCTGATGAGCTAATAAACTAGCAAATAAATTTGAGGATGTTGAGCATGAGTTGGGATGCTGGTCAGATGTGTGTACAGACTGCCTTTCAGAGTGGTTTCTTTCCTCAGCTTTCATGGTCTGGTGTGAAGCAGCCACTGACATCTGTCACCTGCCATGGGTTTGTCCATCCTTCTTTCCTTTTGGGTCATTAGTGTCTCACCAGCACTTCCAGTCAATCAAGAGAGTGGTTCTCAATCCTAACTTAACCAAATGTGTTTTAATTTTTCTGCTCAGGGTTTTTACTGGTGAATCTAATACTGGATGAAAGCATGCTGTCTCTAAATATTCTGCTAACTGACTAGCACTTTTTTTTTTTGTTCTTCATGCTGTTTAAACAATTCTAGTCTCCTGTTGTCATTCACTTGATGCTTTTTCAACCAATATTCTTGCTCTGCTGAAGTGCTTTGGGTACTGTCTCTCTGTTTATACTTGTCCATATCAATGAAGAAGCACCAGCAGGAATGGGGTTCCCCTGTGAGGTTCAGCAGAGAGCAGATTCAGAAGATGCATTTCTCTGTCGTGTTCAGCTGCTGAGGCTTTTTGACCAAATGACCTCTGTAATGGTTAATGCAAAAAAATAAAAGGGAAATTTAGAGCACTTCTTTGTTCTGATTACTAGAGGTCTGCCGCCTTCATTTCAGGTCAAACCATTAGTAAGATCTTCTCTTCCATATTAAGGAAATCCTGAGCAGTGCTCAGCTCATCATATTAAGACCTGATTGTTCCTTTCATATATCTAAACACAAGCCAATTGTGAATGAAACTGTGCTCTCCTTTGAGACCTCCATGTGCAGAATGCCCTTAAAGGCTCACCCAAGGAAAGTGCACTTTTTCTTAATGTCTTTATTTATTTATTTTCAATTTAAACAAGGCTTAATAATTTATGTGGCTTGTGGAAAACATATCAGCCAAAACCAATATGCCTAGAAGGTGGTCAAGTTTTTACTGTTGGCTTCAACTGCAGTTTTCTAGAAGTAGAATATCCATAATGTGGGCTTGGAATGGGTAAGAAAACCCCACCTGTTAATTGGTGCTTTTGTTATCAAGTATCATCACACAGAAGTTTTGATTTACTCGAAACCAGGGTCTCTGCCAGTTCCTGCAATAGGTTTTTTTCACAGCCACCCCATTCAGTGTGTCTCTGTAATTTAAATAAGTAATTTAGCTCCTTAAAAAAGCATATGATTACCTGGAATACTTTCCTGCATTTTTAATTTGCTTTTGCTCGTGTCAGACTACTGATGACATTGCAAAATGAAATGAATATTTGATTGCAGAGTTTATAGCAAATGCAGGTCTAATTGCTTAAGCCAGTCATGTTTATACATCTGATGCCATCAAACTTCTTTGGGAAAAATACAGCAAGGGCCCTTAACCACATCCTTAATTTTCATCCACACAAGTTTGATGGAGGCTGCTAGGACTTCTCAGTTGTTTGAGGCTGAGAAGGTGGCTGGCTTGTTTTGCTCATGCAGGAGTAATGCTGAGGTTTATACCCTGAATTAGGGATGGTGTGGCAGTGTGAGCTGGTGGGTCCTGGTATCTCAAAGCACATGTAGAGTTAAGCTCATGGTTAAACTGTGCAGTTGGTTGCTTGGCTTGGTGAAAGGCACCCCTCAGCTGAATGAGAGGTGCTACCCCGAGCATCCATCTTGTCTGAGATCCAAGGAGAGGCCAGGAAAGCGGCAGTCTCGCTGTTTGCTCAGGTGTGGCACATGCCAGCTTGGCTACAGGGGGACTCTTCTGTCACGGGTATTTAAGCAAGTTATTAAAAAACTTATTCTTGTCCTTTCTGTGAAAAATTGTGGGAGATGATTTGAGAGATGATTTGTTTATGCTGGCTAACTGCAAACAAGACTGTATCATTTACCTTTTTAAAAAAATTAGTGTGGAACCAAGAAAGGACATTTATAAAGTTGAAAAAAAAATAAATAATTTAAGCTGTTGAAAAGCAGTGAACTTCTCAAACATACAGAGAAAAATGTGTGTTAGGGAGAGGTGCTTCTGTGCTGCCGCTGGAAAACTAACAACAATTAAAACACATTCATCTATTCCAAAGGGAAGCCCAAAATTGGTTTGCTTATTAATTACCCTTTCTGCATAACGGCACATAACTTGAGGCATTTGTTCTGAATTCCAGAAGTTTTTGTGGAAATGGAGCATTACCCTATTGCTTGCCTGGAGTTGAGCAGGTAGTGGCACAGCGCCTGGTTTAATTGAGAGCCCTGTATGGTAGGGAGATGTTTCACCTGCATGACACATGTGAAAGCCAGGCTTGAGTGTCTAAACCTTCATTAAAGCTGTTGCAAGGTTGATGCAGGAGGATAACTCCTGAGGATTTTAATGGGATTGCAGGTGTGTGGCAGATATTGTTGGAGGCACACCATTAAAGGCATGAGCACCCCATGCCACAGAAGTTTCCTGTATACCTACAGCAGCTCTTGTTCCCCTTTGGCTTGGGATGTGTCTGACACTGGATCCTGGAGCTGCCAGGAGCCAGGGTCTGTCTGCTTGTAATCTGTTCCACTTTCTGGTGCAAAGAAGAAAACACTTCTAATGTGAAATCCGTTTTGAAACACGCATTAAAAACAACTAAAAAAAAGCTCCTACAGCTGTTTGAAGGCTGTTCGGAAGTATGGCATGTTAGAAATAGTCCCAGCTGAAATGGATTAGCAGGCAGAGTTCAAGTGAGGAGGTCAGATTTGTAAACTGAAGGCAATTTATCTTGTGGCACTGCAGTTTATCACATGGTTGCAGGAATAAAGAAATGCCACACACATGCACATATTCACACCTAATAATTTAAGAAAACTGGTGAAGGTCTTAAAAGACATTAAAAGGCTTCTGATGACATCATGCTATCTGAGGTAATAAAACAAAGATGGTTGAAGTCAGTTCCAAAGCAACTGTAGCTAGAGATGTCTTTATATGCCAGTCTTTATATATCTTGCATATCTCAGGGTAAAGGTGATTGAACCCTAATATTGTGTAATAACTGTGTCAGGAGACACTGATTAAGGTTTTTCCTCTCACTGATTTCTTCATGCTGCTTTTCATTTATTTATGTTACATTTACAGAGATTCTTTAATGTCAAAATCAGCTGCATTAATGGGTCTGTAAAACTTGTGGGATGGTTTGCCCTGTAGGAAATCAAAAGAAAACTTTTTCAAGGTGTGACTGTGTAGTTTCCTTGGAGCCCCTCTTTTTGGGAAAATTTTATTTTCTACTTTAGAAGGAGCAGGAGCCTTTATTTCCTTCCTTTTTAAGATCTTCATCATGAGCTGGAAGGTTTCTCTTTGAATTAGTGTAGCAGATTGTTGGATAGTTGATTTCAGGAGGGTGTCTGCATAGGGACCCTCTGCTTTTCTGGTGGCTTCAGGTCCTGGTGGTGGAGAATTTCCAAGGCTCATGCTTTGTCAATGCTGCAAAGCTGGCAATCTTCACTGTTTTGTTCACATGTGGTATTTTCCCTGACGGGATGTAAAGCTCATAGAATGAGCTTGAAAATCTGGTCATATTGGGACTTCTAGATTGGACTGTGTTGTCTTGAGGCAATGCAGCCTGTTAATATTTTTCAGTCTTGGTTAAGAATGTCATCTAAGCTTGGGCCTGTGTGTTCGTTGTGCTCTGATGTGGGAAGGTATTCTTCTGTCCTTCAAAAGAAGCTCACTAATGTCACCAAAACAGAAAAGGTGGTGGGCCTCCTTTTTGAGGAGGACTGTGACTGCTGAGCCACTTGGAATTAAAAAAGGTCAGGATAATTCTGTTTTTTAGTCACATTTGGTGCTAAGTTTAATGATAAGGACATTTTTTCAATGACACTTTAGGTGGTGTAAACTCTAGGGAAAGACGTTAGTGTCACATTAATAATAATTATTTAGAAGTGTGACAAACTCATCTTGAGCAGCCTCTATTAGACACAATTTCGAAATGAAATTTAAAGTAGAAGGTAATTTCTAGATGCAATTAAAAACTTGTCAGAGTGGAGAAGCAGCCACTTTTTATCTCATTTTGATGGTAAGCACTGTAATGAAGTGGCTCAGCCTGGCATTTTCCTGCCTGCAGCTTGATCATGGACAATCCTAGTGCAGTATCTGATGCAGCTGCATTTCTAATGCATTATGGTCTAAATGTTCTCAGAGGCAAAATACCCCAGACTTGTTTTCTATGATAATTTTCTTTTAAGGGTGTTTTTTTAAGCAAGTCCCTGAAGCATCAGTACCCCTTATTCCAATTACAATCATTTCTAGATGTGATCCCTGCAGAATACTATGGAGTTGGTGTGTTTGCAGCTTTTCCTTATCCTCACATGCCAGTTGCTAGAGGGATAGTAACTGGAGCGTGCAGCCCTCCTTCCAGCTTGCCTTTCCAGGCTGCATATTTCCAAACTCCTCTTTTGCTTTTGCCTACTTATCTTTTATATTACTGAGGAATTTGATGTGTGCAAAAAAAGCTTCAACCACAGCCTTGGGGCTTCTTTGGTTTTAGACCAAACCCATTGTGTTTTGCTGTTTATGCATCCCCATTCACCACTTCCAGTTACTACAATCTGCTTCTAGACCAGACAGCCTCTGTAATTTGGCCGTAGATAGACTTTTAAATTTTGACCATCTAGCCCCAAGGATGAATTTTTTTGTTCCCCAGTCTGGTTTTACCACCTGCATATCTTAGGACCTAATTTCAAGTTAATAGTCTTGGGTAAATGGCATTAATGCAAGAATATGATGGGCCTAAAATATCCATTGCATGCTAGTTTCCATGTTTTTGTCTTGACAGTTCTCACAAGCAGGACATTGAGTAGCCAATCTATGAGTGTTTTGTCTTGATTTCTCACCAGGCTGGCTTTTTCAAAGGAGCTGGTGGTGGCTAAGCAGAGAGAGCTCATTTTAAATCAGAATTACTGAACTTGACGTCCCTCAAACCCTCAGCCCCACCGACCACGCTTAGATAATGTCTTAGTTGACCCAAAGTGTGTGACCTGCAGTGAGATCTCTATAGGACCATCCCTTTCTGATGCATTTTCATGGTTTAGGATGCCCTTGGGCTGCAAATTGTGGCAGACCTTCATGAGTGCCTTCCCAGTGTCAGCTGGGGCTGACACCAATACAAAAATCAATTTAGCATGGAAAAAAAGGAAACCAATATGTCCTAAGTTTAGATGCTGGTGTCTGGTGAGATTTTTGATTTGTGTGTGTTGTTTTGGTAAAGACTGGGAGAGTTATAGGTTTGTGCAGTGCATTTTATGGCATATTTAAATGTCTATAACATAATTCGCTTTACCATCAGAAGGCATAAATGTCAGCCTATTGACACATTATAAAGACACAAATGGAATGTAGCCTGGCAGACTGGTGCTGGTTTTGAGGTTTAATAGTACATCTGTATCATTTATCCCAGCGGGAAATAACACAGGATGTTGCCTTGTAATTTTTTACTACTGTATAATAAAATGTAACCACAATAAATGGTGTCTAAGCAAGTAATGCAGCTGATTCTGGATTTTGTCCAGTGTGCCTTTACTACTTAGGTTAGTTTTGCCCCACTACAAGTTTAAGCAAGATGAGATTTTGACTGGATACAAAGGGAATGTGGATCTCTTTAATGTCTCACATACATATCTATAGAGACCTTTCTGTGCATTCCACCTCCTAATTGGCTGCTGTTAACAGTGTGCCGGTTCATTCCTCTTTAAATCACTCCCATCCTAAGTTGAACTGTCCTTGAAAGGGTCTGTTCTGCATTTCTGCACTTCAAGAATGTCTTTGCAGGTTGATTGCTTTCCCAAATGTCCTCTCTGTGATGTGGTGTTATGTGCAAGCAGGCTTTTGATAAAAAACTCCAGTGGTGACAATTCGTGGAAGTGTTATCAGACTCATGCAAATGGAGAGCAGGGATTTTGTGTGTTTGTGTTGGTTGAAATTAACTTCTGGTAGATTCCCTGCTCAGTGCTAATGGGGCATCCTGCACACCTTTCAGCATCCTGGAAGGCACTGTGTCCTGCCTGGTGCTGGTCCTGTGCTACCTTCAGTGTCTGGGCTGCTGCACTGCTGCAGGCTGGAATTTATTTTTTTTTTTTAATTGAAGCCATGAGAAGTCTGAAAAAGGAGTCAGCACCCAGCTAGGCACTTCTGCAGGGGCCTGATAATGCAGAAGGGCTCTCTGGTTGCTTTGTAACATCTGTCCTGCAATGTTCCAAGTGAAGAAAAATATGAAAACATTATTCTGTGAGTATGAGAGGGCTGCACATTTGTAAAAAGACAATTAACATAGAAATGAGGGAAGCTTTTGATTCATCAAGTAGATTCAACAGACTGTGTCATTTCCTTGATTTTCATTTTAATTAGGATTAATCAGTTTTATCTCCTAAGGTCTTTGCAGAGAATTTACACGAAACAGAAGATTTTGGTCAGCAGTGTGCCAGTGTAATAGCCCCTACTTGAAGAAATCCAGCTGTGGCACGTATAACCAGGATTAGATTTGGCAGGGCTCCAGGCTCCTCTCTCATTAAATGCCTTGCTGTTGCAGGGAGCTCTCTGGATCTTCTAATACCAGGTCCTGGGTTTCACACAGCTGCCTGGTTACTTGCTTCAAAAACCACTTGGAACCAGTATATTTATTGGAAAAAAAAATATCTCTTGGATGCCAGCTTGAAATAAAGGCTTCTCTCTGCTTCAAAGACAGGCTCAAAAAGTCTCGCTTAACCCCTGCACCCATTGGTCCTGACAGCTGGGAGCTGGAGCCAGCTGAGACAAAATGAAGCTGACCTTTCTCTCCTCAAACTCAATATATTTAACAGAAGCATTTGGGTTTGTATGGAGCTTCAGATGCATTAGAAGTGGAGAGTGAGGGAAAGGAGCCAGGTAGTTCTATAGGAAGGAGAGCAGCAAGTCAGTGGCCTCGTAGGGGAAGCAGCAAGGTTTGACTGTGTGTGTTCTGCATCCTGTACAGAAGAAGCAGGACTCCAACACGCCCTGGGTGAGGGCTGCTGGCTTGGTGTTGGGCTGTGTTCTCCTTCTTCTTTTTCATATTTTTAGAAGTCTCTTGTCCCACCAAGGGGAAAAAAAAAAAGAGTCTTTGAAAATGGTAACAAAACCAAATGAAATCTTTCTGGTTTAGTTATTAGATGTATTTCTGAGTGGATGAATTTCATAATGGAAATTAGAATAATTTGCCAACATGAGAAACAGTTTATTATTATTATTTTCAAGTAGCTGAAATAGACATCTTGCTACAAAAACTTCCATATTATGTGGAAGTGAAAATTTAGCTTCCAGTTGTTTTCTTTAGTGGAGAAGACATAATTGTTCCAAAAAACATAAAATGTAAGTGTTTTCCTATTAATCCCTAAAGAGAACAATATTTCATCCATGTGGGTCTTACAACAGTAAAAAATCAAGTGTAGGCTTTAAGCATCTTGTAGACTCAACAGATTTTAAAGCTGTTAAGTGTATGAACAAGAAGAAAATGGAGACAGAAGGCAAAAAGCGCTGAAGGGAAAATCCTACTGAAAGCTCACAAAGCATTTTCAAGCTTACAGAAATGACCTGCTCTGTTCCTGTTACACAGAAGTGTTAAAATGAGAGCAGGCGACCCCTTTCCCCCAAATCATTCATCTGTTATGTCTGCGATGTATTTAGACTGAATCCTTTCCCAGATGCTGTGGATCTGCCGGTTCCAGGGGAAATTAATGGGATTTTACCATTTGCTTTGAGGAAAAGAGGACTGGACTTTCTCCTGCTGTCTTTGGCAGGAAGGAGCAAGGAGCTTTCCTGTCTGCTCTCTTTAAATATTGCGTCTTTTTAAGCTTTTTTTTGCCAGATAGCCTAATTTGTGTTCCTGCAATATACCATGTTGGAAAATTACAGAGGTTAATGTGCAGCACTATGATACACAACCATAATGGTAGACTCTAATGTTTTTTAAATGGTAAACCAAAGGCATTTGTAATATGAGTTGTAGTGAATTGCCTGCACTTCTTGCCAGAGATTAGTTTAGCATTGCTTTTAATATTTTATGCACTGAAGTTGTTTGCAAAGACTAAAAGCTTCACTCACTTTGCACACTTGTGCTTTGTTCTGTCCCTCTTGCTGATTAATTGTATGTCTAGAAGTTCTATCAAATTACAGTTATACTGCATTGGAAAGATTTTTCTAGTAATCAGTGGAGATTACATCAGATTTATGGTGTCATAACTGAGCCAGGTAGTTAGAAATCTAACCTTTCGTAATACCACACGTTGCATATTAATGTTTTAAATATCTAAACCACACATGAATGACGTAGGACATTTTTACTTTAAATGTTACTGTAGAGATTTGGCGGTACATAATCCCATTAAAACAGAAGAGTGCAAGATGAAACGATGCATTTGCAATTATAATTATGCATATTGAGATTGACCATTCTTTAAAAAAATTGGAAGTGCAAGGTTGAGAAGGGTGCTTGAGCAATCACTCTTGGTTGAGAGCATTGATGGAAGAATAAAAAATTTGAGGGGGATTGATTTGTCAGTAATCTGCATGAAAAAGTATCGGAAGCATTTCTTTGGAATGTGAAGGGGAGGTAACCCTTTCACTGTCATGGTTAGCTTTGCTTGGAGAGCCACCTCAAAAAGACATGATCAAAACCAGAACAGCAAGTAACGCTGAACTACTTCACCTGCTCTTGATAAATAAAGAGCGTTAGCTGATCAGTGTAGTATTTGAGAGTCAGCATGGCCTTATGAGTACTCCAGAGGAGGTGAGTTTTGTTCTAGCTCTGTCAGAGGCCTGCTTTTTGACCTTGAGCAAAAAATTTTTGTCTCCTTGCCTTTCTTTCTGCTATTTCTTGATTGCCTTGTCTTTGTGGAGGATGAGCTCTTCAGGAGAGAGATTTCTTTGCGCTGTGTTCTGTGAACAATGAAGCCTGAGCCTCGCCAAAGCCTCTAGGGGCATCTCTAAAAGAAATTATAATTGTTAGCTTTAATCACTTTCATCAAAAGAGCTTGGTAATGGAGGGTGTGGAGGATTTGGAGAAATCTGTAGGGTGCCTGTTAATTAAGTCACCGTGGGTGAAAGCTGCTGATTGGGTTTCCTTGGGCTGATGCAGAGATGCTGATGTCCGGGAGCAAGGCAGTGCTGCTCCATGTGGATTTTCATCCCCAAAAGCATGATGCTGACTCTGGGTGCTCACTCCTCTGGTTCTGTACAGCCAGAAGCGAGGTGCTTGGTACATTTTAGCAAACAAGGCTTTTTCAGAAGCCTCCTACTGGTTGCCTAAAACTTCATCTTTTTTTTGTGGGTCCCTCTGTTGTGAGCACTTAAAACAGAAATTGGGCTGCTTGGCTTTTTGCAGTGGAGGTAGATCCTTGAGAGGGAGTCATCTCTTCTTGATGGATTCTCCTCCTGGCCTTTGCTGTTGGCAAAATAAGGTGTTTATCATTGCTCTCCTTATTAGCAGCTTCTGGTTTGGGATGGAGGTGCAACAGCATGCCAGTTTGCAGATTAATTACCCTTCTTGTGGCACCTTGTGATGCTGAAGAGCAATGTGCCCTTGTCCTCTGCATTATTCACCATAGCAGAGAATTTAGAAATATTTAGCCAAAATAACACCACCATCAAGTTAGTAAAAGTGGGTTATGTTAAGTATCTCCATTATTCATTTAGCAGTAAACTTGGCAGGTGGAGCTCCAGAGTAATATGGGATAAAGCAAGGGAGGGAGGTGATTTCCCCTCTCCTCAGCAGCCTGAGAGAGACCACTTCCCAAATTGTCCAGGCAGAGTATGACCAGGGGAGAACTGGGGAAGAAGCAGCAAATGCTTTCTGAGCAGCACTGTAGGTTTGAGGGCAAGCTGGTTACTCAGGTGATCTGGAGACCAGTAAAGGGGATCAAAACAAGGTTCCCTTGCATAAAGGGCAGGAGCTGCACTGCTCTGAGTATTAGTAGGAGTCAGAGGTAGAGCAATGCCTCTTTCTTCAGTGTGTTTATTCTCTGTTTTAGGGCTAATGCCAGATCCCTGTAGTTCCTGCAGTGCACCACTGCCAGTGAGCGTTGACTCTCTTACAAGTATTTTGCAAGATCTTTGCTCTTGCAGGAATCCCTGTATGGTTCCCTTCCAATTTTAATATGAACAAGAATTCCCCAGTCTGCATTTGAGATCTGCATAGAAATATGCATGTGGCAGAGGCCAACTCAAGGTTACACATTTGGCATTTGGGAAGGGAAGGCAAGAAAAATTTACCAGTCAGTACACTCACATTATGATAAAATAAAGGTGAGCTGGGAGAAGAGCATGTGCTGAATCCTGAAATGGTACAGAAGACCCATAAACCACAGTATGTTGTGCTATTTCTAGTCCTTTATGCTTCAAGCAGAAGTGAAATGTGGGGCATCATAAATGAAACTAAGATCTTGTTTTAATTTTATTTTAAAAGCCATTGCAAGGCAATGGGGTAACAAACATTAACTTCTTAAAACCAGGCAAATTCGTCTGCTCTGTACTGCTGCCATCAAATGGGAATTATTCTCCAAAAGCCTCTTGGAACCAGGTAAAGGTTTTGCTATAAAGCACAAGTAGAGTAGTCTAAACAAATTGCATTTTTCCTGGAAATAAAGTATATGGATGTCCTTATGAGGTGTTGCCTGGTCTGCTCTGTACTACTGAAACTGCATATATTTGGTCAAAATCCAAGGCTAAAAATGGGTATAATCTGTACATCTAGAGACTTTTCCATTTGTGCAGTGAGGAATACTAACTGGCCTTACCCCGAGTTTGCCTGTAAATTTCCTAGGTGATCCAAAGCCTGTTTATTGCTTACAGAGGCAATTTTGCTGACAGTCAAGCTGGAATAGGTCTCTTTTTCTTCCAGAGCATCCATACTTGCCTATTATAGAGAAATCACTCAAAAAGCAGCATGCATGCTGGACTCTCAAGCCTTGTTTTAAGTTTTAATTTACTTGTCTGACTTCCAAGGTTGCTGAATGCAAGCAATTGCTCCTTCAGTACATAAATAAGATGAATTATGCGTTAGGGACCAATGCCTCGGCCTCATTCTTGTCGTGCTCTCAGGGGAGGATCTGCTGAGGAGTGCTTAGAGCTGGGTGCAACTTTCTTTTTCTGTCATTGAAAATTAAAGCAAGACCATTCTGGATTGGCTCAGATGTAAAACTGAAGCCTCAGGATCATTTGCTTTGGTCTGAAATTTCTGAAGGTGTAGGGTGGTCCAGGGTGTGGATCCATGGCAGCAGAGTGAAAGCTGTAATAGAGCCCTGGCTGGGAAAGGCTTGGGGACTCACTGCTGTAGCTGGAACAATTGGCCCCAATTTAACACTGGGTCCTTTTTTCATCAGCCTTTAAAGTTGTTTTCATTTCAATACACTTCTTTCAAATAACAGGACCTGTGTCCTCCTCTACAGGTTGCAGGAAATGAGCTGGGTTTGTAGATGATGTTGGAAGCAAAATTCAGGCAGGACTCACTGCTGTTTCCCTTGCATGGGTTTTTAATTATATTTTCTAATTGTTTCGCTGGGTTGGTATGAGGTCCTGGGGTCCTGTGCCATCCAGCTTGACTCTGACAAGACTGATTCTCACTGAAGTTTCATTTGTGGCAATCGCAACTGTGAGGAGCAATTTTTCATGTGCAATTAATCCTAATAAAATCAGCACTTCCAGGAGGCTGACCTGGATCCGTCCATTTCATTGTTTTGTCAATTAATGTTATATTTAGCATCTAACACTGTAATTAGAAGAAAATACTGAAGATGTAAAGGGACAGAGAAATTTTAAGTTTTAGCTCCCAAGGAAAAGGAATTACTATCCTTGCAATCATAATTTATTTGAACTTCTTTTCAAACTAGATGTTTTTTATTCTGGTGCAGTGACCTCTAAAAACCTCTGAGAAATTATCTGGTTTAACAATAGTTTCTCCAGATCACATTGGAGCCTGTTGTGGGAAGAGATACTCACATACCTGCCTGTGTGTTGGATATCTACTTGCTTCTCTAAGGTTTTTTTAAATTATTGGCAGTGATATTGTCCACCAATTTTTCCTCTGGCCATTATTTTGTATGTGTTACCACTGTTTTACCATGCAGAGATCTACTTCATAGACATTAAAAAGTCTTACTTTTCAAAAATCAGTTCTATTGACCAAAATCAGTTGTTCATTGCTCTATTCTCTGGTAAATGCATAGCAGAAAGTTCACGAGTGCCTGATATGTCCTCAGAGGCTAGTATAAACATTTTTTAATTTTTTTCTCTTTGTTTCCAGAAATGTTGAATACAGTACTCTGCAAAAAATAACGTGTGGATTTCTCGAACCTGAAGAACAAGAAAAGGTAATTACTAGACCATACTGTTGAGCCTCATTTGTTTGCTGTGCTAAAATATTTAGACCTGATCACGTTGCATGAGCCTCCAGCACCGTGTCTGCATATGGGTTTTGTGTATTTTCAGTTATGCAGGTGCAGTTGTTTCATGAGAATATTCCTTTACGTAAAGGGAACAGGGGAACAAAAGCAGCAGAGCATGAAAATGCTGAAGCAAATGGTAGGGAAGAGCATACTGTGAATATTTTCAGTACATACAGAAGTGGAAAGGGTAAAGGGAGGGGAAAGAGATATCAAGGCTTATATGTGCCAATGGGAAAAGGGCTGCAGACTTGGCTGTGTTTGCAGGGCGGCCTGGTGGAGCCTTGCAGCCTGCTGGGCGAGTGTCAGAGGAGGCTCAGTGAGGATCAGTGTTACAGCAGCCTCCTCGTGTTTCAGTGCCCGAGAGTGGCTTGTGGGGTGCTGCACCCTGCTCCAGAGGTTGAGAGCTCCTCTGCTGCCTGCCAGCCTGCCTCTTGCAATCCAGTTTCTCCATCCTCCTGGGTCGCGACATTTTGTTGGTGCAGCGCAGCTCGGCAGGGCTGTGGCTCGGTTGCTGGTGTTAAACAAAATGCTGTTCATCAAACTTTCATGAGACACTTTGCCAGGGGCTGCATCTTGAAAGAGTAGGCTCCAGAAAGCAGTGAGCAGAGCTGTGCTGCTCCGTACTGCTGCCATCTCCTGTATTTTCTTCTACCTTCTTTCCAAGGCCGAGAGGTGGGCACCCCTACAGGGCCCTGAGTGGTTCTGCACTGTTTCCTCCTTGGAGGAAAGCTTGGGCAAGGCAGGCATGGCCATGTTGAAGAGTGGTGCTCCTGGTTCAGCTGGTACATTCCTTCAGCTGTGTGGTCATCCAGAAGAGGGACCAGGAACTCACCTCTGCCTTAAAGTCTGTGTTGGGCATGATTCTTACTGGGGTTGAGCTGAGGAATCTACATGAGCTGAGCCTTTCAGTAAGTTTTTGTTGTAATTATTATAATGACTTTAAAGTAAAAACTGTATCAGTAGATAGAAGTACGAAGAACAAAATAAATATGTAATGTGAAGGCCTGTAAATCTGCGTATAGCAAAGCAAGCCCAGTGAGACTTAAAAACATGGATATGAAGAGAGGGAAACAGCAGATGTTGCTGGGGTCAGGAAACTTTCAGTATGAACGAGTGACGTGTTTTTACAAGACACTTAATTTCATTGCTTGGATTTGAAAAATGCATGTGAGTGACATCTTGTGTTCACTACATCTGCAGTGCCATACTGCTGATAATTAGCACGTGCATTTTAGAGGCAGTATGAAGCCAAGATGAGAAACACAGGCAAATCACAGGGTGGAACAATTCTGCTTTCTCCATGTATCAGCATTACCATTTTCTGAAAGTCTATCTTTCCACCCTACAAATAGAAGTGTAGTCTCAGGAAGCATGTTGGAAAACACTTCAATGGCCTAAATTTGCAACTTGCATGGAACCATTTGTGTTTTTCTTGTGGTGCTCTCTGCATGCATCAAGTTAGTGCAAAATTATGACAGCAGAGGAAGAAGAGCAGACAGAAGAGGAAGCTGTTGTACCAAATAAATGCTTGGTCAAAGTGCATTAAACTTTTGGAGAACCACATTGTCCTGTATTTGGGGTCAAATTGTTTAGAAATACCTTCCACCTGCAAACAAATGGAATTCATTTTGTTGGATACTTCCATTTGGATTTTTAGTGTCGTTTAAACTTTTGTAATGCTTTCTGTCACCATCACCAGCTCTTTCTCTCCTGTGGGACTGTCCTGTTTGGGTGTTTGACATTTATAGGAGATGTAGGATAACTGTATTGGGAGTCAAGCAGTTCAATGCTCCAAGTATAAGTCTATTTATCCATGTCAAAAAGAAAGGTTGAAAAATCAGATTTCTTTAAAATACTGAGTTTTCCGGGGCAATAATGGAAAAGTGGTGCAGATTACAGTATGCCACAATGTGTTGGCAAAGAGGAAGACTCCACCATACTGTTGAATACCTCACTGGTATTTCACTACTCTTTTATAAGAGGGTGAAATATTAGTCTAAGTTATCCATGCAATTTAATATTATCTCTACAAATTCAGTCATTTATGTTTATTTATGCTTTTTGGACAGTTGTAAAGAGATTTTTGAAAAAAGCAGTATTTCTTTTTTGCAAATAAGAGATTAAAAACATGCCAACATTCATCATGGCTGCGTGCTTTCCAAGGCCTTGAAACACAGCTACAACACTATTGCAATGTGGCTCAAACATGGGAATTATTCCCACTGGGTTTCTAGAAAGCTATAGGTGTTGTTTTGAAGTTTCACATAGGCAATATTGTAAGTAGGTAAGGGTATATATGCAGCAAAAAAATGGCCACTCACATTGTTGTATTTGTTCTCCTCTTTTGTGAGGACAGGTAGTCACACACAAATTTTTTTTTCATCCCGTGAACGGTATCCCACAGAGTCATTTAGCTCTGTCAGCTGTGTGAGCAGAACAGCCATGAGCTCTTCTATTCCTCCAGACTGCAATAGTGTCTCTTTATTTGGTGGTTCACAGCACTTGGTTGTTATGGCTGGGCTAGGGATGTATCAGATGTATTTCATTGCAGAAGACGCAGGAGCTGCTCTGGGCATGAGTCAGCCCCTAGGAAAGGCTTTGCCCCATCATACAGAGGCAGTGACTTTGATGGGGATGTTCTTCCCCATGCAGTGGGGGCTTTTTTCAGATGGAGTGGATTTAATGCTGCTGTTAGCATCAGTGAGCGGGGTCCAAAGCTGCAGAAATTGAGACTGTGCCTTTGCTTCCTGCATGGCCAGACCAAGGAAGAAATCCCAAGGCTCAAGGGCATGAGAAGCGCTCTCTTCTTTTGTTCTCTGTGTCTTTTTTTTTTTTTTTAACTGGCTGGCCATGACATTAAGATTTCTAATTAATTTAGAAACCACAGGCAGTTGAAGAGAGTGAGCAATGTAATAACTGGGCCATGGGGCAGAGTAAAAGCACATCAATTATTCAGGCAGTTGCTGCTGCTTATTCCCTTCCCAAAGCTGGGCTGGCTGTCATCGTGTGTCAGTGATGCTGCTAATGCCCTTCAGAATTTACATGCATAAATAGTGGCCTTTTAAAATCTGCATGAGGATAACTGTAGTATTTTCAACAATAGCTTCCAGCAGCATGCTCTGTCTAGCGGGGCTCCAACCACTATTTTGGGTGCCTTGTTCAAAACTGGGATCTTGGCAGGTGCATCCTCCAGAAGCCTCTGCTGTGGAGAAGTTGCTCCTTAAAGAGATTGAGGGGCAGCCTGAGCAAAGAAGGAAACAGTCCTGCTTTAAAATGCAGGTGGTGTCTGAGAACATTCTCTGTGTTGGTGAGTCTAGCATCTCTTACACATCATCATCCCCTGCTTCTATTACTGTGATGTCTCTAGAGCATACTCTGTGAAGATGCCACTGGGGATGGACCCAGTGCAGTTCCTCTTCAGGTGAGGAGCAGGAAGCATCCTTCTCCTCCTCACTGCTCTGGCTATTGCAGGTCCTGCACTTTGAGCGAGCAGTTGGAAAGCTGAAATAGAGGAAGGTTCTCTCACTGCCCAAAGAACTACATTCACAGGACTGACTGTGATAGTCCTAAATGGGTGCACCTCAAAGTCTCCTGTTTGGGATGCCACAGGGAGCAACACTGATTCCTGCATTGGGCCAGTAAGGGGAGTGAAAACCAGGGGACCTGTTGGATTTTTCTGCCATGGGCTACAAGTGGATGACAAAGCCTTATTTTTCTGTCTGGTTGGCGTGGTTATCCCTGCTGCTGGAGGCAGCCACCTTGCTTTTTCAAAAGTGAACTAATTTGTGAAGGCAACGAAATAAAATGAGCCTTGCTAATTATGTGTTGTGCCGGCGAAATGACCAGCTTGGGTTTGGAGAACGCTGGCTGTAATTAATGGTGAAAGGCTTTTTCTCTCATCTGTGTAGCCGTTATGAATCACTTCTCCCCATGGAAACTTCTAAATCTGTCTCACTGGGGAGCCTGAGGAGGAACAGGTAAAATGGATTTGCCTTAATAGCTGCAGTTGTAACTTAAACACTTGCAATGGTATTAAGCATCTCTCTCCATTAGCATTTCATGTTGATTCTGATGATATACCAGCCGAAGCTAAGACAAGATCAACGTTCATTAGATGGAAGAAACTAAGCTCTGTAGACAAATGCTTTGGCTAAATGGGGCCTTCATTGCACTGAGAACAAGAAAGCAATTAGCTGAAATGTTTGTTTACAAAATCTAATTCCTGGGGAGTATCTTCTCAGATTGCTGCTTACATCTCTTGGGCTGGTTTTGTTACCAAGGCTTGCAGGTTGATGGATTTTGCAAAGCTTGGTTGTAGTACGTCTGTAACAGATGCTTCAAACTTTGCATGGTAAAGCTGGAATCAAGTGAAGAGCAAGGGCTAAGCTGCAGGTGTGCCAGAGTTTGTTTGTGCATTCCTCACATTTATTTTACAGTTTGCTGTTAAGTGCAATTAATAGTAATTATTAGATGTTCCAGATATTAAACAGTGTAGGCTGAAGAGAAGCTGGAAAGCAGCTCTGAGTGCTGTTACTGCTGTCCTCCTGTCCCCCACCTGGAGCCTAGCCCAGGGGAATCCCCGATGGGTTCCAGCTGGGTGAGGATGCATCTCTGCCAGGATAACTGCATGAAGAGCCTTGTCCTGGTTGGTTGACAAACATGAACACCCTCAGAAGGTGATTTTGCCCATCTGCAATGCAAATCGTGCTCTGGAAATGCAGCTTCTCTTTGGGTTACAGAAATGGCCAATGGCAAAGATAACTGATGCCACACAGCTATTAGAGCAGATTTCATCACTGTGTAGCATTTGTGGAGTGGGAGGGATCAGGCATTTTGAGCCTGTGCTGATATCACCAAAACAGCTTCATACTAATTGGAAATGTGCAGTAGAACTTTGCACTATGTGCTTGGATATGGTGTGGCAGTATTAGCCAGTTTTTTTTTTCTTTTTTTTTTTTTTTTAGTCCATAGGGTGGCTTTGGTTTCATTGCAGTTTTTTCTAGTGGCTTCTTTGCAACTGAAGAGTGTCTGCACTTACCCATGGGTGATACTGGGCAAGTAAGCATTTCCTGGACACATTTCCATCGTGTATCTGGTGGCAAACATGGAATGGTTAGCAAAATAGTGCCTTTTCTTCCCCACTTGCTGAATACAGCATATTAATACAATAGTCAGTTAAATCTGTTTGGAGATGGCAGATAGTCATGTTAAATGATGGGGAACAGACTAATGGTGGTTAAGGACTGCAATTTACCAAGCCTGCAGTAATTGAAGTGCAACAGAGTTGTTTTTACCTGATGTGCAGGGTGGTAGGTGATGCACAGGGTATGTCTGTGCGCGTTGCACTGAACACAGCAATAGAGGGAGGGAACGAGCTCTGGATGTCTGTGGGAGTTCAGGATGGGATAGGACTGCTGCAGAGGCTCCTGATGTGGTTGCAGGAGGTGAAGTGTCACATTCTTTCAGATGTCTTAGCTGTGACTTGTTAACAAGCTCATTGCAGTGTTGTGGGCCTTGCTGCCTCCTCCTGTGCAAAGGATGCTCCCCAGCAGTGCTTCTCCTTGAGGCAGGGAAAAGGGAATTGCAGGAGTCAGTGCTGGGCTTTGCTCCTTGAAAGGCACTGCTCAGGAGGTCCCTTGGGAGTCTGTGCTAATGCAGCATTTAAGACACTGCTTTTTCAGTGTCAGCACTGGAAATGACAAATGCTTCCCTTAATTTGAGGAAAGTGTGCCTGATATTACATGGGTATATGTGCCTGAGAGTCTATTCTCAAGACAGTACATGGGCCTGTCTCCTATGAAAGCTAATTGCACTATTAGGAGAAGATATCCTGCTAACTTAATAAGATACATTTATTTGTGTCTTAGAGGATTTTTTTTCTGAGGTGGAAGAAATCCTGAATGGTGCCAATTTTTATTTGAAGCGTATTGTTCTTCACTGTCCCTTCCTCTCTCCCCATGTCAAAACTGTTCTGCAAATTGAAAATATTTTATAAGTTCAAGGCACACCAATATAATTGACGGCAGGCAGCACTTATGAGAGCTGAAGGGGAATTCATCATGCAGATGACTTGAGGCTGATTTTTTCCTGTGGAAGGAAGAAATGTCAGTAGGAAGCAGCATTACCAACAGGGCTGTATACATTAAAGGATGAAAAACTCAGGTGAACAGAAAGAACTGTGTCCAAGGTGTCTCCCTCTGCCCCTGCTCTGATGTGACTTGAGCTCTACCATAGATGCTGTCAAGAATCTGGGGCAGATTAAGAGTTTTGTTGCCTGGGCCTCCTGTGGGGTGGAGGACAGGACTTGGGGCCTGAGTGACTGCATCTACTCCCTCCCCAGAAACCCCCTCCTATTGCCATCCCACAGTGCAGATCATCTTTGTCTTCTCTGCATTTCAGAGGCAGTTAAAGCATCAGGAGCTGGGCATTGAGATTTTGTACCAGCATGATTTGAACTTGAGTCTACTTTAGACGGAAGTTTAAAGAGCTGTCTCCCCTCCCTCTCATGCAAAATCCACTGGAGAGTCTGCATGTGCTGTGTCTGGCTTGGAGACATTTCCCTGTGGTTTATTGCTTTGCTTTTATTGATGGGCTGTGTTTGCTTTCACACAAACTGATTCATTTAGACACAATGATTTGTTTCGCAGAAGTTGTTTGCTTAGGGATGAAGGCTGAATTAAGGGGGTTTTATGGGGTTGAAGCTTTATTTCCACAGACTTCTTCAGATCTTGGTTCCACTCCCTGCAAAGTTTGTACAGACTCAGATAAAGTGGCCCTTGGCCAAACTAGGGAGATGCAATGTGCCAAGTAGCTGTAGGGAGAGCAGGAGGATATGTTAAATTAAAGAGAGCTTTTGAAAATTTTAGCATGTCCTGCAGGAGCAAAACGATGGATCTTGTAAAAAAATGTAAGATGATCTGATTCTGCTTTTTAATTTCCAAAAATAAGAACAAAATTGGAACAATCAATCCAATTTTATTAAAATATGACGATATGCTAAGTACAGCATTAGATATGTATTTTTTCACTATAAATACACCCCCAAGGAATCATTCTATTTTTAAGATGAACTTGGTATTATGATAATGTAAAAGAAGTCTATAATTTATAATTCCAGTTGGAGGTGAAGAAATTTAACATGTCAGTTTCTCTATTCATTACTCTAGCAGTCAAGACTAACAGACTGTTCCTTCACCTTTGCTGTCAATCATTTAGATAGACCAATTATGGATTCAGTTAAAAAATATATATATCAAAAGAGAAAATGCAGCAGAAGATAGTTCAACATACTAATTAAAAAAAACCCAAAACCATCTCATCTGTAAGAGTACATTTAGTCCTACACTGTATGAGCTTCATGGCCAAAACTCCTCAACTATTACTCTGGTCTTTCTGAAGGTGCCATATGGACTAAGTTGAGAAATGGCTCTCCAGTGTTTGTGTGTTGGAAAAAAGCTGGTGACAGCTGACAGTCACTTCTTGTACCATTTAGAAACACTCACTGCCTGGCAATTCTTTGGGAAAAAAAAGAAAAAAAAGAAAAAAAAAGAAAAAAAAGAAAAAAAAGAAAAAAAAAGAGGAGGTGAAAGATAAAGTCCTGTATTAGTATTTAGATCTTCATTGTTCAGAGCCACTCGTGTATGCTAAAAAAAAAGTGCATTCTGGTTGGCTTCAGATCTTTATAAATTTTAAGCATTAGTTTTGGAGTTTTGAGCCTTAAGGTCTCCAGTGCAGTACTTCTTTAGCACTCAATTTAGAGGGGACATAATTGCATTGACCTCTGTTCTGCCAGCAATAAATATTCAATGTGCTCCAAAATAATTCCACAGATCTGAAACTGAAAAATCAGATTCCTTATTGAGATGCATAAATATAGTTACAGGTCTTGTAATCTTGTATTAAAGCAGCAGCATTTCTTTGGGGTAAGTTTATTATTACAAAATATACATGGCCAAACTTAAATGTAGTTAACCTAATATGATCAGACTGATTTGGAGCAGAGGTAGGTCAACACTAAGTGCTTTTGAAAATCTCATCCCGGCTCTCTGGAGATTAGGGCTATGAGTGCAGAACCTCAGCCTAAGTCATGCTGAAGAGGCAAGAAGGAATGTTTCTCAGTGGAGAGAGGCTTCATTTAGATAGCAGAAGCATGAGGCAGACTTGGGAAGGAGAGATCTGCAACCAGATGGAATAATATCCAGCTTTGCCCAAGGCACAA
The DNA here is from genome assembly GCF_028551555.1 of Melozone crissalis. Lineage (NCBI taxonomy): Eukaryota > Metazoa > Chordata > Aves > Passeriformes > Passerellidae > Melozone > Melozone crissalis. Next base: position 49,511,907 of record NW_026535784.1, on the reverse strand, counting down.
GGCTTGGAAGCTAACTCACATGGATGCATGCTTGAGTCTCTGCTACTGGCCAAGTGTGAACATGGGCAGCCTCCCTGTTTTTGGGTGGGTAGGGGCATCCTCTCCTCTCAGGTTTTGATCAGTACTGTTGCACCAAGGGGGTACAGAAGAAAAGCTTGAGGCTGCTGGCTCCGGTTTTCTTTTGGTTTTACCTTTTTTTTAAAGAAAAACTGCATTCTTGCAAAAGTAGTGTCCTTGGGATTTTTTAGCACTCGCTGGAATCTCACAGCATGGAAGCTTATTTTTGGTGTAATATTTTAATTTAAATACCTACCAGTTAAGTGCTTTTTAGGCATTTGAGTGAGTTGCATGTGGGAAAAAGCTTGAGAGCTCTCCTCTTGTATCTCTGTGAATAGTGCATGTGGCTGATTCAGTGAACAAGTCAAAAATGTAAGGTCTGCTGAGGCCACGGAAGGAGTACCCACACCCTTTGTGTGCGTGACTTCCCACTGAAATAAGTGGAGTTGTGTTTCTTGAAGTGAGCCTGATTTGGCCCCCAGATCATGTGGGGGCCATGATGAGAGGTGTGACCAGGTCCAAGTCACGCAGTATCGGTCCCTTTGTGATCGATGAGATGACTCACTCTGATACCTCATCCTCAGAGATTACTCATTGCTTCATCTTGCACGTGTCCAGCTGGAGGAAGTGCTTTTCCCCTCAGCCATGGCATCCTGACATCAGATGAGTGCAGTCTGCAGGTGCCTCCTTTCCTCTCTTTCTCTTTTTTTATTGGGCCACATATCTACAATTTTAAGAGCAATTTCTGCTATTAAAAAAACCCCAACAAATAACATAGCATAAGCAGGAAATTTAACCTTTGAACTGCAGCAACACAATGCCTTTTGTAAAAGCACACAGCTGCCTATGTATAACTTGTGTGTGACTTAAATGTCATGGGTTGCTTTCCATGATCTACCATTTTATACAGGAACACACTGAGTAAGTGGGTCTAAACCTGTTGAGGCTAATCCTTTGAGAATGACTTTTGCATGTCCTTATTGCATGGATCTTGCAAAAGACTGAAGACATTTTGTCAGTGTATCCCTGGGCTAGGCCTGACGCCAAATAAAAGAAAGAAAAACCTGCAAATGCTCAAGGCAGAGGATAGGAAAGAAAGCAGCAGGTTGAGTAAACAGATGGGGTGGGCCAGCATTAAGAGAGCAGGATGGTTATGGTAAGTGTAATGTGCAGAAGTCACAGTACATCAGCTGGCTAATCAGTGCTGGATGATTTGTAGGTATCTCAGCAGAGGTGAGTTTTAAGGAGGTTTGAAGGAGAACAGTGCCGTGGCTCTGCAGATTTGTACTCTTCTGCTGCAGAAAAAGGGATTCTGTGAAAGGCATGAAGGTTATTACTTCAGTGCTCTGTTTCTGCATACATTCTTCTTTTTCTGCTTTTTCTTTTTTTTTTTTCCAATTCTTTTTTTTCCTCCACATTTGCTACAGAGTCTCTCTAATGAGCCAGGGTGGTTGTTGGCCCAGATGCTGCACTGCAAATGCTATTTTTTAAACCAGCTGAGAATCTGGCCTGATATTTAGCAGTCACTTAGTACTTTCATCTTCAAAGTACTGTGCAAACATTAATTAATTCTGCTGGGGAGCATACAAGAAGGTGCTGCTGGAATAGTTATGCAAACTGCGGAGCCACAAGAGATGGCAAGGACAGTGTTGCTGGGCTTGGGAGGTCTGTGCTTACATACATAATTCAGCAGAGCACAGCACAACAGGTGCTTTCATGGCAGAAAAATCTCTTTTAGTTACCTGTTTTTTCCATTGAGCGGGTGCTTGGTGTTTTCAGTGGAAGAATGTTGCTGCTGCCCTAGTTGGGTGGATGGGCAGCCTGGGATTTCTGATTCCACATCTACCCCTGCAGATGGGTTCAAGCTTGCAGAGACAGTAACTGAGCAGCCAGGCAGATGCTGTGGGGATGCTCAGTGCTGAGGGACAGAGGCTGTGCAGAACTCAGGGCTGCAGCTGCATGCTTTTCACTTGGAAAATGAATAAACCACTTGCAGCACATGCAGATTTGGAGGTGCACAGTGCTCTGCTCTACACGGGCGGCTCTTTGCATGTGAAAAAACATTTTGCCCATGCTGATGTTGTCTTGGGTAGGAGTGAAGAAGCTCAGCAGAGCTGCAGAAATGACTGTGGGAAAGCCTTCCATCTTCTCTTCAGGGCAGCATCAGCAGCCTTTGGGCTGCAGTAACCCACCCTGGAGAGGGTGAGGAGTGCTCACCCATCCCCTGCTGCTGGCTCTGCACAGGCAGGGCAGCAGCAGCTACAGAGCAGCAGCAGCAGCATTTAGAGCTGGCACAGTCACCAGCATCTCCCAGCTGCCCACCTAACACGCTCTGGCACAAGGCAATCAACACTGCCTGTGCCTTGAGACTTGCCTGGAGCTCCACTTCTGAGGGAAAACACAACTCCAGACACTGAATCCACTCAACCAGGCATTACATTACAAGGAGATTTTAAAAGATTGTGCCTACTGATGCCAAATTATTAGCAGAGAACCACATGAGCCTTGTATGACTTGATTCATGCTGTATCAATCCAGCAGGCATCTAGGTGTGGGAATGTGTGTAATTTTTTGGTATGATGGGGGTAAGTCAGAGTGGGAGCACTGATGGAACAGGGAAGGCAGAGGGATGCTTGATGCCAGGAAATAACACGTCTGGAAAGATTCTGCTCATTGGATGTGAATCTGGGATTTGGTCTGAAAGCTGGAGACAAGAGGTGTCTTCATATTGAGTGGAAACAGGTCTTTGAGCAGCAGACAGATTCAGGTGGATAGGTGGGGAGCTGGGTTTTGGCTTGGCTTTGCTGACCTTGCTCAGGTGAGCAGGTGATGGTCAAGCTTTAAACTTCTCACATTTGCCATTTAATAGCACTTATCACTGTGGCAATTGCTGGAAGCTATGCAGATACATTTAGAAAGAGTGTATTTCTTTTAGCTTTGCCAAAATAGGTAGATAAAATATTCCTGATGGCAGGTTTGCCTTCTCTGAGATCCTACTGTTAGTTTTCTGAATTTATTGTTCATGATGGTGAGTTAAAGAGCCAAGAAAATAGAGATCACTACGACTGAGACAGTTGCTTTTTCAGTGTGCATGATCTATGCATTTAAGATATAAAATTATATCTAGAACTGCACAGTTTTAATTTCCCGCTCTTCCTAAGATTTCAATAGATTAGCATTAGATTTAGAATCCTTAGATTTCAATAGATTAGCTCAGAAATAATTCTTTTTAATCTCAAGATATTACCATGCCTAGGTTTGCATGAAAGGCAAGGCTGGATGTCTTGAGGCTTGAAAGCTATAATCAGAGATGTTTATATGAAATTTTAGTGTTCCATCATATCTTACCGTCTCAGGAGTGAAAAAATAAACTTAATGAACCTAGATCAGACAGATTTGTGATGAAGTCCCAAAGAAGAGAGAGGGCTTGCAAGTAGCTGTGATTTTGCTGTGTGATTTTAATTTTATGGGCCCCTGTTGTTCAACGTTTTCTTCAGAGTAACTAAGAGTTGCATTAAATATTAAACAAATGGTGTGATGATTCATAAAGAGGGTCATGAGCTCCATATGTGAGTTAGAAATTTAATCTCCAGCTGGTTTCACTATAATCCATGTCATATGTCCAGGATCAGAGAACTCCAGTGTCTTCGAATAATTAGTTAGTGATCAAAACAAAAAAAAAAATCAGTTGAAACAATTTTCTCTTAGAAAAATCTGTTTCTTCAAAACAAAATTGCTTGTTAAAGCTTGTTAATTTTAATGGGGTTTTCTTTTGAGTGGAAGTAAGACAAAAATAATTTGGAAAATGTCAGGATGTCTTCTTGATAGTTACGGAATTGATAATATTTTTTTTGTGTTCAGTGTCTTGCATTTAGAGTTGTAACTCTTACTCTATTTTAATAGGAAAAGAGGAAAGACTTCTTTTCATCAAATGTAACCTATTTTAATTAATCTAAAATAACTTTCTGTCTAGAACGCTGTTTCACCAGAAAGGAAAACTTGATTACCTTTTTTCTGATATGTGTATATAATTTTAATACTAGTTCAGGTAGGGAAGAAAGAATTAAAATCTCCAAGTCTTTTATTTGGATTAGGAAATTAATTTTTTTCCCTGCTTCCCCCTGGAGCCCTAGAAAAATACCTGTCAGCCTTTCATTGCAGAGAAAATATGCTGAGTTTTCCCCGGGCCTTGCTGAGGTTGCATCCTCCTTTGCATGACAATTATGGAGGGATGCTGGGGGATACCAAATGAGTGAGAATTCCAAACTTGCTTATCCTTTATAGGAGCCGTGTGCACACACAGTCACAGGAGTCCAGTGCTCATCCAGTTTCCCAAGAGGTTTTTCTGTGCTCCAGCTTTCTGCCTGCACATGGAGTTATTATCTCAGTTGTATCTTCCCTTTGAGCTGCAAAAGGTGGTTTTGGGGGGCATTTGGAGGTTGAATATTGAATCTGTACCCAAGAAATACCATGGAGGCAGTGGAAGTGCAGTCTCTGTTCCCATGGGTGGGTTACTTCGTGCCTGGTGCTGCAGCATGGCTCTAAGGAGTGTTGCTGTTGCATTCTCATTGCTCAGCTCATGCAGTCAGTCAAGCACAGGCTTGAATTTAAAAGCAGGTATATGGATGCACACAGAATTCAAGTTTTAATGCCTATGGTGTCTGTAGAGCTCTGAAAGTACAACTAGGCTCTTAGGGAGGAGGGCTGTGTTTCTTGATGTGTGGCTTGGCTCTTACCTCTTAGTTCAGAAAGAAGTAGGGTGTGCTGTTTCCTTCCCTGTGCCAATAGGGCAGGATCTGGAAGTTACAGGAAAGCTCGTGGGATGGGATCTGTGGAGTTACTGGTCCAGTCTCCTTGTCTGCATGAGACAGCTTGATGATGACTTCATACAGCTGTTATCTTAAAAACCTACAAGGCTGGAGGTAGTGCTGTCTCTCTGATGACCTACCAGTACCCAGGGCATTGAATGCTTGTTTTTTAATCCATCTCATCTTGTACTGGGAAAAATGTGTAGACATGGACAAATTTAAGATAAGAAAAAATAAGCTAGATTTAAAAAATAAAAAATGACATCTGCTTAACTGTGTTAAAAAACATGTAATGGGGAAGCATGCAAATGGTTATGCAAGCAGGAGTTTGGTATCTAATTGTAAATTAGATAGACAGCTGCAGGGTATCAATAGACATATGGCAGGAATGTAAATAGTTTGCTCGCACTTTAGTGACATCCTGGAAAGCTGTGTGTAAACTTTCTGAAGTGAAGAGAGAAAAGATGATTTCCTGGAAAAGAGGGTTTTCGAGAGAAATAATTGCTAATAAATAATCTGCGTCCCTCTGGAAGGCGAAAGTTTTATTTTGGCACTCGCTGCAAAAGCAGCCTCTAATCAGCCTGCATTTTCCCGTTTGGCTGACGAGCACCAAGCAAGCCGAGGAAGGTGCCAGGTCCATTGTGCGGCTGGAGCCATCACAGGATCAGAGCAGCTCTTCCATGGTACCTGCCTGCTGATTTCAGCACAGCCTCCTGGCAGATGCTCTGTGTCTGCCAGGATTTAGGGAAGATGACAAAGAGGAGGGTAAACAGTTGAGTGACTGGAGAGAGGGTGTCAGATTCCAGAATGTAAATTTGTATGTCGATGGCCAACACTCCTAGGTCTTCCACCAAACAGAGTACTTGCCTGTGTCCCAGCTGCAGAGGTTGCTGCTGCTTATAGCCACCTTTAAAATAATATCCTGCTGGAGTGAAATGCTGTGAGGCACTAATTTTGGCTTATTTTACAAGCAAAAGCAATCTAAATATTTAATGCTCTTCCTTAATAGCTGGTCATCACATGTTTTGCTTTATATTAGGTGATACTATTGAGGCCATAAAAATTCCCAATCTAATGATAGCTAAGGTTGGTTCTCATATTACCTAAATGATATAGCAAGAGTAAACCTTGAATAGCTTGCTTGATTTCTAGATGGGTGTCTAGTGACTTACTTCTTAAATAATTCTTGTAAAGTTTGCAGTGGCCAAACTCTGGTGCTTTTGAGGTCAACAGTAGCTATTCCAGTTTACTTTATTGGGTTTGTGCATCTGCCTTGGGTACGGGTTTCAGTCCCAGAGCTTGTTAATTGTAATTTTAGTCAAAGGGCCAGACTTATTTAGGAACTTCATTTAATTTTTTTTTTTTTAATAAGACAATTTCTGAAGGATGCCAAGAAGCTTTTATGAAGTGGAAGCAGTGAAAGGAGAGCAAGGAAAATCAAAGAAATCCAGACATCAGTAATGTTTCAAAAGTACATTTCACAAGGGAGTTTTCCTTAACTATCCTTCAGAGATGACATGACAGAAAATTTGGTTATTAATCAATGGTGCTATCTCTCTGTTGGGTTCAAGAATGCTTTTTAGAAATTAAGATTAACATCTGGTTTAGTCTACAAAGAATTTTTAGAATTGTAAAACTTTAAGTAACCATAAATTACTTAAAGTGTGTGGAGGATTAATATGAAAAAAACCCCACTTCCAAGCATTGTTCTTTAAGAGGTGAGCTTAGCCTGTGTAGTCATAAGAGTTATGTCATTGGTATATCCTTACCAAATAATTGCAAACATATAGCCCAAATCAGTCCCTGGAATCGGTGGACACACAAATGCACTATAGGGAGTTTTATTACAGAGAGCTTGAGAATTGCAAAACCAATTTTCTGCAGAAAAATTGCTTTCATATGATCTGAGTGCCATGATTTGGTTTATTTGAAACACTGAAAGTCAAGCTGTTCACTGGTGTTCCTAGGAGGCCTCTGTAATTCTACATTTATTTACAAAGGTCTAATTTATAATAGAAATAATTCCAGTGTTTGTAAATAAGAAACTGGAATATTTCTTACGTGTGTATGTGTGTCTGTGTGTTTAAGTGTGGATAATTTTCCACTGGTGATGTAGGAAGGTGTGGCTCATAGCAAAGGCCATTGCTTTCTGAAGTCACTCTGAAACATGGGATGTGAGCTCCATTCTTCTCCTTTATCACAGCTCATTTCTGATTTGGTTTGCAGCAAGCAGAGGACCTCACAGTCAGCCTATGGCCATGATGCTGTGGATGTTTTTTTCCCATTACTGGACTTTGGTATTTCAGTAGCCTCCAACTGCTTTCTCAAAGCACTTCTGTATTCACTTAAAAATAACAATAAGTTATACCCCTGTTAGCTGTGGTGGCATTTTAGCATTTTAATGACTCTGCAAGCTCAGTTCTGCTCCAGATGAGTCTAGAGAACAACATGACCAAGATGTTTTCACTTCCATGTTGGAAATAATTTGCTGCGAAGAGATGCCTAGTAGCATTTAGGTGGCTGACTGTCAAAACCTTGCTGTATTTTAGAGCTGAATGCTGGGAGCAGAATAGGCCAGGATTGTAAGTGCATAAAATGTCTTTTCTTCTTCTGGAAAGATTGGTCAGTATCTTTGTAGGTGGGTTTCTACAGGAAGGCTAGTTTGAATTTCCTATAGGTAAAAGAAGCCTGATGCTTTCTTTCAGTCTTACAAAGGCACAAGTAACTTCTTTTCTAGTGTGTGGTTTTGCACTTACATGGCTAAGTTGAGTGCAGCAGATGCTGAATCAGGCCCTCAAAGAAGGTTTAGGAATGAATTCCTAAATTACTTAAACCTGTTTTTCATCAGCTACAGATATATAGTGCATTAATTCTTTGAATCATCTGTGGGCTTCCCTGTAGTGAGACTTGCCTGTATTCCCAGTCTCTTGTTTTCTATCAGCATCGATATTTGGGTCATTATCTCTTCTCTTCTCATTTCCCATCCATAGTTTCCTTCTCTTCAAATCTCCTTGGTCCCAGGTGTAAGTGATGGCAGCTCTGTGAAAAAATGAAGGTTCAGTTTGAGTAAAAGTGTTGCTGATTATTGCTTGCTTCTTTTAAAGCCCCTTAGGTGTTTTTCAGTGCTTCAGCAAATATGCAGTCATTATAATCTTCTGGCTTCCTCTTTCTCTTTCCAGTCTGGGTCTATTTCAGTCATACCTGAGGATAGTGTGCCGTCCCAAGGATTCTGTAGGCCCTGTGTTCCAATGGGAGGATTCTCTGGCCCCAACAAGGGAGGTGCTCCCTGTTGATGGGCTGTGATATCTCTGGTGGGAGATGCCCATTTCTGCCACCGCTCCAGCCCTGTCCTGTTGGGACTGCTGTAAAGTGTGTGAGCTGAACCTGGTTTCAAGCAGTGGAAAGGTAGAACGGGAAGAGGATTTGGCTGATGCAGAAAATGTCAACTTTTTTGGGGGGAGAACGGGAAAAAATCAAAAAAGGAAGGTCACTTCTAATGCAGATCATGCAGAAGAATCTAACACTGTTAAAACCTGCAAGTTTGGCTCGGGTGGTCCTTCCCAAGTGCTGCATGACTTTTCCACAGCCAGCTGAGCTCCCTGCCTGGCTGCTTCCTCTGGGTGCTTTCCAGCCCTGTGACTTCCGCTGGTAGATGAGCAAAGAGGTTTTCTATCAAGGGAAAATGGTCTAGAGGAGAAAACGGAACATTTCAGTCCTTTCAGAAGGACTGTGCTGGACCAACTGATGGAAAACCGTTTCCTAGATAGCTTTGACTTGTTTTCACAGTCTCTGAAATAACAGAGGTTTCCTGGGGGGAATTTTGTTTTTGCATAATCATATATCTTCTTGGAGTTTTGATTAAATGTCAAAACATGTGGATCTTTTCCAGCTAGCTCAGTTTTGCCCTTCTGGAAAAAAAAAAAAACAAGGTAGAGAGAAAAGCAAAGTTGGAAGCCTCATCTTGCTTTTATGAAAGTGGGAATCATGATTTCTAGTCAAATTTAAGGGTGTAAAACCTTTTAATAGGAGTTTAACATTTAGAAACTCCTGTTATTCTTGCTCTCCTGGGTAATACAATCACCTGCTGAGAGAGACGGAAAAAGAAATTAGAGAAAATCTTCGTCAACACCCCAATGTGTAACTCTGTGCAGTGCCAGCTCCTGCTGGCTGGTTGTCTTGATTAACATTTTCTGGATTGGTATAACTGAAGCTTGCATTTAAATTACATGCTTACTAATGTACATTTTTATTTTCCATTGTCTTTGCCTGACAGAGGCTTCACCCTCTGGGCTTGCTGTGTTTGACTCTCTGACATATTGAGGGAAGCTCGAAAGTCTTTCCCGTACTTGTTCTCCATTTTAAATGAAAATATTACACCCTGAAGTTAGCAGCTGAGTCTTCTTTAATGCGATATGCAGTTTGCACTCAGATCACTTGCTCCTGATATAATTTATACATGAATCATGAATTATGTTTGGATTCTCAGGAAGCAAAAATAAATTGGGTAGAGCCACATCCAATTATGTAATGAATTCCTCACGGTAAAATTTACAGCGAGGATGTTGCAAAGTGGAACACTGATAAAAGATTTCCAAAAGATTTGCTGCAGTATCTCCTGATAAAAACCAACCTCTGTCCATTTAAGGCATAGTAGAGCCATTTTTGATTCAAACAATGAAATATTTAAAGGTGCATGGGATTGTTTTTCATTGTAGCTTTAGTGCCAGCGCACAGAGCAAGGAGAAAAAGAAGTACTTGGTGCAGTCTCACCAAACAAAAGTTCTTTCCCAACATGTTGTAAAGAACCTGCTTCATAACTCTTTTTTATGTCTCGAAAAGCACTTTCTGTGCTGCATCTAGCAGATTACATTTTGAGGAGCTATTTCCTGACCCTCGACTTGACTTTTTTTTAAACTCACTGCTGAACCCTGCCTTCCTGGGCAAAATATGGCTCACGAGCTTTTGTAAGGTGAGCAAAAAACCAGTGGCACTGGGAGAACCACTGGTAATTTTACCTTTCTTTGTGGCATTGATTTCTCTTAGAGGCTTTTTGTTTGTGTTTCCTTCCGCATGTTTCTCACTGTGCCTTGACCTGTTGCTTTTGATTCATTTTTCACTCAATACTCAAGTAGCCCAGGCTTGGGTCATGTTGTGCAAGTGTTTACCTGAGCAGGACTTTTTCACTCTTTCCAGTGAGTTATTCTTCTTCAAAACCCATGACATGGCTCCTGGAAGCTGCATATCCATCTCAGCTGAAGGGTGAACAGGTGGATACATCCATGGTGTTTGTATTAAGCAAACCTCCTCCAGGTGCTGCGGCTCAAATTAGAAAATTTTCATGACAGTGACCAAATACTTCTACCGTATAGACATCAAGAGCTATTAAGGGAACATTTTCCTTTCTTGGCTTGGAGTTTCCTGTCACAGGAAGTATTTGTGCTACTTTGCACCAAAAAACTCACCTGTATGTGTGGTAGGGATCTGGCTTTTGTGTGGAAATCAGGATAGTCACAATGCAAGAGGTTTGCAAGTAGAACATCTTAGCAACTCCCAATACCATTAATACCATTTAATTGATTAATGTGTGTATTGGATTGACTGTGATAAGTGTTGTAGCACACCTATACAAGGGAAGAGCCTGGGACCTGGGCTTCTCACTTCTACATGTTTTCAGAGTTCCCTGTGGTGGCTTTAATTTTCTGAAAGTTTTACGTACTGAAAGGACTGTCTTGGCCCACTCTCAAGCTGATGATGGAGGTTTGCCATCATCTTCAACAGGCTGAAGAGGATTTCCCTCAAGAGGATTGAAGGGGATGTGTGCCCTGATAAAGTTCAAGGTCAGAGAGGGAGAGAAAATGCCCTTTTTTTTACACAAAAGCAGCCTTAAACTCTAATTTCTGCTGCCCGGACAGGTGCAGGAGACATGGCTGGGTCAGCCTCGGGGGGGGGTGCGTGGTGTAAGCAGTCATTTAGGTGACCACAGTCTGTGGTTTGCATCAAGGGCTGTGTGGTGGGAACACTGCCAAACCAAAAGGCTTGTCTTCTGATGGGCTCTTCCAAAACTGAGGCTCAATTATTCCATTCCCTTATTGATGAGACAAGTCCAGTGTTTTCCCCTCTGATCAGAGGCATGTTTGTCAGTGCTGTTCTTCAATATGTACCCAGTGCTGATCATACTGAGTTTTGCACCAAGTGGATTCCAGTTGTGCAGGTCAGAGTAGAGCTGGCAGGAGTTGGATGCTTGTGCTCAGCTCTGCTCCAGCTCTAACCTTGGGGAAGGTGTCCCGAGTGAATGCTTTTTTGGACATCAAAAGCCATGACAAAGTCAAGATAAACTATAAAGTTCCTGAGAGTTTACAGCTTTCCCCATAGTCTTAGCTAAGCACAACTTGATTTTTTCTTTCCAAGTGCAAATTCAAGCTGAGACAATAATTAGCATCCTGTTTGTTTGTTTGTCACCTTGAAGGAAGAAAGGTCAAATATAGTCATCCTGAGAACTACTTTGCCTTTCCCCCTTGAAGCATTTGATTAGATTTCTCATGTAATGTAAAAAAGAGATAGTAGAGAGCTTGCTGAAACGGCTTACCCATTTAAGACTTCTTTTTTTTCCCTTTTTATTTCTTGCTGGCTTCATAGACCAATTTATAATTCTTCTGAAGAAGTGACAGGTTTAAACGCTTAAACCTTCTTGGAGAGAATAGGTAGGGTTGGCTTTTTTGTTTTTAGAAGGGAGGGCTGTAAATCAACACAATGTACAAATAAAACTACTGCTGTATAAGGCAGTAAGAGGCACTTTAGAAAATGCCCAAAATGAATGTCCGACAACTTGTGCCTCTTTTTTCCCCCCCTGGAATATATACATAACTGCTATATGCATAACTATTTAAAAACAGACTAATTATTTCTTGAGTTTTTCCCCAGTATTTTTTCGCCTGTGTCTCCTGGGTTTGTTGTTTTGTTTGTCTTTTCTCTCCTTTTTTTTTTTTTCTTCCCTCCCTGAGGACAGGATTGGTAGATAACTGGAACTGCCCATGTTAGGCTGTGAACTTGGTTCAGTGGTTTTCATGATGCAGTGCAGTGGCAGGGAGGAGAGAGGCTGTGTGGATTGCTGGGTTACAGATCAGGATTGCTGTGTGTCGCAAGAGCTGAAAAACCCCTACACATTTGTTTGTCCCTCCTTCAGTCGTGTCCTGATTCATTGGTGTTACAGCTGGAAGGATGCTTCCCTTGTTCTCTCTCCTGCAGTGCAGTGTTCCCTCATGCCTGCAACAGGGACAGCCACTGATTTTCTTTAAAATCCCAATATAACCCCTTTCTGCCCACCCACAGGACTGAGCTACTCTGTGGGTATTTTTTACCCATGCAGATATTCATTCACTGCTCATTAAAGTGCAAATATAACCCTCCCCACCCCAAAAAAAAGTCAAAACAGCAGAGTAGATTTGCAGTATTACCTGTGTCACGCTATTAAAACTGGAATTTTTATGAAACTTCTTTCCCCTGTGTGCTGTCCCATCCATTTTATCTCCCAGAAAGCTGAAGTTTGTAACCACTTCTAATCCAGGTCTTTTTGCTGTCATAACTTTAACTAGTAATGCAAAGCCCCAGAGGGGATTAGCCAACCTGAACATTTCAAATTTTAAACTTCAGTAAGTTTAAAGTAGGGAGACTTATAAGTAAGGAGAAAAAACCTTTCTCAGTCATTTTCAAATCAACCTACTATCTGCCCCACCATACCTTCCTCTCCTGCAGTAACACTGCATTTTTTTGGTGAATGTAGAATGAAAACCCTTAAAGGGAAAAATTGTGTTCATCCTTCCTCAGCATGGAGAGGTAGGTAGGTGGCAGAGCCTGGAAAATGCCAGAACACAAGGATGATTTTTCAGTCTCTCCTATGTGGAGAAATGCTCCTGTGAATTCCATCCCTAACCAACATCTTGCAGGCACTAATCGTACCTTGCTTTTAGATTGGATACCTAAACCTGCTGACTATAGAGAGGCAAGAGTTGAAGGTCTCAGGTTTTAAATCATAGAAGCCAGTCTTCAAAGAGGATACCTTTTTGCAGAGTTATCAGGAGCCAGCAGATCTCCCTGTTTGTACCAAGAGCTACTTGGTGGCAAGTCAATTTAACAAACAAACAAAAAATTATGATATTTTCATTTTGATTTGAGTATGTGTATCATGTCTGTGAGGATGCAGAAACATGTAAAATTGCTTGACTCCTTCCCAAAACCTTCCTCAAAAATGCAGCAGTACTTGGTGTCAGAAATGAAGACACATACCTCAGTAAATGCCCATAGGCTGGGGTCTGTAAAAATGATGAGAGAAAGACAGATTTACTGTCACACCTGGAAGGAAAAAAAAAAATCTTAGAAAGTGGGGAAGACAATTATAGGATTACTGCAGTCAAAATAGTCCTATGGAGTGGGGGTTTTTGTTGAGTTCTTTGAGGTTTTTTTTCCGTGGTGGAAATAGATCTATTTCTGCACAGCACATTTTTATTCATGCTGCTTAGACATGCCATTAAGATAGCAATTCAAAAGTCAATATTATATTTAAATGTCAGACAGTTGAGATTTCAGTTATTTCTTAGCAAAAGGGCGCCAACTGAGAACATACCAGCACATAGTCTTGTAGGTGGAAATAGCCTGTAATGGACAATTACGAACCAAATAGGCAGAACTACGTGGTATCTATTTTATTTGGGTTTTTTTAGAATTATTCCACATTTCAGAAACAACAACAAGAAAACCCATTAATGGCTAACTGATTGCCATAAACATTTTGTGTTTGGTACATTAATTTGTTAGGATTTTGTAAAAGGTGACTGTTTGGCTGGTTGTGCTTTAATTTTTAATTAACTTCAGTAGCTCAGCAGGTTGATGATGAGGAAGAAAATGTCTGGACAGGGTGAAAAGGGGGTGGAGGAAGATCTGGGTGCTGAAGTCTCCTCGACTTGGTTGTGGAATAAAGCACATGCATTTGTTACAGCAGCCCCTCACCTGGCTTTGATCCAGATTTGTTTCTATTGCATCTTGTTCCAAATGAGGGAATAAGGGAGTCCCAGTTGAGTAGGAGCAAAGGGTTTTACTTAACAGGTCTCTATTTCTTTAGAAGGAATTTTGCATATTCAGGAGGCATTTTATTTATTCTGGAGAAAAACAGAGTGTTGAGCAGTTTCTTGACTATATGTTAAGAAGGGGAGGCAAGGAGGGTGAGAAACAGTCTTACGCCATCCTTGGTCGTCAGTGCAAATTAAAATGTGGAAATTAACAGTGCCAACTAAGAGCCAGATTCAAATGTGGCATATTGTTAGAGTCACAGCCATAATTCGCTTATGATATATGAAAAACCAGAAACACCTCAAGCTGAATTAGGTAGTGCTGATTGCCAGTTGCATAAATGCCATTAGATGCCTAAAGTTACAAATTGCTTTAATAACTTTCACAACTGATTGGTAATCACCCTGCAGTTAATGAAATAGGGAAAACACCTCTCGCTAAATTCATTGTCTTCATTTCTTCCTGCATAATATCCAAGGTGTAGAGATCATTTTCGACAGATCCCAAGCTAGAAAGGTCATCTGTTAGGTTTTACTTAAAATCACATTTGTGTCTTCCTTTTTCAGTGCACATGACTCTCTATCCAAGCCAGCCTTCCCATGCCCAGTTGTCCAGTGCAGCTTTGTGCAGCACACTCCAGCATTTGGCTGCTTGTGATTCCCAAGGAGATCTTTGCATCTCGGTGGAAGTGGTGCTGAAGGCGAGTTTGCCAGAGCTGTTCCTGCTGTGTGCCCGTGCAGGCAGCTGGAGAATCACGCTGTAAACCCCCACAGCAGTGCACTTAAAGCCTTATAAAAACCATGTGAGCTGAAGAACTGCGGTTCAGGATAGACTGGTTTGATGCAGTTGAGGGTTTTTTGTGTCCTCCCAAAGTAGTAAGAGTTACAATAATTGGTCTCTGGAAAAGTCCCATAAAATTGTGTTGTCATTTAAGGATAAAATTAGTGGCTGCCAGTTAATGGTGCAGGAATTATATACATGGCACTGAGCTGAGTGCAACATTTTACCTCTTGCTGGATTTCAGAGACATTAATGTCCCTTAACAAACATCTGAAGGTAATTTCAAAAGGTGGGGGTGATTACAGAAAAGAGCACAGCAGTGTTTTATAGTTGAGATTACCTATGTATTAGACAGCTCTGACAGAGCGTGTAATTAATTTTTTAAGTGTTTATATTAAAGAATAAATAACTAGTAATACATATGGCACATTATGAGTGTTTCAAGTGTGCTGTAGTTGGGCTAGATGCTAAGTTATGGCTTTGTTGTGGTTTTTAGCAGAATCAGCATTGGTAAAATTGCCCGTTTAGGGTCAGGTTTTCTCAAGTGCATTTAGCACACACTTAAGAGCATAAGTACAGTGGCCTTGTTTTGGAAAAGTTTTCACATCCAGGCTGTGTATCAGCAAAATTCAAGAGTGCGATGGTGGTTTCTGCCATCCCCTTGCTGTCCTCAAAAATAAAGTCAGCTGATTTCTCCAGCAGTCCCTGCTGACAGCTAGTATCTAAATGTGTGCTGAGCGCTTCTGAAACTCTGGTCCTTAGCTTTTTATATGATCTATAATTTTATATGCAGTGCAACTAAAGAATATGTATGATTCATGCACACATACAGGAACAACACAGAGGGATCATTTTAATATAAATCCCAGTGCTGCTTGTTATGTTCTGAAATATTGCATAGAATAATTCAAATATTTATAGATGACAGTTCAGCTTGTGCTTTGCTTGCAGCATTTGCCTTTTTTCATGTCTCAGTTGAACCATTCTTCCTTCCTTCCTTTGCAATGTAAACACTGCCGGTGCCCAGCACCGTCCTTCTGCTTCTTCCTCTGGAAGCTCAAACAAGGTGAAAAACACCCCTTGGATTCTGGTCCCATTTTCTGCCCTGGTCACTGGAGCTGTACCAAGGAGCAGGGCTGCATTTTTGTCCCATGCTCCATTAGGAATGGAGGACTTTGCTTTCTGTGGAGTGGGTCCTTTTGGGGCTCCTAAGGCAGAGGAGTTTGTGTAACAGCTCTGTGTATATGGAATAAGTTATGACTGTGCTAGATGTGAAGTGATGATTAGAAGGGTATTAACATCTGCAGTTTTGTGCCGACCACACACTGTGTCTTGGCCTGGCAGTCCCTCCCTGGGGGGCTCCTTCTAAGCAGCTTCTTTGCACTTGTAAAAAAAAAAAAAGGTTTTTCTTCCTTACCAGGAAAGCCCCAAGGTGCCCCAAGAACTCCTTAGGTTTGAGATGTTCTTGGAAAGAAGGTTTGACATAATTACCCATACAGATTTGTGTCTGTCATCAGCACTGGAGGGTAATTAATCTGAACGTATGAAGTTGCCTGTTCAGGAAGTTGCACATTTTGCATGTTTCTCCTTTTGCTCGTGCTTCAGTTCTTCACTGCCTGGCTGGGAGACAGAGAAGCCGTAAAGTGTCAGCATTGAGAAGTGTGATATAATATTAAAATGCTCTAGTTTCCATTGAACAGATGATGGTAAGAAGTTTCTTTAATGGGTTTGTTGAGAATTGTGCTTTCAAAGACTCTTTAAATTATTGCAGACTGTGCTGCTGGGATATGTATGGGAAACAGCCATTTTAATTAGGAAGATACACTTGGAAATGAAAAGTCATTTTTTAAATGTAATTTCTTTTGTGAGTGTTTTACTGACCACTTGAATTTATTTACCATACAGACCTAGTGATAAAATAGGTATTTATGGGTTGGTTTTTAATTAGAAATAATGGCTGGTAGAGTTGAAGTGATTAATCATCTTATCCATATAGGCTGTGGTAGTCCTAGTGAAAGACAGTTGTATTGGCAGTCTAGAGAGTGACCTAATGATATGTTTTGTCCTTTAACACCACCACCAACACAGTCACCTTTTGGCATGAAAGAGGAGAAAACAGACTCTCCTACTTTAGTGAACTTCACATGAGGATGACTGAAGAAATACTTGACAAAGCTGGGGCTGGCCTTCTGGGTGTCACTGCCATCCAAATAAGGGTAATTAAAAGTGACGTGGCCCAGTGACGTGGCTTTGTTTCTCCATGCAAGTGGCACTTGGGAGGGAGTGGACCAGGGATGACAGATTTATGGAGAGAGTGCTCATGACAGCAGGCTTGCTGCTGGGCAGATGCAAGTGAGTGTTGTTTCAGGAAGGATCAGAGATTTTCAATCAGCCTTTTCTTTTTTGGTAGAGAAGCATGGGGACAGAAATCACAAGAAACACAACAGCTTTAATGGCCTCAGCAGAAAGAGGGTAAGAGTTTGGGGAGCGTAGCACAATGAGAATTTTGCATGTAATGCCAGTTAGCTTTATTGAATCATACATTTCCTTTACTCTCTCTGCCTGAGGAGGTTTCTACTCCATATTTCAAAATGCAGTGTGTAAGGAACAAGAGCCAGCATGGGGTGCGGTGTATATTTTAGCATGGAAGAGAAGACAGCCAGTGCATATAATTTTCTGGGAGGTAATGAAGTGTCATGGAAAGTGCATGAAATGAATGTGTTTTTATGTACTCATTTTAGAAATCAAGTTAGGGATAATATTTGCCTTTTTGTTAAAGGGTCTTTGCAGAAGTCTGCATCCATGTGTGAGCTGTGTGACTGCAGCTACCTGTTTTTCACACTGGAGTTATGCTAATTATCTTTGCCAGGATCAAGGCACTTTCTCCCTTTTCAGTATCCATAGGAACCCATTGGGGATGAAAAAGCCTGACATTTTGATTCCCAGCTTTTGTTTCCCTAATCAAAAATAAAGGTATAATGGACAAGAAAAAGCAATTTCATTTAGTCTTCTCATCACAGCAGGTTTTATTATTTGCTTGAATCTCACTGCATTTTATTAAATTATATTTCTGTTTGAGTTTGCAGCATCGCTTTTCAAGGAAAGCCCACTGCAGCCCATTTTGTATTAATATGTATTTTCTTATAAGCTTAGTGTCCACTAACTGAGCTTGAAATTTCTCCCTGGCCTGCCTAATTTCTGAGTTTGGTGCAGAAACCAAATCACTGGCTGCCTGTTTGTTGCCCCCTGCCCCATCCTGCAGCTTGGAGCCTGTCCTTGCTAATGTAGGCAAAACAGAGGCAGGGCTCCATCACATTGGCGGCTGATTTTCTTAACAAAACAGGCTTTGCAAAAGCTGCTTAAATTCAATTTGCATTTGTAAAATAAAAACACAACGCAGCGTGGTCTGCTGGGAGATTTTTCATGCTATGCAGGTATATTTTCAGAAGTGGTAATCAAATATTCTGGTGCCGTACACAAACGGTTTCTGGTTTAGCTGTGGTCCTTTTGTTTTGTTTGGGATGAAAGTGAATGACTGTTGTTGCTTTCCCATTGAAGAAATCTGTTCACAGGACAACAGAAATGTAAGCAGCTCTCAAAGTGCTGTTTATAGACTTGAAAACTGGTTGAAAGGCAGTTTTGTCATCCTCTAAACCTTCACATGGTGGTCCATGTCTATGGCCAAAGCCCCTTCATCTCCGAGGGAGTCCAGGCAAGTGTGAGAGAGCTGCACCATCACTGGTGAGATGAAAAGACATTTACTTTGTATTTGTCATTTTACTGCCTGCTCCTCAGAGCAACCTGCTTTGTGAATAGCAAAAGTTCCAGGCATCAGGGGGAACATACAAAAGCTGGTGGGATAATACAGTGGACTTGAAAAAAAGGTCTCTTGGTCCTTATAGGGCACAACTTGATGCCTATGATGTTGGTAAGGTATTATATATTGACATATAAGTCTTATTTATGCATTTATTTCTATTCTATCTGAAGTTTTGTCTCTGTCTGCCTGTAATGTTTTTCTGTTACCTGTAGGCTGAGAACTTTAATTTACCCTCACAGAAACCTTCTCAGGAAGAACGTGTTGGCACTTCTTTTCTGCAAAGGGGCTTCTTTTAAAGAAGGCATCTTGCATAGTCATTTGAACTAAGAGACCCCTCATATCCAAATGTGCAGGGTTTCTCCTCTCTTTCCCCAGAGCACTCTGAACCCAGAGTGTAGGTGGCCACTGATTTGTGTGGGGGTGAAGGGCAGGTTTTGGTGTCTCCTAGCTGCTGATGTGGCCATGCAGGAGTGAGTGGCCTCACAAGCCATTTTCTTTTCAAAGGTCTTGAAAAAATCTGCAAGCAAGACTTAATTTATTATTAGACAGAGACCCTATTTGATAGTTTACAGCCAGTGTGTATGAAGTAAGTATGGCTTTCATTAAAGAGGAGACATGTATTTTAGCTCAGCTGAGGAATGGGGAAGTGTGGGCCATAAAGACAATATTGTAATAGAGTCTCCCTTTTTAATACCAAACTGTGTTCTGCACTTGTGAAAGCCTGGATTTCTGGGGGCTGAGCTGATCAGAGCTCAGCATGCTTTTTTTTCCCCTTGCCTTATAACCCTTTTTAACTTTTCAACTTGTCAAGTACATGGTGGTTTATGAAATTTTAAAGCTAACAGTATGCTGCGTGGGGATGTCAGCGATACGCTAGACTTTTGAGTGCATCCTGGGATGAATAAATCATGAAGTCACAGAAAGTTGCAATTAAAGAAGCCAAACCTGGATGCTTGAAATATTAGACTGGGGTTCGTGTGACTTTAAACAATAATCACGGCTGGAAGAAGTCCACACTTGAACTGTAGATAAGCAATAAGGAAAAGAAAAAAGGTATCTGGGAAATATGTGTTGCTTCCAGGGCATCAGGCTAATAGTTACTGACCTTAAGTGGAATTATTATTGAAGGAGTTGATTCCCTTCAGCTCAAACAGGTAGATATGATCCTACCTCAGTGGAGATGGAAATTGCCTGGCCTGGTTTCCTCCTGGTCCTGCTTCTTTATAAATTAAGATAATCCTTCGTTTGATGTTTACTTAGTCAGTGACCTTCCTGTATTTTGCAGAGTCTCTGTGAAGATGCTGCAGGTTATATTCATTTTTGCTAGAATCCACTATGGCTTTAGCTGCTACAGTGTGACTGTGGGTCAGGCAAGGGTTGCATTAACATTTCATCTCATCCCTGGCTCCCCAGTTGCCTTTGAGATATTTCTGATTTTCCACAGACTTGAGATGAGCAGCCGATGTGTCTCATGCTTGCATTGCTTCTTATTTTAGCTCTTCCCTTTAAAAAGTGTGGAAAAAAAAAATTATCATGATGGCTGTGTGTTTCAAGAGGGTCTCCGTGGGAATCGTTCGTTGTCTGTCAGTGGGGACACCCGGTGAGTCACGTCTTTGACTCCACAACCATGAGTAATCTCCCTGACTTCAACAGGATTACCCAGGTGTTTAAAATAAAACTGTGTTGTAGAGGTCTGTGGGATTATAGAACCAGAAAGATTGGTTGTGTGGCTAGTCACCGAGATTTTCTTTTATTTTCTCATTTTATGACTTTGAAAAGTCAATAAAAAATAATGCAAAACACATGCATGATTAAGGCAGGGGCTTAGCTGCTGCTGTGCCGGGAAGTTCACAGTTAGGGTTTCTGGAGGAACTATCTCATGGTTTTTCTTCCTTAACGTGCTTTCACTACAAAAAAAAAAGTGTTATGTGTCCCCATATACGGACTGATAGCACCCCAGTTAAGGTCACTTTTAACTCAAAGCAAAGCTGTTTGATCAATCTGACTGGTTCAGGTGGATGCTCTGCTTGGCCTTGGTTTCGTGTGGTTTTGTTTTTCTCTCCTCAGTTGTTTCTTGGTGTCACCCTTACTGCTGTGGTTTTCAAATAGCTTCCAGCGGTGCACATCTGTACACGCTCTTTCATCTGCTCCCCAGGGAAAGACGGATGTGGAGTGGAGTGTTTTGGCTGTGAGGGTTTACATAACCATGCACATGCTTATGTGGGTAATGTATATGTATGTGCTGTGCTGGAGAAGGGAAGTGCAAAATTACCCTTACAGCCCAGGCCAAAGGTTTCTCCACCCTGAGCAGCTGCCAACAAACCCCTGTCCCCTCTGTGAGCAAACCTGACCCAACTGCAAATTTACACACCCCCACCACTCTGACCTGGGTGAGTCTATGGCCATGAGGGCATTGAGGACCTCTTCTAAATCTTATACAGAGCTATACTGAAGCATTTTTAAATATTTTTTGCAGGCTGAAGAAGGTTAAAAATCACCATGTGACTTGTGTGTATATAGAGTCCCAAATGTATTAATCCTGAAGTCCTCCCTCCTTCCAGGCTGTCCTCTGTTTCTGACTGCCTTGTGCTGCTCTGAATGTCCCCTCCTCTTCAGAGGCTAACAGGGTCCATTTGTAAGAGTTTGTATGAGAAACATTAATATGGGGAAAAGGTGGTTGGGAACAAAACCACTAAGTATATGGATTTTTATCTTAATTTCTGAAAATTGATTTTAGATTTTATTTTCCCTCCTGTGAAACATTTTTAAAATTATAGGAATATTAACCTGCTAGCAGAACTTACTTATTTCAGTGAAGATGATAATTTTCTCATGGCTGGAAGCTTATGCAACTGCAAGATAATGTAGAACTCACACATGCCTAATATTTGATTTAAAAAAGAAAAGCTGTGGAAAACTGTTGTTAAGATTTGAGGGTGTTGGTGACATGAGATGTATGTATGTCTTAAATGGACATCAGCTGGAAGCAAAGAAGAAACATTTGGTTTTATATTGGTTCCTATCAGCAGTGCAGTAGCATATAAAATCCATGGCAGGGATGTAGGAATAGTTCTGTTTCACACAAAGCAAATACAGGACAGGGAGTGGAGGGCCTAGATTCACATATCTTCTTCCATGGTGTTTTACTTCTGTTACTAGTGTGCCTGAGCTGGTTTCACTGAGATGTTCCTTACAGTGAAATAATTTGAGCATGCAGTCATTCTGCTCCTGTCTCTCCCCTCACCCCCCCCGGCTCTGCAGTAATTGCATCCTGGTTCACATTAATTCGGCACGCTAATTGTTAGAGTTAAAAAATAAGAGGCTTGCCAAGATGCAGAAGAATTAAAGTGATTGCCCTTTTGTCTGCAGAAACAGTGGAAGCTAATAATTATTACTCTTATATTTTTGTTGTGAAAACTTCTCTCTCCCGCTCTCAGTTTCCCAGACCTGTGTTTTTCCTGTGACAAAAAGCGATCTGATTTGATGTACACAGGCAGTACTTGAGAATCCATCACTCACAGCCACAGCCTTCTCAGCCTACTGTATATTAATAAGCAGATGTGTCATCCTGCAGAATGCTCAATAATAGATCTTTTTAAGAACTGCTTTTCCTCTGTGTAGTTCAGGTACTCCAGAACTAGAATTTAAGCACTGCTTTCATTTTATATAGAGATATCAGGAGATACTCAGCTTAATGTAGAGTTGTATATTTGCATTTGCAGAACATTTTGTCTTCCTTTATTCTCTTTGCAGACAAGGCTTGGAATGCCAAATAGCTCATCAAGATATACAGTGTGCAGAGAGAAAATAATTTGAATGTCTAACTGTCTGTGAGTTGTGGTTTTTTTTTTCCTTTCCCAAAATTACTTCCTTACATTGCTTTGAAGGGAGCCTGAGGAACTCAGAGGTACATAAAGCCAGTTTTCCTCTCCCTGGGATGCTTGCTCCCTGAGGATGCAGGGATGATGCCCTTGCTGAAGCAGCCCTTTGGTCTCCTGGGCTCGCTCCTACAAACATCCCTGTGACTTTGCTTTGCAGTCCTGCAAACCCCTTGTCAAGTGGTTTCTTCTGTCCATGCTGGTCACAACTCTGTGGATTCTGATGAAAGCCAGAAACATCCCTGTTTTCCATTAATCTGGGCTCCTCCTGCCTTCTGCTGAAAATAAACAGGGCAGGAGGTGAGCCAGCTGGGAGAGAGCAAGGATATAAAACTGTGTTGGAGGAGAGCTGCTAGGAATGCCAACCAGCTCTCCTCAAGTTTTTCCCCTGGATTCTCAATGATTTTAAGGGAAATCAGGCTTTCTAGGACTCTTGCAAGACTGCTATGTAGAGATAGCAAGGAGCAAATTGCAGTAACCCATGAGGCACGCTGACGACCGCAAAGGTGCCGTAAAACAAACAGCAGGGCATGTTATTGTTATTATTCAAATATTATCCGGTTCCTGTAACATCTGGGAAGCCCAGACATGGATCAGAACCAGATGTGCTCTGTGCTTTATGGCTGCAGAGCAGAGAGGGACACCTGCCCCAGAGCCCCCTCATTGTAAGGCAGCATAGATGGGGTGTAGGGGGGCTGTGGCCAGGGATCCACATCAGTGATCTACAAGTCAGCCTCAGCGTGACAGAAAGCAGAGTTTTTTTAAAAATCCACCAAATAAATGCAAATGGAGATGCATGTGTTGATTTTAGTGACACTCACGAGGCCCAGATTGATTTTTTTTTTTGACACTGTAAAATCTTTGGCATTGCAGCAAGGGGAGGGGTTTAGGGAAGGACCAGAGAGAGTTTTCCAGCAAGGAGTGTCTCTGCTTGCATGCCAACATAAGAGAAAACATGTTTGGTTTTCAAATATGAAAGTTCAGGGGAAAAGGTGCCATAGCAGAGTAGAAGTACATCTTGGTAGAGGCAGTAGAGGTGATGTTCAAGTTGGAGGTAAGCCATGAAAGAAGCCTGGAGCTAAAAGCGCAGCGTTTATTCTGGATGTGTGAAACAGAGGTAACCGCAAAAGCAAAACATGGAAGTGGGATGTGGTCAGAGCAACAAGGTGCAGAAAGGGTCTTCATGGCAGCGTTTTGAAAGAAAACAAATGTGTCAGGATGATTTTCTGCAAGGCCACAGGAGAGGATGTTGCAGTAACCAAAACGTGAGTGCTTGGAAAGGAAGGGATAAAACATTCTGTGGGGCTGTGAGCTCCACAAGCCCCTTCTTGGGTACAGCAAGGAAAATATGTGTATGTAAAGCACAGCCTTAGGAATCCAGGTGCACCCTGGCTTTTGGTGAGCTTAAATAACCTGCTGGGACCATGCTCAAAGCAGAATTACAGCAGAGTGTAAGCAAGACCACAGTGAGGAGGCCATCAGTGTCCCTGGGGAGTTGAAGGGGGAAGATAAAATGGGAGCAGGAAGAAGCAGGGAGAGGAAGAAAATGTCATCTCTGCTGCTTCTTGCATAGTGATAAATGTTTTTGTGCTAAAACCTTCCTGGAAGGAGGGAGAGCTGCGTGGCCAGGCTTCCCAGCACAGAACAGCATCACTTGGAGCTGCAGGGAGCCTGGTTTTATGAGTTGGGTTACAGCACTCAAGCTGATTTCAGCATGAGACTTCGTGTGCAGTGTGTCATAATTCCTGTTCTGTTTTATCCTGTTGTTTTCATTTTCTGGTAAACATTAGCTTTTAATTTTTTTTACTTGGTTCTACTAATCAGTCACCCTTTCAAGTTGTGTCCAACTGCTGAATTTTACCTGGCTTTCCCTAGGCAGCAGTTTGATTGGCACCTCTTCCTCTGTCCAGCTCCCAGTGTCCACAAATCATAAAGAAATCCAATTTATCTTTCGGCCCTTCTTTCAAATATGATTGAAAAGAGCCCCTGGATTCAGAGACACAAGAGAGGGAGTGAAGCTAATTAAAATAGACCCAAAAAAGAGTGGTTGCATTGCTCTTGCTTCCTTAGGAAACACTCAAAAAAAGTAGCACTCCAAAATCTGTGAGAGCTAGAGAAAAAGTGCTTTTTATTTTAAACAAACTTCACTGTGGCTGTGGGGTAGGCTGTTTTTTGTGGGTTTTCTTTTGGGATGCTTGTGTGTGTCCCCCCCCCCCCCCCCCCGCCCCCAGATTTGATATAAATCTGGTGAAATGTCTGCTGAACCTTCAAGGCCATGAATTTGCCTATGCAATGTCATTATATTTGTAATTTGATGGATTTTAAAGCCAAGGGAGTGCTGCCTGTCTTCTGCAAGTCAAAGGAAGTTCACCTGCAGTTGTGAGGGAGGCGTGCAAAGCACCTGGCTCGCTGCGGAGCTTCGGAAAGACTGTGGAAAGACTCCTTAAAAATTCCTAATTGATTCTAAAAATTAGGCCATTATGTAAATGTTTGTAATTCTGGGCTGCTACGAGAAGCTTCATTAGTAGGAACACAAGAGCAGGAATTAATTTTACTTATGTGTAATGAGGAGCGGATGGGACCTGAGGAAAGGCTGCAAAGAGAAGGAGGGAACGGGATGTGCTTGTTCTCCCTTTAGCAGCTCTGCTCATGAAGTGCCATTTCACAGGGATTATTTTACTGTTTGTTTTTATTTTATGGAGGGGGGAAATCTGTGAATATATGGCGTGAGATTACACTTTTATTGTTTGCCGTGAATCCCTCGTAGGGGTAGGACAATGTGGAAGTGTGCAGCCAATGCTGCATTACAGGGATGCATTTGGGGTCTCTGTCTCCACCAGTAATGACCAATTAATGACCACTGAGATAAGCAAATGAGAAGTCAGGGCTACTTAGAGCTTTGACTCATTATTTTCTGACCACCCATGGGCAAAAAGGCCAATATTAGTATGGTTTTATTTAATGGGTATTTCAGAGGAGCATGGGACTCACTTCATGGTCTGGCAGGGGGGCTGCCTGGACGTTTTGCTTCCAGCCTGTGTCATACCTTCATGAAATCACATAACTGGAAGAAAATCCCAGATCTTTGTGGTGGCTGGAGGAAGTTTGTTCAGTTGCTGCTCAGCTGGGATGAGTTTGTAGGATTTCCAGGAGGACTTGGCACAAGGTTTGATGTCGATGCACTTTAGGTCAATGGAAGTGAAATTTCAGGCGTACTTGTGCCAAATTTGCTGTGCAAAATGAGCCACAGAACATCATGTATGCACTCTCACAGAGTGGAGTTCACCACTGTTAACCTCCAGAGGTTTTGCTGGGCCAAATAAGTGAAAAAAAAAAACCCAAAGAAACAGACAAGGTGGTGACAAAAGAGGTGTACCTTCATGCCTGTTGGACATCAGATTTTTGAACCAATAGTGAAATAAGAAATGCTCATTTATTTCAATAATTAAGCTGAGAAGCAGGGACTTGAGGCAAAATCTTGGCTCCACTTGAAGGTGGGGGTACTTCATCATTTATGTGTCAATAAGACATACTTTGTACTCCCTGAATTGAGTTTTATTGGTTTCACTGGGCACCGGGTCTTGTCTCAAAGCTGGATGTTTAATGACTGGTACTAATAAAAGTTACTGACAATCAGTATGGCAGGGAAGGCTTGGAATGAGCAAAGGAGGCAGAGAAACCTCAAAAGAGTGAAGACAACTGGATGGGTTTGGAGAGGCAATGCCATTATCAGTGAGGGCAGAAGGGTGGAGAACTCCACTAAAATCAGTGTCCAATAGTAAGAAATGTCTCAGCCAACACTTAAGGGTGGGACCTTCAGCAGCAAAAACACCAGTGAGGGGGAATATGCAGTACCTAAGAATGCTCTTCAGGCTGGACTGTAAGAACTTGCATATTTCCTGACCTGCTGCTGGTTTACTTCTGTTGACAGCAGTGGTTGCTGCCACTGGGAGCCTTCAGCATCCTCAAGCAGAATGTGTCCTTTGTTTTGAGAGAAAAAAAAAAAAAAAGAAGAAAAGAAAATCCTGCTTTTATTGCTTCATCCTGCAGTGTCACACAACGTGACAGTGTGATCCCTCCAGGTTTTATGATATGGGCTCCCTCTGGCAGGGCTTAGGGGGAGAGTGGTGTTATTAATGAGCTCTTCTGTGTGGCTGCTGGGCAGAGGGGTAGGGAAGAATAGGGGAATATCCTTTTGCATTGCTCAGGCATCAAATAGGAATGTTTTGTAATAACAGAAAGAGACAGACAGGGGAGCCCTTGTAAATACATTTAGAAGAGGCTGTGTAGGTGGTGCAGATGTAGGTTTATATCTGTGGCTTTGGGAGGGAAGGACAATCAGGTGTTTCCATGCTTGTCCCTCTCTGCTGCTTCCATTCCTGCATCCTGGGAGCCTTGCTGGGTCTCCAAGCACCCCTCAAACACACACAGCACATAAATCCTCAAAAAACCAAAGAAAATGACAGTGACCAAGAAGTTTCTTTGCTTTGGTGTCACAACTTCAGGGAAACCGTGGGGAAGTTTCACTACTCATCAGTGCTGAATTTGGGCTCCCAGCCCTGCCTTGTTATTTGGGAATGAGGCCTTATGGCTCTCAGCTGTGGAACCAGCTGTGCCTGGGGAGGAGGTATTTAGCTCTTCTCCTCTCAGGTGCTTCCCATCTTGGGTGCTGGAGGGGATCCTGTTCTGCAGCAGCTTGTTGGAGTGCTCCTGCTTGGGCACAGCGAGAGGAGGCTGCTGGAGGGGATGGTGAGTTAAGGGTTTAGTGATTGATAATTGTTATCAGAAAAAAGAGGAATGGTTTTTTCAGGTTTTTGAGGCTTTCTCAATCAACAGAAATGGAATTTAGGTCAAATTAAGTTGATGTGTTTGCAGTAAGGTCCTGAGTCCATGACCACTGGCTGTATCTCTTGAGTGATGTGCAGTGGTTCTCTCTGATCTTCTCCACCCCTTGATGCTGTTACTGCTCCTCCTTTTGCCTAAAATACAGGTAGTGCCTTACACAAAGGTTTAGGGTTTGTCTCAGATATTCAACCCAAAATGAGGCTATGCTCAAACTTAAAATGTTTTTAAATGTGAATTAATAGCTCTTAAAAGGAGTGTTCCTGGCGGTGGCAACATTTCTCAGCCAGAAGTGAAAGATGAAGACTGTGTTATTTGAAGCCTCATATTATTGCACTTTGAAAGGGTTTATGGTGTTCTGGCTGCTCAGGGGAAAGCAGAGGCAGGACATGAGCAGGCTGCGGGGAGCTCCGTGTGTCTCTGAAGCCCTGCCTTCATTATTATGCAGTGCAAGTGGCTGCTGGCACAAGAACAAATTCCACTGTAAATTATGTGTGATTTACATGAGAAGCTCATTAATTCTCTAACACCGGATTTAGATGGTTTCATTTGTAAAGGGTGTCATTTTAAACACCGCTCAAACATATTTCCTTCTATCTGCTGACTCAGAGTGTGTGCTGAGAGATGATAAACAATAAAGTGTGTATGTGTTCATAAATACGTGCACACAGACACACATTAGAAAATGGAATCAATTAGAAGGTATGCTTTGTGTTTAGCACTGCTGCCTGTGATACACAGATTGGCTGCCTCTTTTATCGTTTTGTCTGCCTCAGTGCTTGTCTATTGTGGACCTTGCAGGGTTGTTTTTTTTTTTTTTTTTGTTTTGCATTTATTGGTGCAAAATAAATTGAAATCCATTTTGATTTTTAGTATTAAACTTGTATTCTAATGCTTATTCTGTGCTGCTGCGGCCCTCATTTTTAAGGGCTTCCCCTTCCTGGACAGGTCTCTGCCCTGGCTTCAGGAGCAGCAAGACTCAGCATGAATGAGCAGTGCAGTTCTGTGGCATAAGCAATGAGCAGAGTGTCTTTTTTTTTTTTTTTTTAATGTATATTCCTGTTTTTTCTCAGATCTACTATAACTCAGAAGTTTGGCAAAAAATAGTAATCAGGAGGAAAAAAAGAAAAATCCCGCAGTGGAAATACTTTTTTATTGGGGGCTCTGCCTCTCGCTGCAGGACAGACATACTTGATAGGCACACCAGAAGTGTCTGTGGTTGTAGCTCATATGTTGAGGCAATGTAGTCCATAGTTTCATTTAATGTTGCTTTTGCATTAAGCAGCATGACCCTTCTGCATTAGCTGAAAGAATTATATGCTCATTTTCAGCTTGTACTTATTGTTTTAATCCAGCATCTGGAGCTATGTGTTCTCTGATATAGGGCTGATGTCGCAATTTGGATGATGGTGTAAGTGTTTTATCATACATTCATGTGCTGTTCGGGTTTAAGTTGCAGCTTATAATTATTTTAAATGGGCAGTTGCTCTTTAGAAAATCTTAAGCTTGACGCAAACAATAAATGCAGGACAAGCTGCCAGACTCACCTTTGAAGTCTCTCTGGCCTAAGGAAACTGTTCCTTGACATCTCATTACTTTCCTTCTCTTATTAGAAACAAATGTGGATTTCCTACACGTAGATTAAATATGGCCTGAATTAAGAAAGCCGAGTTAGGCAGCAGCAAAAGAGGAGAAATTATGCCATGCTCCGCTGCGGTTTTGTTTATCAGGACATAAGTCTGGATTTATTATTTTTTATGACTTGTAAGTTAGTGCAAGGAAAGAAAAAGGAGCAGTCATTTTTTACCTGCGACAATCAATCTACTGTTTCATATGCATTTAAACAATTTTGCCACAGGGAAAA
The DNA here is from genome assembly GCF_028551555.1 of Melozone crissalis. Lineage (NCBI taxonomy): Eukaryota > Metazoa > Chordata > Aves > Passeriformes > Passerellidae > Melozone > Melozone crissalis. The sequence goes on along the minus strand of NW_026535784.1, from coordinate 49,482,795 downwards.
GAAAAACATGCCTGTCTTAAGTAACCTAAACATCCACCGTGGTTGTTCTTCTGCACGTAGCAGGGCTTTCCTTGCTCAGGGAGAATTTTTTTTCTGTTATGTGGAGAAAGTGATTTTGACTCACAAGGTATGGGAGAATGTAGGCAGAGTTTCAGTGGAGGAGGAGGGAAATCCTGTAGCTCTGGTGGTACTTGTGGACAGCACGTATCAGACCTTCCCTGACCTTTTTTTTTGGGCTCCAAGCTGAAGCTTTATGTCATGACCTGTCTGCACCACTTGCTAGGACTGGATAAACATGTTTTAGAAAGTAAGAATACTGGCAATTTTTTGTTTTTCCTCTGACAAAACTGCTTGCATTCAAGCTCCTAATCTAATTTATTAGAGATAAAGTTGGAGGGGGAGGGGGCAACCAAGCCAAGAAACATTGTGCTATTTTTCATTCGTCTTCAACAGCTTCTCACAGAGTAGCATGGGAACAGCATTTTGTTTAATGTTACAAGAGTTGCAAAGGTGGTGACTGTGCTTTGCCCTTCTCCCCACACTTGCTCTATCTTGAACTGGAGATGTGTTGGGAAGGAGGTAAGGTGAGAAATGCATGGTTATGGGTTGCACACAGACAGAAATCCTATACCCAAAGCCAGCACATGGCAGAATGGGTCACTTTTCAGGTGCTGCCACCTTATGTATACTCTGTATATATAAGCCACTGAGTGTAAACCCTGGGTTGGCTTGATGCTTTTTTCTGTAGTACTTCTCTTGTGGAAATCCAGTGCTTTTGCAGGCACAGGAGAGTCTTCTTCCTAGCTTGGTGTTGCTTTAGATTGGCTAAACTTTAGGTCTGGAAAAGCATTTTGAAAATATTTCACTCTTTTTTTTCTTCTTTTTTTCTCTCTTTTTTTTTTTTTTTTTTTTTTTTCTGAGGGAACATGTTTAGGTCAGTTCTGTTTGAACTGTCCTAAAGTATTTTATCCTCCTTTAGAGGCCATTTGTGATTTCAGCCAGCTGTTCCCTTATAGACTGAGAAGGAGGCCTGTGCCTGGTGCAAATCTGTGTAAGTATTATTGAAAAAAATTTATAGGGAACAGTGCCAGATGACACCAGCTGTTAATGGCACTCATTAAGCATCGTGTTTTAACACAATGCTATTTTCCAGTGTAGATGAGCCCTCAATGAACTCTCCCATTCCTTTCCCCAAACCCATCATGCAATATTTTTAGTGGAATATTTTAATTCTTTGTAAATTTTCATAAAAAGTTTCTTTTTTTGTAGTTTAAAATGTAAGCAGAGCACCTAGTGCTTATTTAACTGTGAGGTTGAAGGTGAGAGCCTCTTAGTTATAAACAGTTTCCATCTTGAAAGATATACAGCTGTAGGTAGGCAAGATGGATAAAAGGTGGGAGAAAAGAATTATCTGAATTTGGCAGGTCTACTGAGGCAGAAAGGGAAAACAAAGATCCCTAGCTTTGTAGACTTACAAATATACAGTGTAATCCCATTTGGAAAAACACGGTGGAATACAGGAGTGAAACTTATCTTTTTTCTCTAGGGGAAAGCTCCAAGAACATTTTTTAGCTTGTGTTCCTGGTACATAAGAGGCCAGGCCAACTATTTAAAAAAAAAAAAAAAAACCCAAAAAATCCATTCTGCCAGCAAACTACCCTCTATGTGTGTATATATTCATACACACATATATAAATATTAAAATAAGAAAAGTCTCATCACATCTCTTCTATATTGAGGGTGTTTGGGTTTGGTTTCTGCATGATACTGTTCATGCCAAACATGTATGTAGGTCATTTTGTTTCCAACCAAAGCACTGAAGAAAATCAGCAGTTAATGCTATGCAAAGAGGAATGAGGCAAGCATGTCACCTGTAATATGACAAGGTATTAACTTCTTAAGTCAGAGAAATTTAAGTGGACAGGCTGGAGTTTTAATCTGACTCCTGAAATTGCTGTGTCAATAAATTTCAGCAAAGTGATGCAAATATTTATAATTAATTTCAGAGTGGCTTAATTTTTTGCACCTTAAGCAAATTGGTATCTTGTTTTAGGCTCTGAAGCGGGGAGGCAACTCAGCATGAGTCTGTGTGTGATTTATTTAACAAGAGACCAGCTTAGGGACTCTGAAGTCATGCTTGGAGTTGAGCTGGTGCCCAGCATTCATGCACTGTGGCATTATCTCTCAAATGGCAGCTTCATGGTGTGGCAAATTCAGAAGTTATAAAACTCAGAAATACACAGACAAAACTCAAAGTTTATGTGCCTGTCTCTTTTCTTTTTGAGGTGGTTTGGTGCTGGCATAATTCTAATGACATCAGGCACTTAAGGAGTGACAGTGCTGTAATAAAGACCTGGAGACTAATGGTGTTTGCAATAGCATTTCTCATCCAGTCTTTGTCTGCTGCTAAAAGCTCCCTGTTTGATTCTGCTCACCCTTTTCACAGTTGAGCACACATGAGCTGACCAACAACAGTTTCTGCTTTTGGTGCTCAGGATCCCAGTCTGTTCTTCCACCCAAGCAGGAGCCAAACCTGGGTCAGCTCAGTTTCTGAGGTCAGACAAAATCTGGTTTATGGCTGTGGCCAGGAGCTCTAACAGTGGCAATGTTAATTCACAAAATGGAAGATCAGTTGTTTTAAAGGCCAGGGGAAGCTTAATGCAGCACAGGACAGACACTGCTGTCCTTTTGGTGGTGCTGTGTGCAGTTCTGTATAGCTTATGCCGTTCCTTGTCTTACCTCCATTTATCTTCACTGAACTGTGGCCACTGAGGGTGCCACCTTCTTGCTGGACCCTTCTCCTGCAGTTTGTGACTGGTCTGCCCACGCAGAATGGGTTAATGTTTTATTTCTAAGTTAATGTGTATCTTTAATATTGTTTCTCTTAGGGGCTTTCCCAGTGAATTATAAGTAACTTGTGTTTGTCTTTAAAGCCTGGTCCCCCTGAAGTTGAGAGAATGATTATGGAGGAAACATGCTAGTTCTTAAATGCTCCAAGTAGTGTTTCATCCCATCCCTCCCCTCCTCCCATACTTTAAAATCTTTAAGGACCCCTAAGTAGGCACTTTTTAAATCAAAGCATTAAGAAGCAAAAGTGTGGTGCAGAATTATGAGCCAGATGTTGATCCTGGTAACTCAGGTATGCCATTCCCTCACACCCACTCAGCTTTCCTTGTGGCATCTCCTCAGAGAGGACTCTGGGGTTGGATGCAAGCTGAGATCAATCCTCAGCCTGTGGCATCTGTTTGCTGAGGGCTGGAGCTGCTTATTGAGTCAAAGTCGTGTGAACTGAGAAACGGAGACAACGTGATGTTGGGAGCGAGCCTGGATCTTAGGAACACATTGCTTAAGTGACCAGAAACTAAGCTGCTGTCTGTGTGCCAAACCAAAGTTAAAAGCCATGTGGGTTTCAGAGCTTTCTTTTTTTAAGGAAACCCTTGTTAAGAATGAGCTGCATTCAGTGATTGATTGCTTGTTGCTCTTGCCCAGCTATTTGTACTCTCAGCTTTGACTTATGCCGTACACCTGAGGCCTTGCATTATAGGGAGCACAGTATGCACAACAGAGGGCTGAAAATTTGGCCAAAATATTAATGTCTTGGAGTGCTGAATTGAGGGATATTTCTGGAGGAAGTAGTGCTGCTCTGCTTTGTTGGATCAGACTAAGAGGGAGGAGGGATTTTTCTCATAGCAGTTGTTCCCCTTGGCTTTTTCAAAGTTTTGCTTGGGACTCCGTCTGGGGTAGCTTTGAATGTTGCTTTAAGCATTTTGGTTCTCAGCTGCAGGTAGGTGCTGTTTCATGTCTGCAACTTGTACAGAAAAAAATTAGGAAATGAAGGAAAAATTGTTTTTGTTTTTTTTTTTTTATTTTGACCTGATGGGTGATAGAGCATGGAAGGGGAAGGCTTTCCCTGTGGAGCAGAAGAGGGAGATGCTGGGTGTGGAAGAGGGCTGTGCTTTTATTTTTGTATTTCCAAGACCCCAACTTACCTTCTATGCAAAGAAAGAGAGAGGGTGGTGGGGGCAGGCATAATTCTGGGACATCTGGCCCCTGTGAAGCTCTTGCTGGTGATTAGGTCCATCTTGAGATCAACCTTTCTAGCTAACACATAATTACTGGGGTTTTGTTCCTCCTTTGAATGGTTAACATATGATATGTCTATACCTTGTTTTTCTTGCAGCTCATTTTTCCCCATCTCGTGTGATTTGCAGGATTTACACACTTGGTTTGTGTTGATAGTGTCTCTCCTGACAGTTCTTTGCATAGAAAGGTTAAGGCAGCTCGTGGGTTTGTGAAGACAGGATTATTATGCTTGAGCCCGGCGTTAGTCATGCTTAGCTGCTTGCATACTAATTTGGCACTAAATCATGACTTCTGTTTCAACTAGATGCCACCATTTTAGGCAACTCTACTTGTGCAACTTGCAGTCAGGCTGATGAACCAGTCAAAAATTATGGCACTGCACAGCTTTTCCCTTCCACATATGCCTATTCTCCAAATGTGGTAGGAGGACTGGAAAATACAGCCAAGTGAACATAAAATGCAAATTGGCTTCATATTGTTACTGGAGCAAGTAGCTTTCTATAGGAGGAAATCTGAAAAATTTAAAATATGCTGCTAAAGTTTACATGAGAAGCTCTGCATCTCCTTACAAGAAGTGAAGAGTGCTCTCCTGGCAAAGGTGATTGTGAGGAGTTATATTGCAGTTGGATTTCTCTTGATACTGAAACTGGATAAAAAGGGTGATAAATGTTCCCACACTTGCTTTCTCCTTTTGCCTTTGGAAGATGATCAGGCAGTGCAGAGGGCAGCATCAGAACTAGAGGAGGTTTTAGCTGTCTCTTGGGCTCAAGCCTTCTCCAGGGAGAAGGTTGTTCATCTTTGTACGGAGGCGGGATCATTGGCTTTCTCATCTGCAGCTGTCTAGGTACTGTCTCATACCTAAGGGGAGTTGCTGGGTTGTTTTTTCTTGCAGTTACATTATTTTGTCATGAGTGTGGTTCTCAGTCTGAATTTGGTGGAGCTGAAATCCTCTGACAGGGCAAACAATGAGCAAACATTCAGGGCATCTCCTGGCCGACAGTTTGATGAAAGAAGTGGGCAGGACTGTGTTTATGAGCCATTACACCTTAGCTATTTTCGTGAGTGTAATAAAAGGTGTCTTTGATTTTTCATTTTTGCCTTTGCTGCTTGTTACGTTAAGGAGCCCCATCAAGTACAAAAAAAAAAATCACTTATCAAAATCTGCTACTACCGCTGAGAGGTTAAACCATGGACCTCAGTTGTCAATTTGGTGTGTGGTTTTCTTCACTGTTTCTCTTTTTTTACCCTTTCCATAGCTCAGCTTTATATGCATATGACTGTGATACCCAGTCAGTTTATGGTATCCAGAGGAAAAGCATGTTATTTACGAGATTTTTTTTTTAAAAAATAAGATTAGCTAAAAATACAAGTACAGCAAATAACACAGTCTGATTTATGACCATCTTGGGATATCCCCTCCCCTTCTCAGCTTTTCTGCAGTGACAGATGGAAGAAAATATCTTTCCAATTTTAAGAGTTAGTTACAACTGCGCGCAAGGACAGGCACCACGTGGACCTCAGTGGGATGTAGTTTTGATTTCTTAAATGTGGATCATGTTCCAGTCAGCTTCAGAAGAGAGAGACCCCCCTGACTGATAATTTTAATGAGCTAGGGGAGAGTGTTAAAACTGCCTGCCTAGCTACCTATGAATCCTCAGGGTAGAGAGCTAAATCACTGTGAAGCATTAGAAGTGGAAGAGGTTATCTAGCCAGGCATTTTCTCTGGTGTAAATGGTATTAATGCATGTGCATCTCACTTTTTCCTTTTCAATTTCTCTGTTTCCTTATAAAGTAGCATGAATGACTGTGCTTCCATCAGAAGCCTTTATTAACTCTTGTCTAAGGGACAGCCTGAAAACATTGTAGTGGGCACAATTTCCTTGTGGGCTTGAGCCACTGAAACAAATTCAGTGTCCTTTATATTTTTTTCTACCCTAAAGCTATTGAAAGGGGAGTGTATGTGGAAGAATGAGTGTTTGTGTGCATGGGGATATGTTTGTATGTGTGTATTTTTTGTATGGGCCAGTAAATGACTGGGTTTACCTGGAACTTGATGGAATACCTGTGAATAGGGTACTTTATAGTGAAAATAAACAGAAAGCCTTTGGTAGCAGAACTTAATGGAATTAAGGAAAATATTGGATTCTGGGTGCTGTTTCAAAGTCGTTTTCATCAGAATGGAAGTGGCATAATCAATATGTAGCTCTTTGGCTGTTAACTCTTCAGATTTAGCTGAAATCACATTAAATGGAATAGATTTTATTTGTGGCTCGGGCAGCAGGGTTATATTTAACTGAACTCTCTGGGAGTCAGCTATTTGGGAGCTGCCAGCTCTTCACAAAGTGAGGCTGTCTGTAGCTGTACCCAAACAAATCATGATATCATTCTTTTGTCATTACTGATGCGGGCCCTGCTTTATAAACACCAGCTAAACACAAAAAGTTCTGGTGGTGTGTGTCCTGTTTGCTCTTCCTAATTTGCCCATTGATTTCTTTCCCCATCTGGTCTCAGGTGAGCTTTGTTAATCCTTTCCTATTCCAAGGCAACTTGGCCAGAAGCAATCTCTGTGCCATTGATTTGAAAACCTCTCCTGCAAGCAAAACTGTGGGCCAGAGTTTTGGGAACGTGAGGGTGTGGGCTGAGTTTGCAGCTGTATGGAGCATCTGTAACCATGAGAGATGTCAGTAGGAACAGTTGCATTTACCACCGCTGAAAATGACACGTGTTGGTTTTAAGTTCAGTATTCGCACAGTCAGTCTGTAATAGAATCTGCTGGTAGGAAGACAACAATAATTATTTCTATTAACTACCAAAAAAGCTATTAATAGATTCATTTGAAAAGCCTTTGAAGCCAGTATTTCCAATTGCAAAACGCTCTGCAAAAAATTATTTTTGTGTCTTGCGAAGAAATCACCATACCACACAAACAGAATCCAAATGAAAAACTGTCTTGTGTTCTGGAGATGCTGCCATGAGAAAGGCCTCCTATGTAGCATCTGTTCACACTTCCCACATATTGTGTAAATATATCCACTTCAAGTATTTGATCTTCCCAGAAGTTATGCTTGTCTTTCTTCTCCAAACAAGAAAGCTGGAATCCTCTCCCTCCTTACAAAACCCACCTGTAGCTTGGCAAACTACCAGATTAAGGTTGTTTGGTTTGGGTTAGGGTTTTTTTTCCTCCCTCTTTTTTGATAATGCTCCAGTTTTAAATTTTGCATAAAAGCTATAAATGTTTCTGGAGTTATGACTGATCTAATTTCCCCCTTTCCCCCATTCCCTAGGAACATTCCTAATAAGTTACTCAGTCTCTCTCTTCTGAACAGGGAGAATTTCAGCCATAAATAAGGCAACACTTGAAATCGTAAATAATGTTTGGACAGCTTGTGCTGAGGGCTTCCCAAAGGGAAGGAATGGTTTTGTTGGGGCAGTGTATCATGGGGCTGCCCAGTGTCATGCTTGGAAGCTGATGGTGTTCCTTTGGAGCAGGCTGCTTCTTGTGCACAGTGCCTCCAAGTCTCTGGAAGCTGGGTTGTGACTCTTGGAAAAATTGGCTTGTGGGATAGCAAAGTAAATCACACTGAGGAGAGGAGAGGAAGGGAGAGAGCTGAAGCCACCAAATAGTGGTGGTGGCTTCAGAAATGGTGCTAAGAAATTCCCTGCTAAAGCTGAAACTGCAGCTTTATCTCATGACTTGGTGGGGAAAAAAAAGGCAGGAACATATGTCAATGACAGATTGCCAACCTTAGCGTTTAATTCCGGGCATTTTGTGGGTTTATAGGATTTGCTGACAAAAAGATGAGGGGGAAGGGTTGGATGGGATGTAATTTCCTGAGTGTTCTTCTTGAAGGGGGGGAAAAAAAAATCTCAACCCATCTTCTTTTATTTGAATATATTGGAAACAGCCTGAACAATCGTAGGTTTTCATTAGAGTAAATACCTTTGAGTTATGACACTTTCTCTCCTTTAAAAGCAGTTTCCAAAGCATTGGAGAAGTATGCATAATTAAATGCTTTCCTTATTTGAACTTCATTGGGAGGCAGTCTGTTTCTTTCTTCGTTTGACACCTCTGTGCTGTGCAGACTCGTGGTCTGTTGAGATGTGCGTGCTCACAAAGATGTGAAGAGCCCCAGCCTGCCTGTTCCACAAAGATGTATAATGAGCAATGTTTTGAACACTTTTGAGAAGCAAGACAGCAAGGATATTAAAAACTATGTGCTGTATTGCACCCAAGTGTTTATTTAATAGACACCGAGTAGCCACAGAGTATTAAAGTTCTGTGTTCTCTCTTGCTTTGGCTTTTTGTGTCTAAATCTCTATCTACCCATGAAATGTTCTTGATCTGAAAGTATCTAACCTGCTTTTGGCATGGGCCCTTGACAGAGAACCTTTTTAAACAATGCAATTAGAAGTCCTGCTGGACTTTTTGAAGTTTCAATTGGATACTCTGAATAAGATATACTGAGTGGACAAGCTGGAGGAAGTTATTAAAACTTTGCAGGAAAACCATGAAGCAATTGGAATTTAATTTTTTTTCAAATTTTGTTTTCCTCTCCAGACCAATTCCTGGAGGAAGGAGGTGGGAATTAGAGGTTTTTTTTTCCCTGTGGGGGTATGAGCTGTTTCTCTCTTGACCAAGAAATAGTTTGGGATAAGGACAATGCTGTGCTGATGAAGGGCTCGAAGCATTTTCAGGAAAGACTTTTAGCTGTGTTAAAGGACTTTTAATATTCACAAAGGCCCTGTTTAAGTGTACATGCTCCTGTTTTTCTCATTGAACAGAAGTACATGAAGACTTTTTTCAGGATTGGGTGCCAGTTTGCACCACTTTTTTCCCTTTTTGCATCAGCATCTAAGGAGAAGTCAAAGGCCTTGTTTTTTGGCTCTGGATTCTCTCAGTATGTACTTCAGTGAGTTGAGGTTCCCTGGCATCACAGAAAGAATATATGTAATAATTTTCCTTTTTTTTCCCTGTTGCTGATGTAAGTTTTTGCAGATTGGAACCTCTGTTCTGATTATGGTGGGGTTTTCCAAACGTGAGCAAATTTGATACTACAGGATGTGTGTGGGTCTGAGTTGGTTGATGAACCTTGTAAACCCCATGGGTGACACCTCCAGTGGAAATTAAAATCCACCTTGAGCCCGTTGTGTTCTGAGATTTCTGAGCTGACAAACTGCTCTGACAAAATTATGTTTTATATTCTCCATGAGTTACTTGTTCATTTCAAGGTTCATGAAATATAACAGGTGGACAGGCCAGTCAGAAGTACTTGTAAAGCCCATGAACTTGTCTTTGCTGGTTGAGAGACTTGAAAATCCCCAGCAAAGTGTGGATGTCCATAATAATTTTTACTGATCTGCCATGAAAGGCTTGGGGGAGTTCACAAAATTCTCTGGTAAACCAGAAGATCATATAACCACCCACAGCATGCCATTTCTTGCAGTATTCTCTTAGGATCTTAACATGCTGAAATCCATCCTCTCAGGCTCATGAGGGTTACAAAGCCTGTGGGGATGGCAAGTGGTGTTTTTAATCCTGCTCTGAGGCTCTGTGGATTTATGTCCTTCTCTGCTCCATTTCATTTGGTTTTGCCAGCAAAGAGTTTTTTATTCTCAGTAGTCTTTTTTACTGCAGATTGAGTGATTTAAGCCTGGGTTTTAACAAAATGCATCTCTCTGAGCAGGTAGAAACCCTGAATTAATGAAATGGAGTGTGTTTATTATCTGTGTAACAAGTTTGAGCATCACATATGTCAGCACATGCTGCTGGTTCATCCAGCTTAATGGCATACATGTGAGCAGAGAAGAGAGAAATGTATGGCTTAGTATTGCCTTGGAGAAAGGCAAAAAATAAGTATTTGCTTGCTTAGTCCTGTGGCAAATCTGTGATGAAAAGTTGAGAGCAGCTGTGGCATTTGGCACATGTAGGCAGGGCAGTTTGTAGGGTGATTACAGACCTGATGTAAATATCAAAAGAGAAGCTCTCTTGCCTGCTTTTCCAGAAGGGTGCTTTTTTTAAAGGCCTGAAGTACTAAAGACCAGGCCTAAAATCCCTCTTCCCCTGCCTGGGGCAATGACAAGGTAGTTCTTACCCACAAGGGCTCCAGTCTGCGGGCTGGTGCTACCTGGGCTGCCAGGATAGGGAGATGCTCTAATCTCCAAACTTGATTGTCTTTTGGAATGGAATGGTTCCTGTGTTCTTTCTGGAGGAACGTCTGCCTGATTGTAATCTTTTGCCTGAGACTGTAATTAGCAAATGCCCCATTTTGAGCATCAAGGACTGAGTCCAGCCCCTTGTAGTGGGATTCTTTCCCTAAGAGAAATATAGAGTTGCCTGGTTTATGTGCGTGCACACACACATCTGTATGTGCATACCTTCTACACAGTAATTTGTTCTAAATTGCTGCCAGCTTTTGAACTTAGAGGGGAGGATGGAAAGGCCAAGAAAACCAGAACAGCAGAGGGAAAAGCCCACCCTACCTTTAAAATATCTCTGGTTCTCTTAACAAAACCTGTGTGCTTGCAGGGCCCATTTGGCATTAATGCAGCCCTGGCTAATATTTTTGCAGCTGGATTGGTGCTAATGAAGACAGTTAGTTTTGGAAAGACCTCCATGCAGAACTCTGCGTTGCTTAATTTCAAGTCCTGGGATTGCTTGAGTGTGGGAAAGCATGTGGAGGGCTATGGCTAAATGTTGTCCCATCCTGGTGCTCTGGGCTGGGCATCCACTATAGATGGTGCTTAAAGACAATGGCATGTCAAGCCTAGGATGGCCATGTGAATCAAGAGATTGCAGATGCCTAAAAGTAGCTTGTGGTTTCCCCTTGATGCTCTTGGGGCTGAAATGTGTGGTGTTCTCAGTTAAACAAAAAGATAAGAACATGCCCACAAGTGTGAGGGAAAGCAGGAGAGCAAGTAATTTGTATTTTGCAGCATTTAAAACTGATGGATGAAACCTAACCAAGCTGTTGTAGTTATAAAGTGTTTCACAGCAGCAGAATTGGTGTGTTGGATACCCTGGGAAGCAGGACTGCAGTGGTCCATGTCATGGTTTGGTGCTCTTGAAGCCCAGGTGTATATGATAGGGCTGGAGCTGCAAGAGGAAGGGGAGTGGTGTAACAGTGCCTCCTGAATGCTGTTCGTCTGTTTAGTGTGCAGCTGATAATTCAGCCTTGATCTAAGTGTTCATGTTTACCCATAAAATTAGTTTCTTACTGAAAACAGACAGGTGTGTTTTTTCCTTCCCCTGTTGTGTCTCTGCAGTGACACCAGCTCATACCAGGTGGTAGTAGAGTGTTTATTTGTAGAAAGAAACAACCAGGCTGGGAAAGAAGAGCTGCTTGGCTTGTTCTCCATCTCTTGCATGTCCTGACTTTAGGTTTGGTGTGTGTTACACAGAGAGTTGTGACTTCATATTTGCCCCTGAGCCCTGGAAGTGTTGTATGTGCCGCCTGAATTATCTGCCTTGAAGATATTTCCTCTTAAGGATATTGTCTGCCTTTATTTTAGGTTCTGTTCCCTTTAAACTCTTCTAAGAGGATTGCACAGATAATGTTTCATGGAATAATTTTTTTTTTCTTTGTGGAAATAATGTAAATGTATGCAAGCAGGATGTTATTGTGCAAGAGCTGTGATGTGTTTATATAAGGTGGGAGGGCTTGATTTATAACACTGAATATTTAATGGGAATAAGTCTGGGTGTCTGAGATCTCTGCCTCTTTGTGTGAGCTGGCAGATAGAAGGGTGGCAGGTCAGGTTTTTCTGTATGCACCTTGTGGATTTTCACATGCTTGTGTTTTACACCATTATGTCAATTTAGTGAGGCGAAAGAAAACATTTTTAATTTGGGTTTTGAAAGCATGGGGAATAGGAATTGACTGCCCTATTTGCCTGTCCCTACATTGTTCCCATTAGCTCCTGAAAGCAGCCCCAGCCCTTGTGCCTGCAGGAGCAGTGTGTTCCACTGGAATTCCAGCTCCAGGATGTTGCTCACTGGTGGCAGCACTACACACACTGGGAGGGAGTATACTAGCTGGAATAGCCAGTAGGATAAACTACAAAGTGGAAAAAGTTTTTAAAATGTTGGAAGGTAGCTGTAAACTATGCACGGGAAGACTGATATTTATTTATTCACTTTAAACCTGAAGCTGTGTCTGCAAAATCAACGTGCTTCTGATCTACAAAAAATCCCCACTGTTCCCAAAGCCAGCTAGGGAATGTGAGGGAGCATTCAGGTGCCCAGCAGAGGGAATGCTCAGGCATGTGCCAGACTGGCTTTTTTCATGCCCCATTCCTAATGTTGGCATCTAAGGGATGAAAGGCAAATACATCTTTGAAGTGTCATTTTGGGAACAGGAAAATAACACCACAAAGGAAAACTTCAAAATTTCTGGTTTAAGAAAAATTGAATTAATGGTTTGTGGTTCTGCCCCTCCCTGAACTGAATTCAAGAGCAGGTAAATAAGTAAAATGTTGATAATAGGTTCTGAATTTAGAAAAGCATTATTATAGCAGGCAGAGTTAGTGATGAAAGACCACATGGTGATTGGTAAGCCTTTGGAACATTAGGGTAATGTGCTCTAAATAGGTAGATAGATGCTTTGCCTGGGCTGATTTTTCCAAGGATGCATTGATGACATTCAATCAGGAGATATCAGAAAAGAAAGCATCCAGCCTTGAATGGCAAAACTTAATTGTTTTAGACACGACTGATAGTGGCCAGTTACTGGACTCACCGTAATGGTTGCTGAAATTGTTAGATTGGCTTTTTTTGTCAGATCTCAGATTTGCCCTGACAGCAGCAAGCGTTTTCTATCAAAGTGTTGGTTTCTTCCCCCTCCCCCCTTCCCCCCATTCTTTTTTAGTAATTTGAAGTCATTTGACAATAATTTACTACTTTGCTTAGCTTTTTAGTCAGTTGTCTCCCACTCCGGAAAGCCAGGTTTCTTAAGTGCTTCTATGATGCCAAGTTAATTGCCCGAAAATAAGTGCTTGAAGATGTATCAAGTATTGTCTCATCAGCATTCAGCATCCCTGCCAGAGCATGGGAGGGGGAAGCAAGGCAAGGCCAGGAGGGTTTGAAGAAAAGAGATGGGGGGGAACAAAGGAAAGCACAGCTGTCCTCTGCAAATGGCCCTGACTGTGGCCAGGCAGCAAAGCTCTCCCTGGATTTGGCTGAATCCCTGCTGTACTTGCATGTTGCTGAGTAAAATACCATCAGCACTGCAGTGTGGACACAGGTGGAATTGATCTGCCCAGCCCCCAGAGGAGAGGGGGACTGTGCTTTTGGGTGGCCCCAGCCTTGAGTCTTCCTAAGGCAAAGCTGAGGCATGTCCCTGCCTATTCAGTGCCTCATTTTCTCTGCCCCTCTATAGAGCAAGGGAGGAAAAATGGCATTCCTGGCTTGTCATTATGGTGGGGATGATTTCTAGATAAATGAGCAGTCTCAGAGGTATGCCTAAAATGCAAAGATACACAAGAGTGTTGGTGCAAGTTAGAAGTGTGGAGAGCAGAGGAGAAATCACAGCTGCTGCCTGTGAGTGCACCTCACTGCTGGTATGTAATGCAGTCAGCACAAGACTGGATAAAGCACAACACATTTTTCTTTCTTCATAGATAGTATGGGGAGAAAAAAAAATGGAAAAAGATATAGCTACTGCAATGAAACAATTTCATTTGAGGGAGGGCATGAAGGATTTTATTGGATGAAGTACCCAGCAACCCCATTTAAGTTTGCAAGGGACTTCGACCTGAAGTGTAAATTGGATACTGCTGAAACCCCTGGTGCCTCAGCTGTGGGTGGGCCTGTGACTCCTTGAGGGAGGACAGAAATGTTGGGGTACCTGACAGCTCAGCCCTGCTTGTCATCTTGAGTTGTGTTCCCCAGATGTGGGGAGAGGAAGGGAACTACAACCCTCTCCAGACTTGCAGCACTGCCAGGGCTTTGCTTTATCCTCCTTTGCCAAATACAGCCAGGGCTGCTCTCTGGGATTTAACAAATCCTCAACCATTTCAGGGCTTGAGGGTATTGGCAGTGCTCTTGATCCCTCCTGCCCCATTCTTCCTCTGTCTGCTTGTGCTTGAGCACATTGGACTCTGCGTCCTGAGAGATTTCTTGCAGTCCTCTCTTTCTGGGACACTCTGGGCAGATTTGCCCTGATGGTACCCACATTTGTATCAGCACCCTTACCTGACCTCAGTGAGTTTCAATACCTTTCTGCTCTCCTTTAATGTGGGAGAGCTGCCCTGCTCTGGAGAGGGAGCAGGCTTTTATTCTGGCTTGTGCATCGTCAGTGGATTTGTTAACTAAGCTTTACATGTAAAATGTTTAATAAGTGTGATGTCAGGGCTTTAGAGAACCTGCCTGACTTTCACATCCCATTGGTAGGGCTTGCAGTCAGAAATAACTTCTTCTTGCACTGGGAAATTTGATAGATGTGTGCAAATATGTTTGTAGTCTGTATTAGTCACTTTGGAGAGCACACACATTATTTGGAAGCCTTCTCTACCTTTCAGCCCTCATCTTGAGATCAGAAATGTTGCAGTCCTTTACTTGATTAGGCAGGACTGAAAGTAAAATGATTGCAGTTGAAAAGCACTCTGAAAATTACTTAATATTGCTTTAATAAGGGCTCCCCATCTACATTTGTGGCTTTTGTCAGATGCGCAGCCCTCGATTAACGCCTCGGTCTTTCTTTACCAGTCGCCTGTGAATGTTACCCCATTTATCGCCGGTGCTTCTGAAGGACCTTTGGCTGCCGTGTCTCTGCAGCTCTTCCATATCTCATTCACCAAGCAGGTTGGGGCTGGCAATAGCCAGGAAAGGATGTAATGAACCAGGGAGAGCCCAGCATGCCTGGTGCGTGGATTCAGCCACATCCTGGGTGATGAATTCTCACCTACACCTTGGTCGGTGCTCACACAGTAATGTCAGCTCAGTAACAGCCCTTCAGGATGCCAAGGTGGATTTTACATTTATAATGAATGAGGATTTTATTGTTCTTGTTGATCTAGCAGCGAAGAAGTTTAGTGACAGTCCAGTTTTCAGCCTCATGAGAAGCAGAAATGATGAAAGAAACATTGCGGCATTCCTCAGCACACATTTGATCCATCAATCACCCAGAGAAAGCGTGCACTCCTAAACCATTAAAGTGTGACATCTTCTTCTCAGACTTTTGAGTTTACTGACTTTAAAGCAGCAAGTCAATTAGGAAGCCAAACCTAGGCTGGGAGGAGAAGAAAAAACACTATTAAAATACTAACTTGACATGCTTAGGTTTGTTTGATAGGCTAACAGACTGCTAATATTTAATTTAAAAAACCTGGATGCTGTCCAAAGCAAACTTATGAATAGTATAAGTCATATTAAAGCAAACTTTCATTAAGCACCAGCTTTCTCATAATTACTTTGAGCGGAATGATACAGTTTTAGAGAAACTATGGCATTTCTTTATATAGGTAACAGAGCTTTCTGCTAAAGGTTATTTCCAAAGGGTTACTCCTCATGTGGTGTGATGAATTAAATGGGGGATGGAAAAATCCAGAAGAAAACCTGGGCCAAGAGTCCTGCTCCTGTTTGCTTCCTGACAGTCTCTTGAACATGAGCATTGCAATAAAATTTACCCTCTATGAGCAGTCACCAGGGCTTACTTCAGGAGGAAAGTGAGTTGGTCAAAGCTCTCTGTTGGAAGTACCACTGTTACTTAACTACTCGAGGACTGGGCAGGAAGAAAAGTAGAAAGAAATGCAGCATTGACTGGTTCTGAAAGGAGATTGTCTGCTTAAATGGCAGGGCAAGGTAGTCAAATGAATGTACTGGACATAAAGATTTAACTCCTGTCTGAGATGCTTGCAGCCCTCTCATGCTTGCACCCTGTCCTGTTGTGTTGCTGTGACTGAAGTGTGTCTCTGCCACTGAAAGTCCTAAAGTTTTGTTTCCAGAGATTGTGGACTGGTGTAGGATTTATGCTTTTGCATTTTCTTTCATAAACTGTATTAAGTTAATTGCTTATGAGGGAAGGAATATACACAGAAATATCCAAATGGAGCTAAGAGCTCAAATTCTCTTGCTCAGGCTGTCCTTGATTCCTTAAATAGAAATACACATGTGCAAAAATACAAAATGCATCCCAATAGAATTAGATAGGCAATATGATGTGTAATTAGTGACTCTTTTCATTATTATTGTTGTTGTTGTTATTATTATTTTAAAGATTTCGTACTTTCACAGCAGTTCTGGCATTTTGCCTAGTAAAACCTCTGCAATGACCAGGAGCAAGGGAGGATTTTTTTACTCTTTAGCATGTGTTTGTTTTCAATGTCCATGCCTTAGAAGACATAATATATGTGTGTGACAAGTGTTTGTATTTCCTGGGTGCGGGGGATGAGTTGTGGGAGATAAAGGCGTCAGCAAGAAGCGCTGAAGGTGGCCCTCAACACAAGTCCTGCAGCTGCTCCTCGGAGGCTTGGGAGTTCATGTTCTTGACAGCTTCCCCTCCAAGGTCTTCAGATTGGCTCTTAATTGGCAAGCTCATTAGCAGGCTCACTAACAGGAGGGAGAGCGAGCCAAATTTGTATTCTGTCAGCACTTGCTGTGAGGAGTCAGTAATCAAACAGCTTTTTTACAGTGTCCTTTTTGGTGTCTACTTCTAATGGCTCAGGTTTGTAGGTCTGCTATAAACCCCAATAAATATAACAGCCATTAATAACTGATTGACCAAAGGGATTTATGTAATCATGGGATTACAGCAGCTAATTCCTTCCTGCAGTCATGTTTCTGCATTTCATTGATCGAGGAACTGGCTGTAGCACTGATTTAAACTAATGGCATGACAATGCAAGGGTGGCTTTAATGCCTCTTGGATGCCAAAAGGTTGCTTGGGTGGGGAGTGATGCTTAGGCTGCTTTCACAGAACTGGAAGAGGGAGGTGGGAAATGATGGTGTGCTCTGGAGGGCAGTTCTTCCAGGAAGTGCAGCCAGTTCACTTAGAGTAGGTGGCGATGTGAGGCTGGAGTAAGCTGCCTCCTGCTCCCAAGCTGCTCCCATGACTATCCTGCATGTCTCCCCACTGTGTGCCACCAGCTGACCATCCCACTAGGCTGTGTCACTGTCCCCTCGCCCTGACTGTTGTGCAGTGGTGGGACTGACTAACACCAACTCTCAGCTCTTCCATGTATTTGAAACTCATGTTCTTAAAACCCCTTCAAGTCTCTTCCAGAAATTACTAAGGAGTGTTTCCTCTGAGGGTACTGCCTAAATGTCTTAACTGTCCAGGTCTCTTGTCTGAAATTTGACCCAGTTTTTTCCCTTGAAAACAAAATTGATATTTATTTTTTTCCCAGATGTAACTGAAATGAATGCTGGTGGCAGGAAGGTTTGGCTTGCAGAGCACAGGGTGCTCCTGAACTTTTTAAGGCAGAATTTCTCCAGGTTACAGAGGTGCTGTGGGTAGGGATAGGGTGATAGGGATTGGCATTGTAAGGCAGCTCTTACTGGGCTGGCTTGTTCCTATCTGCTAAAAAGCTTCAACTTGAGGTGAAGCGATGAAACCTGAACCTATGGAAATGTGTGTCAGCTCATCAGTGCTTTTAAGTAGGCTGTGGGAAGTGCCTCTAATGAACCATCTCTTTTCCATCTTAAAGTAAATGAAATTAAGCTGAAAAAAAAAAGCTGAATAGAAAGCATCAGATGGCAGTGGTAGACAGTCAGTGTTTGTAATGTGCAAAGTGCTCTGGATTCCCAAGGCATAGGATGCAGGTGGTGCCACGTGTGCGATGCCTTTGAACGCCAAATGCGCCAGCTACATCTGAAAGGTATCAGACCCAAAATCTGAGCAGCAGAGAGTGGTTATCAGCTCTGTCAGGCAGAATCCTCTGTGAAAAGTGGCTGCTGGTACAAAAACAGACAATATGCAGAGATGAAATGCTTTTCATCTGTGTTTCTGAACTGGATGTTTTCCCCCAAGCTTAATTTTTTTTTTCCTTAGAAAAGCAGCACTGACAGCTGAATAGTTACTGTGAATATGAAAAAAAACAAATAAAAAGTAGAAGTGAGCTTGCTGGGTTGATGCCCTTGCTCTCTTGTGTAGTGATGCACAGAGCAGATCTTCTTTTCAAGGCTGTGGATGATTTTCTGCTGCACCCTTCCATCCAACAGCAGCAACAATTCCCAAGGGTAGCAGGAGTCTCTGCCATCCAACTCTGGGAACAATAGCCCTGTTGTGCTGTTTTGGTAGGCTTCAAGAAATGAGGCCTTTTTCAGAACAGGGGTTTCTGGACAAGCTGTTGCCATTTTTGCTTCCACCCTATTCCTGGACAATTGTCTTCTCTGCTTGAGCTTGGTGCACGGGTGGGCACAGCCAAGGGAACTCTGTCCTTCCCCAAAGGGAATCTCCCTTTCTCTTAACAGCTCCACAGGCTGTTTCTGCCCTCCTAGGACTCAGTTGGTATAAGAAGTAATATCACAACTTTGTGTGCCTATTAATTTCTATCTTTTAAATTTTTTTTATTTTTCATTTGCCAGACGCTCAGAACCAAGCGTTATGACTTAAATGTTTTATCTGGGCGCTCTTTCAGGGGACAGCATGAATGAGCAGCAGATGCTGGATTAATGTCTTGCCCTAATCTCCTTTTATTTGCAAATATCCAGTTTCTTGCAGATGGCTCTGAACAACAAAAAGCATACACAGCCTGCCTCTGGGGAAAATTAGGTTGTTTGTGGCCACTGCTGTCTGCGCTATAATCCCTGCTGGCAATTTCTTCTTTTGTCACCAGATCAAGGGTTCAGTGGCACTTTGTAGGCATGGCACAGCAAGGTGATATTGGAAGCAGCATCCCTTTAGGCTCTGAAGCAGGGAGATGGGAAGAGAAAGAGGAGTTTCTCTTCTTAGAGAGCAGGTGGTTGCATTTGTTTCTTCTCATCACCCTTTCACCAGTGCCAAGGGAAGAGGCTCAGGACAACCAGCTAATGTGAGCTTCTCTCCTTGTAGCACGAGATGTCTTCCTGTGGCCATGGACTGACTCTGGAGCTAATTTCAAGACACACTGTCAGTTCTCCATCTCTGCTGTCCCTGAGCTTAGCTGATGTGCAGCAAGGCAATGCTCATTTCTGACTTTGCTCTCAACTTGTCAGAGTTTGACAAAAGAGATCAAATTTGATGTGATGAGTTAAGGGCAGGGCTGAGCAATAACTGCTCTCATGAAAGGTGGAGGAAAAAGCTGCTTATCAGGAGATAATTAATCATGAAAATAAAATTACCAGATTAATCTTTGTGACCTGGCTGTGTATCAAATACTGACAACAGGAAAATACAAGAATCTTCCATAAAAAATAGGTGGTTCAGCAGAGGAAATTAGCCTGAGGTACTGTGTGAGAGCAGGGGTACAAGGTGGTGCTGTAAGATTTGTCACCACTAACTATACAGCAAGGAGATTGACATCTACAGTGCAATGTCACATTTTTAGCCCAAAGTGGAATGCTTTTTGGTGCTAAGAAGGCAGGAAATTGCAGAAGATAATTAGCTCCCTATGATGTATCACTAAGGTACCTGAAGCAGCTTGCTGGATGCTGCCTATGTAATCTAGGAACCAGTTTGGGGTTTTTTTATTTCTTCTCTTTTTTTAAGATGAGTTTTTGTGGGTTTATGCTGTATGGGTTATGGAGGTGATCTCCTCTCTTTATCTCTTTTCTGGCACTGGCTGGGGCTGCCAGCTCTGCCAGCAAGCCAGTCCTAGGGGCATTGTAGCTCTTGTACCAGCACATGAAAGTGAGCTCTGGGCAGAGAATGGCAGTGGCTGCAGGCACTTCAGGAGAGAATCTGATGTCTTTGTCTTCAGAGCAGACAAAGCCCCTCACACCTTCAGTTTGTGGCTGCATGCTGCTCAGGACTGGCAGCTCCACTAAAAGTAGTTGAAAATGAGGTTTCTCCATCACTTAAACGCCTTTAAAGGTGGGATTAGTTAGGAAGATTTATTCTGTATCAGCTTAAAGCATATTGAAAGTCTGTGAAGTACAAACATGCTAGTGCTGTGAATTGTAATTATAATTGTAGTGTGAGACCTACTTTTCATCAAGTCTATCATGGCAGCAATAGCAGTGAAGCTGTGGTGGGACAAGACTCCCTTGTCACAATTTCTGGCACTTGAGTCAGGTTGATTAAGCATCCTGCAGGTATGCAGACATGTTAGTTGCACCTCTGACAGAAGTATGTCTGTGCCTGGAGGCTCCTGCATTTCTGAAAGTATGGGGTTTATCTTATTTAAAGCCTAGAAATTGAAACAAGTTATGTGCATTTTTTTGCACTTTAAAAGCTGACAAAATCACTCCAATATATAGGCCCTATTCTAAATCCTTTCCATCACTGCACGCTCCACCAGACATGAGTAGTGAATAGGACAGGTCTGACTGGAGACAAAAAGCCTGTCTTCTGATATGATGCTTTCAATGTAGCCTTTGCTCCATTTCCCTCCCTATTCTCTTGATTGGAATTTTTTTTCCCTGTAATTTCATTGACATTTGCAACATTTTTGTGGCTGAATTCATAAGAAAGAGGCTCAGCCAGATGTGCTCTCATACTCAGGTACTTCTCTAGCTATGAGGGTGTGAGTCATCTGAGTGCCCAGTGCATGCGTGCCTTTGGCTAGGCTGGGCTTTTAGGGCAGGAAGGCTGTTTGGTTAAATAAAAAAAAAAAAAGAAAAAAAATTGCTGTTTCCAGATGGCAATTAAGGCACGTCCAGCATTTGTGCCGTGACATTTTGTTCTGTCGTAACTGCTTCCTTATGCTGTTGCTTTCTGATCCTCTCATCTTTTCGTGGCACACTGCTGCAGGTGGCTTGGCCCAGGTGTAGAGTCTCAGACAGATGACTTGAGGATCCTCTTGAAAGAAATGTTTTTTTGCAGTGTTGAACAGGCTGTACTTCTTAAAAGTGGGTTAAGGGAATTTGAAATATCTCCAACACTTACTCAGTGTCTCTGAATTCAGGATGTTGACGGAGGCTTTACAGGTAAATGTACTCCTTGCTAGGAGATTTATTATTTTTTTGGTTTGGTTATGGGACATTCCCTCGATTTGGACAATGGTAGTGAATCCCCAGGGGAGAAGGAGCTGCAGTGTAGTCTTGAATGGGCATCAGTGCTTTGCTATTAGCTCCTGTTGGTTTGGAGTGCCGAGACACATCCCTAGGGAGGAAAAATATCACAAGCCATGTTGTGGCATGTTGTCTGAGCCAAAGAAAATAATTGGGCTTTGGAAATCTGCGTGTGTTCATGCTGCAGGATGGGGTCCAGGCCCTCACAGATGGCCAGCTGATGGCCTTCATGCGGATTTTGGGTGATTTGGGGAGCAGAGGAGGCTTACCTTGTCCCCAGGCCAGCTGGGGTTGATGGCAGAAGGGGGTTTGTCCCTAGATGAGCAATAGCAGTTTGCTGCAGGGGCTGTCATGGGCTGCAGCCATATGACTCCTGTTTGTTGAGCATCATTTCTGTTCCTTGCTGTCTGTGGAAGTGTGTCTGGAAGGAATCACTGCAGACCAGCCCTTGTCACTGTGGTGTAATCCCATCTCTGCTCATCCCAGGGCTTTTCTGGCATTCCTGCTGGGAGGTCAATATGCTCATATTGACCAATGCTTAGTAAAAATGCCTTGGCACGGGTTTGTTGTAGGGTTTTTGGTTTTGGATGTTTTTTTTTTTCCCTTGGAGGAAACTGCCACTGTCTAATAATACCAAGGCTGATACATCTGCAGTTTGGTACAACAGATCAAGGCAGTGCTGCCAGCTCTAAGAATAATGCTGTCTCCAGAGCACATGGAGGAGGATTAAACGGTTTTCCAGCAACCTGCTGCCATCTGTGCAAGCCATTTCCCAAAATACGCTGGTAAAAGCCTGTGGGAAGAGCTGCAAGTCTGGTTGTGTTTGCAAACCAATAGATTAGTCACACGTCCTGTCAGCAAGGTTAGACGGACACTGGCAGCCCAGGTGGAAAGGCAGCAATCAGAGAGGGCAGCTACAGAGCCAGGTGTGTGGAGTAATGCAGATTCCTCTGAGGTGGTGGGGAAGGACAGGTGGCAGCACCAGAGAACTGGGAAGTTCTGAATCCTTGCTCAATTGAGGTGTCTCCCAGAGCATTGGTGTCCTTTAGCAGAGATTTGGTCTTTTTGAGCAGGAAGTGATAGTGGTGTTATCCTCAAATGAATTCTGTACAAGTGAGAGGCTGCTGTTTCTACTGATTTCCCTTTGAACCAGATTCTGCGGCCTTTGCTTGCATTCAGCAGCCTGATTTTCTGAATCTTGTTGGTTTTGAAGAGAATTATTGAGTTCTAAACCCAGATCAGCTCGAATATTGGTGGAATAATCAGGTTTTATTACCCCAAGTGATATATTGAAACTCTAATTAAAAGGGAGCGAGAGATCTTCAAAGCATCCTGCTTTTCATGTTGCTATCTTTCCTAAGAAATGTATCTTTCTGGCAGAAGCTTTCCCACTGAAGTGTGCATCTCTGCAGAAGGAAAAACAAATACAGACTCTGACATAAGCTCTGTTCTTCCTTGAGGCCTGTGAGATAGCAGCATGAAATGTGACATTTAACATCAGCCTTTTCTAAAGGCTTCTAGATAATTGTGAAGGATTCTTTTGTTCAGACCAGTCACTTTTCACAGATCCTCTGAAAAAACTCTGGAGGCGAATATCAAAAGCAGAAACTTTCCACTCTGATCTGGAAAGCACTGCATTAAGAGGTCTGTTTTTAGCATTTGTCTTACCTTAAAACTGATAAGGCTTTAGACATCTTGCTCTTGCTGGAAACTAGTGAGTTCATGACCACGAATTCAAAGCTGTTATACTGATGCTTGTCATACTTGAAATGAGTCAGGACTGTGAAGAGCCCAGTCATGAAAATGATCCATTATTCTGATGACCTGTGCTCGTGTGAAGGCAGGATTAGTCACTAGAAATTATTTGGTGTCCTGCCATCAGCTGTTTTATATGGAAATTGTGAGCTCATTGAGGTTGAAGATTCTGGCTACTTGATGTTACACCACCTAGGGCAGTGGGGCGCAGAGCCAGGATTGAAATCTTCACTCAGCTAAAATTATTCCAGAGAAACATGTTGGTTTGCAACTGGAAAACCCGAAAATGAAAGTAAATTCTTTGAGTCATAGTCAACAGTGTCTCTCTTGATGGTCCCAAGTACTTTTCTGAAAGATCAGGAAGTCAGTTTGAGGCTTCTAAGTAAACTAGAACGTTTATTCCTTGGAAATGTGACATTAAACAAAAGACAAGCTTTAGCACAAGTACGTCAGGGAGGCTGGACAAGGACATAAACAGGACAGAGGCTCCCAAATCCCTGCTTCCTGCCTTGCCCCTCCCATTCCATGGTGCTTCTATCACCAAGCAGGGTAGGAGGAAAGCTCTACTTTTGGTGGGATATGTCAAGCACTCAAATTGGATGTGATGCTTAACTTAGAGAGCTGGAACATGCTTATGGATTTGGGTTTTTGTGCCCCCTCTCTTCCCTTGGAGAACTGTGATTTGCTGCTCTGAATGCTTTCTGTGAGCATCAGAGCTTGAGTTAAGACTGTTCAAAATCACCCATTTACATCTGGCTTCAAGCTGAAGTTATAAATACTCTGCTGGCACCGTGAGAGAAAAGCAAGCAGATTATCCCAAGTCACAGCCATTATTAGGGTGGTGCTGACACTTCCCTGAACTTTTCTTGGGGGCTTGAGCCGAATTTCAGATTTGTGGTGAAGCCTAAATGCAGGTCAGCAGAGTGCCGCCTCAGACATGGTAACAAAACCCTTTGCTTGGTGCTTTTTATAATCTTTTAATTTGTATTCTGGCCTGCTGAGCTCTCTGGGGACTGAAATAATGGTGGCTGTAACTCAGCTCCCAGCAATGGCCCATTTCCAGCAGGGTTGCTCTCTTCTGTAGCTATTGAGTCCACATTAAACAGTCCTGTTGACCTGTCTTTCCCCCTTTCAGAGGGGCCTTATGACATGGTACACACACAGTGCTTTTAACAACCTGACCAGCGCAAGCAGGAAGAAATTTGGTATGGTTGTGCTTCCACCTGGAAGGTTCCCAAAGCTGAGGCTCTGGCAGTGCTGACCTTCCCTCTTGCTCTACATACCATTTTGCTGAAATCAATAGGCTCTTGGCAGTGTGTGTGTTGTGAGGGGCTTAAAAATGGAGCAGAAATATTGGAAAGTAATCTGAACAAGGAATAAACTCAAAGCAAGATGTCTGTGGAGTAAGAGGAACTATAATCTAGTGGATTAATTGATAGCCAGTGAATTCCTCTGTTGTCTGCCACCAGTCCCTTAACTTTTTCCATGTTTCTACCTTTAAAACCATTTTGTGCCTCGGTGCCTTGTTTTATAAAACGTAATCAATGGAGAATTATTTGCCTGGCACTTTGGATTTAGCTATTACTGTTTTTTACAGCTAGGAGAGACTAGTTTTTTTTGTTTTAGCTTTCTAGCACATCACAATTCTTTTATTTTTCCAAGCTGCTTCTCTCTGGATTCCTGTAGCCTGGGTTTTAGGCAGTCCATAAGCATTGCTGTTATTTCTACCCTTCCTTGTACTCAAGAATATGTTGTTATAACCCTTACATATATTTGGGCAGAACCCTGCCAAGGAATCCTTTCCTTCTTCTCCCATTATCATTAGGCTTACAGTAGTCCCTGTGCCAGGAGCATGTCTGAGGATGCTGGATTTTCCTTCTCTGACTCTTATCCCTGTACTTCCTACAGATAATCTTGTATTTTCTGGAGGTTTGTTAGTTGGCTGCTTGTTTCTTTGGGTTTGTTCGGTTTTTTCTCCCCTCATCTCTACCAGATGGCTTTGAAATGTGATATTATACTGTTTGGTTTTAGGTGTTTTTTTTGTGTGTGTGTTTTGTTTTTTTTTAACAAAGAATAAAGTTGTATGGTTGTTATTTAGATCTGTGGGGCTTTTTATGTTTGTGAAATGGTAATATTTTTACAAAGGACTTTTGTTAGTAGTAATATACATAGACTGAAACTGACTGATGACCAGATAAACAAGAGCTGTCTGCTTTTCTTTTTGGTAACAAAAATAAGCTGGGAAAGGGGTCTGGTTTAGGCTTTTGCACCACCCTTGCTGGCTGCAGTTCTTGATTGAGAAATTTAAAGTGTGCTTTCTCCCATAGGCTGTACTTTCAGGTAGGTAGGTGCCTCATTCGTGGGCAGGCTGCTGTGAAAAGCTGTGCCACACCTTGGTTTGTGGCACACATTTGCTGTAACCCTGCAGGACGGTTCACAAGACAGACCTCACAAGGGAACAAATGAGGTCCTGCTGACCATGGAATTAGGTGTGTGTACAGAATCACCAAGGAAAATGATGTCTTGTTTCAGAGCAGGGTGTTTGGGACAGGTGAAGCTCTAATGCTGGGTTTATGAGCAAGTTGCTATCACAGGCAGCATTGCTCTCCTGCTTGCAGGCCATTTCTGTTTTGGCCTGATTTCCATAATTTTCTACTCCTTCGATCACAGTAGAAGCAATTTGGTCTCTTCAAATAGGGCTTTTTATGTTAAAATTTATTATTCTAATTAAGGAAGCCTATGATGTCCAAGATAATGTTTTGTGTTTGCAGCTCAGTTCCTCATTTATTAATATCTGTGAGTACTTCTCTGTTGTGCCTGAGTGCAGTTTGGATGAGACCATAACACAGCACTTGAAAATTACGAAAGAATGTCTGCTAAGGCTAAATCCTTGTCTGTCTAAGGCAATTTTGTGCTACTTGGGTGTACTGACTGTTTTGGCCTTAAGCACAGCTTAATGAGAAAAAAAAATAAAAATCAGCATTCTGGTAAGAGGAGGCATCTTCCCTTCTCCACACTTGAAAAACCTAAAGGTTTAAAAAAAAAATAATCCAGTCAGTCCTTAAGGGGCGTGCGTGTGTGTTTTTTCTCCCTAAAAAAAAATATAAATCCCAATTTTTCAGGCAAACAAAAGTAATATTAGAGAGTAATGGTATGTAAAACAAGCAATTCAAGTGTATTAGGGGATGACAGCACTGTGGAGAAAGCCCAGAGAATCAAGGTAACATAGGCAGCATTTGCCCTATTTTTATTTTTTATTTTTTTATCTTGGCTCCATGTCAAGCATGGAGGTTCCAGCTCTTGGAAGCTGTCTTCTGATGCTGCAGATTTTTTTGTGTTCCTGTCCCATGTTCATGCTTCTCTGTGCATATATTATAAGCAGGTGAGTGGAGGCGTTGCAGCAAGCAAGAAAAGTCATGAAGTATGGCCTTGCATTTGTTGTTACTCTGGTGTTTCTGCATTAATGGCAGTCTACATTGACTTCCTTTAAAACTGTGTTCAAGTAAGAGGAACTTAAAAAAAGATGCAGGTGTACATGCACGCTGTTTACTGTGGGTCAGCAAACCCCAGAGAGAGGTGTTTCATCATCTACTGGCTGAGAACTTAAAACCAACACATCCCTCCCCTGTGGAGATAAAGCCCTTGTGAGCACTTAGTTCATTATCACAGTCTCTGTTTTGCTCCCGGGTTCTTTCCTTCGGAGAATCACCCCTTTAACAAACCTCTTGGGAAGGGCCTTGGGAAGATGAGGCGTGGTTTGGGCTGGCAGTGGGGAGGGGAGGGCAGGCTGTGTGTGCCGGTGCTGTTGGCATCCTTGGCACCTGTTGAAGGGAGCTCCTGCAGGAGGTGACCTGTTGTTCCTCTCCTCTGTGTTGGGAACAGCGCTGGTGACACCATGGGATGGCACCTTTTGGTTGTCTGCTCTCTCTGCCACCTCGCAGGTGGCTGGGATTTGTGTTCTGGGGGAATGAGCATGGCCTTTCACACAGGCAAAAAAGAGAGAAATATGTTTGTGTGCCTGACCTGCCTTGCTGGGGTGTCTGGCAGCTCAGTTTTTCAGGTGATGCTTTGATGTGTGTATTCAGAATGGCTGTGGGACTGTGAATAAAGGACAGTGACTGACCTGAATTTTGGTTAAAAAGCCCAAACAAAACAGGCAGGCAGGTGAGATTTCATCAAGTGCCTGAAGAAATAGATGATAGACTGGCAAATGATTTCTTTTTTAAAATCTTTTAAACTGTACAGCTCTCCATTTCCCTGAATGTGGTTTAAAGTTGTTTTCCCCTTCCACTGTAAATGATAAACTCTTCCAAGGAGGGGAGTAATCATTTCTACATTGTACTAAGTGCCAGGACACATTGGTGCTTACATAAAGAACAATTGTTTCATCTTTTTTTTCCTTTTTTTTGTGTGTGTATGTCTTCCTACCTGTCTGACATATCTTTTTTTGGCATCCTCCTACCTGTCTGACTTAATGAAGCCTGGTTCTACAGAGGCAGTCTTTTTGTTGCACTGTCTTCTACAGCCATGGACTGGGTAGAAGCTGATAACTCTTTCACAGCAGCTGGGGAAAAGTAGTGTGTAGGTGTCCTGTGCTGAAGAGAAGCCTCTTTGCATAGAATCATGGAATCAGGTTGGAAAATACAATATAAGATGGAGTCAGCCATAAGCCTAGCACTTCCAAGTCCACCACTAAGCCATGTCCTGAAGAGCCATACCTGCACACATCTGTTTAAACACCTCAAGGAATACTTCAATTCCCTGGGCAGTCTGTTGTAATGTTCAACAACCATTTTAGTGAAGAAATTTTTCCAAAACTCCCCTGATGCAATTTGAGGCCGTTTCCTATCATTCTGTCATTTCTTACCTGGGAGGAGAGAACAACCCCTACCTGGCTACAACCTCTTTTCAGGGAGTTGTAGGGAGTAGTAGGGTCTTTACTCAGCTTCCTTGTCCCTAGGCTAAACGACCTCAGCTGCTTCTCATGGGGCTTTACCCTCTAGACCCTTCATCAGCCGTGTTGCCCTTCTCTGGACTCACTCCAGCACCTCAATGTGTTTCTTGTACTGAGGGGCCCAGAATTGAATAGAGAATTTGGAGTGTGGGCTCACCAGTGCCCAGTACAGAAGGACAATCCCTGTCCTGCTCCTGCTGGCTGCACTGCTGCTGATCCAGGCCAGGATGCCACAGGCCTTCTTGGCCACCTGGGCACAGCTGGCTCGTGTTCAGCTGCTGTTGACCAATATCCCGTGGGTCCTTTCCCCCTGGGCAGCTTTCCAGCCTCCCTCCCCAGCCAGCAGTGCTGCAATGGGTTGTTGTGACTCAAGAGCAGTACCTGGCACTTGCTCTTGTTGAACACCATACAGCTGGCCTTGTCCCATCAATTCAGGTTGTCTAAATTGTAGGCGTGTTGGTGGCCAATCTGAGGGAAATGCTACCAGCTCCCTCCCCTTTTGCCAACCTACTCTATCATCTATTTTCTGAGATTTCTCTGTTGTTAAGTGCTGTTGCAAAGTTCTGTCTGGAACCTGCCTTCCAGGCAAAAGGAATAGTTGACTTCTCTCTCCTCCCATAGACCAAGTGTCTGTGATTTCACTATTGCAGTCCATGCAATGCTCAGGTGATGAGGATGCTGGGGTAGCTTCCCCTCAGCTTCATGATGGGTGCCTTTATTTTTTCTCTCTCTGTGCCTCCAAACAGTGTGATAAGTTTTGGGCTTTGTGCCCATCTGTGAGCTAAATTCTCACTTGAACTTCCATCTTCAGCTTGTGAGACTGCAGATTTGCACTGCCTATGGCTACTCCTTCACAGGAAGTGTTGCTTACAGGATGCAAACTCCAGAAGCAGATTTAATGTTGGAAAGGATTTTCTAAATGATTTTGTTCTGTTCCTTCCAAGAACCACATGGGCATTTAATGCTCTTCGTAGTCCACAGGAAATGAACTCCAGGTTGTCTCAAAGGACCTCTCATGGGAGCTCAGCCTCTGTGAAACACTGATGAAAAGTAAATAGTTTTTTCTGATGGGATTTTTCTTCTTACTATGGAATGCACATCCAAATCCCTGTTTTAAAAAGAGGGAGTGTTTTTGTGGTGTCTAAGTGCTCCAAACTTCCCCTTTGTTTGCAATGCAGAAAAGGAGGCTTCTCTAGGTGTAGCAGCACTTTTTATGCTCATATAGCTGAGCACCACTGTAACATCCAGCTGTTCTACCTGAGTGTGCAAACATGCACAGAGCCTACATAAGATAAGAGGGTCTTCAATTCATCTCCTTTTCTGCTGCTGTAACCTCTTAGTTCTTCTGCTTTTCTGGGTTTTGCCTGATGTTTGGTTGTCAAGAACTATGCCTTTTAATCAAGGCTGCAAATCACCTGGTACTTTTTGAGAACTGTGTAATAGTGATTTGCTGTCAACCTCTCAAAGCTGCAAAGAAAGTGAAATTCTTGCCAGAACAAAGGGTGATCACCTTCTGATGAATAAACTCGCAGGCAGTTAACATAGTAACTATAACGTCTGCAGACATCTGTCCGCTCCCTTTTGCCAGCTCTCCATATGGCACAGACTTTGTAGGCAGAGAGTAAAAAGGCAATTCCCCATGAAAATTGTTGCTGTGTTTCATGGGGCCATTCCCTGCTCAGCCACTGCCATGATCCAGCCCTGGAACTGGCTCCTGTTCATGTAGAATATGGTGGTGCTTCATAAAGAAAGCACTGCAGGGCTTCAGAGTCCCGGGGGTACCTGCTGTCACAGCAGTGTCTAGTGCTCTGCCAAAGATAAAACCAGTTCTGAGGGAGATTTTGCCACTTGTGGAGGACAATTAGGGTCCTTTGGGTCTGTGTGCTGGTTTTGACTAGGGTAGAGTTAGTTTTCTTCACAGTAGCTGGTATGGATTTGTACTGAGACTGTTAATAATTAATTCAGGGGTATTTTGGTCACTGCTGAGCAGCTTTTGCACAGCACCAAAGCCTCTTCTGCCTCTCATCCCACCCTGCCAATGAGGAGGCTGTGGGTACATGAGGAGCTGAGAGGGGAGCACAGCCAGCCCAGCTGATCCCAAGTGACCCAAGGGATATTTCATCCCATATAGCATCCTGCCCAGTGTATAGAGCTGAGGGGAGAAGGAAGGGGAAGACACTTTGAGAATGTTTCCCTTCCCAAGGTAACCATTGTGCATGATGGCGTCCTGCTTACCTGGGTATGGCTGAACAGTTGTCTGCCTATGGGAAACTGGGAATGAATTCCTTGTTTTGCTTTGATTATGTCCACAGCCTTTGTTTTGCCTATTAGTGTGTCTTTATCTCAACTCATGAATTGTCTCACTTTTACCTTTCCAATTCTCTCCCCCTTCCCACTTGGGAGAAAGTGAATGAGCAGCTGTATGGGGCTTGGTTGTTGTCTGGGATATAAAACCATGACACTAGAACACATCTGCTCTCATGCAGAGGGGGCACTGGGGGTGTTTATTAAGGAATTTTCCTTGAGGCTTTTGAGTTTAGTTGGTGTCCCAAAGGCTGATACAGGATGTGCTGTGCCTTGAACCCACTGCATCTTCATGAAGTAAAAGGGTTTTGAAAGTCATTTTTGCTTTAGATAGCAGGAAGATTGTTTAACAAAAAAAATCTAATTAAGAAAGAATGTAAGTAGGTGATGGGATGGAAATTGAGGGAGATAAATAAAAGCTTGTTTGTTTATTTTTAGTTGTTTACACACAAGTCATCTCTGTGCTCTTGTTTGGATGACTTCTGTTATAAGTTTCTCAGGGACAAAAACTAGTTAGAATCCATTTGCTTCCATATTCTTCTCTCATTTCCTTAGATCCTGAGCAGCAAAGAGATTGCCAGATTGTCTGATAAATAGTTCCAGGAGAAGCTGGTCAGAGGGATTTTGTGAGCTCCTGAGGATTAGGGACTGGGATATAAACATCTGCTGCTTTTGTGAATTGGCTTCATCACCCTCTTGTGGCAGCAAGTTCCCTGGCTTAGGTAGGACAGGGGAAATTTCTTTGAGATGTTTTGATTTACTGCTTTTTAACACTGCTGGGTGACCCTTGATCCCACGTGGAGGAACCCAGGCTAGCAAATCACTTTACACAGTGTCTGATCCCCTTGCTTTACAAGAATTATCCAAGTGATGTGTTTCTGTCCCATGCAGGATGGAGGGATGCAGGATATCTTGAGTTGGTCTGGTTTTGGTGAGCCAAGTTTTGTAGAAGTGAGGAGGCTTCTTGCTACCATGGAATGTGATAGGAACCCCCTTTGAGGTTGTAAAACTGCCTGTTAAATTAATCCCAACTAGTAACTCAAGGGGTGCTGAGGGAGACTTAGTGGGCAGTTCTCTATTTGTGGCCCTAAGCAGTGTGTTGGTTTTACAGTAACTTTTACAACATGAAAAGAAAGGCTTGAAATGCTGATAAGGAAATTAAAGCTCTGGGTCCTGGGATGGAAGAAAAGCAAGGAAAACCAGGATTTGAATTAGGGGCAAGAAAAGTGAAACAAGTGACTGCTAGCTGCATTGTAACTGTATTTTGACCCAAACATTCTGTAGGTCCTGTGTCTGAAGTCCTTTCATATGTCTTTGAATAGGTCAGCAGTATCATAGGTCAAAATCCAAGAGATTGCTTTATTCAGCTGGAAGGGGGAAGTATTTGAATCATGAGACTTTGAGCACAGGTCATTAGTGCAGAGAGGGGATAAAATAAATCGTGGGAGCCATTAACACAACAGTGATTAAAATATATCATAGTGGTGCCATAATTGGTACCTCGGCTGAGTGAGAAGTGAAGTACTCCAAGCTAGTTGTATTAAGTGTTCATTTCTGAGAGGCTGACAAAGATTTATGGCTTCTTTTCTGTAAGTCCCATTTAGTCTCTGTAGCACTACATCTTTTACTGATGCACATAAGAAACAGTTACTGTTAATGACTGGATCATTTCTCTGAAGGGTATGTTTAAAATCTGATTATTCTGGAGGAGAGGGGGAAGCCTTGTAGACCTTGGGCCAGCTTTTGCTAAGGCTGTGTTGTTTTTAGAGTACCTCTGTAGGTGCTGCTTGACTATTTAAATGCAGTCTGTCCCCTTTGCTTGCTGAAGGACAGCAGCCCTGTCCTCCCCACACTTTTTGGCCTGCTGGGGCACTTTGGGGCTCTGTGATGGCTTCAAGGCATTCAGTCTCGGATAAAGAATTTTATGCAAACAGTTATTCCTGTTTGCCTGTCCCAAAAGCTGTGTTAGCAATTTAATGGCCTCTTGGTCAAGGTAATAGGCCTTGGAGTGGGGTCTGAAAGCAACATGAGGGACTTGTGTCTGCTCTGCTGAGTCTGTGAGAGCTTCAGCACTGGGGTCACCATGGGGGAGGAGAATGGTTCCTTGAGGGTCATCAGAGGAAAGCCTTGGGGTCAGGAGTGGCCACAGGGGCGAGGGACCCTGCTGGTGGAGGGTCCCACACCACCTGGGCATGGTGTGCAGCCCCAAAGAGAAGGTCCTGGTGTCCAGAGGTGCTGCTGCTCTCTACCAGGAGGGGAGGGAGCAAGACCAGGCAGTGGCCACAGTGACCGCACAGGGCTTGCTATCCTCACTGCTTCTGCCAGTACCCCTGAATCTCTGACTTGCTAAGCAAGTCCCTTTGCAGGCCTCTGACACCAGGTCTCCTCCTCAGCACTCTGTGGGGATGCACTCTGCCATAGGAAGGCAGTAATAAGGTGCTTTCATGTTCCAGGACCTTTGGGGAAAAAAAAATCATTAAAAAAGGTTAAAATTTGAAGTTTTGTATGAAAAACTGTATCTATTCACAACATGCATGTGTGCAACTTGCATGTTGCACATGCAAGTTCTTTTCAGAACGAGCAGTGCATTTTATCTGTCAGTACTTGCTGCTTGCTGCTGTGGTCTTTGAACTTGTAATCTTCCTAAACATCTCCTGACCCTCCAGGCTGTCTAGCTGGTATTTATTGTTTTACCGATGTGTTTATCCTCCAGTTCTTTTCTAATCCTGCCCTGGTTTTCACCCTGAGACCAGGGGAGCAATGGGGGGAGGGAGAGGAAGGTAAATATGTCCCCAGAAGCCTTTCACCTGGCTGGGAAGGAAGACAGGGACATGCAAGTCTCCAGTGGCTGACAAGCGTATCCATCTCTGGATGCACAATAAAATAAGCCCAGGCATTAATTTTGCCTGGTTTTGTCCCCACTTAGCCGTGTGCTTTGTCTGCACTCCTGTGTGCTCAGCAGGAGCAGCTTTCAGGCAGGCAGTGCTTGTCACAGACCCATCCAGGTGGCCTTACTGAGTTGCCTGAGGTTGTTCTAACTAAGTGTTCAGCCTGATACTTTAAAGAAAGCAGAATAATTTTAAAATAATTTTTGTTCTTAATGTGTTTTGACAAACGTTTAATGCTACCAAGGGTCCTTGTAATTGTCTGATTTTGACTTCAGGTTTTTGGGAAATCTTAATTAGGAGTTACAGTATCCAGTTTTACATAATGCAAGGTGATGGAAATGTTTCAGAAGGTGAGAAAAGAAGCATGGAAGTGTAGCTGTACAGAATCAATAGGTTCACATTGCTGCTCCTTTGGTTAGTGGCTTCCCAATATTGCCCCTGAACGGTATTGATTTAATTTTCTCACTGTGGATGCAGCATGGCTTTGCTTTACACCTCAGAGACACGAGTTTGATGTTTTCATTTCATAGTGATTTTCATGCAGGCTGCCTTTGAAATTGCTGGCCTTACGGACACAATTACTGGCTTTGTGAAGATGAGCTCTGGCTTTGCTGCTTATCCCTACAATTGTTTCTGTCCTGCCTCGGATAACCATGTGGTGGTGTTCCTGAGCATTCCTCTTTGTCCCTTTCCTTAACATGGGGAAAACCTTTTCAGACACTCAGTGGTTAAAAGATAAAGGAATGTATTTTAAGGGTTGGAGCTTGCTCCATTTCACAAGAACTTTGCTGATTTAAATTACAGTGAGAAAATGTAGAGGCACTGAAGGGCTATGAAGACTGCTAAATCCTGGTTTAGTCTTAAGTGTGGTCTGCAGGTATTCTCTGAAACTCTGTACGTGACAATGATTTCATTAGGTGGGGTGAACCAGCCTGACTGACATTTTCTCTTAAACTGGATAAAAGCCTGCTGCTCATGGAAGATTAGTAGTCAAAAATGAATCAAAAGTGCTGGCTGTTTTTGCAAGGAAAGGTAGCATAAATGCTGTAGGAGAGGGAGGCACAAGGAAGTCCTGGGGATCCGAAGTACTATGTGAACCATTTCAGGATTCAATTTTTTTTTGAAAGACAGCCCTGAGCTTTACTCCCAATTATTCCTGACTTGAGCTTTGTAGCTATCGTGTTTGCTTGGCCAGGGGTGCCATGAGTGGTAGGGGGAAGGCTCTTCCTCTCCTCTCTAGTTCCAGTCATTTGTGGATGGGAATAGCAAGGCCCAGATTAGGTCAGAGAAAGAAGACTCCAGTCTGGCACCTCACTTGTCTGAAAGCTAAATGCTGGTGAACGTATTTCACGGCAGGTAGGAAACTAAAGGATGTAGGGGGAGCAGAAACACAAGAGAGCCTTGCAGAGAACAGGGCTTGAGCTAATTGTGTGGCACTGGAGGATGGCAGTGCTGGAACACGCTCCACTCGATTCTCTTCCCTGGTGCCATTTTGCACAAGGAATGCTGAAGTTGGTGGGGAAGACCAAAGAGGATGTTGCATTCATCCTTACTGCTGGTACCTGAGAGTTTGCCACCAGGGAGCAGCCCCACTGTCTGACTCAGCTGTTCTGGTTTAATTGTGGCTAACTTCTAATTAATTATAAAGGGAATTCTCAGGAGGTCTGTGTTCTCAGCCATTCTCCTTTTGGTTCCTCTCAGTTTCACCTTACAGTAATGAAAGGCTTGAACTCCCAGCAGTGCTTCTGAGGGAAAAGTCAGTGGGTTTGGGGCTGAGCCCTGTGGGGTGGAGGCTCTAAGTGTTTAAAAGGTGGAGCATATGCAGGCTGAAGTACATTGAGTGGCAGGAAAAAGTAACCTGAAAATGTGTGTGGATTTTGCACTGGAGGAGGATGAGGAAGAAGGCACTTGCCCTCTTTCTGAGGGAAGCACAGCAGAAATAGTAGAGGAATCAGGGACATGGAGAGCTTTCCAGCAGCAGCCCTCATTTTCAGCAGCATGGTGGTTCCTCCTGGTTCTCTCAGCTCATAGAACTCTGCCCACTGGTCTGACCATTTTATGCAACACTGATCTGAGTCATCACATTGCACATATCTTCTCTGAGTAGAGGGAAAATTGCTTTAAGTTATTGGCAATTTTGAGGAGAGGGAAAAAAATCCAGGGATACTATTTTCTCCAGCAAATTGTCTTTCTTAATCAAAATAATGTATCAGCCAGAATGTTTCAACACAACTGAAATCTTCTGTTAGGAGCACCTTAGTTTCTTAAAATGAAGTGCTATGGATTGAAACATTATCAGAAAAAGTAATTTCTAACCTGGTAATAGGAAAACCTAATTTTTATAAAATATTGAAATTTATAATTATTTTTAGGAAAAGGTAAAATTCATTTGGATCAGAAATGCTTGGGTTAGAGTAAATCTCTATCTTTTGTGTTCTGGAGGGAGAGCTTACATAATTTCAATTCTCAAGGAGGAGATAAAGGTAACTTTGTCAGGATTTCCCTGATATGTGCAGGTTGGTTGAGAAGTCCTGGCATACCCAGTCATGTTAGCCACAAACTTCTGGTGCTTCAGAGAAAAATTCAGTTCTGCTGCTGGATAACCCAGCACGATTTCCTTATCTCTGAGTTGATTAACTCCTTCCTCTTCAGGTGATGGGTCTTGGAAAGATTCAGGCTTGTAAAACCACTTGATTTTTTTGTGTTTGGGAGTGGACTGTGTTATTCTCAATAGTGGAGTTTTTTAAAAACAAGGTAGAAGGGAGGGAAAAACTCTTGGAAGTTTTCCAACCTGATTAACATGAAAAGGCATTTTTGTTTCCTGCTGTCAATATGTGATTGTGGCACTCGACAAGCCCCTCATGGATGAAGAGGACATCAACCTGTGACATGAGTGGAGCTCTCTGCCAAACATTGCTTTCTCCCTCTAGCTCTCACAAGCTGCTTGTTTGGGTCATCTGTCCCCCCCTTCACTCTGCCAGTCTGAGCCCCACATCAGTGGGTTTAATCCCCAATGCAGGAGGAAGAAATAATGCATGAACTCTGATAAATTTCTGATAGCAAACTGTCCTGTTTGGACAGGCCTGCTCTCTCACCCTAAGGCTATCTGCAGCCTGAAATCTGGCATGCAGTGCTTTGGCTTTTCACAGGCAGATTTTGAAGCATTTGATGCTAAATTGTTCCTGGTGATCGCATCCAATTTAGGAATGCTATTTCTGTTTTCTTCCATAATGAGACAGCCCTGGCTGGGCCCTGGGTCTGTGGGATTGTGTGTGAGCTGTACTGGCTGTGTTTGCACTGCAAGTGAGCTTTGGGCAAAGGCACTGTTGCATTGTGTGGTCAGAAGGGACACCGATGCCAGGGAGCCATCTACCCCTGCTTGCTCTCAAAAAACAAATTCAGGTCTTCTCTCCATATTTCTGTAACCAGTGTAGGCAAAGGTCAAATGGAAAAATGTTATTTTGGGGAAAATGAACTTCAGATATTGAGCTTTTTCCTTGAGTGTAAATTTGGATCTTGGTAAGAAGGTCTTGGTCTTGCTCTTAGCTGAAATACAGTTCTCTTTCAATTCAAGCACTGCCTCTTTGGGGTCCCTTTGCTTTGGAAATGAAATTGATGTAAATGGAAGGTAAGCAATGAATGAAAGGACCTTAATGTTAGATTTTTAGCCCCAGTTGGCTCTTTTACATTTGATAGATTTTCCCATCACAGGCAATCTGTGTTCTTGCTTGCTCAGATCCATGCTGATGCCAAGTGCTAAACAATGACACTATCTATCTTTCTGCACAATTTGCCAATTTTGGTTACTTTTGAAGCCCAGTGTTTCTGCTTTAGCCTTGTGAATCTCCCTTATAGGGAGAACAAAATGAACAGAAGAGTGATTTCTTCAGCAAAATATTTAGGGTTGATGTCTCTCTGTCATTTATCCCCTTGTTTAATAAACTACAGTGCTTAGTCCACTTATAGTAAAATAAGTCAACGTAAAGATGTAGTAAAGAGTTGTTGTTTGTTGTTTACAGTGAATTGCCTTTCAGATAATCAAATGAAGTACTTTATTGCAGTTTCACTTCCAGCTATGACCTCAAATAACAAAGGTTTTATTTGCTGCTTACTAGGCTTAGGGTGATGTTTTCAAAAGCTCTCTCTTGATTGTACATTTTCCTTCAACAATCAGCAGGACTTTGCCAGTGACCTCAGATGAGCTGGCATTAGAGCATCAGTGCTTTTGAAACTTTCTCCTGCAGAGGAATGAGAAATGGGGTTTTTCTTTAACAGAGAACGTTTCAGGAGTTACCAAAATCTCCCTCTTCCCCCCCCCAAACTCTTATTGTCTATCAAGCATAGCTACCTTTTGGTGTTTACAGAGTCCCCTGCAAAACATCACAAGAGACAGGCCCGTACACCAGATTAATTATCTTGCCTTATAGTTGCCAGAGGTGCTTAATTTCTTCTTTGGAATTGAATATGACTCCTGCAATTAAATGTTACTCCTTGACTGCTGAGACATCTCACTTTTTATCTAGGTGGAAGCAAGGCATTAAGAGCTAAATCAGAAGTGGACTTTGATACCACAAAT
The DNA here is from genome assembly GCF_028551555.1 of Melozone crissalis. Lineage (NCBI taxonomy): Eukaryota > Metazoa > Chordata > Aves > Passeriformes > Passerellidae > Melozone > Melozone crissalis. Next base: position 49,445,149 of record NW_026535784.1, on the reverse strand, counting down.
AAAGGTGTTATTGCAAATTTTACAGCTGTTATACTCAGATACATGGAAATGAGATTATTTGCTGTTTCCTTATAAATAATGGAAGCTGAATAATTAAGTTCATTGCAGAGTTTCTAGTGGCACAGCCAGTCTGACTGTATTAGATGGTATTTGATTTTGCCAGATAGCTGTGACTGAGTTAAATGTTTAGAATCCTTTCTTGATTATTCTAAATTCAATGCACACTTAAAAATGTAAAATGTTATGCAAGATTGCTGCTTCAGTTGGACAAGCTACAAATGAGAGCATTGTTATTGAATGCAGTCACTCTCATCCTGCAGTAGTTCAGCTAAAAAATGAGTTGCAATCCTATGATTTCAGAAGGAGTCAAGTAGGACTCCCAAGTTTAATTGGAGGGAAAAGGCATTGAAGAATTTTCTGGGTTTAATTTGGGGTTTCCCCCTTCCCATTCTTTACATCATTTTCTGGGACTTAATATAACTTTCTGTAGTAAAGCCTGCTTTCAGTTTTCTGGTGGCCCTCTCAGTGGGTGTTACTATGTAATAGGTCATGAAGAAATATGTTTGAGGCTTTCAGAAGCAGGTACATGTTATACTGGCATATTCCACAACAGGTGCATTTTCTCTTTAGGTGGTTGCTACTGATCCTCAGCTATGAGGCGTGAAAAGAGGACAAGTGTCTCATAGTCCTTACTCAGCGCCCAAGACAATTCTCTTAAAAAGCACGTTTGTCCTGATTGTCCTCACAATTAATTTCTGCTAGGAAGCACTCAAGGAATTAATTAATTTTAGCCTTCCACTCATCCAAGTATTTTACTGTTTAAAAACTTGATAGTACTCATTAAAAAAGCACACATGCTTACTGGAGTAAGATTTTCTTCTGCAAAACTTGCTTTTCTTTTGCAAAAAGCAAGTTTTTGGCTTTTAAAACTACTTTTTGCAAGAGTTAAGGTGCTAGTCACTTTGGAGAAGAGCTGGTTACTATATATATATTGTGATGATGCCAAGTTGGGATGTGAGAGTGGAGGCTTCAGCTGGAAGCTCCTGGTGAAATTCCATCCAGGTTTAAATTGTTCTGTTTAGTTAAGATCCCTCTTGTAGTTTCAGCTGGAAATATCTGGCCTTTGTTTCACTTCAGAAGGGAAGAGAGTGTGTGTGATCTGTATTATATAAATATTTTATCCATGCAGAGCCTCTCCTATAAAATGTTTTCTTTGTAGTACCAGGAGAGGTGTTGACTCTCAGCTGTAATGCAGTGGCCCTTTCAGTTTTGAAGTCACTGTTGCGTGTAGTGATGCGATGCTCCTCATTAGGAAGGAGATCAGAGAAAGGTTGCACTCTTTCAGCTCGTGTTTGAGGGGTGTTTTCCTCGGGGGTTGGATTGGGTGCAGTTCTGAAGGGCTGCTTCTGCAGGGGTTAAAGAGATGTAGAGTATTTATGACTGGTTTTCAGAGTTGGCTGGAAATGGTCCACTAACTGGCTGAAGCTTGATTTCAGAGTTGAAGGGCGCACATAGAAATCCCCAGCCCCTCTCTCTCTCTGCAGCTCTGTTCTCTGCAAAAAAGTGTTTTCATGCCATTCTTTGTTCTTTGGATAATATGAGGGAAGAAGAAGGGGTAAGGAGGAAGAAAGCTGTTTTTTACTGTGAGAATACCCAAGACCTTTCATAACTAGGCTTTGGGTGAGATGGTGGCCTCTGTTAGTAGAATATAAGTAATAACAAAAGTATCCATGCAGAAAATGAGTGCAGTAATTAAATCTCTTTCTTTTTATTTCCTCTCCAAAGATCAAAGAGGATCGACTCTTGATTAATGTGCAACAGAATTCATTAACATAGTAAAATGTGGAAAAACAGGCTATTGGTTATTAGTACACAGACATTTGCTTTAGGGAACTATAAATACTTTTTGTTCACTAATTTGCCCTATTGCTTTTGCTATTGTTTCTGTGTACGCAACTCACTCGAGAATACCACACCTAGAAATTTAGATGCAGCCTTTATTCTTCTGTATGCCTATCTTTTCTCTTTTTTTTTTTTTTTTTAAGTGGTGCAGAATGCTGCCTCTGTGTTCCTGCCTTGCTTTCCCAGGCAGTGTATGCAGGGCTTTGCTCCGCTTGCCCGCTCTTTTTATACGACACTAAGTGCTGTTTATTTTTCTCCTAGCAACCTACTGGGCTCCTTTTTGTCTCTAGGTCTAAAAAGAAGATTTTTTTTCTTTTTTTTCTTTTTTTTTTTCTTTGTAGGTATGAATGTTTAAGGTTGACTGCTTTGTGTTGAAAAATTTTACAAAATTTCTCACCTACTAATGCTTATTTTTGAGGTAGTCCCAAAAAGAACAAATTCTAGGTAAGATGTTTTTCCAACACAGCAAGGTCAGGAGTTTTTCATAGATTTTACTTCAATCCAGTGTCTTTTTTAATTTGCATTATTTGCTTGAATAATGTAGCCCTCCTAATATTTTCCAAGCCACTTACACTTAACTAATCACTTACACTTATCTTCAGCATAAACCTCATTGATTTTATTTCTCATTGAAAACATCGGTAGTAGCAAATACAATCCTATTGGCTCACAGTCTATTAGAAATAAAATTATATTAAATGTCTTGTGGGGTGTGAAGAGGTTAAATCAAGGAGAGTCATCTGAGAA